>NW_025814047.1:12610000-13810000 GCF_018902025.1 Drosophila willistoni
TGGGAGTCATCATTAAAGCAAGGATGTTGTTCGTGGAGGGGCGGAAGGATCCAAATAAAAATACAAATAGTTGGCGGGTGCCAATTTCTTCTGGTCGGTGAGCTGGTAAATAATTAAAAACGCGCGGGAACTTCGTTTAAAACTATGATTTTTATTTACAGTACAATCTCACACACGGAAAGGTTCGGTTAAAGGTAAACTGAATATTTTAGCAAGTGGAAAAAAAGTGCGGGTATTCGGGGAAAAATCTCGTACTGGATTGACTGGATATGGCGATTTACAGGAGAACCCTTCGTCACACTCCTCAGTATGACCGAATTCGGTTTTGGGAAAAAAAACCCTACCCCTCACTCTTTGCTGTTCACCTGGTGGCGTGAACAGATGTCTTTGAAATTCTTCCGAAGTTTTATGATGCATTTGTGGCAGCCATTTCATGCAAATAGCAAAAGAAAAGAATGATAATAAGAATGATAATATATATAATATAACATTTAAAATTGTAGATCACAGAAACTAAGCATCAAAAAGATGCAAATGGTGTTGTCGCTGTTTGCCACTTGTGTCAAGCTACCAAAAAAATACGAGGATACCTCAAACTTCCTAGTCCACTTAAGGGAAAAGCATTAGACCGCCTATGATGACTATTTAGTGAAGAAGGAGCACAAATCAAAACGAGCACAAAAAGGTGGACTGAGCAGTGCGAGTTTGACGAAAAAGTGCTAAAATTCGTCATTGACAATTTTTCCTCTTTGTCAATTATAATAATTATTTAACAGATATTTTAACGTTAACATTTTTTTTAAAATTAAATACATTTGTTCAGATGTTCTGCTTTTTGGAACAAGTGCAACCGGCCAAAATCTGCCGAGAGTGTGCAAAATCGTCTTGGGTGCTCCTTGAAAACACCGTGCCCAACAAGATGAAAAACTCTGTATGACGCTGCTTGCTAAAACACAGAGATCAGTTGATGAGCTCTGGGTTGTTTTGGGGGTTTTCAAGCTTGCTGCAACACAGCTTCATTAATGGAGCTTTTGGCAGCGGGTCTAGATTTTGCTCAAAAAGAATGAGACAATGAAAGTGAAATGGGAAAAGATTCATTCAAAAGGGGAAATCTTGTTTTTGAGCAAGCCATTGGGAGTCATCATAAAAGCAAGGATGTCTTTGAAATGACTCTGAAGATGTATGATGCATTTGTGTCAGCCTTTTCATGCATTATGCATTTCAAGCATCAAATTGAAACGGCCCTGGAATGGACGAAGTCATCTATAAAGGACATGTTTTTGCGACATGCGGAGAAATTTTTGATTATGGAAGAAACACTAAATCTATATATATAAGGTTACAGATATAGTAATACGACTTTTTTAATAACTTTCATTCTAATTTCTTCAAGGAAGGGGTAAGGTTTTAAACAATTTTTTTTTTGCTTTTTTTTTTTTTTTTAATCTTAGCATTTCAAGAATGTTGTGTCAAATTGAAATAAATCGGAATACAACATAGAAAGATATAGCGCTTTAACTGATTGGCCTTCAGTGAGACTGTTGGAGTATGAAAACTTTTAGGTAGATTTTCTGACGAGCAGCATTTTCCAAGTCGGTCAGCACTCTATCAGGAAAACCACTTAACCGATTGTTTTCAAATTTTTCACAAAAATTTTACACGTCAATAAGCAGGTCGTCACAAATCGTTTTTTTATAATTAAAAATTAGCCAAAAATTTTGACGAAAAACTAAATTTTTACTTTAAATCCGTGTCAAAAACAAAATGAAAAAATAAAATAAAATAAAATGCGATGCGACGGATCGAATTATATATAAATTTGTGTGAATTCAAAATGTTATCAATGATACTTTAAATGTCAATTAACAACATTTATACTAAGGGGGTATAGTATTAAAAATAATTTTTATTTTTTTTTTTTTTTTTTTTTTAAAAAATAATTTTTTTCTGATCATCTCAAGAATAGTGTGTTCAAATTTTAGATCGATCCGAGTAAAGTTTCTGAAGTTATGGGCAGTTGAACGCAGGTCGGCCGACCGTTTTATATTCGATTTTGAGGTGTCCAAAACTTGAACACGCTTTCCTGAAAAGTTTCCATTTTCAAAGTCGGTGAACACGATCCTGCAAAATCTACTGGACGAATCGTTTTAAAATGTGGCACAGTACTTCTTCACTAAATTCTTCAGCAACATCGAAACCAAAGCATTTGTATCATATTTTAGCTATCATAAGCCACTCGTATCATTTGTTGATATTGAAAACATTGAGGATGAATAATAATAAAATGAAGAAAATAAAAGATGACCTTTATAGCAATATTATAATGAACCTATAATTATCCCGCTCCTAATGCTGCTTTCGTCTCATTCTCTCTCAGTTTGTTTTACGGAAGGTTTCACTTCTATCGTGTCTAACCGTTAGACGCCCTCTTTTTTTTTTATGTTTTCTTTTTCGCATTTTGCTAATATTGAATATTTTCCATTCGAGTATGGATCATAATATGAGAATTTATTATGCTCAATGGCAGCAGAAGAAACTAGAAGATAGAAGCAAATAAAAAAAAAAATACCCTTTTTTAAAAAATGTGGCAACGTTGATGAAAAACTTCCGTAAAAAATTTTGTATGAAACCATCGTGATACCTTAAAAAACTAATGATGCAGTTCGATTCGCAAGACCCGAAATAGGGTGAAACCATCGAATTTTGCCATGTCTCTTTTTATACCCTTGCAGAGGGTATTATAAAATTGGTCAGATGTTCGTAACGCACAGAAGGAGACGTTTCCGACCCCATAAAGTATATATATTCTTGATCAGCATGAGAAGCTGAGTTGATATAGCCATGTCCGTCTGTCCGTCCGTCTGTGCGTATGCGTTTTACTCAGCCGTCTTAAGAGCTATCGGTCTGAAATTTTGTTTCGGTGTTTTTTATTACCCGGGAAAAATAAAGTATGAAATTCATAAGGATCGGACCACTATATCATATAGCTCTAGAAGAACTAGAAGAAACATTTTCATAAAAATCGGAGTATGCTATGAAATTTACATATGTGATAATATTGGATATAAAACCGCAGATCCCAAAATTTGAATTTGATCGGATAAATATAACACACACAGACGCAACACTAAATGAACTGTATGTGTATGCGTGCGTTGCTTTGCTTTGGGAATAAGGGAAGAAGAACAAATTGTAAAATAGAGAGTAAAATTGTTTTGTTTGTATATTGATGAATTGAGTTGCAGAAAACAAATTTGGAACATGTAAAATTATTATTACCAAGGACTGCAAGGGTATATAAACTTCAACATAGCCGATGTTAGCTTCTTTGGTTTTTTTTTTTAAAAACTATCACAGTGTTATCACACGGGCAAACAAAACTGAGACTATCGTTATCGCCAATAAAAATTCTTAAAAAATGACAGATTTTTGCACGATGTAACTATAATAATTTTTTTGACTTTTTCCTACTTTAAAAAAAAAATTGTAATATTTCTCCATTTGAATTTATATTTTTTTAATTATAATGTTAATAAAGACACAATTTCATTAGCCTTGAGACATTGAGCTGAACGAAAACTTTTCATTACTTTTCATTTTCAATGCCAATGAAAATATTTACATTAAAATAATTTTTTTTCAATGCCAATGAAATTGATTTCCATTAGCATTATTTTTCTAAATGCCAATGAAAAAATTTTCGCTCAAATTATTATTTTTCAATGCCAATGAAAATCAATTTCATACGAATTACTTTTTTTTAATGCCAATGAAAAATGAAGTAAGTAAGTCGTCTCGCCGACTTGAGTATACCATACACCACGTATATATATATATTTAAAATTTCGAAAACCAAATGTATGTCTATTAAATGCTTCATACCATATGCTATCTCGCTCACTCTACAAACACACGTGCACTCTAGCGCCGCCACTAGCTAACGGCCAATTCTGCCCTTATGGATCGCGTAGCAAAATACGTTCATACGTATATTTTGCATGTTTCTAGTCCGATTTCAATTAAATTTGGTAGTTTGATAGAAATAGATAAGATTTATTAGTCTGCCAAATTTGATCGCGATGGTCAAAAAATTGCAAGAGCCAATTGGTTTTTTCTAAATTATGAAGGCGGAAGTGGGCGTGGCAACATATTAAAATATATATATTCTGCGCTTATACTAAGCCAGTAAACATACTAAATTTAGAGACTTTAGCTTTGTTAGTTTTCGAGAAAATCAGTTTTGTTTAATTTGCGGGGGCGGAAATGGGCGTGGCAAAATTTTTAAATAGTCAATATCTGCGCGTCTATTAAACTAGCCTACATACCAAATTTAATGTCGGTATCTAACATAGTTTTTAAGAAAATCTGTTTGTAAATTCCGGGGGCGGAAGGGGGCGTGGCCAAAATTCCAAATAACTCTATACATACCACACGAGTCTACATACCAAATTTGGTGGCTGTAGCTCTTACAGTCTCCGAGATCTGCGTGTTCATACGGACCGGCGGACGGACACACCGACATGGCTAGATCGACTTAGCTGTTGATCCTGATCAAGAATATATATACTTTATGGGATCGGAGAAGGTTCCTTCTGCCTGTTAAATACATTTTGGCGACTTTAATATACCATTTCACCATATGAATGGTATAAAAAATTTAATAGCATTGCTTTTTATACCATACACCCATAGGGCGTATGATATGTATACCAAATTTGAAATTAGAAACATACAAAATATACGTATGAACGTATTTTGCTACGCCATCCATAAGGGCAGAATTGGCCGTTGGCAAGTGGCGGCGCTAGAGTGCTCATGTGTTTGTAGAGTGAGCGAGATAGCATATGGTATGAGGCATGTTAAAACAATTTAATAGACAATTTAAATAACAATTTAATCGAAATTTTAAATATTTGCTTTACCTGGTGTATGGAATACCCAAGTCGGCGAGACGACTTTCTTACTTCATTTTCAATGGTAACGAAAAAGTAATGCTAGTGCTTAAAGGCACAACTCTGCACTTGTCGCATTAAGGCACTTGTCATATTAAGCTTGCATAGCTAGATCTTCAGAGCTAACAGCGTTTTTCTCTAAGAGTGCCTCGCATTGTTAATATTCCTGCTCCAGCTTCTCCCATTACGTTCGAACTCGATCACGACGGACTTGGAGCGTGACCACGCTTACCCCGGACAATGATGGGACTTGGGTGTCAACTTCAAACTGAATTAGTTTATTGCCGACCGTAAAAAACTTCTGCACAGCCATGGTAAAGGCAACTAGAGCATTTTGGACTCGGACCGAGAAAAAAAAACAAACGCACAATGGAATGGTTTTAAATAACTTGGAACGTTGCCGAAAGGCCGAAGGAACGACCAGGTATGCCTTGGAATTCGAAGAAAATCCACAAACGCAATGGAACGCTTGGAAAGGCTTTGAAACGCCTCAGTATCAAAAAAAATCAAAAAACCCGAAATGTAACGCTTTACAATGATACACACGAGAGGCAAACTTTGCCAACCAACACGCAAGGAATGGAACGCTAAAGTAGTGGTGTATCGTTTTCGGAATAATGGAATTAGAACGGAGGTTTTAAGAAGTTTGCGATCTGCAAAGCGAACTGATTGGAACAAGAATTAAGAAAAAAAAATTATAAATAATTTTTTCATAAAGAACTAAAAATATGCTTGCCAATTCAAGGGGCTTATAGAATTTATATTTTTAACCGAAACGGAATTGGTACGAACTCAAAGAAATTAAGGGACAAACTGAATGAGTGACGCGGAACACAAATTTTAAACTATTAAATATCTTTCGACTTTTCTTCAACTTGAACTTTCAGCATATATACGCCACAAAATGCCTGCAAGCCCAGGGTATACAGCACAGCTACTATTGGTCGTCTGCTTTGTGCCGGTCTTTCGGCAGTTAAGCGGGACATATGTATGCGCATACATAGGCGCGAGATTTTGTGCGATTATGAAAAAATAGTTTTATAAATAGGTAATCAAAAATGTTAAATTTTTTCGAATGTATGTATACATATGATATGATAGATGTGGAAACTAAGAATATTTAAAAATATCTCTCGAGATTATAGTCGGGAATTTGACTGTGCCTTACTCTCACTTTGAAAAAAATTATGTATTGTCTATTACTATTTATTTTATTTTAAGTTCAAAAAACTTTTCTATACATCAATTTGTCAGAGGGCACTTGAAAAAATATATTTAAACATACTATATATTTGTCTTATATTTATTGTGGAGTCATACAGAATTTTTATTTTAGTTAAATACATATATATGTGTAAAGTTTTGGACAACAATCTAAAAATAGGCGAACAAATATAGCGTCTTATATACTGGACACATATATATGTGAAGAGGTGTTGTCCGCATCAGAATGGTTATGCCCGTCCCTGGTAATTGGGAGAGCGTCTACAAGAGCATTGGGAGAGCGAATTGGTCGTCGTCAGTTGCAGTTGAGAGTTGAAAGTTGTTCTCAGTTGTCTTTTATATAACCTTACCACTCAGAATCGTCTATAATACTTTAGTTCAAGGATAGCCACGTAGTGGCTCTTTTGGCTCCCGTGGCTCTTTACCGGCAGAGGCTGGGCAGAGAAAAAGGTCACTTTTGCGAGTCGACGCACACAAAAATTTGTGTGCCTCGAGTTTTATGACGGGTCTGCCAACAAGTTGCGAGCTCGAGATCGCGACCTTTTTCCCCTCCCCGTAAAATTCGGGACTTGTCCGTCCCTCTGCCCACAAGTTCGACGACGATCGCTCGCTCGACCCAAAAAAGGTCGTTTTATGACCCGTCATAAAACTCGAGGCACACAAATTTTTGTGTGCGTCGACTCGCAAAAGTGACCTTTTTCTCTGCCCAGCCTCTGCCGGTAAAGAGCCGGCTCCCAAGTTAAATTTCCGTGGCCACCCTTGCTTTAGTTAATAAACATAATCAATATAATAAACTTTACATTTGGGGGCTCGTCCCATTCTGAGTTTGATTAGGCTATTAAACTTTACTTTTGGGGGCTCGACCCATTCTGAGTTGGATTAGTCTATTAAACTTTACATTTGGGAACTTGGACTTGGAACTTTTGGACTCGGTCTGGTATGATCTATGTTATACTAATACATACTTTTATGTACGTGCGTGAAAAAAAAAAGAGAACAAAAAGTGGACAAAGTTGAACCAGCAGTATACATACAAAGTGTTTAATGACGCCACGCATACCATCTCAAAAATCGAATTCGCAGAAAACGCCCAAAAAGGCGCGAAACGCAGTGGCTGTGGCGCCAATATCAGCAGACAAAGCATCATCAGTGCCGCCAAAAATTCGGCATCAGAAGCCGAAAGAGGAAAGAGAGAGACAGACAGAAACAGTGCCCGAAACAGTGATCGGAACTGTGAGAGAAGAAATCACAGCAGCGACCGACACAGCGCTAATAAACAAATAAACAAAATAACAAAACAAAATTGAAACAGTGGAAACGGAACAAGCGATGGCTAACGCCGTCGAAATGCAAAGTCAATTGCAACAGATGATGCAATTGCTGACGCTTAAAATACAAGTCGACGAGCAGCGAGAAAGCCAAGTCCATATGGCATCGAGTTGCCTTGAAAACATTGTTGGAGAATTTAATGGAACTGGCCCAAGGAAATGGTTTGAAGTTTTCGAGTACAATGCAGATGCATTTGAGCTTAACGAAAAGCAAATGTACGCACAGGCGAGAGGCAAGATGAATGGTGCTGCCAAACTGTTTTTGGAATCAGTAAGTGTTAACAATTATGCCAATTTGAAAAGCTGTCTAATCAAAGAATTTGAGTGTGAATTAAATAGCGCTGAAGTCCACCAACTGTTGAGAGAACGGAAAAAGCATAAACAGGAGTCGATTCAGGAGTATATTCTCACTATGAGAAAGATCGCCGCTGATGGGGATGTAGAAGAGTCAGCTGTTTTGCGATGCATCGTACACAATCGTAGACATCGTAGACACAAAAAAAAGATTGCTTGGGCGAAACAAAATGTTTTAAGTGCAATGAATGCACATTTTGCTGGGAATTGCCCTCTTAATGGTGGAAACCATTAAGGGCAAAAAAGAAACAAAACCGACAGGCGTCTTTGTTGCCGATGTTGTTGTTGACGATCTGCATACAACTCAGAAATTTATCATTGTGCCTGATGAGACAGTTGAGTGCAATGCCCAAATGAATAATATGATGTGATAATATGATTCGACTTCGTTGAAAAGTTCACCGTCACATACGCCGAGGGGGAGTACACGTTTTCGAAGGGCGATGCCGTTGGAGACTCAAATAAGGAGCGCATTGCAGGCTCATACAACGTCTTTGAGAATCCAAACGTTTTTCCACGTGCCGGTGGAGGAGTCCAGGAAGTACCTAACAGCATTTGTAACAAAAGAAGATCTTTTCGAATTCAATAAGACGCCGTGCTCCCACCGAGTTGCACACAAACGCATCAAAGCATGGTTTTAGAGCGATGCTACTCCAAAGTTTAACAATAAACTCTACCCGGTGTATTTTTGGAGAAAAAAAACGACCGAATTCGAAGATCAACGTCACAGCTACATATTAGGGGCCAAAGCTATGTATCTGGCTCTACGAAAGTTCCGGCACTACCTGATTGAGATTCACTTTAAATTAGTGAAGGACTGTTCAGCGTTCAAGCAGACGATAAAGAAGGAAGACGTACCAAGAGAGGTGACATCGTATGTGCTGTATTTGCAAGACTTCACCTGCGATATTATTCACAAACCAGGAAAAAGTATGCAGCACGTGGATCATCTGAGCCGCTATCCACAATCAATTTATAATATATCAACGGAGGTATCGGCACGCATCAAAAAGGCGCAAAGTATTGATAACCACACTAAGGCTGTGGTAACTATTCTCAATCAACAGTCGTACGAGAATTACAAGATCAAAGGCGGTGTACTGTACAAAGCAATAGATGGAAATGATTTAATCGTGGTGCCAAAACAGATGGAGTATGAAATAATTCGAGAATTTGGGGCCGATGGATGCCACGTCTAAGTCGTATAAATATATCCTTGCCATGGTATACGGATTTGCGAAATTTGTGTGGCTCTTTACCACGAAGTCAACAGGCCACGATGAAGTCATAAAAAAGCTGACAGATTGGTCTCACATATTTGGTTTCCCGAAACGTATTATAAGTGACCGAGGTTCTGCCTTTTTGTCGAACGCATTTGCAGAATTTGTCGCCGAGACGAGCACAAGCTCCGACAATATGAAGTTGTGGGGGTGTGTTGTTGACAATGACGATCCGGAATCATCTGGGACAGATGATGATGATCAGGAGGGCCGAATGTGAAGAGGTGTTGCCCGCATCAGAATGGTTATGCCCGTCCCTGGTAATTGGGAGAGCGTCTACAAGAGCATTGAGAGGACGAATTGGAGCGAGAGTCGTCAATCGTCAGTTGCAGTTTAGAGTGGGAAAGTTGTTCTCAGTTGTCTTTTTGGGGGCTCGTCCTATTCTGAGTTGGATTAGGCTATTAAACTTTACATATATGTATAAATAGTTGGACAAAATTTGTCTCTTTTTGAAGGGGGAAAAAACGAATAAATGCAGGAATTATACGCGAAAGTAATTGCTCTACTTGCAGGGTCAAGGGAAGAAAATTATATGTATGGGAATATCGGTACGGATGCTGGAGGCATGTACATTATCTCATATACCTATAATTTAAAGAAAAATTACTTAGCTTCAAAAATATGGCACCGATGCTACTGTTTCGAGAGGATCTTGGTATCTGGCTTAAAGGAATAAATGTTTAGTAGGGAGGCAGAACTTTCTTCTTGAAATTATGGGCAGCCCAATTTTCCCTTCTTGTATAATTTAAATTTCTTTATTCAACTTTAGTGGGCAACTAGGGGAACTTAGAGAGTAGCGTGGGGAGTTGTTTCTGTGGGGAGAGCGGTTGGCATGCGGTGCGAGGTGAAAGGCCTTAACCCTTGTGTTGCCACTTGGAAAAATCGCTGATTCACACAAGCCTATTGATATAATTGGCGTGATCGAGGGAAACATATCTCTAGGCAAGACAAGAGGCTTGAATTTTGAGCAACACAAGCAAGGCAAATATCTTGTGTATTTATCATGGAGGAAATGAAAAAGTTTATCATGGCCAGAGAAATATTGAAGACTACCATTACCCGAATATATGGATATGCAGAGAATCCAGCACAGGATGCAGTTGTCTTCACTATTGAAACCAAATTGAAAACTGTCGAATTGTGACGAGTGGCAAAATATGATGATCTGGACGGTTATGTGGACCTCACTAAAGATTACGACGTATACAAGATGGATATGCAATGGTGAATACTCGCTTTGTGGATACGCGTTGCTTTGACGTAATCTGGCAAGCTAGAAGAATTTAGTGACGCTGAAAACGATGTTGTTTAGGAGATTCTTTAAAAGATGCACAATCATTAGCAGCAAATACAGTTGTAGATGCAGCGTCAAATGAAGTATTAACAACTGTAGATGCAACGTCAAATGGAACAACAGAAAGATTGTTTCGCTAAGACTGAAATTGTGAGCTACGCAAAGTACACACTAGGCCCTTTGGTGCAGATTATAAGAAATCGCATGTATGTGAATAGAGAATTTCATTTACCGCAAACTAAAAAACCCAATGTTCATTTGTTGAATTCAAAATTTCATATTTTGTTTTTATTTACTTAAGTATAGTGTATGTATATGAAAATTTCCAATCTATGAGGCGACAATTTTTCTTTAAAAATACTTTTTTTCGATGACCCAATATTTGACATATGATTTATTATGATTCAATTTTGTTTTGTGTTTTTGTACCGTTTTGTATACTTCTTTAGTGCATCTGATTTGGTGAAGCCATTTCAGATAAACACGATGTTTAATCTTAAACAGTGTTGGAATACCATTCGTGGAAAGGCAACATTGACGAGCACACAGAAGTTTTATCTTTAGAAATTATGTCAGCAGCGATACTGATGCATCTGGTAATGGATACATTCACCGCCTTGCTAAAAAGTGTTGAGCGAAACTCATCATCGGTACGCGCTCTGACTTGCCGAGCCAGTGATGTTATTCGGGCTTTAGACACTTTAAGACAAACGGTTAATTTAAAAACGTTAGTTGTTGTGTATTTATGTACATACATATTCAAGTGCACACTTATGTTTGATTGAGTACATATTTAATTGTTTATGCTTGCAACAAAATGTTACAAGTTGAGCTCTTTGTATTGATTGATTTATGGTATGGATATACTACACCTCCCAACGTAATATTATGGAGTTATTTATTGATTACTGACAATGATAATTAATGATTGATTAATAGTAATGTATGTATGTTAGAAAAATTGTTTTATTTGTGTCTGGCCAGACAAATTTTCTTTCTCCTCTTTTTTGTTTTTTTTTGAAAATAATTTTTAATTGTATGTATGTAGTGTCATGTGGGTACATATGCGGTGAGAGATGGCAGCCCTGGATGCGGTGCGACAATGTGGCATCACCAGTCGTTAAGAAGAGAGAACCAGAGAAGGAACGATAGAGAACAGACGTATAGGCCGAAGGTGTACAAAAGTTGCTTAAGTTGTATTTCAAGTTGTTAAAGTCGTAAAGTTGCTAAAAGTTGTCACCTAAAGTTGTTAAGTCTAAGTTCTTTTTATCCTAATTTCAACTGACAATTTTGCTATATATCTAACTATTAATAAACAACAATTATTGTATACACGCAATAATTCTTACATGGGGGCTCAACCGTTGAAAAAAAAAGAAAAGAACAGAACTGTAATACAAGTTGAAAAATGTGAAAAAAAGTGAAAAGAAGAGACAGAATAAAGTTGATAAAAATGTTGCGTTCTGGAAAGAAAAAAGGTGCCAAAAATCAAAAAGAGTCTAACAATAAATACCAAGTTCAGATGGACAGTTTAAACAGCACATTTACATCGAATGTTGAAATAACGGAGCAATCCGATTTAAAAGTGGTAAGCGCAAGGGAGACAGATATAGTATACCCATGTGCTTCCAGAAACGACGCAGACGAATCGCGGCAGACTGGCGCCGAAGACACGAAGAGTGAAGATGGAAACGCAGAGAACATGTGCACGAGTGTGCGTAGCAGCGAGTTGGAGACGCTGATCAGAATGTTGGCAGTTAAATTTGAAGACAGCGGTTCGCAACGTAACGATAAATTTTCAAACGTAACAGTCGATAGTTTTGCGAAGGTGGTGCCAGACTTCGATGGGACATCAATTCCAATTGGACAGTGGCTCAAGAATTTTGAAGAAAATGCGGAGGCATATCAGCTGAGCGAGAAACCAAAATATGTTAACGCACGTAATAAAATGATAGGCACTGCAAAGTTATTTTTGGTAACGATTGTAATTGGCAATTATAAAGAATTGTGTATAGCTCTGATGGACGAGTTTGACCAAAAATTAAGCAGCGCAGAGATTCATAAACAGTTGAGAAGTCGCAAAAAGTTACAGTCAGAAAATTTTCATGATTATGTATTACAGATGCGTATAATTGCTGCTCTTGGTGAAATCGAGGACGAATCTGGCTGACTGGCTGGAGGTACGGATTTGAAATACCCATTATATAGTTCTACTTCTTTTAAGCAGCTAAGAAAGTGCTACGATCTAGTTGAAACGATGACCAGAAACGCCCAAAACAAACGTCGCCAGATTGTCCATATGAAGCCAGTTGTTCAAGCGGATTCATACTATAAAGGTAAACAGTGGCATTGCTTCAACTGTGGAGCTACAGATCATAAAAGAGCTGATTGCAATGTGGGTACTAAATGCTTTAAGTGTAACGGCATAGGCCATATATCAAAGGATTGTCCTGAAAGGAAGCATCAAGTAAATATAGTACGAAAGTCCGATGAAGACAGCCGATTAGAGGAATTTTCGATTGATGGCAAAAAGGTAATTTGTTTGGTGGATACCGGCGCAGACGTTACTATCATGAGACGAGAAAAAAACGAGGAACTTTTTCTGGATCGTCAGATGCAAAATCACGTCGAACCAGAGGGCCGGGGCTAACTTTGACCGCGTCAAAGTTTGTATACCCTTGCAAGTTTTTTGTGTAAAAGGTCTAATATTTGCGAAAAAACGGCTTAGAAAATAACGAAGATATTGATCAAAGTCACTGTTCACCACCGATTGTTTCTATGGAAGCTATATGATATAGTCGCCCGATCTTAATCAAATTTGGCACAGTCATTAATAGTTATGGTAAACTGAGAAATATAAATGTTTATGACAATTGCTTCAAAAGTAACGAAGTTATTGACGAAAGTCACTGTTTTCAACCGATCGTTCCTATGGGAGCTATATGATATAGTAACCCGATCTTTATCAAATTCAAAACAGTCATTAACAGATATATTAAACTAACAAATGTTTAATTTGAAAGCAATCGCGTCAAAAGTAACGAAGTTATTGACAAAAGTCACTGTTTTCGAAAGATCGTTCCTATGGGAGCTATATGATATAGTCACCCGATCTTGATCAAATTTGGCATAGTCGTTTATATGTGTAATTAACTCAACAATATTAAGTTTCATGATCATAGCTCAGAAAATAACGAAGTTATTAAGAAAAGTCACTGTTCGTGACTTTGCCATTTGTATGGGAGCTATATGATATAGTGATCCGATCCGGCTGAATCCGAGATATACAACGCCTGCAGTATATACAAGCCTACATGCAAAATTTCAACTCTGTAGCTCTTACGGTCTAGGAGGAGTTTGCGTTGATCCAGACGGACGGACAGACGGACAGACGGACGGACGGACGGACGGACGGACGGACGGACATGGCGATTTGAACTCGTCTCGTCGTGCTGATCAAGAATATATATACTTTATATGGTCGGAAATGCTTCCTTCTATGCGTTGCACACTTTTGACCAAAATTAATATACCCTTTTTGCAAGGGTATAAAAATTGTTTGGTCTTGGAAATGTTGTTACAGAGGTTAAAGGCGAGGTTACTACTACAGTCAAGGTGGATGGATTGAGTACAGAACACAAAATACTGATCGTCCCTAACTCCAAATTAGAAGCTGATGTACTTATTGGATACGACTTCGTCAAAAAGTTTACGGTGATGATAGATCCCGCTGATGAGAAAAACCAATTGAACGTTTTAAATGTGGTAAGCTCTGTAAATGAAATTGATGTAGAACCAAAATATGCTGATACAGTCGCTGCATTAATTAAGGACTATAAGCCGAAAGATAACCCGTTAAGTTCCCCGATTATGTTAAGTATTAAGAGAAAGCCCCAGTCGTCTATCGGCAAATGAACAGACAGTTGTAAAAGACCAAGTAGAAGAGTGGCTAAAACAAGGAATCGTTCGTCAGTCCAACTCAGATGTGGCAAGCAGAGTAGTGCTAGCAAAAAAGAAAGATGGATCGCACAGACTGTGCATAGATTATCGAAAATTAAACACGCTCGTATTGAAAGATAGATTTCCAGTTCCAATCGTTGAAGATGTGTTAGAGAAAATGCAACAAGCGAAATACTTTACAGTCATGGATCTTAAGAACGGATTTTTCCACGTTGACATAGAAGAAGAAAGTCGTAAATATACAGCATTCGTGACAAAGCAAGGGCTTTTTGAATTTAATAAAGCGCCTTTTGGGTTTTGTAATTCCCCAGCAGTTTTTGTAAGATTCATTTACTACATTTTCCAGAAATTTATAAATGCAGGAATTATGGAAATTTATGTTGACGATATTGTGGTTTTCGGATCTATAGCAGAAAAATGTTTGGATAATGTTAAGAATGTTTTAGAAAAAGCACGAAAATATGGTTTACAGATTAAATGGTCGAAATGCCAGGGTCTAAAAAGAAGAATCAATTTTCTGGGCCACGAAATAGAAGATGGCGTAGTATGTCCGGGTAAAGAGAAAGTCAAGGCAGTTAAAAATTTCCAATTGCCGAAAAATAACAGAGGTGTTCAGGCATTTTTGGGACTAACAGGCTACTATAGAAAATTATTCGTGATTACCACGTTGCTAAAAAAAGATGCAGAGTTTAGAATGGACAGTCCTCAAGTAAAAGCGATTGAAAAATTAAAAGAATGTCTGATGAATGAACCTGTTTTGAAAATTTTCAAACACTCAGCTGAAACGCAATTACATATAGATGCATCAAAAAACGGATTTGGTGCTACGCTCTTGCAGCAACACGATGATAAGTGGCACCCTGTATTTTACTGGAGCAAGAAAACAACCGATCAGGAGGAAAAGTTACACAGTTATTTTCTAGAGGCCAAGGCAGCATACCTAGCTACGAAGAAATTGCGCCATTATTTGATGGGGATTGAGTTTGTTCTGGTTACAGACCGTGCAGCTTTCAAAATGACAGCGACGAAGAAGGATATGCCCCGACAAGTCGTACAATGGTTGATGCACTTAGAATATTTTTCCTGTAAAATAGAACATCGTGCCGGCGATAGGATGAAGCATGTCGATAGCTTAAGTCGCTTTTCAGTAATGATTGTCACAACAGAAGTACACGCGCAGATGCTAAGAGCACAAAGTAATGATGAAAAGTTCGCAGCAGTATTCGAGATTTTACAACACAAGCCGTATGCCGATTTTAAAATTAAAAATAAACTTTTATATAAGCAGGTCGATGGATTAGATTTGTTAGCAGTCCCGAAAAGCATGGAAAAGGAGATAATAAGGAATACTCAGAACTTCGGACATATGGGTGTTCAAAAAACAAAGCATGCTATTCAACAAGATTATAATAATCTTCCACATTTGGACAAAAAAGTTGGTCAGTTCATCGCAAACTGCGTTCAGTGCATAACACACAACAGAAAGTTGGGCAAGCAAGAGGATTTTTTAAATTGCATTGATAAAGGAGAACTTCCACTGGAGACGCTACACGTTGATCATTTAGGGTCATTGGATCCAACTTCGAAGAATTACAAGTACATATTCGCAGTCGTAGATGGGTTCTCTAAATATAGAATGAGCGAAATCAAATAAGAGCAGAAGCAGGACAGCAAATACTAGAGGCACAGACCAGATACAAGCGCCATTACGACCAGAGACGCAAGCCATGCCACGGTTATCAGTTGGGCGACCTAGTAGCAATTAAAGTCACACAGTTCGTGTCGGGCAAGAAGCTGTCGAATAAATTCATTGGTCCATACGAAATCATCAAAGTAAAGAGAAATGGTAGGTATAAAGTCAAAAAATTTGCTGAATTTCAGGGTCCAAATCAGACGTCCACCAGTGAAGACAACATTAAGCTTTGGCGTTACATGGAGAACAACGATGAAAGCGATCTCGAAGGATCATCTGAGGCAGATGATTTTCAGGATGACCGAATGTAGTGTCATATGGGTACATATGCGCTGAGAGATGGCAGCCCTGGATGCGGTGCGACAATGTGGCATCGTCAGTCGTTAAGAAGAGAGAACGAGAGAAGGAACGATAGAGAACAGACGTATATGCCGAAGGTGTACAAAAGTTGCTTAAGTTGTATTTCAAGTTGTTAAAATCGTAAAGTTGCTAAAAGTTGTCACCTAAAGTTGTTAAGTCTAAGTTCTTTTTATCCTAATTTCAACTGACAATTTTGCTATATATCTAACTATTAATAAACAACAATTATTGTATACACGCAATAATTTTTACATGCATATATTTTTAATTAAATAAATTAGTTACAGTATTGAATCCATACAATTTTTTTTATATATTTCCCTTTTTTTAAATTAATTTTGAAGACAACACAAGCCGTATGTCGATTTTAAAATTAAAAATAAACTTTTATATAAGCAGGTCGATGGATTAGATTTGTTAGCAGTCCCGAAAAGCATGGAAAAGGAGATAATAAGGAATACTCAGAACTTCGGACATATGGGTGTTCAAAAAACAAAGCATGCTATTCAACAAGATTATAATAATCTTCCACATTTGGACAAAAAAGTTGGTCAGTTCATCGCAAACTGCGTTCAGTGCATAACACACAACAGAAAGTTGGGCAAGCAAGAGGATTTTTTAAATTGCATTGATAAAGGAGAACTTCCACTGGAGACGCTACACGTTGATCATTTAGGGTCATTGGATCCAACTTCGAAGAATTACAAGTACATATTCGCAGTCGTAGATGGGTTCTCTAAATATAGAATGAGCGAAATCAAATAAGAGCAGAAGCAGGACAGCAAATACTAGAGGCACAGACCAGATACAAGCGCCATTACGACCAGAGACGCAAGCCATGCCACGGTTATCAGTTGGGCGACCTAGTAGCAATTAAAGTCACACAGTTCGTGTCGGGCAAGAAGCTGTCGAATAAATTCATTGGTCCATACGAAATCATCAAAGTAAAGAGAAATGGTAGGTATAAAGTCAAAAAATTTGCTGAATTTCAGGGTCCAAATCAGACGTCCACCAGTGAAGACAACATTAAGCTTTGGCGTTACATGGAGAACAACGATGAAAGCGATCTCGAAGGATCATCTGAGGCAGATGATTTTCAGGATGACCGAATGTAGTGTCATATGGGTACATATGCGCTGAGAGATGGCAGCCCTGGATGCGGTGCGACAATGTGGCATCGTCAGTCGTTAAGAAGAGAGAACGAGAGAAGGAACGATAGAGAACAGACGTATATGCCGAAGGTGTACAAAAGTTGCTTAAGTTGTATTTCAAGTTGTTAAAATCGTAAAGTTGCTAAAAGTTGTCACCTAAAGTTGTTAAGTCTAAGTTCTTTTTATCCTAATTTCAACTGACAATTTTGCTATATATCTAACTATTAATAAACAACAATTATTGTATACACGCAATAATTTTTACATGCATATATTTTTAATTAAATAAATTAGTTACAGTATTGAATCCATACAATTTTTTTTATATATTTCCCTTTTTTTAAATTAATTTTGAAGATTTTTAATCTATCCTTATGTACCGTTTGTATCCTATTTTTATTGTTTCTAATTTTTATGTATTCGAGTAGAGGTTTATTAGAGACTAAACTTATGCATAAGAATATTTGCTGCAGCGCAGGCAGCGAGAAAATCAATGTAAAGCAGAAATGAAAGAATGTCCGTTACAATTCACAGATCGGATCATTCGAGAATAATAAGAAAGAGATAGACATACTGCGGTGCTTATAAACATATTTTAACACTCCTTCTCAACGCGAAGTCTATCTTATACAAAAATTATTTTAATCCCAACATTTCTGTAAACTTTACATGTTTGACCTTACATAAGTTCTTTGTTAATATATCTGAGGTCATATCTGTGGCAATGTATTTGATATCTATTACATTTTCTTTATACATTTCCCTTACAAAATGATATTTTATTTCAGTATGCTTGCTACGTGAATGAAATTTAGCATCTTTAGCAAGACATTGTGCGCTCTGGTTGTCACTATAAATTAGCAGCTTCGCCATCGGCCCGAATCCCATCTCGTTGATCAGCTTTCTGATGTATATCGCTTCTTTGGCTGCTGTAGAAAGTGCTACGTACTCGGCCTCCGTGCTACTAAGGGCAACCAGATTTTGCTTCTTTGATTCCCATGACACCGCCGCTCTAGCAATAAGGAATGACCAACCGGTGAACGACTTCCGATCGTTGCAATCGCCAGCCCAGTCCGCTTCAACAAAACAGTGAATAGGAACACCAGTTTTGCTATAATGAAGTCTCACATCTGAGGTACATCTTAGATATCTCAATACCCTCTTGGCTGCAACCTCATGTTCCTTGTGCGGATCAGCATTTCTCTGCGCCAACTTAGCCACAGAGTGTATTATATCAGGCCGTGTAGTCAACGCCAAATATAATAACGAACCAATGAGTGATTGATAGCGTGTCTTGTCCACCTGACCGCAATCATCGCTATCGCACTTCGTCTGGAACCCAACCTCTAGAGGAGTCGCGTTCGGCTTGCAGTCCTGCATACCATATTCATGCAACAAGCCTTCGATGTACTGCATGTATGTAGGCCACATCGTCTTTTCTGGTACATGCAAGTATAAAATCGTCAACTTTTACAACAATAATACATAAATACCCATTGACTTTGCTCGTGTATATACGGTTCGCTTGCACACGGAACGAAACCAATCTTCAAAAGAATGCTATCTAGCTTTTGGTTCCACTGAGAGCTGATTCCACAGAGCTGATTGCAATGTGGGTACTAAATGCTTTAAGTGTAACGGCATAGGCCATATATCAAAGGATTGTCCTGAAAGGAAGCATCAAGTAAATATAGTACGAAAGTCCGATGAAGACAGCCGATTAGAGGAATTTTCGATTGATGGCAAAAAAGTAATTTGTTTGGTGGATACCGGCGCAGACGTTACTATCATGAGACGAGAAAAAAACGAGGAACTTTTTCTGGATCGTCAGATGCAAAATCACGTCGAACCAGAGGGCCGGGGCTAACTTTGACCGCGTCAAAGTTTGTATACCCTTGCAAGTTTTTTGTGTAAAAGGTCTAATAGTTGCGAAAAAACGGCTTAGAAAATAACGAAGATATTGATCAAAGTCACTGTTCACCACCGATTGTTTCTATGGAAGCTATATGATATAGTCGCCCGATCTTAATCAAATTTGGCACAGTCATTAATAGTTATGGTAAACTGAGAAATATAAATGTTTATGACAATTGCTTCAAAAGTAACGAAGTTATTGACGAAAGTCACTGTTTTCAACCGATCGTTCCTATGGGAGCTATATGATATAGTAACCCGATCTTTATCAAATTCAAAACAGTCATTAACAGATATATTAAACTAACAAATGTTTAATTTGAAAGCAATCGCGTCAAAAGTAACGAAGTTATTGACAAAAGTCACTGTTTTCGAAAGATCGTTCCTATGGGAGCTATATGATATAGTCACCCGATCTTGATCAAATTTGGCATAGTCGTTTATATGTGTAATTAACTCAACAATATTAAGTTTCATAATCATAGCTCAGAAAATAACGAAGTTATTAAGAAAAGTCACTGTTCGTGACTTTGCCATTTGTATGGGAGCTATATGATATAGTGATCCGATCCGGCTGAATCCGAGATATACAACGCCTGCAGTATATACAAGCCTATATGCAAAATTTCAACTCTGTAGCTCTTACGGTCTAGGAGGAGTTTGCGTTGATCCAGACGGACGGACAGACGGACAGACGGACGGACGGACGGACGGACGGACGGACATGGCGATTTGAACTCGTCTCGTCGTGCTGATCAAGAATATATATACTTTATATGGTCGGAAATGCTTCCTTCTATGCGTTGCACACTTTTGACCAAAATTAATATACCCTTTTTGCAAGGGTATAAAAATTGTTTGGTCTTGGAAATGTTGTTACAGAGGTTATAGGCGAGGTTACTACTACAGTCAAGGTGGATGGATTGAGTACAGAACACAAAATACTGATCGTCCCTAACTCCAAATTAGAAGCTGATGTACTTATTGGATACGACTTCGTCAAAAAGTTTACGGTGATGATAGATCCCGCTGATGAGAAAAACCAATTGAACGTTTTAAATGTGGTAAGCTCTGTAAATGAAATTGATGTAGAACCAAAATATGCTGATACAGTCGCTGCATTAATTAAGGACTATAAGCCGAAAGATAACCCGTTAAGTTCCCCGATTATGTTAAGTATTAAGAGAAAGCCCCAGTCGTCTATCGGCAAATGAACAGACAGTTGTAAAAGACCAAGTAGAAGAGTGGCTAAAACAAGGAATCGTTCGTCAGTCCAACTCAGATGTGGCAAGCAGAGTAGTGCTAGCAAAAAAGAAAGATGGATCGCACAGACTGTGCATAGATTATCGAAAATTAAACACGCTCGTATTGAAAGATAGATTTCCAGTTCCAATCGTTGAAGATGTGTTAGAGAAAATGCAACAAGCGAAATACTTTACAGTCATGGATCTTAAGAACGGATTTTTCCACGTTGACATAGAAGAAGAAAGTCGTAAATATACAGCATTCGTGACAAAGCAAGGGCTTTTTGAATTTAATAAAGCGCCTTTTGGGTTTTGTAATTCCCCAGCAGTTTTTGTAAGATTCATTTACTACATTTTCCAGAAATTTATAAATGCAGGAATTATGGAAATTTATGTTGACGATATTGTGGTTTTCGGATCTATAGCAGAAAAATGTTTGGATAATGTTAAGAATGTTTTAGAAAAAGCACGAAAATATGGTTTACAGATTAAATGGTCGAAATGCCAGGGTCTAAAAAGAAGAATCAATTTTCTGGGCCACGAAATAGAAGATGGCGTAGTATGTCCGGGTAAAGAGAAAGTCAAGGCAGTTAAAAATTTCCAATTGCCGAAAAATAACAGAGGTGTTCAGGCATTTTTAGGACTAACAGGCTACTATAGAAAATTATTCGTGATTACCACGTTGCTAAAAAAAGATGCAGAGTTTAGAATGGACAGTCCTCAAGTAAAAGCGATTGAAAAATTAAAAGAATGTCTGATGAATGAACCTGTTTTGAAAATTTTCAAACACTCAGCTGAAACGCAATTACATATAGATGCATCAAAAAACGGATTTGGTGCTACGCTCTTGCAGCAACACGATGATAAGTGGCACCCTGTATTTTACTGGAGCAAGAAAACAACCGATCAGGAGGAAAAGTTACACAGTTATTTTCTAGAGGCCAAGGCAGCATACCTAGCTACGAAGAAATTGCGCCATTATTTGATGGGGATTGAGTTTGTTCTGGTTACAGACCGTGCAGCTTTCAAAATGACAGCGACGAAGAAGGATATGCCCCGACAAGTCGTACAATGGTTGATGCACTTAGAATATTTTTCCTGTAAAATAGAACATCGTGCCGGCGATAGGATGAAGCATGTCGATAGCTTAAGTCGCTTTTCAGTAATGATTGTCACAACAGAAGTACACGCGCAGATGCTAAGAGCACAAAGTAATGATGAAAAGTTCGCAGCAGTATTCGAGATTTTACAACACAAGCCGTATGCCGATTTTAAAATTAAAAATAAACTTTTATATAAGCAGGTCGATGGATTAGATTTGTTAGCAGTCCCGAAAAGCATGGAAAAGGAGATAATAAGGAATACTCAGAACTTCGGACATATGGGTGTTCAAAAAACAAAGCATGCTATTCAACAAGATTATAATAATCTTCCACATTTGGACAAAAAAGTTGGTCAGTTCATCGCAAACTGCGTTCAGTGCATAACACACAACAGAAAGTTGGGCAAGCAAGAGGATTTTTTAAATTGCATTGATAAAGGAGAACTTCCACTGGAGACGCTACACGTTGATCATTTAGGGTCATTGGATCCAACTTCGAAGAATTACAAGTACATATTCGCAGTCGTAGATGGGTTCTCTAAATATAGAATGAGCGAAATCAAATAAGAGCAGAAGCAGGACAGCAAATACTAGAGGCACAGACCAGATACAAGCGCCATTACGACCAGAGACGCAAGCCATGCCACGGTTATCAGTTGGGCGACCTAGTAGCAATTAAAGTCACACAGTTCGTGTCGGGCAAGAAGCTGTCGAATAAATTCATTGGTCCATACGAAATCATCAAAGTAAAGAGAAATGGTAGGTATAAAGTCAAAAAATTTGCTGAATTTCAGGGTCCAAATCAGACGTCCACCAGTGAAGACAACATTAAGCTTTGGCGTTACATGGAGAACAACGATGAAAGCGATCTCGAAGGATCATCTGAGGCAGATGATTTTCAGGATGACCGAATGTAGTGTCATATGGGTACATATGCGCTGAGAGATGGCAGCCCTGGATGCGGTGCGACAATGTGGCATCGTCAGTCGTTAAGAAGAGAGAACGAGAGAAGGAACGATAGAGAACAGACGTATATGCCGAAGGTGTACAAAAGTTGCTTAAGTTGTATTTCAAGTTGTTAAAATCGTAAAGTTGCTAAAAGTTGTCACCTAAAGTTGTTAAGTCTAAGTTCTTTTTATCCTAATTTCAACTGACAATTTTGCTATATATCTAACTATTAATAAACAACAATTATTGTATACACGCAATAATTTTTACATGCATATATTTTTAATTAAATAAATTAGTTACAGTATTGAATCCATACAATTTTTTTTATATATTTCCCTTTTTTTAAATTAATTTTGAAGATTTTTAATCTATCCTTATGTACCGTTTGTATCCTATTTTTATTGTTTCTAATTTTTATGTATTCGAGTAGAGGTTTATTAGAGACTAAACTTATGCATAAGAATATTTGCTGCAGCGCAGGCAGCGAGAAAATCAATGTAAAGCAGAAATGAAAGAATGTCCGTTACAATTCACAGATCGGATCATTCGAGAATAATAAGAAAGAGATAGACATACTGCGGTGCTTATAAACATATTTTAACACTCCTTCTCAACGCGAAGTCTATCTTATACAAAAATTATTTTAATCCCAACATTTCTGTAAACTTTACATGTTTGACCTTACATAAGTTCTTTGTTAATATATCTGAGGTCATACTATCTGTGGCAATGTATTTGATATCTATTACATTTTCTTTATACATTTCCCTTACAAAATGATATTTTATTTCAGTATGCTTGCTACGTGAATGAAATTTAGCATCTTTAGCAAGACATTGTGCGCTCTAGTTGTCACTATAAATTAGCAGCTTCGCCATCGGCCCGAATCCCATCTCGTTGATCAGCTTTCTGATGTATATCGCTTCTTTGGCTGCTGTAGAAAGTGCTACGTACTCGGCCTCCGTGCTACTAAGGGCAACCAGATTTTGCTTCTTTGATTCCCATGACACCGCCGCTCTAGCAATAAGGAATGACCAACCGGTGAACGACTTCCGATCGTTGCAATCGCCAGCCCAGTCCGCTTCAACAAAACAGTGAATAGGAACACCAGTTTTGCTATAATGAAGTCTCACATCTGAGGTACATCTTAGATATCTCAATACCCTCTTGGCTGCAACCTCATGTTCCTTGTGCGGATCAGCATTTCTCTGCGCCAACTTAGCCACAGAGTGTATTATATCAGGCCGTGTAGTCAACGCCAAATATAATAACGAACCAATGAGTGATTGATAGCGTGTCTTGTCCACCTGACCGCAATCATCGCTATCGCACTTCGTCTGGAACCCAACCTCTAGAGGAGTCGCGTTCGGCTTGCAGTCCTGCATACCATATTCATGCAACAAGCCTTCGATGTACTGCATGTATGTAGGCCACATCGTCTTTTCTGGTACATGCAAGTATAAAATCGTCAACTTTTACAACAATAATACATAAATACCCATTGACTTTGCTCGTGTATATACGGTTCGCTTGCACACGGAACGAAACCAATCTTCAAAAGAATGCTATCTAGCTTTTGGTTCCACTGAGAGCTGATTCCACAGAGCTGATTGCAATGTGGGTACTAAATGCTTTAAGTGTAACGGCATAGGCCATATATCAAAGGATTGTCCTGAAAGGAAGCATCAAGTAAATATAGTACGAAAGTCCGATGAAGACAGCCGATTAGAGGAATTTTCGATTGATGGCAAAAAAGTAATTTGTTTGGTGGATACCGGCGCAGACGTTACTATCATGAGACGAGAAAAAAACGAGGAACTTTTTCTGGATCGTCAGATGCAAAATCACGTCGAACCAGAGGGCCGGTTTTTTTGTTTTTTGTATAAAAAAAAAAGTTTTTTGTGTAAAAGGTCTAATATTTGCGAAAAAACGGCTTAGAAAATAACGAAGATATTGATCAAAGTCACTGTTCACCACCGATTGTTTCTATGGAAGCTATATGATATAGTCGCCCGATCTTAATCAAATTTGGCACAGTCATTAATAGTTATGGTAAACTGAGAAATATAAATGTTTATGACAATTGCTTCAAAAGTAACGAAGTTATTGACGAAAGTCACTGTTTTCAACCGATCGTTCCTATGGGAGCTATATGATATAGTAACCCGATCTTTATCAAATTCAAAACAGTCATTAACAGATATATTAAACTAACAAATGTTTAATTTGAAAGCAATCGCGTCAAAAGTAACGAAGTTATTGACAAAAGTCACTGTTTTCGAAAGATCGTTCCTATGGGAGCTATATGATATAGTCACCCGATCTTGATCAAATTTGGCATAGTCGTTTATATGTGTAATTAACTCAACAATATTAAGTTTCATGATCATAGCTCAGAAAATAACGAAGTTATTAAGAAAAGTCACTGTTCGTGACTTTGCCATTTGTATGGGAGCTATATGATATAGTGATCCGATCCGGCTGAATCCGAGATATACAACGCCTGCAGTATATACAAGCCTACATGCAAAATTTCAACTCTGTAGCTCTTACGGTCTAGGAGGAGTTTGCGTTGATCCAGACGGACGGACAGACGGACAGACGGACGGACGGACGGACGGACGGACGGACGGACATGGCGATTTGAACTCGTCTCGTCGTGCTGATCAAGAATATATATACTTTATATGGTCGGAAATGCTTCCTTCTATGCGTTGCACACTTTTGACCAAAATTAATATACCCTTTTTGCAAGGGTATAAAAATTGTTTGGTCTTGGAAATGTTGTTACAGAGGTTATAGGCGAGGTTACTACTACAGTCAAGGTGGATGGATTGAGTACAGAACACAAAATACTGATCGTCCCTAACTCCAAATTAGAAGCTGATGTACTTATTGGATACGACTTCGTCAAAAAGTTTACGGTGATGATAGATCCCGCTGATGAGAAAAACCAATTGAACGTTTTAAATGTGGTAAGCTCTGTAAATGAAATTGATGTAGAACCAAAATATGCTGATACAGTCGCTGCATTAATTAAGGACTATAAGCCGAAAGATAACCCGTTAAGTTCCCCGATTATGTTAAGTATTAAGAGAAAGCCCCAGTCGTCTATCGGCAAATGAACAGACAGTTGTAAAAGACCAAGTAGAAGAGTGGCTAAAACAAGGAATCGTTCGTCAGTCCAACTCAGATGTGGCAAGCAGAGTAGTGCTAGCAAAAAAGAAAGATGGATCGCACAGACTGTGCATAGATTATCGAAAATTAAACACGCTCGTATTGAAAGATAGATTTCCAGTTCCAATCGTTGAAGATGTGTTAGAGAAAATGCAACAAGCGAAATACTTTACAGTCATGGATCTTAAGAACGGATTTTTCCACGTTGACATAGAAGAAGAAAGTCGTAAATATACAGCATTCGTGACAAAGCAAGGGCTTTTTGAATTTAATAAAGCGCCTTTTGGGTTTTGTAATTCCCCAGCAGTTTTTGTAAGATTCATTTACTACATTTTCCAGAAATTTATAAATGCAGGAATTATGGAAATTTATGTTGACGATATTGTGGTTTTCGGATCTATAGCAGAAAAATGTTTGGATAATGTTAAGAATGTTTTAGAAAAAGCACGAAAATATGGTTTACAGATTAAATGGTCGAAATGCCAGGGTCTAAAAAGAAGAATCAATTTTCTGGGCCACGAAATAGAAGATGGCGTAGTATGTCCGGGTAAAGAGAAAGTCAAGGCAGTTAAAAATTTCCAATTGCCGAAAAATAACAGAGGTGTTCAGGCATTTTTAGGACTAACAGGCTACTATAGAAAATTATTCGTGATTACCACGTTGCTAAAAAAAGATGCAGAGTTTAGAATGGACAGTCCTCAAGTAAAAGCGATTGAAAAATTAAAAGAATGTCTGATGAATGAACCTGTTTTGAAAATTTTCAAACACTCAGCTGAAACGCAATTACATATAGATGCATCAAAAAACGGATTTGGTGCTACGCTCTTGCAGCAACACGATGATAAGTGGCACCCTGTATTTTACTGGAGCAAGAAAACAACCGATCAGGAGGAAAAGTTACACAGTTATTTTCTAGAGGCCAAGGCAGCATACCTAGCTACGAAGAAATTGCGCCATTATTTGATGGGGATTGAGTTTGTTCTGGTTACAGACCGTGCAGCTTTCAAAATGACAGCGACGAAGAAGGATATGCCCCGACAAGTCGTACAATGGTTGATGCACTTAGAATATTTTTCCTGTAAAATAGAACATCGTGCCGGCGATAGGATGAAGCATGTCGATAGCTTAAGTCGCTTTTCAGTAATGATTGTCACAACAGAAGTACACGCGCAGATGCTAAGAGCACAAAGTAATGATGAAAAGTTCGCAGCAGTATTCGAGATTTTACAACACAAGCCGTATGCCGATTTTAAAATTAAAAATAAACTTTTATATAAGCAGGTCGATGGATTAGATTTGTTAGCAGTCCCGAAAAGCATGGAAAAGGAGATAATAAGGAATACTCAGAACTTCGGACATATGGGTGTTCAAAAAACAAAGCATGCTATTCAACAAGATTATAATAATCTTCCACATTTGGACAAAAAAGTTGGTCAGTTCATCGCAAACTGCGTTCAGTGCATAACACACAACAGAAAGTTGGGCAAGCAAGAGGATTTTTTAAATTGCATTGATAAAGGAGAACTTCCACTGGAGACGCTACACGTTGATCATTTAGGGTCATTGGATCCAACTTCGAAGAATTACAAGTACATATTCGCAGTCGTAGATGGGTTCTCTAAATATAGAATGAGCGAAATCAAATAAGAGCAGAAGCAGGACAGCAAATACTAGAGGCACAGACCAGATACAAGCGCCATTACGACCAGAGACGCAAGCCATGCCACGGTTATCAGTTGGGCGACCTAGTAGCAATTAAAGTCACACAGTTCGTGTCGGGCAAGAAGCTGTCGAATAAATTCATTGGTCCATACGAAATCATCAAAGTAAAGAGAAATGGTAGGTATAAAGTCAAAAAATTTGCTGAATTTCAGGGTCCAAATCAGACGTCCACCAGTGAAGACAACATTAAGCTTTGGCGTTACATGGAGAACAACGATGAAAGCGATCTCGAAGGATCATCTGAGGCAGATGATTTTCAGGATGACCGAATGTAGTGTCATATGGGTACATATGCGCTGAGAGATGGCAGCCCTGGATGCGGTGCGACAATGTGGCATCGTCAGTCGTTAAGAAGAGAGAACGAGAGAAGGAACGATAGAGAACAGACGTATATGCCGAAGGTGTACAAAAGTTGCTTAAGTTGTATTTCAAGTTGTTAAAATCGTAAAGTTGCTAAAAGTTGTCACCTAAAGTTGTTAAGTCTAAGTTCTTTTTATCCTAATTTCAACTGACAATTTTGCTATATATCTAACTATTAATAAACAACAATTATTGTATACACGCAATAATTTTTACATGCATATATTTTTAATTAAATAAATTAGTTACAGTATTGAATCCATACAATTTTTTTTATATATTTCCCTTTTTTTAAATTAATTTTGAAGATTTTTAATCTATCCTTATGTACCGTTTGTATCCTATTTTTATTGTTTCTAATTTTTATGTATTCGAGTAGAGGTTTATTAGAGACTAAACTTATGCATAAGAATATTTGCTGCAGCGCAGGCAGCGAGAAAATCAATGTAAAGCAGAAATGAAAGAATGTCCGTTACAATTCACAGATCGGATCATTCGAGAATAATAAGAAAGAGATAGACATACTGCGGTGCTTATAAACATATTTTAACACTCCTTCTCAACGCGAAGTCTATCTTATACAAAAATTATTTTAATCCCAACATTTCTGTAAACTTTACATGTTTGACCTTACATAAGTTCTTTGTTAATATATCTGAGGTCATACTATCTGTGGCAATGTATTTGATATCTATTACATTTTCTTTATACATTTCCCTTACAAAATGATATTTTATTTCAGTATGCTTGCTACGTGAATGAAATTTAGCATCTTTAGCAAGACATTGTGCGCTCTGGTTGTCACTATAAATTAGCAGCTTGGCCATCGGCCCGAATCCCATCTCGTTGATCAGCTTTCTGATGTATATCGCTTCTTTGGCTGCTGTAGAAAGTGCTACGTACTCGGCCTCCGTGCTACTAAGGGCAACCAGATTTTGCTTCTTTGATTCCCATGACACCGCCGCTCTAGCAATAAGGAATGACCAACCGGTGAACGACTTCCGATCGTTGCAATCGCCAGCCCAGTCCGCTTCAACAAAACAGTGAATAGGAACACCAGTTTTGCTATAATGAAGTCTCACATCTGAGGTACATCTTAGATATCTCAATACCCTCTTGGCTGCAACCTCATGTTCCTTGTGCGGATCAGCATTTCTCTGCGCCAACTTAGCCACAGAGTGTATTATATCAGGCCGTGTAGTCAACGCCAAATATAATAACGAACCAATGAGTGATTGATAGCGTGTCTTGTCCACCTGACCGCAATCATCGCTATCGCACTTCGTCTGGAACCCAACCTCTAGAGGAGTCGCGTTCGGCTTGCAGTCCTGCATACCATATTCATGCAACAAGCCTTCGATGTACTGCATGTATGTAGGCCACATCGTCTTTTCTGGTACATGCAAGTATAAAATCGTCAACTTTTACAACAATAATACATAAATACCCATTGACTTTGCTCGTGTATATACGGTTCGCTTGCACACGGAACGAAACCAATCTTCAAAAGAATGCTATCTAGCTTTTGGTTCCACTCACGCCCACTCTGTTTCAAGCCGTACAACGATTTATGTAGCTTGAGTACACGCTTGGGATGATCAGCATCGACAAAACCTTCAGGTTGTCGCATATAAACGTCATCTTGTAGCTCACTATTGAGGTATGCTGCAGAGACATCCATCTGGTGCAAGTGCATCTCGTGCTCCACCGCCAACGCAATCACCAGTCTGATTGAGGAATAACGTGCAACTGGGGAAAATGTTTCCTTGTAGTTAATTC
Source organism: Drosophila willistoni (assembly GCF_018902025.1). NCBI lineage: Eukaryota > Metazoa > Arthropoda > Insecta > Diptera > Drosophilidae > Drosophila > Drosophila willistoni. The sequence goes on from NW_025814047.1 coordinate 12,639,846, forward strand.
CATATTGTTGACCACACCCTTTTGCGACCAATCTTGCCTTGAAACGCTGAACTTTTCCGCTCTCATCTCGTTTGGTGGTAAAAACCCATTTACAACCGATAACCTTTTTGTTTGCAGAAAGATCAACCAAACTCCATGTCTTAATATTTTCTAGGTTGTCATACTCCTTCTGCATTGCTGATTTCCAGTTTTCCGACTGCTCTGACTTAAATGCCTCATTTATACAGGTAGGAACAATAACGTCTTTCGCATCTAGTACATTCAGCATATTGTACTCTCTTCGTGGACGACCAGCACGCCCAGTGCGAACAATCTTTGGTCTCCCTGGTCCTCTTCGGATATATGGTTGCTCCTCCTCAGCATTTTCTTCGTCACCACTTTGCTCATCAACAATTGGAATTGGCTGCTCCTCAGAATTTTCTTGGATTTCATCATTATGCACGCAATCAAGTTTTTCACTTGGCTGAAAGATTACCACATCTGACTCACATGATGATTCTCGACCGTGCTCCAACTCTTTCATGAACTTGTTTCAAAGTTCAAAGTTGCAGTTTCTGCTCTATTCCGTAAATATGCAGCCGTCATTATCGCATCGCCCCAAAAAGATTCGCCAACTCCAGCATGCACTATCATGCTTCGCGCCATCTCCACCAAGGTTCTATTGGCGCGCTTCGCCACACCATTTTGTTGTGGAGTGTGGGGAACAGTGAGTTGTCTTTTTATTCCATGACTCGATAAGAACTGTTCAAATACATCGCTCAGGTACTCACGACCGTTGTCGCTTCGTATGGCTTTTTTACGCTTACCCGTCTGATTTTCTGCTAGCATTTTGAAATCTTTGAATTTCTGGAAAATATCGCTTTTATTCTTTAACATGTACACCGATACATAACGTGATTTATCATCTATGAAAGTTGCAAAATAGCGCGCACCACCTTGTGACGCTGTACGCATAGGTCTACAAATGTCTGTATGAATCAAGCCCAACAATTCCTTTGAGCGACTTTCCGAAAACTTCGGAAACTTCTTAACGCAAATTTTACTTTTTGCACACGTTTCACATACAAGGTCATTTGTACTATACACTTTAGCATTGAGACCATAGACCATTTTCTGCTTAATCATTTTATTTAAACTATCGAAGTTTAAATGTCCGAACCGATCATGCCATTTGACCAGCTGATTTACATTTGTTTCTGCAGCAAACACTGTTTTTGTTTTACTTTCAAATAAAAATAAACCGTTGTGTTTCTCTGCGATCATTAAATCACGATGGTTACTGTCTTTAACAAACACTTTGTTTTTGACAAAAATCACTTTTAAGCCATTTTCTATTGCCTTTGATACCGAAATAAAATTACATTGTAAAATTACATATAGCACATCAACTAATTCGATCGTGATATTTTTGCATTTTAGTTCCACTGTACCGCAACCTTCGGCTTCTATATAACTGTTGCCTGCTAACTTGATTTTCTCTTTGTGCTCACGCATACTCGTAAACATTGATTTGTCCGCACACAAATGAGCTGTAGCCCCGCTGTCTACACACCACGCATTTTTCGACAAACCGATTTTTGTTCCCGAAGTAGAGAATACCGAAAAAGACTTTTTACTGTTCTTTTCGCTCGCGTTGTCTTTTCTCTCTTTCGAACCACACTTCGACGCGAAATGCCCGCGACGACCGCACAACCAACATTCAATGTTTTTTGGTTCTCTAAATGCTTTGTATTCTTTACCGTTTTCTTGACGCGACGAATACATTTTATTCTCACTTTTCTCGGCTACTTCGCCAATCTTGCGTCTCTCTCCCTCTTCAAGCAATTTAATTCTTAGAGCGCTTAGCGATGGCAACGAGTCTCGCGTTTCTATGGCAACTACAAAATTTTCGAAATCTTCACTTATACTTGCCAACAAAATTATAACGAGCATTTCATCAGGCACTTGTTCCTGAATTTCATTTAACTTTTCTACGACATTAGAAAAATTATTCAAATGCTCTCGAATACTGTCTGTCAATTGCTTAAACAACTGTATTTTTCTAGCCGGACCGGAGGGCATGTGAATCGCGGATAACTTTGCCCATGCTTCGCTCGCGGTTTTACAATGTTTTATACCGTTGAACTGTGACGGACTTACGCACAACAATATACTTGCGAGGGTTTTCTCGTCTTTACTGTCAAACAACTCCTTTTGTTCAGTCGTATCAGACGCCTCTTTTTTTAACCGACCACATGTCACCGACCACAAATCAGAATGAATCAACAGACTTTTCATCTTTACTGACCATACACTATAATTTTCACCAACTAGTTTTTCGATTGAAAATTGTGTACTCATCTTGAACAAATTAGTTAATCACAAACTTTAATTAACAAAACGAATCTCTTACAAGTCTTTACGACTAACCCGCACAGTTTTACTTTCTGCTGTCTGGGCCCATAACCTATTCTAGTAGAGGTTTATTAGAGACTAAACTTATGCATAAGAATATTCACTGCAGCGCAGGCAGCGAGAAAATCAATTTAAAGCAGAAATGAAAGAATGTCCGTTACAATTCACAGATCGGATCATTCGAGAATAATAAGAAAGAGATAGACATACTGCGGTGCTTATAAACATATTTTAACATTATGTGGTTATTTTTAGATATTTATATAACTTCGAATGGTCCTAAATAGACTGAATCAAGCTTATGACCAGCTTTTTTAAGAAAACTTTATCTCCTATTTCTATTTTAAAGTCTGCTGATTTATTATCATAGAAAAAGTTTTTCTGTTTTTCTTTATGTTCTTCTAACATTATTCTAGTTCTATTGTAGGCTAGTTCTAATCTAAACTTAACTTCTTTATCATCTACCTTAATATATAATTTATGCTATTAAAATGGATTGGTAAATTATTTTGTTTACCAAATACAAGTTCATAGGGGCAGTATTTATGTATATGTTACTGATGGTGTTGTGTTAAAACAGTACACAAAATATTGTAACCATATATGCCAATCAGTTTTATCTACTCATATATATGAACGAATATACTCATTGAATGACCTATGACTTCTTTCAACGGTACCTAAGGTCTGGTGGTGGTGTGCCGTAGATGTAATGTTATCTATTTTTAAATATTTGCACAGGTCAGTAATAATGGAATTTTTATATTCTGTTCCCATGTCCGTAATGAACGTCTTCATAGGACCGTACTTCAGAATAAATGTTTCTAATATAGCTTTTGCGATTGTTGTAGCGCTTTGATTTGAAACTGGTATTGCTACTAAGTATTTTGTCAAGTCAAATATTAGAGTGACTGCGTATTCGTTACCATTTTTAGATTTTGGTAGTGGACTACAAGTGCGCACTATTACCCTGTCAAATGCATGCATGTGGGTTTCGGTAATTATTAAGGGTGTTTTTATGTGCTTCGTGGTTTTTGACTTTAGGCATTTTTCACATTTATTAATGTAATCTTGTTGGCTAACGGCTGCGCCCTTGCGGAGCCCCAAACTTCTCGCTTTATATGATGCGGCCTTCGGATGATTTCCACCGAGGCGGCTTCGAGGCACTTGCGATTGGCAAGAAATGAGATGACCAGGTTGACTTCAATCGGTTGCTTTATTTTCTTAACCTAAAACTATAGTACAATTGTCGGCGGGCACAGAAGGTGCAACCGCATCGACCGAGATTAATTTCAAGAGTAATTCAAGTACAGCAAACCACGCTGTCTTTTACAAAATTCAAAGTTCTGGAAATTTCCATAGAAGAAATAAGAAAGAAAAGAATTGAAGTAACGGATCTCCAAGTTTGTCACTTCAAAGTAACTTGCGCTGTTCTTGGTCTCTCTCTCTCTCTCTTCGTTCGTTTTCTCTTTTTAGCAAAGAGAGTCTGGCTTCAGTTGCAGCTTAAAACTTCCCCCCCCTTTGATGATGACGATCTTCATCATCAAATTCACGTCTGGAAGACTCCTGCGAAAAGAAAACTGAAACGAGAAAGTAACAATTTAACGCGGTGTAGGGCTGGAGTCATTCTCTATCCAATTCTCCTGAATAGGCAATGGGCAGAGTTTGGTTACCGGTCGTTTCATGAGTCCTTTGACTGTCTTCAAAGTCACCACTCTCACTAGTCCATCGGGTCCTGCATGTGTCTCCATAACCCGACCTAGAGGCCATTGATGAGAAGGGAAACGCTCGTTCCTGATGAGCACTATGCATCCAACTGTTAGATTTTCCTTGGTCTGCAGCCATTTTGGTATCCTTTGTAATCGTGATAAATATTCCGAGTTCCATCTTCTCCAAAACTGTTGTGCATAATATTGACAATTCTTCCATCGATCAATCAGAGTAACTTTAGCCAATTCCGGAGCAGGAGGTGCTAAAGGCGCTTCACCCATCAGAAAGTGACCGGGTGTTAATACCATTAAATCGTCAGGATCATTTGATAGGGGACATAACGGTCTTGAAGGGCGAAATATTTACGGGTCCAGCGTAGTCCACTCCAACGGATGAGAATGCTCTAGAAGGGCGTACCCGTACTGCTGGTAACATTCCCATTTTCTGACCTGCAAATTGAGGCTTCATCTTAAAACATGTGATACATTTATGAATTCCAAACCGAACTGCATTGCGTCCATTAACAATCCAGAATTTCTTCCTTATAAAATTCAGCGTTAGTGAGGTTCCACCATGCAAGGTGCAAATATGACTGTAAGATATGACGAGATCTGTGAAAGGATGTTTATACGGTAATATATAAGGATATTTTTCATTTATGGGCAACAGGGAATCTCGGAGCCTGCCTCCGAGACGTAAAACACGTTCGTTCGAATCAAAATACGGATTAAGAGACAGTAGAATGCTGTCCTTTGCTATGACCCTGCCTTCCGATAGCGCCTTCCATTCAGAGTTAAAACAATCCTTCTGCACCATCCTAATCAATTCACGTAGGCCCTTTTCTAATTCCACAATTGAGAGTCCAGGTCCTCTTCGTTCTGCCACAGATGTTCGACAATTATATACGAAACGTTTTATATATGATATAATCCAGACGAGTCGTGTATACGATGAATACTTGCTGATAAATGCTACACTTGGCATTTCTTCCACTGATATCTTATGGCACGTCACCCTTTTGACTTCAGTGTCAACAACCGACAGCGAGTCCAGATCAATAGCATTACAAGGCCATTCGATGTCCGATCCTTGTAACCATGATGGCCCATGCCACCATAATTCACACGATGCCAACTTGGTTGCACTCGTGCCACGGCTTAGATAATCTGCAGGGTTATCTTTCGAGGCGACGTGTCTCCATTGCCTTTCGTCTGAGATTTCCAGGATTTTGTTTATTCGATTGGACACAAAAACTTTCCAGTTGGCAGCTCCACCACGGATCCAACTGATGGTTATCATAGAATCTGACCAAAAAATAGTGTTCGAATAATTAATGTTAATTCTTAGATTCTCTTTTAGATACTTATACATTTTGGCTGCTTCAAGCGCAGCACATAACTCTGCCCTAGGTATGGTTAGTTGTTGTTTAGTTGGCGATACTCTCCCCTTTGACAATAGCAACTCTGTGTGATACTTATCCTCTCCAATTGGGAAGCGCAAGTAAGCCGCAGCTCCATATGCTCGTGACGAGGCATCGCAAAACAGGTGCAATTCAGCCACACCACCCGGTAGCCCCCATGTAACATGCCGTGGTATTCGTATAGTTACTATGTTTGGTAACTCTTTTACGAATTTCTCCCATTCTCTCTTAATAGTGTCCGGTAGTGTGCTATCCCAGCCAATTTTCTCCTTCCACAGTTGCTGCATGAGAATTTTGGCAGTAATCATTATCGGACTAAGCCATCCCATGGGATCAAACAGTCGTGCAATTGCTGATAGTATTGTCCTCTTTGTTGGTGAGCTCATTGGTGGAACGACATGCAAAGCAAAACGGAACTCATCTTCTTTGGGACTCCAGTATAGACCTAACGTGCGAATAGTATCATTAACTTCCATGTGTAACAATCCGCTTGATTCTCGATGCTCAATTGGTATGTTCTCTAATAGCTTTGTGCAATTACTCGCCCACTTCCGTAGTTCGAATGTACCACTACGAAGCATTCCAATCACTTGGTTCTTGACATCCTCCGTTTCTGCAATACTGTCGCCACCAGACAGTATGTCATCTACATACATTTGATGATTTATAACATCCACCGCCAGTGGATACTTCTCGCATTCATCCCTTGCTAATTGTTTCATAACTCTCATGGCTAAATAAGGTGCGGAGCTCGTTCCAAACATCACCGTTGTGCAGGCATATTCTTCCACATAATCACTTGTGTCCGGATTCCATAGAATACGCTGGTACTGCGCGTCGTCGGGTGGAATATTAATACATCTGTACATTTTTTCAACATCCGCCATAAATACCCATTTTAGCCCTCGCCAATTGAGAATGATTCCTTGAAGATGTACGTGCAATTTTGGACCTATTGCTAGAATCTCATTAAGCGATTTTCCATTACTCGTCTTGCTCGATCCATCGAAGACAACTCGTACCTTCGTAGTTGATGACGATTCCTTTATGACTGGGTGATGCGGTAGGTAGCAATGATCGACCCCAATGCAGGATTGCCCGTCTTACTAGCCCGTGACGTTACACTTTCCATTTGACCCAGCTCCAGATACTCATTTATCGTGCCAACATAAGCGTTCTTCAAACTCGCATCGTTACGCAACCGTCTGTCCAGAGAATGTAATCGTTTTAACGCGCTCTTATAGGATTCTCCAACTACCATTGATTCGTCCAAGTATGTAAGAAAAGGAAGACAACCAACATATTTCCCAGACGGCATTCGGCTATGTGTCTTAACGAAGAAATCTTCGCACCAGTTATCCTCTACTGAAACCCCACGTGGCTCCTCGTCGAATTGTTCTAGCTCCCAAAACTTACATAACAATTGTTCAAGTATCTCATCAGCTTCCTTCCTTCGTACCGTTATGGTGTAGGACGATCTCCTACCAGCTTCTTGATTCGTTTTTCCTGATACAATGTATCCCAAATGCGTATTTTGCGCCAGAGGCATACCACGTATTCCTTGATGCGCTTCTCCTAACATCAGCTCATCGTAGACGTCATTTCCCAACAAAATATCAACTCCTTGTGGACTGAAGAAGTTAGGGTCGGCCAAGGGTAAGCCCATCAGATGAGTCCACTCTTCAAACGGCAGTCGTTTGATTGGCATGCGCTTACTCACTAGAGGTATTACTGACGCGAGTAGCTTGTATTTCGCATGTGGGTTGTAGATTGATCTTATGACTAGCTCCACCTCTGCTGCCGCATCTGTAATTTTTGTATCTGCTAATCCAGTAATCGTGATGTGAGCCTGTTTGCGCCGTAAACGTAGCTGCTGAGCTGCATTCTCTGAAATGAACGAAACTTGTGAACCTTGATCCAAAAACGCTCTAAACTGTAAGGGATAGCCTTCTATCGACTCTACCCACACCATTGCTGTTGGTAATAAAACCTCGTCTTTGTGCCTTACCGCAGTTTCTGTTGTACTCTTTCCAATTAAAGCATTCGCAGATGCTGTTGGGATAACTCCCTTCCTTAGTGTGCCAAGCGGCCTCTCGCATCCTGATTTGTCTACATGGAGTAGTGTATGATGCCGTCCTTGACATTTTTCACAATTTACCACACTGTCACATGCATCTATTCGGTGATTTGGTCTAAGGCATCGAAAACACAGTCGATGCCTCACTACACACGCTTTTCGTTCCGATAGCCTCATCTCCTGGAATATCCTGCATACTCCGATAAGGTGTGCATCCCCTTGACACACAATGCATAGGTCTGTCTCTCGAGTAACAAATGAAGCCTTTGTGTAGATCTGGTTAACTCGTAACCCATGTACACCTGGCTTTGCATTCCGATGTCTATCCCGTGATAGAGTTCCCTCGATATTACCTGCTGACGCCGTAATCATTGTTCTGTACTGTGTTTCAAGATACTGACTGAGCTCCTCAAAGCTCGGCAGATTCTGCGTTGAAGATATTGACCGCTCCCAATCCACTCTTAATTGATTCGGTAATCTCTTCATCATGTAGTACACTAAAATTTCAGACTGTTGTCGCACATCCACACCAGTCTTCTCCAATGAATTCACACATGAGCGGGAAGTTTGCACAAATCTTCTCAAACTTTCCGCATCTCCATATTTTATTGGTAATTGCTGATCGAACACATCCTTGTAATGTAAAAATAACACTCGTTTGTTATCATACAAATTTATCAACATTCTCCAAGCCACTTCATAGTTCGCCGCTATTAGCGTTAGATGTTCAATATCCTTAACTGCGTCTTCAACCAACGAATCCTTCAAATAATGAAAACGATGTAAGTCCGTCAGCTTGTCGCAGTGGTGTACTCTTGTTAAAAACACCTCTTTAAACGCCGGCCACTCAATAAATTTCCCGCTGAAGGTAGGCAGTTTAACTGTTTCACTTCCTCCAAACATGGTCCCATTTGTTCATGCACCGTCTGATGCAAACAAGACTCATCAAATGCAGTCGACGCCGGGATTCTCCGATCCTTATGTCTCTACAACTCATTTCGAATCTCAGCTACTCCCATTATGTAGGTTTCTTCGAAACAGTCTCTGATGTCTTTGTCAAAATATCTGCCCTTTATTTCCGCATTATCTCGTTCTTGAATCAGTTGGTGATGATTGCGCTGAAAATCTGCGTGAAGGTGGGCAATCGAGTCCAATCTGGCTTCCAGATGACTCTCGGTATGTCCCGACTCCTCCGATTTATACCGCGCCAATGACTTCTCCAGCGAAGTGAGCAATGTGATTTGCTCCGTAGCCAACGGTAACAGTTTTTCAGCCATAATGAACACCTACCCAAACACATCAACGTTAAATTGTACTCACCCGAATCAGTCTATCCACTGGCAATCACACTCTAAGTCCAATCGCCAAGATCATTCCTCCCGGGTTTCGGCGGCTTCGAGGCACTTGCGATTGGCAAGAAATGAGATGACCAGGTTGACTTCAATCGGTTGCTTTATTTTCTTAACCTAAAACTATAGTACAATTGTCGGCGGGCACAGAAGGTGCAACCGCATCGACCGAGATTAATTTCAAGAGTAATTCAAGTACAGCAAACCACGCTGTCTTTTACAAAATTCAAAGTTCTGGAAATTTCCATAGAAGAAATAAGAAAGAAAAGAATTGAAGTAACGGATCTCCAAGTTTGTCACTTCAAAGTAACTTGCGCTGTTCTTGGTCTCTCTCTCTCTCTCTTCGTTCGTTTTCTCTTTTTAGCAAAGAGAGTCTGGCTTCAGTTGCAGCTTAAACAAATCTATTACATGACGTGTCATGATTTTTCAATAATAGTGTCTTCTTACTTTGGCCGAATTTTTTGTAATGCCTATATGGCCACCCTGTATAGGATCATATTGATATCTTTATCTTTTTCTATGGTGGTCACCGGTTGAAGTAGCGCTACTCTTAATGATTTCATTTCTTTGTTGCCCATTTCTTTAAAAGATTTTATTGAAAAGGTTTCAAAGATGTTTTCACTCGATGCCAATTTGAGTTGTTTGATATCAAGTTTACCGGATTTTTTTCAAGCCTTTGAAAAAACTAAGTCAAAATTTCCATTGGTGTACAGATCTCCAATCTCAATTCTTGCTATAACTTTTTTCCCATGTTTAAGGAAACACAAATTATGTATTATACGCAAGGGACTCCATGTCTTACTTCATCATTGCAGAGTACTTCATGTATTTTGCGCTTAGAAGCATCATTAGGTACGTACATAATTGTATTTTTATTTTTATTCTCTGGGCAGAGATTATTTTGTCTACTTTGCTGCCTGGTAGTGACTTTCAGGACATGCGTAATGCGGGATAATGCATACGCAACAAAGTTAGGTTTTCCCTTCAGATATTCTACTGTGAACTCATATCCTTTTAGATCAAATCTCATTCTAGTTAGCTTTGTGCGTGAATTTATCATAGAGAATAAATATTTTAGTGGTCTATGGTTTGTTTTGACAAATATATATATGGGCGAAAGTGTGTAATAGCCCAGTGTATACTTTCACCTTTAGTAACTGCTTCTCACCATAAGTTTGATTCAAAGCTGCTCCACATGCATATTTGCTAGAATCTGTTATATACAAAATTCTTGCTAAGATCTGGATACTTTAGCAGTTTGAGTTTTATTAAAGCTACATAGCTTAAGATATTCAAGTCTTTTTTGGCATTCTTCAGACCAAAATCTACATTCTTCTTACATAGTCGTTTTATCGGACGTGAATGTACTGCGAAGTTTTTAATGAAAAGTCTATCAGCATCTTTTGGTACTGGGTATTTTTCAATGACATCGTATTTGGTGTTATAGTCTATTGGTGTATTAGTCTATCACCAATCGCCATCGTTTCTTTTCTGATCCTGGTAAACCTCTTTTCGGCACCAGTAGTAACGGACTATTATATTCGGACACTGAGGGTTCAACCATTTTGTCTTTAATGAGTTTACCGTCTTTTGTTGTTATTTCTTCCTTATGAGTGTGTCGTTTTCTAATCTAAATATATCTGTATACTTGGTGCAGAGCTCTTCTAGTACGATTTTGAACATAGGTGGGAAGTTTAACTTCAGTTTTTCATTACTGATTGACTTCCTCCGTCATCAGTTATCTATACTATTTTATAATTCTTTAATAATTCATATTTTATGTTATTCAAATTTAAAATTTTTTCAATTTTGGTTGTGTTCAAAATTCGGACAAATGTTTGGTTCGGGCTTGAGATCGAATTTCCAATAAATATTCCATTTTCGACCTCTTGATTTAAGATGATGATATTTGAGTTTTCATTTGGAATATTTATTTAACGGATTACCTCAGATCTTGCTGGGAGGATTGTGGTATTGCTGTCACAAGTGTGTAATATTGGGATATTTATTGCAAAATTTAAATTATTTGGTCTTAATATTAGTGAACCGTTTGGTTCACTGAAATCTAATTGGCAATTGAAGCTTTTGAAGAAATCTAGTCCTAAAATTCCATCAAATGGAATTGGAAAATTTTCGTCTACTATATGGAAGTTGTTTGGAATTATGAATTCATTTTGTCGTAGTTCTATAAGGGTTAAACCTTTGAAAGTAATTGAACCTTCACCGATTCCTGACAATCTGATTGTGTTTAAATGATCTATATGCTCAAAAGTATCTGTTTTTTCTTTTATTATTGATACGTCTGCACATGTATCTACCAGTAAATTTGTTGTATGTATTTTCATTTTTAACTTTGATGAAAATACTAAGACTAAGATTGAATGTGTATACCTTTACAGTTTCACGTAAATATCTGCAGGGACTTATTGGTTTTCCGAAATACTCTGGATAATTCGTACATTACTGTTTTCATTACTGGAATTGCCTTGGTTGGAATTATTTCGGTTGGAATTGTTTCTTCCTCGGTTATTGTATCGGGAGTTTCCACGATATCCACCTGTATTATTGTTATTTCTGTAGCCGTTATTTTAATGATTACACCTGCCTCTGTAATTATTTTGTCCATTTCTGTTGTATTGTTGCTGACGGAAGTGCAGGACTGAGTTTGTCTGTCCTGTTTCCGAGGTGCAACTGTCTACGAACCTTGTTGTTAATTCGTTTATGTCACGGAATATGTCTGCTTTTAGTACGTTGCGTACCTGATTGGTTGTGCAATTCCTTATTAGAGCCTTTGTAGCAACTAAAAGTGTATATTTCTTAGCTGCTTCAATGGGTGTACCGTCGTGTATAAAGTTTCCTTCCAGAGATTCATCAAGCTTTTCAACCTCTTGGGCGTACTGCCTTGCTATTTTATTTCTCTGGGGGAGATTTTTTATTTTAGCAGTTATTGACGCAACCAATTCTGTTTTTACATTTGTGGCAATACGGTTAATTATTGCAGCTATTGTTTGTTCAGAGGTTTTCAGATTTCTTTCACACCGCTTTTTCTTCATGTTCGACTTTTAGTGAATTTAACAAATTCAATGCGTCAATGAACCTATGGAGATTTTCTGTTCTGCCATTAAACTCTGAAAGAGGGTTCGTGGCCATCTTCTGGGATGTTTCTCTATTTTGCGAGAGGCATTTACAAGATTTATTTAATTCTTGTGCGGATATTCTAGCTTTTCCTATTATTTCATCCCAAGTACCATAGTTTGTTAAAGGAGAAAAAATTTTTCTCTTTTTTTTTTTAATTTCCAGAGAATTCAATTGTGTCGAAAGGTTGGTCGAAAAGTTTGTGTACCCACGCGGGTAGAATTCTATTTTTCCGTTTTAGGGGGTTATACGCTTCTATCTTTCCATCAAGTTTGCTATTCTTGATTCAAATTTTCTATTATGCTCAATACAATATTTGATTTCTTCGAACTTTGGATTGGTATCACCTCTGATGGCCATCTGCTCTACTCTGATATCTATTTTTGATTACCTTATTATGCATTGCATATAGCTTCAAAGCCAGATTAATGGCTACTAAAATTAAAATAGCTAGCAATAGTATCCATATATCTTCTAAATTTTTCCTATGATCTATTATTTTCACACTGTTGACAACTTTAGCCGTTGGGTGATTTATTTTGGATTCTTGAGAAGCCATATTACTAAAAAAAAATTTTGAGTTTGCTTTTTGGTCGTTTAAACCTGTTTTCAATTATTGAGAAAAACAATTTTTTTTTAATGTTTATGGATTCATTTTTTTTTCAAAATCAAAAGTTTTGTTGTTTTTTGAAGAGAGAAAAATTATCTCAACTGTGTCTTGCAGAATGAGCCCGAGACGTGGAAAGATAGAAGAGTAGACATGCGTAGGCTTACAGCTTGAGCAATGTTTAATTACTAAATCTATGCCTACGCATGTTTTTTAGTATTAGCCTGACCAAAATGTGTTAGTAGGTGTACTGTGCAACAAGTGCAAATTGGACGTATTTATGTTAACTTAATTTTACGTAAAATTTCAATTATTTTTAAGGCAAGAGAATTATTAACTCATTGCGTTTCTTCGCTCTTTGGCGAAGTTGCTTGGTGTTGTTCATGAGCCACTCTGTGTAGTGCTGTCGGTCCTTGTCCTCCAATCCTGTATGGAGGAGGTCTTGCAGGAGCTTCGTTTCACGCCTTAGCCTGGCGTATTTTCCTCCACTGGATTTCGTTTTGGACTCTGCCATCTATTTTTCCTGGGGAGCCTGGTACTCAACTATCGTGATTGGGCGTGGTCCCTCGTTTAGACATACCTCCAATACCTCTTCTAGGAGGGGTGCGTCCCTTTGTACTGTAGGTACATCCGTCAATAAATCTAAGTCCTCCTGATGAGACGGGTCGGTGCTTGTCATCAGCACGGGCTTTCTTTTCATAGTTCATTGAATAAAAATGAAACGTACTTGCTGCGTTTGTATAGCAGCATATGTTTGGTACTGTTAATAAAAACCACATTTGCACTCTTGTGCTGCCTCTTACTAGGAATTCATAACCAGTTAAATTAAAGTAGGCAGTTCTTATGTGCATTAAGTCTAACGAGCATTGAGGGGAGTGGCTTTTCTCACTTCGGAACACCTCAAATATGTTATTTATTATGCTCGGACTTCGAATGGTAACTATTCGGAAAAAGTTATCAATTATTGCCATTTCTCATTTTTTTGGTTTGCCTTTTTTTTGGTTTATATCATTTTTTTTCACACACACACACAGAAACAATTTTTTAATTTGCTCCTTGATGTCCTAGGTCTGGGTTCCACATATTGTTACGTTCGCCATGTAATGACCGGGTTCCTCTTGGTTAAAATAATTCAGAAACAAACACGTCCGTGCAGTTTGGTGTTAATATTCAGATTGATTTTTATTCCAAAAATATTCTTTTGCTTTACCTATTGCTACATATATATTGTTTTGAGTGTCAGTACATACATACAAATTATTTGGAGCGCTTGCATCAAAGCTGGCCTGGCTCTAGCTTATGTTACGCTTGTGCATACATTGCTTATGTTTTTTTTTATATTTATTTATATATTAATTTAGTAACAACAATTGAAACACGGAAATGAAGGTTTAAGGGCTAATAACAAAAAGATAGGGTAGAGAATTGCAAGCATAATGGGATATGAAAAGAAAGGTGGGTAACAGAAGATGAAAAGAAGTGGGGAAAACGCTGCTTTGGCAATTTGGGCGGCCGAGATCCTACGGTACTTCCTCGAGGGAATTGCTTCGTAGGATAGCTGCTACCTCCTAAGCGACTCCAGGTCTAGTCCTGCCACTCTCGGCCAAACACAGCTCGCGGATTGCTAACGCGGCGAAACTGCTCACCGCCTCCCACATGCTCTTTCTCGCCATCATCAGCTACACTAGGTTATCGGCGCATATTTCGATGTTTGCCTCCAGTACAAGCATCCTTCTGCTGTCATCGAAACGTCTGCACTCGCACAGGATGTGTTGCGCATCTTCCACTGTCTCACCAGGGCAGACCGGGCAGAATTGGGAGCTATCGTGCACAAAACGGTGCAGGTATTGTCTGGAGCTCCGCTTAGAAACTGGGTCAGGTAGAAATTTACCGTACCATGTTGCCGCTCTTTATACTCGGGATTAGCCTGTGGGTCCATCTGCCTTTGTTCGACCCATCCCACCTAGCCTGCCACAGGGCCGCTTCGTCGGATACCGTGCGAAAACCCGAGCAGATTCGCAGCGCGCTTAGCCTGTGCGAAGATCGGGTCCCTCTGCTGTAGCTATCGACACGCACGGCGCCTGCCCAGACTGCGGCCGCGTATAGGATGATCGACCCACACAGAGCCTTGTGGTACACCAACCGACACATTATATGATTCACAGCCCGGGTCTGACCTATACACCAGTCGCCTTTCGCAGAAATAGTTCCACACGATGGCGCGCAGGTAGACTGTAACGCCGAAAGACTGAAGGGCATTCAGAATACGCCCCCAATCCGCCGTGTTGAAGGCATTTTTACATCCAACGTAACGAAGACGCAGTATTTCTTCGAGCCACCTTTCTACCTCGAGACCTTAATCGCCTGTGAGGCCGTGTCTACCACCTTGGCTATTTGTCAGTTGTGGACAGGGCCTTCCGGAAACCGAATTGGTTCGGTGAGAGTCCACCACCATCCTGGATCGCCTGCTGCAACCTTGAGCATACTATTGACTCCAGCACTTTGCCCATGGAGTCGATCAGGCATATCAGCCTGTAGGCAGACCCGTCGCTTGGAGGCTTGCCAGGCTTCGGGAGGAGCACCAGTTTCTGAAGCTTCCACCTTGTAGGAAAAGAGCCCTCTCGCAGGCACTGGGTGTAAACTTCGCAAAAAAGGTCCGGTCTCGCTGTCATCGCAGTTTGGGATTCCGTCTGGGCCGGGTGCTTTGCCGTTGTTAAGCCTCTTGGCTGCTGCACGTATATCCTCCAACGCAATAGGCTCTACGGCAAAGGGGACTGTGCGGTTAGTCCGTCGACTCACGATTTCTCCTTCAGTTTGCGGGATCAATGCTGAAACAATGCCTTTAAGCACTTCCGGATCCGTAGGTGGCCGCAGCTTCGAGCCATAAATGCGCTTAACCACGATTTTGTATGCCCTGCCTCATGGGTCATGTTCCGCCGTGTCGCATAATTCAAGGAAACAGCTCCGCTTGCTCGAATGGTACGTCTGTACGTCTTCTCTTGCGGGATAGGCACTGACAAGATTTCTCTGGATCCGGGAACGGTCAGAATGGCCCCGTGGTCGCTGGCGGTGTGGAACTTACTAATTTCCCACGTTGCATTTCGGCACAGAGAGCTTCTAACGAACGACAGGTCTATCACCAAACCATAGCCCGCGCGGTTGCAGGTATTTTTACCGCCACTGTTTAGCAGGATTATGAGTGCAAGAGTGCTGCACACGATGATGGCGGCATAGCCTGATACGCTGAACGCACTGTTACCGCTGGGTTTCATCCTGAAGGGTTCGCTGATAAGGGCCACATCCAGGTCATGGGCTGCCTCACAGTCGTTTAGCTGTAATTTAGCTGTAGGAATCTAATCATGTTGCGTCCGGGAAAGTAGCGCGTTATGGTCCTTGCCTCCACACCTTAGGCAACAATTTGTCCTATCCATTGGGTCCGAAGATGCGGCGGCAACGTGGCCAGAAACAAGACATCTATAGCACCTGACAGTCGCCGAGTTCAGGCGAGTGCGGCACACAGAATACCCAATCTTGAGGCTGCCAGCCTTCAAGACTCCATCGGCCACATCTGCTGGGATGCGAAGCGTAGCCCTTTGGTACCCGCCATGTGCCGGGCGCAGGCTTTTACGTCCTCTTTCGGTACATTCAGACTCAGCTGATTCGAAAGAGCCTGAACAATCTTCGTTCTAGTGGTTGTCCCATCCAGGTTCAGGACATCCACTCTCACCATGTTTTACAGGGCTCGGGCCTCTACCTGTCCGGCCAGGGCTAGATCGATACAAACGAATCAAACGGTACAAACGCTTTCGCCCACTGCAATCTCGTTCTGGCTCCTGGTGACCAGTTTTAACATCTCAATATACGACAGATTTCCTCATCCTTGCACCAAAATAGCGTGTGGGCCTTTTTTTTGGCAGCGTCTGTTTTTCCGTTCGCGCTGTCCTTGGCGGTACAGTCTGCCATGCCGACTCTTACTGTGGCACTCTCTTTTGGCTTTCATGCGGCAAAAAAAGTTAATTCTTGCGGCCGGCAGTTCTCCTCTGGCTTGCCACTACTGGTTCAGGGTCGCTATTTTTGCACATATTGAGGATCACTGTCTGCTGAATTTTTTTCAGTCTGTCTACTTTCTCTCTAAGCGCGTTCGTAATGGCACGCTTGCCTCCTTCCTTCTCTGGCTTGATTGTCTCGGCTATCTCCTCTTGTAATACGCCCATTTCTGCTACCTCATGATTGCCACTTGTTGCAACTTGGATTTCCTTGGTTGTACCGCACCGCCTGCTGGTGGACTCAGCGAGGTTCACGCAGTCTCTTTGGCGTTTCGTCGGGTACACCAAACACCTCGTTTACTCCTGGCAGGGGCCCCACCCCGAACAAAGTTTCTATCTCTGGCTGACTAGCTGGGCTGCCCTCACAAACAAATTTTGACCATCTAACCGGCACTGCGGCGCGCGTCAATGAGTGACGCCGCCCACTTGTTGGCCCCGCCATCGAGCCAGCCGATCTCAAGCCCTCTATTGCTTGCAACCAGGTATTTCCCCCTGGGACTTTTTGGGAGTTATGCCGCTCCCTGCTCAGCTCCACACACTTGGAAATTTCGGTCTGTGACTGACGAAAGTCCAGTTCCAACAACCCCAAATTAATTATTAGAAATTTTCTGACAATTAATTTCTGTGGAAAAATGCAATTGGTACTTTCGCCTCCAAGGCAGAGTACTTGTCTTGGGGCCCACAGACCGAGTTGACAGGCTGAACCAGTAGAGAGCTGAAACACGGCTATATACCATGGAATCCCCAAAAGTATACCGCTTCAAAGCTTTCGACGAAATCTGGGGGGTTGGCAGGTGCCAATATCAGGGCTTTTAAGCCCGTGTTGGCCTGACCAGTGCACAGCTGGTACCCGCACCACGAGTCAGCTATCCAGCTATATACAAAGTGGGAGAAAAGGCAGATATGTTGGAAAATACAAGAAGAGAGAGATGACTCAAACCAGGATAAATTTGTTTTCAGTTATCGATGTTGATGGGGGTGCGACCACCCCACTACCACATACGCGTGCTCTAGAGAGGCGGGAAGAGCAAACTGGCGCCCCTCACCCCCCTGATCGGACGACCATAGCCGGCCCTATCAGGCGTTAAGCAGAATCGCGATCGGATGACAGACGATTCGGGATAACCGTCAGTAGTCCTGCGTAGTCAACACCGTCTCACACCGTCTGCTTTACTTTGCAGAGCGTACACGTCCCGCAAACGAGTTAAAACATCGGATTTTGATGGGGCGACGAACCAGCGTAGTTCACCACAAATATACTTCAGTCTCTACATTGCTTATGAGAATATATGTATGTGCATATACAAATATACATATATGAACTTGCTTAGCTGTAAATTTATGTTAATATGTTTATGTGCATACATCAAACTATACAAATTTTATTGTTTATACTTGCAACAAAGTGTTACAAGTTGAGCTCTTTGGTTTGAATGATTTTTGGTATAAATATACTACAACATAGATCGGCTCGAGTAGTTTTTCTTTCCGATGGTTACCGTTTCGTTTTTCAGCTTCACAATGAAGGAGCCCTGGAGTCTACGATGTCCCGAGGAGGTGGTTACTAATCCGTTAAAACAAGTGAGGAACACCGTACTTTCGTCTACCACTGTCACTGATTCCTGTGTACCCCTCAGGTAATGGCATAGTGCTTTCCTTTCCTCATTTAGTTTGCGCAGGTTCTCCTCCTGGCAAACAGTAGTGTTGCCGATGGAGAGGTAATTTCCAAGGACTTCATAACTTTTGCTTGGGTCCACTGCCACCAAGTTGGCATCCAAGATGAGTTTCTGACCCTTACGGATCGTCGGGAGTAAATGAAGCAATTTGTACTTCATGTCCATCACCTTAGGGATCGCTAGGACGTAGAGCTGGGAGGGTCCATTAGACATGACCATCAGCCGGGAGAATTCGATGGCCGCGATCACGTTCTGGTACGGGAGTCCTGATACTTCAGTCAAGATGTCGTCGGTGTAGTTGGCACGCTCTGGTCACCTCATGGACTTTGTTTTGCCAGAATCATGGTCTTATGTAGCGTCGCAGTGGAGGCGTGGACGTCTCCATCTATAAAGTTGGCCTTGCCCATGATGCCATTTAATTCTTCCAAGGTGCGATACGTAGCCTCGAAAAGCTTCTGGTTGATGCGGATTTTTTGGTTATTGCCCGCAACAAGGCTATCCTAGGGTGTTCAGAGCCGCGTTCCAGTCGGCCGCATCCGGTTTGGATCGCCCGTTGAAATTCTAGCAAATTTTTGACGTGAATCAACCGAAACACGCCACTAACTCGCCAAACGTATCCTTGCTGAAGGGGGATACGTGTCCTCCTCCGCCTGATCCAAGTAATGGTTCGCTATCATCTTTCTACGCTGGTCGGCTAGCAGTGTTGATTCCTCCCGTGTTTGGATCGCCTGTTGGAATTCCAGCAAATTTATGACGTGAATCATCCGAAACACGCCACTAGCTCGCCAAACGTATCCTTGGTGAAGGGAGATAACCGAAGAGTCATAATTGAGGAAATGGGCATCATTTGCCTGCTGCATTGCATCCTTGAAGATGCAGAGAGTTAGTAATGCTTTTCTTAAATCTAAGTTTTGGTTACCACTTGGTTCGTGATGAGTGCTTTGTTTAATAATTTCTTAATTTTTATATATTTATTTTTTCTTATTTCTTTTTTTGTTCTTTATTTTGTTTGCTTGCATATGTTTTTATTTATTTTTACCCACGCACTGCGACGAAACATTTTCTTACAACTAATTTGTTCACATTTTCATTTGTTTCATTGCTTAAAACTAAAATTAAAACTCGCAACCTCTTGTTGCCGCAGTGGTTTGAGTATGTAAGTACTAGTGTTTTAATGATTTTTTCTTTTTTTCTAATTTCATTTATCTTTTTTTTTCTTTAAAAGCCAACCGCCTCAGACACCGTTCACTTTGCACAAACCTCGGGCAGAACCCACTGATAAACAGAGTTCAAATGTTCAACGAAAGGTAATTCCCCAACTAGGTTTTGAACCCCGGGCCCCCGCTTATTAGGCGGCAGCCATCCACTTAAAATTTCTGAGGCCATTCGATTTTCACTCGCTGCTTGCTGTCTACTACGTCTTTCGTCATTAACAGAGTACATGCATACACACACAGACGCAATGCTACATAAACTGTATGTGTGTGCGTGCGTTGCTTTGCTTTGGGAATGAGGGAAGAAGAAGAACAAATTGTAAAATAGAGTAAAATTGTTTTGTTTGTATATTGATGAATTGAGTTGCAAAAAACAACTTTTGAACATGTAAAATTATTATTACCAAGGATTGCAAGGGTATATAAACTTCGGCATATTCGATGT
This sequence comes from Drosophila willistoni, assembly GCF_018902025.1. Taxonomy (NCBI): domain Eukaryota; kingdom Metazoa; phylum Arthropoda; class Insecta; order Diptera; family Drosophilidae; genus Drosophila; species Drosophila willistoni. The sequence continues at coordinate 12,659,919 of NW_025814047.1, forward strand.
TAGCTTCTTTGATATTTTCTTCTATTTTTTTTGGCACTCGGTTTGACACTCGCGATTGGTTTCGAGGCGGTCCCTACTCGGGCGCCAGTTCAGTCCCACATAGTTATGCGGGAGTCAACTTATGATTAAGTAAGGATTTGATGGAAGGGTAATTTACCTAAATAAGAATCCAATGCTTTATTAAGTAATTAGGAGCGCGAATGACCGTCCAACGGTCGCGCAATTGCGTACAAATTGTTGTTGCACGTGTTCAATTTGTCGCGCTCTCCAGCTCTTTTCTATTCTTGTTTGATTTGCGCTCGTCTTTTGCCTACCCGCTAATCTGTGATATGTAGAATGTTCTAAAATATCACATCAATAATATTACAAACATATTGTGGCACTTTGTTACAATATTTATGTGCACAACGTTCAATCAGCGCATGGGCTGGACATTGATGAGTCGGCAAATATAACACGCGCGGCCTCTCTGGCCCAATGTGCAATATGATACATCCTCACTCTCCCGCTGCGGCAGCATATATACATACATTCTTTTACATAAACAATTATGCATTTAAACACAAACATATATTTATACATAAGCATACCGCTCCACTGCCGGTGTCACTGGCAGCGCAGCTACGCGGTTTTAGCTATAGTCAACAATTGTTATAGAACTAAGATTCATTCAATAAAGCTAACTCAAAAGCAAAAGATCTGTTTATGTCCCTTATTTAAATCTAAAAGACAATATAATCTTGGATATATACTACAGATACGTGTTTTGGTTTTGTGTATTCTTATTATTTTTATTCTTTAGTTGTGAAGGCTTACTCTGTACATTAACCCTTGTGTCAGAACTGGTCAGTATATTCTTATACACAGATTATTTTATCTTTACAATTTGTGTATTATTTTTTATACCTTTTTTTTTTAAATTAAATTAAATTTTTTATAAAATAATTGCATAGTTGCCACTAATACGATTGACTCTCATGATTATATTATTTCTTGGTTATGTGACAATCCGGTTCACGTTTGGCTTTTTGACCGAAGCATATAACAGTTAAGGAATATACTGTAAAGAAGAACATTTGATGCATCGGTTTTTTCAACAAACTTTTCTATATTCTGTAGCATGTAAACGTATTGACATAAGCATAACATGTCTAAAATGATTGCAAATATATTGTAGCACTTAGTTACATTACGTTGGCCATGAATGCATGGGACTGGACAGTGCTGAGTCGGCTTATCCAACACGCGGGACCGCTATGTAACCAATTGAACATGATACGTCCTCTCTCCCTTACGGTGACTCCTCGCCCGCTTATACATAAAAAATTATACATAAGCAGACCGCTCCTCTGCCTGCGTCACTGACAGCTTAGCTACGCGGTCTGAAAATTATTAAATAAAGAGAACTCATAACCGAAAGACATGCTTTTGTCTCATTGGCAATTATTACAATCAAACATACAAAGGAAAAGTGTTTAGCTAATTACATGGCGACCGTGATAAGCGAATAAACCTCATGGACTTCATGGCAACTGTCAGCAGCAACATCAACATCTATAACAACTTGCAGTGGCATCAACATAGCAAGAAATTGCAAAAATCTGATTGAGTAGAGGTCAGTGAGTAAAGTTCAAAAGAAGAAGGCCGGCAGAAGCGGCTTAAGAGTGGGGGGCAAAAATAGCGTTGCAAAACAAGCTTGACCAAATTGAGCAAGCCGAAGACAATGTCTTGCCCGTGAAGTCAGACCCAGGAACCGACAGCACAACATAGGGTGCACAACAACATTAAACAAACCAAAAAAAAAATAATCCAATGCACTGCGATGCATAGATAAAATAAATTTTAAGAAAAAGCATTATAGTGGAAGCGATAATTGCATTACCCGCTAGCGTACGGCCCGTGAAGCCGTTCAACAAATAGGTAGGAAGACCTACTTGATATTGAGTAGGGAAAGTAGGTTTGATAATAATCAACATAAAAAAAAAAAACAAAACAAAAAAAAGGGTCATCAACAAAAAATATTTACAAAAAAAAAATATTCAAAAATAAAAACACATACTTCATACGTATATTCAATAATAGCATAAGTAAATTTGATGATATATCTATTATACCCACAATGGTGTTAATTGAAACAAAATCAGTGGACACCACTGCGAATGTTATAAATAAAATCGAATCATCAAATGGTGATCTAAAATTAACCAACATATTGCTATTGATAATACTTATAATATTGTGCGCATGTGTATTGTATAAAGCTTACCTATTACACAATAAATGTGTAACTAAAAGAGCCCTAAGCAAATGATCTAGACAAGATCTAAAAATACATATACACACAAGCAATTAAAGGAACAATAAAAATGAAGTAAGTCGTCTCGCCGACTTAGGTATACCATACACCAGGAAAGAAAATAGTTCAAATTTATTAAACGAATGCATTTTCACATGCTTTTTACAAGCATATTTTAATATCTCGCTCACTCAAACATACGAGCAACATAGCGCCACCACCAGCAAACGGCCAACTGTGGCCTTGTGGAAAAACGTTTACATATATGCATAACTCGACTGTTTTTTGTCCGGTTTTTATCAAATTTGCTGGATATTAGTACCAAAGTTAAGTGTGCCGAATTTGATTGCACAAAGTAGAAAATTACTGGAGATAATGATTTCTTTCAAATTACGAGGGCGAAAACGGGCGTGGCAAAATCTTTACACATACATAATGTGTGTAGTCTCTGGTCTACATACAAGTGTCTAGTCCAGAGGTAGGCGCCCATAGCACGTGCGGGCACTTTTGCTCGGCAATTGCTCGTGTGGCCGTCTGTGTGCATGCCGATGTGAGCATGAAGTACAAGTTGAGAGCGTAAAAAAACAGCTAGTGTCGCACAGACTTTTGACGAAAGCAGTACTATGTCGCTTTGTTACGCAGCTACACGCAGAAAAATTAATGCTTCACTTTCTTACATGGCAACTTTAAAAATATTTTGCCATTATATATATTTTGTCCCTATAGGGTAAAATGTATATTATAATACAATTAGGTCGGAATTATTCTTTTTCACTTGCAGTTTAATTTTATTCGTTTCTTCACATACGATTCGCGCAGTGTAAAGCAGCTTACGCACACAAGCAAGCGCACGCATACATTGACAGTTTGAGCTGGCTCTCTTTGTGCCTACCCCTGGTCTAGTCTACATACCAAATTTGGTGGCTCTAGCTTTTACAGTCTCCGAGATCTAGTTGTTCATACGGACAGACGGACGGACAGACGGACGGACAGACGGACATGGCTAGATCGACTTTAGATCACATTATTTTTTAACGAACTTCCATCAGTCATTATTCATTCGCGTGTGCTTATGTATGCTGACGATGTCAAGCTTTGCCTTACTTATAAAGAAACAGATTCGTTTAGTCGGCTACAAGGTGATCTTAAAAACTTTTAATCCTGGTGCCAGTCTAATCTATTAAATCTTAACACTACCAAATGTAAGGTACTTGTTTTCTAAACAATAGTCCTTTTGAACGTCTAAATAATTTAAATGAATCGGGGGTACTTATGGACCATAAGTTAAATTTTAATACCCATATATCGGTCACAAAGGCCATGAGTGTTCTCGGTTTCATTAAAAGGTGGTCAAAAGAATTTGACGACCCCTATACAACTAAAGTTCTTTTAACGTCGCTTATCCATCCTATTTTAGAGTATGGATCTTGCATTTGGTCACCTCAATATGAGTCGCACTAGACTAGACTTGAATCCGTCTAAAAGCAGTTCTTGTTTGTAATGTATTGTTCATCAATTACATTACAACTGTTTAAGATTAAACATCGTGTACATCTGAAATGGTTTCACCAAATTAAACGAAACAAAAACGTAAAACAAAAATAAGTCGTAAAGATTCAAATATCAATTATTGCGTAATTCCAAACAAAACATACATCCACACTCAGTGGAAAACAATTAAGATCATAACAGCGGCGCGGTATCAAGTAGCTGAGCAAGACATATAAAAAATTTTCAACCCCCGAAAAACGTAGGTCATTAGAATAAGTATTTTAAAGAACAATTGTCGCCTCCTTGAGTTCGTTTATCTACACAACACTTTTGTAAATAAAATCAGTTCATATTTTGAATTCAACGAATGAATCCCTATTCAACATCATTAAATGGCATGGGGCAGGGTTTGAGGTACCCAAATCGTTGTGCTTAAAAAAATTAGACTGTCACAACATGATTCGGATTACAAATCACGACATCACACAAATAATCCAAAAACTGCCCTTATGACACACTGTGTTAAGAGTGGACATTTTCCTAATTGTGAGGCCACAAAACACATAGTAGAAGAGCAGTACAATAAAGGATTTACCATGGAAATGTTGCATACAGTAAACAGCCCGACAAATGTAAGACTTATTTGAGAGTTTTTAATAGAGGTCGGCTGTTATCAACATCATAAAGATGTGTACCATGAAGAGAACTAACGCCGCTTTAAGAACTGCTTTAATCAAATTACAAAGTCGCTAGTGGTCTTTGAGGTCCTAAAATCACAACAAAATGTGCGCAAGCCACCAGTTGGACCATTTATAGAATACAATGCTTCCGAAACTACCGGAAGCAATTTTACACACACATTCATACTTTCATGGCAGGGTGACATTAACCAGAATATTTGACGAAAATAGAAATTTGATTGGAGACGTTCGATGGCTCAGCTCGCAGCTCAGATAAATGGATAGTCATGCACCTTTGAAGTGGACTCAGGATCAGTGAACATATGATCGTATATGGCAATGACTAGGACTAAGGTTTGAAACTACTATCCATGCTTTAGTAACAACCAACGCAACCCAATCCAGAATCTACGAGTCATTGATGTATCAATTCGTAGTTTCTCGGTTGCAATTGGTTCGACATTCAGTGTGCAGTGAGGTACAGATCTCAAATATTCTTGATAACTTCAATTAATTATCCTCAACAGAATTTGGATCCAACACTGTTCTTCCAGTCTCATTATACATTATTTCAATTTATTCGAGTAACCTCAAGTGTTCCCAATGCGTACTAACAATCAGATGTCGATGCATTCTGTGCCTGTTGCCACGTTAATAAATTACACCTTAATGCCTCAAAGTGCTCTTTTATTACTTTCAATCGGATATCTCCGTTCCTAGCACATTACTCTATCAAGTCTGTTCTGTTAGATTTTGTACCATCATTCAAGCACTTAGGCGTTAGGTTTAATTTTCACATCTCTTCAATTGTCAATAGAGCATGCAGTCTTCTTGGCTTCATACAACGTTGGGCCAAAGAATTTGATGACCCCTACGTAAGAAAGGTTTTATACGCTTCGTTATATCGGCTGTGAATCGGGGCATAGCTGGTTCCTTGTGCAAATGAAACTCGTCTACCGGGTCGGGGATGTTTAGTTGTGTATAAGGCTTTACTTACTTTCTTCAATTAATTGATAACTGTTTTTTAGCTTTACTTTTGTCGTCGACTGCTATGTTAGTTGAAGTAAATAAATAACTACATATATAACTATAAACTCCACCTATAGGGGTATATTATTGTACAGTTATTGTAAGGTGATGTACATAGTTGGCTCACAATTCAATTGTTTATTGAATAATGATTTTAAAAAATCTCTAAACACATACTAAGTTATAAAAGCCTATTAGATTTTAGTATTTCGCGAGTTGCACTTTTGCTCTTCAATTGACTGGTAGAGCTTATATTAAGGCAACTTAAGGCGTTCGCATTTACAGAGAATTTTTCGTATAAATACACATTCCAATACCAATACTATGCGAATTGCACACATTCGCAAGCTATGGGAAAAAAAATCGAAAATATTGTTTTACTAGTAAAAGAAGTGAAGCCAATCTTTTCGGGCCTTTATTTGTTGTTTGTATTTCATCATCAAATCAAGAAAGTAACAATAATAATATTATTTAAATTTTAATGACAAGAAAAACAATAAAAATTTTGCAACAGTCGATGTTGGGCTTATGCCATATTTTTACTTACAGTTAAATAATAATTTAAGAAAACATCCGGTTGCTGGGACTGCTTTTCTGCTATTTTTCCAAGCATGTATTGGCAAAGCCATCTTTCTTCATTAAAATCAACACATACTGTATCCAAACACTGTAAGGTAGCAGCTACCGAAAAACAATGATAAGCGATTCTTAGCATTTTTTCTTTTTTTTCCTTTACTTGGTCATTCCTGAAATTAAAATATATTGAAAAATTACTTTAACAAAGAACTGTAAGCAATTAACTTAACTTACTAGTCTTTGAAAACCTTCATTCTTTGAAGAATAAAATGCAAAATTACGGATACAGTTAAAACATAATACATTTTAAAACAAATCCATTTATAAAACAAATACAACAACTTTTAGATCAGAAGAAAGGGTTCCCAATGATTAGCCATCCCCCACGCGCACTCTCTCGCCCATAGGATTAAATGATATATAAAAGTCGCCAAAATGTGTGTAACAGGCAGAAGGTAACTTTTCCGACCCTACAAAGTATATGCATATATTCTTGGTCAGGTCTAATTAGAAAGTTTCATATTGATTTCCTGATTTCATTCTTTTCTCCCTACAAATCGAAACAAAATGCTGTTTTCGCCTAACCTTTTATAATTTTGCGAATCGTAAAATATTATTCAGTAAAATAAAACCAGCTCAGAAGAAAGGGTTCCCTAATTATTAGCAATGCCTTTCGCACACGCACTCTCTCCTCTGTCTTTTTATACCATGCACCCATAGGATAAAATGTTATATTAAAGTCACCAAAATGTGTGTAACAAGCAGAAGAAAGCTTTTCCGACATACATAAATAAATATATTGTTGGTCAGCATCAACAGTTCGAGTCGATCTAGCCATGTCCGTTCATATATGCACCATAATCTCATTAGAAAGTTTTAAATTGATTACCTGACTTCGTTCTGTTCTCCTTACAAATCGAAACAGAATTGAGTTTTCACCTAATCTGCACGATTTTGCGAATCGTGAACTATTAAAAACCAATATACCAAATGATTAGTACCAATAAAATATTGAACGAAATGACCACCCTATTATTGCTATGGAATAGAATGTATATTGTGTACATGTATAAATCGTAAGATGTAGTAAAGCAGTACTTTTCCTAGCTAGAAAACGTATTGTTATAGTTACGCCAAGGTTACTATTTAATAATAGTTTCTATGAAACTATTTCCATCCGTTCCAACGTTTCTCCTAAAAAATCGGTTTTCGTTTGTTCTAAAATTGGATACAAAACATCAGATCCCAAAATTTTAATCACATTGGATGAATAGAAACAAGTTACAGTCAATATAAATCGGCTCTGCTCGAACGCTGCCGACAGCACTGCCACCAGCCTACTACGTCATTGCTTGATATGAGCCGAACACATAGACGCAACTCTTTATAAAATGTATGTGTATCGTTTGCCTGTGTTGTTGTTTTTTATTTTATTTTGTAAGTCTGTTCGCCGTTTTGCTTTAATTTCTCTGTGCATTTACAATTAATTTTCGTTAGAGCAGTCAGTGAAAATATTTTCTGTTAGTGTTTTCTATTTAATTTTAGATACAAATAAAATTTAATTATTATGTAAATGTATTTTTTTTGCTTTGAAATTAAACACTATGTGTTGTTTGTAGTGTACGTTTAGGGATAGCATTAGGCCACATACTTTAAGGGATAGATTATAAGTAATTAGAAATTAAGCATAATGTTTAGCTTTACGTACCGTTAAGGACCCTAGCCATAAGGCCAATGTAAACGTTCCCCTATAAATACCGGGCTTGCGGCCCCAATAAATCACTTCAAGTCAAACCTTGCCTTTGCCTACTTCATGGCGATCCCGCCTTATATCGGCAAAAATTAAAATAGGCAACACAAATAAAGATATCCTTACCATAAAAATAAGGCAAAATTTAAAAAATACCGATCCAAGGACCATTCCCCAAATAAAGCGTCAAGGTGGTCAGCTCGTCCGACTAAGGAAGCAGCGAGCGGCCCGGCTGGCTCAAGTAAACAGCGACCCACCACCACCATGGACGGAGGCGTGCCAAATTTGGGTTAAAATCTGCCGACTCGAGGAACAGCAACAACAATACAAAGAAGGAAGGCAGCAACAGCAGCAGAACCAACAACAGCAGATGCAGCATTAAAAAATAAAAAAAAAAAAAAATTTTCGATTTAATAAAAAAGAGTGCTCATATAAGCACCTTTGTGGTAAGAGGCGATTTTTGCGCCGCCACTATAAATTAATTTGAATACACAAAAACAAAAAAACTAAATAAATAAAATGAAAAAAAGTAATATATATTGTTTACAAATTCCTTTTTTTTCAATAAATCTATCATTGCCAAAATACCCTAGAAACAAAAAGAAAAGAGAAAACAAAAAAATTCATATTTTTTATACACTAAAATGAAACATACACACAAAAATAATATAAACATATAATAAATTACAATCATCCTAATATACCCCAACATACCGTAAAGAAGAGCACATGTCAAACATGTGCACTCAAAAGTGCACAAACAACATAAGCACACTTGTAAAGCTTGCCGCGATCAAAGCAAGCTTTTGAAAAAGTTCAATAAAGTTCAATAATAAGCTCAAGCTTGCAAGCACACATAAAGCTTTCTGACCGCACCAAGCTCCACAAGATCAAATTTGCCCAATAACGAAGTCTAAACACCCTATAAGAAAAATAACAAAAACTTTTTTTGGAAACGATTAAATATTAGAAAATATAATCTTAAGCAAATTGAAAAAAAAGAAAAAAGAAAAAAAAATATTTTTTTTCATTATAATATAAAAAAAAAAATGAAATACTAAGAGAACGAAATTAATATAATTAATTATGCCATAAAAATAAATCCAAAAGTAACAAAATTTCAAATGGACCAGAACATAGAAATACAAAACATAATATAAAATTCACAATACCAGTAGATTCGAATCAAGAAGCAACTTTTGAACCTTTAGCAGCAAAAGACACAGAAGAGCCAGGTGTAGAAGATAACCCAGAAGACGTTCAAGATATTAATAAAAAACCAAAGATGGTGCAAACAAAGATTCAATTTCTTAATACAGCTTCTAAGTTGATTCAAGAGTATGATGGTGGAGTAGAAACACTTCAAAGTTTCATAGATTCACTGGAGTTAATCAATGAAATAAAAGCAGAACATGAAGAAACAGCTATTAAAGACATAAAAACAAAACTAAAAGGGGACGATAGACTACTAGTAACAAATGAAAACACTTAACGCCAAACAGTTATTACTAACAGTGTAAATTTTAATCTTATTTATATATGTACATTAATCTATATTTTTAGGGGTATGTTTATTTAGGTATACAAATCAACAACTTAGCGTATCATTGTCAGATACTGCCTTCTCTTCAGCCTGTGGATGGTCCTTTGGCTCGCAAGAGGTCTCGCCAGCCGGTTTGCATGTGTGTGCAGCCTATCATTGTACCTGCTGGTGTGGCGATTAATTTGGTCTTCTACCGTTTCCACTTCAAGATCATGGTGTAGTGATGCGCCTCGGATAAACCATGGGCACCCTGTCATCTGACGCAGAGCTTTGTTTTGAAACGTTTGTACCTTTTTTCTATTGGAATCTGCAGCCATCCCCCAGATTTGGACTCCATATCTCCAAGTAGGAGCTATTATAGCATTATACAGTGCCCGTTTGCATTTTAGTGGCAACTTGCTTTTCCCATTTGTTAGCCAGTTTAGTTTCGACCATTTGATTCTGCACGCTTTTAGAGAGGCTTCGATGTGATCTTTAAAAGTAAGGCGTTTGTCTAGGACTACTCCCAGATATTTTGCTTTTTCTTCTGTTTTTAGCACCTTGCCGTTAAGCCATACACGGGGAGGATGCTTTCTTCTCAATGTGAAGCATATATTTAAGCATTTGGCCTCGTTTAGCATTATATTCCATCTGCGAGCCCAGCTCTCAAGCAGATCAGCAGATCATCAGCGGCAGAATACTCACACGACGAGGAATAAAACATACAGACATCATCTGCATGAAATTTTCTGTGTTCCAAGTAGGAGCGAAGAATGAGGTAGAAAGGAGCAGGCAGCTTTCTCTTCAATTTTGCAAGAAGGCCAACATGCCAGACTCTATCGAAAGCTTGCTTCACATCTACGAAGACTCCATTACAATACTTTTTTTTGTCGAACGCCGTCAGAATATAAGTTACAACTCGATGCACTTGTTCAACAGTGCCATGTCCCTTCCTAGATCCAAACTGGTGATTTGGGATAAGTTGCAAGTTTGGAAGTCCAGAGATTCGAGTCACCATTACTTTTTCCCATACTTTTGAGACACACGGTAGCAAAGAAATTGGGCGGTATGATTCTGGATCATCTTCCTGCTTTCCTGGCTTGTGTATCATGATAACCCGAGCCAGTTTCCACTGTGTTGGAAAATGCTGCAGTCTTAAAATTGCATTGAATATTAAAACTATAAAAAGCAGTGCACGCTTGGGCAAAGCTTTCAGAGTGTAATGGCAGATCCTGTCATGGCCGGGAGATTTGTGATTTGGTAAATCTTTAATTATCTTTATGACCTCTTCCAATCGGATGGGATTTATTGGAAGACTCATTTGCAAAGGTGTATCTAATTCATTAAGAGTTTCGTCAACTACTACTGGGTCAGCAATCTGGAAAGGCTTAAAACGATTTTCCAAATGGTCAGCGAAGACTGATGCTTGTTCATCATCTGATCTACAAAAACGTCCCAGTGGGTGCCTGATGGGTACTATTCTCATCGGCTGCCGCTTTAAAGATTTTGTAGCCTTCCAAAGAGAATACCCAGAATCGACAGTATAGTCCATAGCTTCCAGTCTTTTTTCAAAAAAGCAAGTCTTCTGAAGTTGTAACGCCTCTTTAAGCCTCTTACTCGTTTCTTGCCATGATGCCTTGTCGCCTGGATGATGCGTATTAATATATCGTCGTCGTAGTCTTCTTTTCAGCTTAATCAACTCTTCTAATTCTCTATTTAGCGTGTATGAAGTAGACAATCTGTGGTTGTTATTTTGCCTATTAATATCCGGCTGAGCTGCCGCATTTTGGACTTTTATAGTAAAGAGATCAACCGCGGCATCAATATCTTTGCCAGTTTTTAATTCCATGTTGAGATGAATACTTTCATTAAGTTTCTGCTGGAATTTTTTGATATTTGCGTTCCTACTCAGAAGGCCTGGTTCGGATTTTGAGTTTATTCCCTTAGTATTCATGGTTATGATGAGTGCAAGGTGATCGCTGTGAAGATCCCAGGTGTCATTTATTATCAGCATATCATCCGGAATCCCATTATAGAGCGCAAAATCAATGCAAGATGGCCTTCCTCTACTACCATAGGGATATCTAGTTGGGGAGCCAGTGCCAAGAACCTTTGTACTGCAGGATGCCAAGTATCTGGCAAGCTTGTTGCCTCGGGTATTTATGGTGGAATCTCCCCACAGCCAATGTCTGGCGTTCCAGTCTCCTCCAACCAGAAATTTATTACCCGCCGTGTGGAGCATATCTCTAAACTCGTCTACTTCAATTCGTTGATTCGGCCGACAGTACACTGCTCCTATATCTAATTCCCCTTTGTCCGTGCTAACGCGTACTACGCTAAGTTGATATCTGTTGTTACTGATGGCCATCTGAGGAAAATGAGCAAGATCCTTTCTTACTAACACTGCCACACCGCCTTTTGCATATCGTTGGTAAATTAAGTTTGCTGGATATGCATCATAACCAAACAGTTTTGGAGGAGCATTATTTGGAAGTCGAGTTTCGCTAAGAAGGATTACGTCAATTTTTTTACTATGAGCATAAAGTTCAAGCTCTGAAGCTTTTTCTGGAAAGCCGTTGACATTCCATATTAAAATTTTTAGAGAGGTCATTTTAAAACGAGGGAATTGAGCAGATTTACAATCTGCGTTTGAGTAGCAAGAAGCTGGCATTGCATTTCCGCCAGATTGGTGATCGCTTTGCTCATTTCTTTAATTGCTGCGAGTAATTCACTGTTCTCGCCCAGCTGTGTTTGTGGTTGTGCAGAGAAAGGTTGATGTGAAGGGGATTGTGTTTGTTGCAATGGAGGATTTGCGCCTCTTACAACATCTGAAAACAACGCTCCATTTGGGATAGCATTCAACAGGACTTTCTGTTGTTTTTTATTCTTTGTATTTGTTTGTGTTTGATTTTGTGTCCTCTGCTGAAGATGGGCGGATGTAGCATTAACGAAAATTGGAGCCTTTCTTAACGAGGTGTTTTTCTTTGCACCGCTTATTTTGAGATACTCCTGATACGAAGGACAGCCTCTATAGTTTGCTGGGTGATTTCCTGAACAGTTTGCACAAGTTGCAGGAGCATCGTCAGGTAACTCACAATCTTTGGTTCTATGTTTGTCGCTTCCACATTTCATACATCTAAAATTCATCCCGCAGTAACCGGCTGTATGCCCATAATCTTGTCATTTTGAACAATGAGTCACTTCTGAACGTTTTCTCATATGTTCAATTTTAACCCTCTCCCCGCAGATGGTTGATATGTCAAAAACTTCCTTGTTATTAGGGGCAATAGCAATACTTACAAAAAACATGTTTAATGGATTCTGGGTATTTTTATTTTTTGGGTTAAATATGTGTAACACCTTATGCTTTTGATTTTCCAAGCAAGAAATAATATCCTTGTTTAGTGTTGAGTGATGTAGTCCTCTAATAACGAATCTAAAGGGCTTGTCTTCCTGTAACTGGTAACTATAGTACTGAATCTTATATGTACTCAGTTTTCGAGTGATTGCTCTATGAGAGTTGGCATCATATGCGAATATACGTATGGTGTTACCCATGTTAGAACCAAATTCGATTTTTTTCATATCTACACAAGGTTCTAGTAGTAGCTTTAAGTCGTTGATATTGTCAGCATTTTTGACTACGATAGGCGGAGGTTTTTTATTTATAGTTTTCGTGTTTGTATGGGCAGCCGCTGCACGCGCTGCAGCAGATGTGCTTGGCACATTATCGTTTTGTGTATAGACTGCTTCGTTGTTGTCTTCGAAATCGAGGTTCGAGTCAGATCTTGTGGATATATCATCTATATCCATATCATCATTGGAAAGTAAGGCAAATCGATTTATGTTAGCGGGGCTTGAACTTTTGTTTCCTACTTTCGCTACAGTCGAGACATTACTAGGACGCTTGCGTTCAACATTAGGCGATTTGTTGTTGGCTAATTTTCGCTTATAGTTTCTAGACTGAGACATTATAATTCTGTCTGCTACAATGCTGGATCCGTCATTGACATTTTATGAATTTGGTGTAAGAACAGATGTCTCAGCTCCATTTGAATTAGCTCTCACCGCCGGCTGTGACAGTTCGGTGGGTGCATTTTCCTTTGTACTGAGGATTATACGTGGGGAGCAAACAGTGGTAATATTGGGGGATGACACAATTTGCTGTGACATTGATGTTGTTACTGTACAGGTTGTCGTAGTTCTTACAGCTGGTGTGTTGTAGTTTAAGTGAGCAATTTCAATATCTGCTGGGTCGGAAAGCTGTAGTGCCAAATCTCTCGTTATTTGCGCACGAATTTCGGCTGGACTTGCACCAGCGAACTGCCTCATATTCTCAACAGCTAATCTATTGCTAGATTCAGAGGGAGTAGATGCAGTAGGCTTCATGTTTAGTGTCTTTGTTGTATTGTTTCTTCTTTATAATTAAAAGTCAGAAACAACAAAAAAGAAAAAAAAAAAAAAATACAAAAATACAAAAGTCAATGTCAATGTTTTTTGTTTTTGTCTTATTTCTCCCCTCTTATGTGTAAAACACAAGACGAGGAGAAATTTTTATTGCCCACTTGGGCAAGCAACGGTTATTTTTCTAATGCTTCTTTTGTGCTTTTGTCGCTGCACTCGGATATACGCGAAATCGCGGTAAACAAAGCAAGGTGGGATTATCTTTAACTTTCCGAAAACACGTCTGATCTCTTTGATGTCACCGATCGAACTAATGAAAACACTATGAATAGTATAATCCAAACGTTAAAAAAAGAAATTAAGGGTGAAACAGTTCAGGTAGCAGAGGCAAGATTAATGCATTTAAAACAAAATAACAAGAACGCAAGTCTATTTATGTCAGAAATAGAAAATCTTACTAAATCATTAAAACGCGCGTTCATAACAGACAACGTAAACCCTGAAACAGCAAAGAAATATGCAACTCAGAAAGCAGTGAAAACAATTATAAAGAACTGTGAAAACGAAGAGGTCAGAACAATAATAGAAGCAGACAATTTTACTGAAATGAATGATGTAGCTAAATTTGTAAGTAAATCTACAAATATGGAACAGGATCACAGCGTGTTTGATACTAAAAGAAACAACTACAGAAATAGGAACTCGTACAATTATAATAGAAATTATAATAATAATTACCAAAATAGAAGCCCAAATGATAACGCTAATTATCTTTCTAAAACACAATAAATAATAATGTTTGACATACAAACGTAGAAGAAAATTAGGAAAACTCCGAAAGTCCTCTGATGTAAAAAATCGAACAAATAAAATATATAGTTTAAATTGCAACCTTAATAGCTACATAACTTTAAACTTTGACGATGTAGGGACAATAAAATTACTATTAGACACAGGAGCTGATGTATCACTAATAAAACAAAAAATACTAAGAAAAGACAATACAGTTGACATACACAGACGGACAAAACTTAGTGAAATAGGCAAAGACGTCCTATTTACAATAGGTGAAACCAAACTCAAGGTCAGAAACCTCTCAACGAAACACACCTTCCAAGTAATAGAAAATGATTTTCCCATCCCATGTGACGGAATCCTGGGGCTTGACTTTTAAAAAAAATTCAATTGCACACTCAATAATTACAACAACAAATTGATAATAGATCCGTATAAATCAAGATATAAAATTATAATTAACATAGGGATCAGTCAAAGCATACATGTGTTCCATATCCCACCTAGAACAGACAAAATAGTACGCATTGCAATATCCTCAAACAATAATAACACCTTTATTCCTAATCAAGAATTGCACCTGGGGGTATTCGTTGCAAACACAATTGTTTCTAAGACTAACCCATATGTCCGCATATTAAATACTAACAACACAGACGTGCAAATTACAAATATAAACCTATTAAATGATAACCTGTCCGATTATGAAATCCTAAAAATAGAAAAACAGCAGGATTCAAAACATGAAACCATAATAATGAACAAACTAGCACCCCATTTTCCCGACTTCGTGAAGGAACCTCTACATAAATTATGCTCAGAATTTGATGATGTATTCGCAGTAATATCTAACCAAATATCCTCCAATAATTTCTATAAACAAAAATTATGACTCAAAAACACCATTCTACACCAAAAACTATAGAATAGCGCACAGCCAAAAAAACGGAATCAATAAACAAGTAGACAGGTTGATCAATGATGATATTATTGAACCATCAATGTCTGAGTTCAATAATCCAATCTTATTGGTTCCTAAAAAGTCGCTACCTGGCAGCAATGAAAAACGGTGGAGATTGGTAGTTGATTATAGAAAAATTAACAAAAAACTAGTAGCGGATACATTCCCACTACCCAGAATGGACGATATCCTCGACCAACTAGGACGCGCTAAATACTTCTCTTGTTTAGACTTAATATCAGGATTTCATCAAGTAGAATTAGAAGAAAACTCTCGGGACATAACATAATTTTCCACAGATAACGTCTCCTTCAGATTCAAGCGATTACCATATGGATTAAAAATTGCACCAAACTCGTTTCAAAGAATGATGTCCCTTGCGTTCGGGTCTAACACCATCCCAAACATTCCGTTATATGGATGATCTAATTGTAGTTGGGTGCTCTGAAAGTCACATGATTAGAAACTTAAGAAATGTATTTTAAACCTATCGAAAGTATAACTTAAAGTTGCACCCTGACAAATGCTCTTTCTTCAGACATGAGGTTACTTTTCTAGGACACAAATGCACAAATAAAAGAATTTTACCAAACGAAAGCAAGTTCAAAACGAATCAATACCCGACTCCCAAGAATGGCGACGAAGCCAAAAGATTTGTAGCTTTTGGTAATTACTATCGCAGATTCATTCCAAATTTTGCATATCAGGCACAATTTATCAATAAATTATCAAGGAAAAATGTAGAATTCAACTGGGATGCAAAATGTCAATCAGCTTTCGAATACTTAAAAAACAAATTATTAAGTCCACGCATGTGGCCAAGAATATGATGGACTCCAATTATCCATATCATACGCATCTAAGGCATTTACAAAAGGCGAAAACAATAAGTCAACAATCGAGCAAGAATTAAAAGCAATACATTGGGCAATTCAATTTTTCAAACCATACATATACGGAAAAAAATTCGTAATTAGAACTGACCATCAGATATTAACATATCTGTTTTCTCTAAAAATCCCATCGTCAAAGCTTACTAGAATAAGGTTAGATTTAGAAGAGTTCAATTATACTATAGAATATCGGACAAGAAAATTTCGCAGCAGATGCTTTCTCCAGAATTAAATTCGAAAATATAAAAACACAGAAACTAATAAAATACTTAAAGTATCAACAAGATCAGAAACAAAAAAATTAATACATACGGAAAACAACATTAACAGTAACAGAATAGAAATACCAAGAATATATGAAATAATAAATCCTACCGAAGCCAAAAAATATGCCCAACTTAGAGTCAAAAAATACAAATGTTTTATTACCAAAAATAAAGAAAAGTTACTCTCCTTCAACATAGGCTATTTGATCATTAATGGAAGAATAGATCTAGATCTATTTCTTCCAAGGCTTGAAAAAGAAGCCGGTGCTCAAAGAATCTATAAACTGAAGTTGGACTTGTCAGAAAAACTATTTAGGTCTCTTACACTCAATGAATTAAAACAAAAAGGAAAAGACCCAATTAAACATTTAGAAATAGCAGTTCTACCGCAAGTAAAGTAATAACAAATAAAGAAGAAATAAGAGATACATTAAATAAATATTTATTTATTTATTTATTTACGTCAACTAACACAGCAGTCGACGAAAAAGCTTAAGCTAAAGACAGATAGTAATTAATTGAAAAAGATAGCTTAGCTATATACACAACTAAACATCCCCGACCCGGTGGAGGTGTTTTATTTGCATAAGGTGCCAGCTATGCCCCGATTCACGGCCAATGTGGTCAGGGATGAGTTGCAGCCAATCCAAGTCCAGAATATTATTATTGGTTTCGCTGTAGATGATTAAAAAGTATAGCGCGAAGAGAAGTGACAGAAAGATGAGGAGAAATTAGGTGAGAAAGGTTGTTAAAAGATTGGCAAAGAACACAAAAAGGTTCATGAAGAGAGTAGTTAGTCAGACATCTACTAAGGTGAATAGGAAAAAAGTTTCTGGTCCGACGTGAGGGAACACAAAAATATAGCGTATCTAGTAAATTAGTAGAAATGACTTCGCCGTTGACTAGTTTATGGAGAAAGAGAATGCCAAAAACGAGCCTACGGTTGTAAAGTGAAGGAAGATTAATAAGAAGAAGTCTGCTAGAATAAGATGGTAGGCGAAGACTCGGGTCCCAATTAAGACCGCGTAACGCAGGAATTGGTTCTGTACCGATTCAATACTACGCTGGTGAACATCATATTGCGGATTCCACACTGGCGAGCAATATTCTAGTGTAGGGCGAACTAACGAAGTGTATAAAACCTTTGTTACATAGGGATCATCAAATTCTTTGGCCCAACGTTTAATGAAGCCAAGAAGGCTGCATGCTCTATTGACAATAGAAGAAATATGAACATTAAATGAAAGTTTTGGGTCAAACATAACGCCTAAGTCTTTGAACGATGGTACACAATCTAACAGAACAGACTTAACAGAGTAATGAGCTAGGAACGGAGACAAACAACTAAAAGTCATAAAAGAACACTTAGAGGCATTAAGGTGTAATTTATTATCGTGGCACCAATCACAGAACGCATCGAGATCTGATTGCAGGTACTGTTGGAAAGAAGGATCATTATAGGAATAACAAATCTTGACGTCATCCGCAAACATGAGCACGCGTGAATGAGCCAAGGCCAAAGGCAAATCATTCATAAGCAGTGTAAATAACAGTGGGCCCAGATGACTGCCTTGGGGTACACCTGATGTAACTCGAACAGTTTTAGATATCGAGGAACGAAAAGACACCTTTTGGGTTCTGCCAATAAGATACGACTTTAACCAAGCCAACAGTTTTGGGGAAAAACCCATTATGTTAAGTTTGGCGAGAAGCATAGAATGATCAACCGTATCGAAAGCCTTACTAAAGTCAGTATAAATAACATCAGTTTGACACTTTTTACGGAAGCCATGGTGTACAAGGGTAGTCAATTCTAAAAGGTTAGTAAGTGACGAACGACCTTTCATGAATCCATGCTGACAAGGAGAAATAGTGGATCTGGATAGGTGTTGAAGGGAAGACGTAATAATTTTCTCAAACAGCTTTGGTATTGCCGAAAGTTTGGCAATGCCACGGTAGTTAGAAACATCCGATTTGCTACCCTTTTTAAAAAGCGGAATAATAAAAGACTCCTTCCAAATATCGGGAAAGGTACAAGTCTCACTCGATATAAAGAATAACCGAGATAAAGGCTTAGATAGGGAATTCGAACACATTTTAAGGATGCAACTAGGTATATTATCAGGACCGGTAACGAAGGTAGACGTCATAGATGACAAGCTAGAGATAATGCAGTCTTCAGTAATACTAGGAAAAAACATACAATTTAAATGTGGGATTGAAAAGGGATAGGGTGTGGGTTCCGAAACAGTAGTAGAATAAGTCGACTGAAAGAATTTAGCAAACAGATCTGCAATATCTGAATCCTTATTAGCAGTCTGGTCATTAAGTCTGAAGGTGGAGGGTAGTACATTAGAGCGTCTTTTGGAATTAACAAAGTTATAAAATCTTTTGGGGTTCTTATAAAATTCAACCTTACAGCGAACGATATAATTATTGTAGCATTGAGTGTTTAAAAGACAAAATTGAGATTTGGCTATACAGTAATTTGCATAGTCAAGTCGCGAACCAGTTCTTTTAAATCTTTTAAAATATCTCGATTTAATGTTACGGAGATTAGAGAGCCTACGTGTGAACCAGACTGGCGCGCTGGAGACGGTAGAGACATTCACATAAGGAACGCATTTATCAATTAGAGAATTAAGAGCAGAGTAGAAAAACTTCACTGCACACTCTATATCGCAGCACTCAAATAGAAATGACCAATCGTAATTAGTAACGGAATTGTAAGAAATAGTAAGTTCAATGGTAGGGTGATGGAAGATCCTTCAGGTTTCACTAGGGGCTGTGTTCGGGATACAGCACTAACAGTGGGATCAGAGACAAAAACAAGATCAAGGATTCTTTTAGAAGAGTTAAGGAAAGAATTCAACTGATATAGCGGACATTCAAGTAGGCTATCAAGAAAAACATGTTCAGATGAAGGAATTAAGAAAGATAGACTATCATCAACAAGCCAAGAAATATTAGGCAAGTTGAAATCACCTAAAACTATAAGGAAATCCCGATCTTTAAGACGATTAAAAATTGTTTGCAAAGCATCAGCATGATGCATATAGGTCGTTATATCAGAAGCTGGAGGAATACATGAACAAGAAATATATAAGCTAAAGTTGGAACATGTAATTTCGACCCAAATAAACTCAACACCTAAGGGCAGATCAATCGGCACAACACTTGAACACAGATACGACTTGACAGCAATAAGTACTCCACCGCCACGACGACCAACACGATCAAGCCTATAAGAAATAAAGTTATTAGAAAGAATTTCATTATCCAAAACAGAGCAGGAGAGGAGAAAGCTAATATGTCAGCCGAAAAGGTTTGGCTATCACAGAACAGGTTCGAGAGCTTGGTAAGAAGTTTTCTTACATTTTGATAATGAATGGAAAGACTAGACGTTATTAGTTTTTTGAAGCAGAAGATAAATTAGGAAGGTGGACAGGCAACGGACGGGAGCGTTTATTGGGCGCAAACTCGTGTACAACTAGGCCCTCTGGCCAGAAATTAGTATCAACCATAGCTAAGAAATACTCATTTGGTACTGTAATTTTTAAAGAGGAGATTTCGCGAGGCCTTGAAAACTTAAAGTTTTGAATTAAAACCTTAGCAGGGCATATATTACCAATGTAAGCTGCCACAGACGACTCAGAAGTATCTGGAGCAAGACTAGAGATAAATAATTGTTTGCGATGAGGCACTACAGTTAGTTTAGGCGGAGGAGCATTGGGATCCGCAAGTGATTGAGAGCCAGCATGATCCTGTGATTGAACAAAGTTCCCGTGAGGGATAGAATGAGGTACACCAGGGCTTGTAATGGGTACTTCAATCTGAAAAGAAGAGCATAAAGAGGGACAAGAAGATGGTGTAGGCGAAAGTAAAATGGGAGACGATGTAATAGAGAGTGCTGGCGACTGCTTGCGAGGCAACTCAAGGGTACATTTCTTGGGCGACTTCTCAGAAGGTGGACAAACTTGAATTGCGACAATAAATGTACGCTAGAGTCACACTCGTTAGACAGCTGTTTGGCCAGTTTGTTTAAAGAAAGAAACTTTAAACGAAGATCCTTATACATACGGCTAAAATCAAGCTGCTGGCTGGCACAAGATAGGCAAGTCCAGCGCATTAAGCCAAGCTCAGGCTTAGACACAGACAAACCAGAAAATTTGTCGTAGTCGTGGCCATTGAGGCCAGCACATTTTAAGTGAATAAGATTATCGCAAAGCCAACAAGATATTGCTCTATACTGATCATCAAAACGATCAGAATGCTTGCAAGTAGGTAGACAACAAGCCATTATAAAGCCAAAAAGAAACACAAGGCAAAAAAAAAAAAAAAATAAATAAATTTATATATATAAGAATAAATAGAAAAATTTAAATACACAGCACAAAGATAATTATCGATAAGAAATCAATAATTACAAATAAAACAAAGAGAACAGCTAGAGTGCACAGCACAAGAGAGAGTGCAAGAACAGTTATAAGCCGAGCTTTGAGAGGCGGCCTTACAAAAGTGATTACGCGGGAGAGAAGCTGAGCACAAGCACAAAGCAGATAGAACAACAAAGCCACTAGCACTGATGGTATGATGGAGGCGATGAGGGGAGCAATTGCAGAAGCAATGACGAGAGAGAAAAAATAAAAAGAACAAAAAATTAAATGCACCAAACACTAATCACGAAACAGAAAAACTGTTTAAACTATTTAATTTGGCGAATTATGGAAATAAAACACAAGGGTGTCAAGCAAACAACACCAGTGAAAGCGTAAACAAACTAAGCACAATTAAAAACTGAGAGAAAACAATAAATATTAATAAAAACTCAGGAGCTATGCAAAAACACGACCGTCACGTCAGAGAGCAGAAGCATTATGAATATCTGCGGGGTAAACAGAATTTGAATATTTGAAAAATTTATTTTAATTTACGGCTCAGTTAAAACAGTTCTAACAGACATGGGAACAGAATTCATGAATTCAATATTAATAGAACTCTGCAAAAATTTTAACATAACTAAAATTAACTCCACGGCTCACCATTATCAAACTCTTGGAACAGTAGAAAGGAGCCATAGAACTTTCAATAGGTACATCAGGTCATATACATGTGTAAATCCATTAAAAAGGACGATTGGGATGAATATCTAGCATACTTCACATATTGCTTTAACACCACTCCATCTACCGTACATGGTTATTCACCTTTTGAACTAGTCTTTGCGAAACATCCTAAAACTGTCCCTTTCTCATCTGAGACTGTAGAACCCATCTACAACATTGATGACTTCAATAAAGAAATAAAATTTAAACTACAAACAGCACAAAATAGAGCAAAACTGCTTATCGAAAAATTTAAAGCATTACAAAAAGAAACATATGATAAAAACACAAAAAAAGTATCACTAACCTTCAGTTAGTCCTTGTCCTTCGACAAGAAATACTTTTAAAAAATGAGACAGGACATAAATTAGAAAACAAAAACACAGGAAAATATAAAGTACAGAGCATAGGCCCTAACAATAATATAGTAATAACTGATGATAAAAACAAAAAGCAAGCAGTACATTTAGATAGAATAAAATTAATATAAATAGAATATAAGAAAAATATAAATATTTTTTTTTTGGAAAAGGAGGTTTGGTGTACGTTTAGGGATAGCATAAGGCCACATACTTTAAGCCCCAATAAATTACTTCAAGTCAAACCTTGCCTTCGGCTACTTCATGTTATTGTTTAATAAATAAGCAAAAATTAACAGCATTACCACTGAATGCACATCAATAGTGTTGAGGATTAATTGGATTGCGTTAAACTAAAAGTTTATTTTTATTTAGTGTCCATACACTTTCAAAGGCGGAAAAGAAGAAGTTCTTAGTTTAGATTCAATAACTTGAGACAATCATTATTTTTTTGCTTCGACAAATTTTTCGTTAATATAACAGCTACAATGTCCATAGTTGATATATAGTCCAGATGAATCTCGCCACTTGTAAGGACTTCTAAAACGAAATGATGTCTGATTTTAATGTGTTTCGATCTAGCATGAAACACAGGATTCTTGGCCAGAGATTGAGCACTCAAATTGTCTCCTAACAATTTTGTAGATGTTTCATCGTCACCACATCCAATCTCGATCAACAATCGCCTCAAAGGCAAAGCCTCTGACTTCCAGGAAATAGGGCCACCTGCCAAGAAAACAGAGCAACTCCACACGATCGGTGGTACAACTTTAGATCCTTCATTGCCGCCAAATATCTCATAACATGCTTTACTGCTGCAAAATGTTCACTGTGAGGTTCCTTATTCCTATGCGCTAATTTGATAATTGAATGGTAAATATCCGGTCTTGATGTTAATGCAATTTCACATCAACTCTCCGATTGCTGACTTATACATTGTCACATCCTGTATGATCTCGTCTCTGCACGCCACTTGGAAAGCAGCAGCAGCTCGACACACTTCCATATTATGTCTTTGAAGCATGCCCTTTATGAGCCTGATTCATCACGATACTGCCTGTTTTACCATTCCGGACTACTTGTTTGCCCAAAAAACACTCGTAACGGACCCTTATCGACGCATTCGAATTTAATCGCAATCTTTGCCTTAATTGCATCATGTTATCCATCTGTTGGCAAGCTTTAAGTAAATCATCTACATATATTAGTTCCAAACAAAGTCTACATTTTATATCCTGCTGATAAAGCCACGGCATTTATCTTGGCATTCCACTCCCTTCCTGCTTGTTTTAATCCAAATATCGCTTTATTCAACACCTGTTGTGAATTTGTCTTGTCCACATATCCCTGAGGCTGCCTCATATAGACGACTTCGTTTTGGTCACTGTTAAGATAGGTTGGACACACATCCATTTGGTGCAGATATAGTTTCAGCTCCGCTGCTATAGCCAAAACTAGTCGTATCGTTTCGTAACGACACACAGGTGAGAAGGTTTCGGTGTAATCGACGCCTTATGTCTGTGAGCACCCTTTAGCCACCAGCCGAGACTTACACCGCTCCACGCTTCCATCGCCATTCCGGTTGATAGTATACACCCACTTTGAACCAATCGCTTTTTGTCCCTTGGGTAAATCTTGCAGTGTTCATGTCTTTTTTGCCAATAGAGCCCCATATTCCTTATCCTTTCATCGCTTCTTCAAATGTGTGTGGCAAATCCAGTTCCTTTACAAGTAACTTTTAAACACGATTATACTTTTTCTTAGGACGACCTTTCTTGCCGGTACGAATCAAAAGTGGCCTTCCAAGACCGATCTGTCCTTCCCGCCGCACCCCTTGCTCTGGTTCTTTTTCTTCTGCTAGGCGAGCTTCATCATCGCTCTGCGTTAAATGCTCATTATCGGATTCGTCAGCGCTAACAAATTCCCCACTTTTCTTCATATCATCTTTACCTGATTCGTCCCACCGCATATCCAATTCTGTGACTGTTTCTGCAGTACGTGGGGATTCAAAAATCGAGACCATATCATTCGCATTCGGAGCCGATACGTTCTGCCCCTGGCCTGAAACTTGCTTCGTCGTCTCTTATCTAATGCGAGTGCTCCTCATTGGGTTTCTTTCCAGTCCAGTTTCCAGTAAAAGCAAACATCTTGCCATCTCGACAAGCGTCCGGTTTGCTCGTTCAGCCACTCCATTCTGTTGAGGGCTATATGGAACCGTCAACTGACGCACAATTCCATGATCCTTTAAGTACGCATTTAACAATATTCATTAGACTTGAATAAATGACCATACCTGTAGTGCCAATCTTCTGCACTTATCTGTCTCGCTCCAAAGCATCGATTGCCTGTCTCCTTAAACACAAAGAATTTTTGTCGAAAGGCATTGCCTATCGACTGCTCGATCAACCGACATAAAATGCGTCTCCAACCCTGGTAAGTGCAAAACATTTTCCAGTTTCAGCTCACAAAATCCTGTTTGTACAAGCACGTCACCTCTCCCAACTGCCTTTATGGTGGTTGTTGGCCCATACAACATCTTCCTCATGCGCAACATAACTCGCAAACATACTGCGCCTGTCGCATAAATGAGCCGTTTCTCCCGAATCCACACACCAGCTCTAGGCATATAGATTTCCTGTCAGTCCCTCGTATAGTGACCTCGCTGCCCACAACTATAGCACTCTATATCCACAAGAGGCCTCTTCTTACGAGTCTGATTTTTTCGCACATTTGCCTAGTATGCCCGTTGCTTTTCTGGTTTTGTTTCTCTATCGTTACTTCTGCGATCTCCTTCTTCCAGAAACTTAATTCTTAGACTGTCCAAAGAAGGAAGACTATCAAGTGTCTCCATCGCAATAACGAAGTTTTTATATTCCTTTGGCAAACTTGAAAGTAATATGATCACCGCTAGTTCGTCTTCTGGCTTAATATACACTTCAGCAAGTTTGTCCTTTGTAGAGAAGAACACATTGAGACATTCGCTCATCTTGTCCTCTCTCAGCTGCACAGGTGACGGTGCTGTATGGAAATGGCGGCCAAAATTTTTCGCGTCGAAATTTCAATTTTTGAAATTTGCTTCATTTAGTACTTACAAATTATAAATCAAACGGTTATCATCTAGTTACAAGTTCGGGACCCTCCCAAGCTATTGAATGAGGAAGAAATTGGAATAAAACTTAAAGTCGAAAGTAACATGTTTTTCTAATTTATTATGACAAACTGTTAAAAAAAATGAACAATTCAATCAAATTAAATTTTACTAAACAACATCAAATGAAAGTGATAACAATAAAATTTAATGATATGAATTTTAATTCAGCAATTCAAAAAAGGATTTGAGCAGAATAGATTTATTTTTGTTTTGAAGCTTTCTTTGTCCGGTTAAAAAAGGATCCGAACTCAATAGCAATCTGTTAAGCAAATCTGTATTTGTTGCTACACGAGAAATCTTGCGGGTGTGATGGAGTCGGTACATTTTGATGTCCTTATTTCTGGATTCAGCAGCTTCTTAATGCATTTGCTATGACATCAGGTGCATGAATTAATATTTTGTGGACTGACGGGGGCAGGTAATACCAACTATATTTTTGTGTCAGTTGTCTTGCTGTATCCAACGCATATTTTCTAAACCTGTCCACATTTATAGAATATCCTGAGGACAAGGCTTGCAATAACGTAGCACAATTTTCAATAAGACAATCGTCAAACCTGTTATTTCGGCAGACAAAATTGAAATTTTAAAAAACGTTCTGGACGTATTTGAATTGAATTTTCCTTTTAAAATATTCTTCCTCTTCCACAGTCAACTCAACAGATTCCTTTTTAAATTGAAATCTAATAGGATGACAGTAACGGGTAGAGGATGGTGTTGGATTTTTCCAAATTATTTTGTTTTCCGGATCATTTGGTGTCTTTGTAATAAGTTGCAACGGGACATAGGATGTGACAAACAAGTTATTTTCTTCAAAATTATTATTTTCAATTTTCTGTTTGTACTCGCTCTGCCCTGAACTACCATCAAAACCCCATTAAGGTAAAACAATTTGATGCCTTATCTATTTTATTTATTACCTCATCTTGTAGCTGAAGGATCCTTAAATCGGTATGGTCTAACAAATTTTGGAGCTCAACTTCAGCCTGAGTTTCGCTTATTGTAATTTTATCAGGATAACTGTGTTTTTTTTTATCTTCACAAGAGTATCGTAGCATGGTAGAAAATTAGCATCAATTTTACAAAGCTTCTTAGTAATAAATATTGATGCTTTGTTAAACCGGCTTCTGTTATAAAAGATAAAACTTCACAGTCCTTTGCTGGACAAATCGACGGCTTCGGTAGACTACAAGCTAAACGCAAATCATCAGTAGCAGACACATCGAGTTCTGCTAAATCTGCTATCTGGTTCGTTGGTTCTTTCTGAGCACTGAAACTTAATTTACGACGTCCTCGATGTATATTCAATGTCGATGATTTTTTATTTAGTGGTATACATTCATATTGCGCCAACCAATCCAAATGCTTTTCCATCACTTTCGATATAGTTCTGTTGCTGTTCTTCCACATTTCTCCGATTTTTTAAAATATACAGTCCAGTTTTTTCTTCACTTCAATTTCCATGTTTTCGTAACCTTTCAATTCAAATTTATGGTTTAGGTTATCAAAAACTTTTGTTGCTTTATCATGAAGTGAACCCCTTTCTAAACACCACATATCAAAAATATATATGCGCGAAAGTTGACATTGATATGATGTGCCTGTATATACATAAGTACAAATAAAAACAAATTGATAAAATAAATACAACTATAATATTAAAACACAAACATTGAAAACACACAACCAAAACAAAGTATACATACATAGCAAGAACTTATGCAAACGTTGGAATAAGCGAGACAACACAAAAATTTCTTGGGAGAAAAACACGTATAACATAAAGAGGGGCAAAAAGTGGCAGCTGAAATTAAAACTATATATTGGGAAAACATTAACTAATACTAAGAAACGTGTTTCACTTGAGGGTGAGACGGGGATCACAACTTTTTCTTTCACTGAAATTACTAGATATAGAAAAATAAACTTTTTAACAGGTCACTGGTAAAAACATTATTTTAAAACAAAAGGTTAACAAAAAAGGTCACAAAAATCACTTGATTATATAGTATTCACCTTGTTTTGCAATATTCATTGTAATTGACGCGATGAAAAACCAATTAAATATTTAAAT
This sequence comes from Drosophila willistoni, assembly GCF_018902025.1. Taxonomy (NCBI): domain Eukaryota; kingdom Metazoa; phylum Arthropoda; class Insecta; order Diptera; family Drosophilidae; genus Drosophila; species Drosophila willistoni. The sequence goes on from NW_025814047.1 coordinate 12,687,271, forward strand.
TTTAATTTTTATTGGAGCTAAAAGTTTAAGATTCGTCCACTGCAGAATGCGCGTTTTTGTCATCTCTCTACTACCGCTATTCGCTTCAAATACGAATGGGATAGAGGAAAAAAGAATTTACTGTTTATTTTATTGTTCTTTTGAGAAACAGTTGACATAAAATTCAAATTTTTCTTTTTTATTTTTGGCCTATGAGCCTGTGCCGTCTACTGAGCTGCAACCCAAGCAACTTTTTATATAGCGACACCCTCCGGACGGGTCCGCTTGGCTCGTACGTTTCCTTGAGCTTATCCCATACTTGCTACTATTCTTGAGGTAAACCAACTGAGACGCTCTTATCTCCAACGCTTCTTATCTCCGCCAACGCTTTCTGATTCTGTGCATTCCACGCAGCGACCGCAATCGCTTCCGTAGGTCCCGTCTAACCTATGGAGTTCTATAATTCCTCATAGATTAACAAGTAATCATAATTCATAACTTTTCTATTTAGTAAAAGGAACTCATTTTTTACCACGCGCCTTATGCCGTGTGTCTTTCCACACAATTACTTTTCGCCAGCCGCGAGTCATCTACATAAACTTTAAACACAATTCCTCCTGCCCACACTCGCGTTTATCTGGGTCCATAACCTGTTGAAGAGCGATTGGATTGCGTTAGATTAAAAGTTTATTTTTATTTAGTGTCCTTACACTTTCAAAGGTGGAAAAGAAGAAGCGTCATAGTTACAGAGAATCTTATATCGATAGCTAACAAGCCTAGTACAATTGATATAACCAGGGGTAACAAATAATACAGAGCTACAAACAGAAACATATGGTATTTTCAACAAATAGAATGAGAAAATAGGTAGACAAAAATGAGAACAGAAAGTCGGAGCGAAAGGAAAACAAAGTTTTTTGCCAACAAAATTAAATTTAAGTTTGACCTCGCGGCGTGCAAAGTAATACATTTTTATACCCTTGCAAAAAGGGTATAATAATTTTGGTCAGAACTGTATAACTCTTAGAAGGAAACATTTCCAACCATAAAAGTATACATATATATTCTTGATTACACGACGAGACGAGGTCAAATAGTCATGTTCGTCTGTCCGTGCATCCGTCTGGAACTTCTCCTAGACCGTTAAAGCAACAGGAAATTTTGAAATTATGCATGCACAGTTTGTATATCGCGGATTCAGCTGGTTCGGTACAGTTACTTTTCTTAATAACAACGTTATTTTTTGAGCTATCATCAATAATATTAGTAAGATTATTACACCTATAAACGACTGTGCTAAATTTTATCAATATCGGATGAATACAAAATATAGCTTCCCTAGGAACAATCGGTGGAAAACTCAGTGTTTTTGATCAATAACTTCCTTATTTCCTATGCTAAAATTGTAGGCCCCCACAAGGAAGGAAGTTGTGCCCCTCTACAGCCCTTTGGTCTTTGGAGCCGGATACCAAGATCCTCTCGATCCTCAGCATTTGTGGAATTTCATAATTTTTAAGCTAAGTAATTTTTTCTTAAATTATATGTATATGAGTACATGTACATGCGTGCAGCATACTTGATTTTGCTAATCATAAAATTACTTTCGCGCATAACTCCTGTATTTAATTCGTTTTTTTCCTCTTCAAAAGAGAGATAATTTCGTCCGAAAATTTTCATACATATATATGTGTCCAGTATATAAGGCGGCATATTAATTCGCCTACTTCAAGATATTTAGTCCTCGCAATTTCCAAAACTTTACACATACATAGGTATGTACTTAAATAAATCTAAAAAATTTAAAGTGATTTCTTATATGCAAGCAGAGTGTGTGAATGTGACAAAAATATAAGTTAAAAATATATATCCATTGTTAAATCAATAAAAATTGCAAATACAGTCCATTCCTGTGAAAAGTGTGTGCGCTAAGTGAGAAGTGGTTCCAACACTTTCGATTTAAATTAATAAAGATAAAAAAAAAAACAGTGAACCATATCAATCATACACATTAATAAAAAAAAAGTTTATGAAAAAAAAATATATATTTTATAATTATATTTTATATAAAAAATAGAAATTTATATTCATCCCATCGATTCAAATCTCAGCATATTTCCACTTCATATACATATTTAAACATTTTCAGTTTCCGACTAGTTTAGGCGGAGACACATACCACCTACATACACATATATATACATACATTTATTCCATATTTCAAATTTTTTAAACATCCATACACATATATGTATACATATATTTCATATTCCACATTTTTTAAATATACATATACATATATACATATTTCATAAAGTTTTTCATATTCGCACAGTTACATATATTTTCCATAAGCGCGAAAAAATCTTGCTATCCCTTGCAGCCTATGTACATCCAATCATAAGTCCCGCTTAAGGGGTTACGCCACCCCTGATGTCCAAAAAACAGGTGAAAAATGAATTATTGCTGTGCGGCCAATATACAATTTAGGAAAAAACTTTTATTATACACAGATTGAGGGTACTTTAAAGAATATTAATTGAAAAAAAAAAAAATTTTTTTAAACAAAATGGCGGAGATATGGGCCGGCAAGTGCCACCATGATTTGTAAATCCTTGCAGGTGGGGTGTCAAATTTCTCGGCTAAACATCACCCGAAAAATCCAAAAAAAAAATCTTGTTATTCAGGAAGGCTACTGCTATCCGCCCACGTAGGATTTTTTTGTTTAATTTTTTTTGGCAAAATGGCGGCTGTTTGAACAAAAAACGCTCTTTTTCGGAACACATTTTTGGCTAAAAAAATTCATAACTTCCAAATTTAAACTTAAAAATTTAAGCCAAATCGGTCTAGTAGATTCGGAGATATTTGACATCCCGGTTCAAAAAAAGTAGTTTCGAGAAAAACGCAAAAGAAAAAAATGTACCGCGTAGGGGCCGACTCGGCCGCGCTCACTTCTAAACGCTGTAACTTCGGAACTAATTCGAATACCGATATGATGTAAAGTGTAAAAGATTCTTAAAACTATAAAGAATTTTTAGAGCAAAAAAAAAAAAAATTTTTTTTTTGTTTCAGGGGTGGCGTAACCTTTTAACTGATGTATATAGGCACAGCTGCAACCTCATGTGCCAAAAGACCGGCACAAAGCAAACGGTCAAAAGTAGCTGTGCTGTATACCCTAGGTTGGCAGGCACTTTGTGGGGTATATATGCTAAGGGGTCACGTTGAGTGAAAAGTCGAAAAAGATTTTATTGTTGAAAATTTGTGTTCTGCGTCATTTTATCCCATATCCGAATAGAGAAATCACAACTTTTTCTTTCACTGAAATTACTAGATATAGAAAAATAAACTTTTTAACAGGTCACTGGTAAAAACATTATTTTAAAACAAAAGGTTAACAAAAATGGTCACAAAAATCACTTGATTATATAGTATTCACCTTGTTTTGCAATATTCATTGTAATTGACGCGATGAAAAACCAATTAAATATTTTAATTTTAATTTTTATTGGAGCTAAAAGTTTAAGATTCGTCCACTGCAGAATACGCGTTTTTGTCATCTCTCTACTATCGCTATTCGCTTCAAATACGAATGGGATAGAGGAAAAAAGAATTTACTGTTTATTTTATTGTTCTTTTGAGAAACAGTTGACATAAAATTCAAATTTTTCTTTTTTATTTTTGGCCTATGAGCCTGTGCCGTCTACTGAGCTGCAACCCAAGCAACTTTTTATATAGCGACACCCTCCGGACGGGTCCGCTTGGCTCGTACGTTTCCTTGAGCTTATCCCATACTTGCTACTATTCTTGAGGTAAACCAACTGAGACGCTCTTATCTCCAACGCTTCTTATCTCCGCCAACGCTTTCTGATTCTGTGCATTCCACGCAGCGACCGCAATCGCTTCCGTAGGTCCCGTCTAACCTATGGAGTTCTATAATTCCTCATAGATTAACAAGTAATCATAATTCATAACTTTTCTATTTAGTAAAAGGAACTCATTTTTTACCACGCGCCTTATGCCGTGTGTCTTTCCACACAATTACTTTTCGCCAGCCGCGAGTCATCTACATAAACTTTAAACACAAATCCTCCTGCCCACACTCGCGTTTATCTGGGTCCATAACCTGTTGAAGAGCGATTGGATTGCGTTAGATTAAAAGTTTATTTTTATTTAGTGTCCTTACACTTTCAAAGGTGGAAAAGAAGAAGCGTCATAGTTACAGAGAATCTAATATCGATAGCTAACAAGCTTAGTACAATTGATATAACCAGGGGTAACAAATAATACAGAGCTACAAACAGAAACATATGGTATTTTCAACAAATAGAATGAGAAAATAGGTAGACAAAAATGAGAACAGAAAGTCGGAGCGAAAGGAAAACAAAGTTTTTTGCCAACAAAATTAAATTTAAGTTTGACCTCGCGGCGTGCAAAGTAATACATTTTTATACCCTTGCAAAAAGGGTATATTAATTTTGGTCAGAACTGTGCAACTCTTAGAAGGAAACATTTAGAAGGAAATAGTCATGTTCGTCTGTCCGTGCATCCGTCTGGAACTTCTCCTAGACCGTTAAAGCAACAGGAAATTTTGAAATTATGCATGCACAGTTTGTATATCGCGGATTCAGCTGGTTCGGTACAGTTACTTTTCTTAATAACAACGTTATTTTTTGAGCTATCATCAATAATATTAGTAAGATTATTACACCTATAAACGACTGTGCTAAATTTTATCAATATCGGATGAATACAAAATATAGCTTCCATAGGAACAATCGGTGGAAAACTCAGTGTTTTTGATCAATAACTTCCTTATTTCCTATGCAAAAATTGTAGGCCGTTCTTTCGCAAACATTAGTCTTTTTAGATAAAATGTTTTTTCACTTTGATGGCTGTAAGTAAGATAAGATACACACAAAAAGTTGCAAGGGTATACAAACTTTGACGAGACGAAGTTAGCCACGACTCTCTGTTTTGTTTTTATTTTGTATTCAGCGAAGTCTGCTGATGATAAAACATGGTGGTTCTTGAAATAGCTATACAGACAAGCTGCTCACTTTTGATGCTGCCAATGTTTAAAAATCTTATAAATTAGTAAGATTTATTGACCTTGAGCCGGCTAAAACCCAGTTTTAATTAATTTAATAATAACTCAATTTTCTTTCTCTAAAAAAATAAACTGCTTTAAAAACGCGTACGCCGGAAAGTAAAGAAGCTATGTAAGTATACAGCTGTTAAATGAAAAGCACAACATTTTAATTCATTTTTTATATTTGCAGACCTCTCAAGTGGCTGGAGAGAACTTTTAGAGAGTCACAACCTCGCACCGCTCTCGCCATAAAAAGAACACACTTCGGTTCAAGCGGGACTTAGTCTCCGCTGTTAGTTAAGCTAGCTTTTAGTTTCATAATTGAATAAAGCGACATTATAGGTCTTGTGCGTGTCCACCTTTTTTGTGCTTTGAGGAAGGGACGACTCATTTAGCCGCCCCCACAAAGGAAGGAAGTTGTGCCCCTCTACAGCCCTTTGGTCTTTGGAGCCGGATACCAAGATCCTCTCGATCCTCAGCATTTGTGGAATTTCATAATTTTTAAGTTAAGTAATTTTTTCTTAAATTATATGTATATGAGTACATGTACATGCGTGCAGCATACTTGATTTTGCTAATCATAAAATTACTTTCGCGCATAACTCCTGTATTTAATTCGTTTTTTTCCTCTTCAAAAGAGAGATAATTTCGTCCGAAAATTTTCATACATATATATGTGTCCAGTATATAAGGCGGCATATTTATTCGCCTACTTCAAGATATTTAGTCCTCGCAATTTCCAAAACTTTACACATACATAGGTATGTACTTAAATAAATCTAAAAAATTTAAAGTGATTTTTTATATGCAAGCAGAGTGTGTGAATGTGACAAAAATATAAGTTAAAAATATATATCCAGTGTTAAATCAATAAAAATTGCAAATACAGTCCATTCCTATGAAAAGTGTGTGCGCTAAGTGAGAAGTGGTTCCAACACTTTCGATTTAAATTAATAAAGATTAAAAAAAAACAGTGAACCATATCAATCATACACATTAATAAAAAAAAAGTTTATGAAAAAAAAATATATATTTTATAATTATATTTTATATAAAAAATAGAAATTTATATTCATCCCATCGATTCAAATCTCAGCATATTTCCACTTCATATACATATTTAAACATTTTCAGTTTCCGACTAATTTAGGCGGAGACACATACCACCTACATATACATACACATATATATACATACATTTATTCCATATTTCAAATTTTTTAAACATCCATACACATATATGTATACATATATTTCATATTCCACATTTTTTAAATATACATATACATATATACATATTTCATAAAGTTTTTCATATTCGCACAGTTACATATATTTTCCATAAGCGCGAAAAAATCTTGCTATCCCTTGCAGCCTATGTACATCCAATCATAAGTCCCGCTTAACTGATGTATATAGGCACAGCTGCAACCTCATGTGCCAAAAGACCGGCACAAAGCAAACGATCAAAAGTAGCTGTGCTGTATACCCTAGGTTGGCAGGCACTTTGTGGGGTATATATGCTAAGGGGTCACGTTGAGTGAAAAGTCGAAAAAGATTTTATTGTTGAAAATTTGTGTTCTGCGTCATTTTATCCCATATCCGAATAGAGATTTCGTTCCAATTTTGTTTCGTTTCAAAAAGCAAAGATGTGCATGTATATACATAAGTACGAATAAAACAAATTGATAAAATAAATACAACTATAATATTAAATAGAAGTACAACAAATATGACGCTCAAAACACAAACATTGAAAACACACAACCAAAACAAAGTATACATACATAGCAAGAACTTATGCAAACGTTGGAATAAGCGAGACAACACAAAAATTTTTTGGGAGAAAAACACGTATAACATAAAGAGGGGCAAAAAGTGGCAGCTGAAATTAAAACTATAGATTGGGAAAACATTAACTAATACTAAGAAACGTGTTTCACTTGAGGGCGAGACGGGGATCACAACTTTTTCTTTCACTGAAATTACTAGATATAGAAAAATAAACTTTTTAACAGGTCACTGGTAAAAACATTATTTTAAAACAAAAGGTTAACAAAAAAGGTCACAAAAATAACTTGATTATATAGAATTCACCTTGTTTTGCAATATCAATCATACACATTAATAAAAAAAAAGTTTATGAAAAAAAATATATATATTTTATTAAAATAAAAAGGCATTACTATTGGAGGAATATGACACGAGATATATCTCAATATATAAAAAAATGTAATAAGTGTCAACAAGCAAAAATAACAAAGCACACAAAAACTCCATTAATCATAACTGAAACGCCGCAACTGGCTTTCGACAGGGTAATTGTGGATACGATCGGTCCACTCCCAAAATCAGAACACGGAAATGAATACGCAGTAACCTTAATCTGCGATCTAACTAATTATCTTGTAATAATACCAATAAAAGACAAAAGTGCAAAAACAGTAGCGAAAGCTATATTTGAAGATTTCATTCTGCAGTACGGTCCAATAGAGACGTTCATTTCGGACATGGGAACAGAATATAGAAACTCAATAATTGAAGATTTATGCAAAACTTGCAAATTAAAAAGATAACTTCAACTGCACATCATCACCAAACTGGGATGTATGGATACGATACTTGTTGTTTTGTTTTTTTGATATTGTTTTAATACAACACCCTCTATGGCACATGATTATTGTCAATATGAGTTGGTATTTAGTAAAACTGCGAACTTACTCAAACATTTTAATAGTGTTGATAATATAAATCCACTATATAACATAGAAGATTATGTTAAGGAATCAAAATTTAGATTAGAACAGGCTTATAAAAGAGCCAGAATTATGTTAGAACAGCACAAAGCAAAGAATAAGGAAATATATAATAGAAAGGTAAAAGATATCGAATTAGAAATAGGAGATAAAGCTTTATTACGTAATGATACGGGTCATAAGTTAGAACGTAAGTATTTAGGCCCATACATTATAGAAGAAAAAAAGGATAGGGATAACATTTTAATTAAAGATAAAAAGAATAAGAAACAATTAGTGCATAAAGATAGGTTACAAATTTTTATCAATTAATATATATGAAAAAAAAAAAAAAATAATAAAACAAAACAAAAATTTTTATCTACATTTAATGACACTATACATACATATATACAAAAATACTTTTACCACATATATCATCAAACAGAAAATCAAACATTCAAATTGAAAAAAAAAAAAAATACCAAAAAAAAAAAAAAATTAAAAATTCTTTTTAACAATAATACATAAATAAATTTCCATTAGAAAATAACTCCATATAATTACGTTATTTTTCTAAAGAGGGGGGATGTAGCATGTTCTAGAATAACAACATTACAATGTATAGAAATATATTGTAGCAATTAGTTACAATATTTATGTGCGCAACATTCAAGTGCGTTTGCCTCTTAAGCAACATGACCACCCATGAGTGCATGGTGCTGGACAATTGCTGTGTCGGCAAATATAACACGCACGGCCACTCTGGCCGAATATGCAATATGATACATCCTCACTCTCCCGCTGCGGCGACATATATACATACATACTCTTATGTAAACATTATACATTCATACATTTATACATTCATACATTTATACATTCATACATTTATACATAAATATGTTTATAAATTAAGATTCTCCAGTCCTGTTGAGGGTGATGATTAGGTTAATTGTTAACTTATACATAAGCATACCGCTCCTCTGCCTGCATTGCCATCAGCGCAGCTACGCGGTTTTAGCTATAGAGAAAAATTGTAATAGAATTAAGAACGATTCAATAAACCGAGCTCAACCAAAAGGGAACTATTTTGTGTCTAAACATTTTTAACCTAAATTTCTACTATTGGACGTTTCTATTACACATGAGCAGAAACGTTGCGTATCATTTACACTGGATATTTGCTGTTCTTATACAAATTAGTTCAAACCAGTATCGTTGTAAACCAAATCTCGATTAATACAAATGAACCATCCTTTTGTAACTACATTATTTTGTCGTCGCTATTACTTGTAATTACGTTCACAGAAACAGCGACATTGGAAAAAAATTTGTAATTTTATGGCTATCAATTTCTTTTTTGTCTAGACAACTCTCATACTTCGGTACATGGATTTTTCTTCTGGTAAACCACGTGTCAGAGAAGACATCGTGGATTTCATAGACGCTTTTGGCGAACTGTGTAAAGAAGTGTAAGAGGGAAAATATGTTTATCAATATGTTTATAATAATGAAAATGGTGAAGATTCAGAAGACGACGTAGAATTATCACTGACCGGAGTTGCTCTAGGTAGCATCGTTTTAAAAACAATGAGAAAACTAAATTTGAGTTTAGATAACTGTATGTCGATTGGGGCTGATGCGTGTGCTGTCAACACTTCAGAAAAATGTGGAGCTGTGAATAAAATCAGAAAAGAACCGAATAACGCTGCTATGGTTCCATGCTTCTCCCACATGCTTAACAGCAGTCTAATGAAATCTTCTAATATTCAGTCAATACAAAAAGTTTCCGACGTCATACGAGAATTGACAAAGTTCTTCCAGAATGCACATCCTAAACGTTGCATAGCATTATCAAAATTACTTGGACACAAGCTGAAAAGTTTATGCGATACAAGATGGGTCGAACGACATGACTCTGTACTCCAGTTTGTAGTGGATTTGCTGAAAATTTTTAAAGCGTTGACCAAAGTGAGCAAATGGAACAACAGAGAAACAGCGGGTAAAGCAACATTACTTATTGCTGCCCTTAGCTATTTCGACTTTATCAATGCGCTGTTTTTGATCGAGTGATGTTTTATCCTTGACACGTCCCAATGCTTCCCAAAAAATTAAATGTCTAGTTGAAGTTTTAGCGAATTAAAGGCAAGAGGCCGACGCGAAGTTTAAACAAATATACACAGATGCAGAAAAATTGGCTGACGAATTGAACATACAAGTAAAAAAATCAAGAACAACAGGTAGACAAACGAGACGTGAAAATCACGACACGTCTAACTGTGAAGATTAATTTAAAAATTCGATTTTCTCAAGAAGTTCTAGATGGCTTCCAATTGTGTTCATTGCTTCAAAAAAATGTTAAGGATATGATATCAAACGATATTACAGATATAATCAACTGTTTAATTCAACGATTCGGCATTCTACTTAAGGAACCAGAAAAACTTTACGTAAGAGTCAAAGGAGGCAAAGGAGACCTTTGCGACAAAGATGTCTATCCTACAATTTACGCTTTGCTCAGAATTTTGTGTGCATCTCAAATGCACGCGCTGAACGGTCTTTTTCAACCTTACGTCACACAGTTGGGCCTCTGCTCGGATAGCGTTGCAAAAATCAGTTTTTCCAAGATCGCGTTTGGCAAAAATGATATATAGAATCGATAGGGAATATAATTATATAATAATATAATATAATAATAATTTTCCAAAAAATCTGAACTTTAAAACTGAATATTGGGCGATTTCAACAATCAATCTTGGATTTTTTGAATTTACCTGAAAAGGATGCTTTTTATTAATAGCATGTTTCATAAATTTTAATAATTACTTGAATCGTTATTGAACTAGAGGCGTTTAAAAAATACACTAAATATTGGCGTTTTTTTAACTTTGGTGGAATACAACTAACAAGGATCAACTAGTATCACAACCGGACTACATTCACTAGGTAGGTGAAATATTTACCTATCAGATGTATATGGTCCCAATATGCGGAGCCCTGCGACACCGTTGCAGAAGCCATTAAACTAAGGTAACCACGCCTAACAAAAGGGCTGCAAGGTATAAGGAAGAAGAAGAGTGCATGCGTATTTGCCTGTAGCTTCTTTATATTTAAACGACAACATTGCGTAATGCTCTTTTGTAAATACTACTTATAAATCCTTAAATAAATAAAGTATTTGTCGATATAATTCAAGATAATTTTATTTATTAGTGCATTAGTAGATATTCAGAGTAGGAAGGAGATTATACAAGCTCTCTCGGAAGCTAGGACTGAAAGTTGACTGCCCAAAGCACGCATACGGAAACACGAATGATGGAAATACTTCAAGGAGTTTTTTTGAAAATAATAAAAAGACATCTTTAATGACAGAGATTAGTCAAGAGATCATTAAAAGGTTGGCTGTTATCTTGAATGTTAAAAATTGCAAGGAAATGGTAAATGGTGAAAAATTTGAATATATTTAAAGAACTGCTCAACTTTTGACTGAATTGTATGCGCAAAAAAAACCTACCTTAACGGTACATAGGATTTTGGCTCACGGAAAGGATTTAATAGAATTTCAGTGTTAACCAATTGGAGAGCTATCCGAAGAAGCACAGGAATGTAAAAACAAGGATTACAAAAGGTTCAGATACACTAATACATTAAAAACTTCTCGTGTTAGACAAAATGAAGACCTTTTTAACATGCTGGGTGCCTCTTCAGACCCACTTATTGAATCACTGAGACAAGTGTGATCACGAAAGGATTTGGGAAATAGCATTTATAGTCCCGAAATGGTGAGTTTTTTAGATATTGATGTGAATATTGAAAATTATTTTGAAAAAATCAGCCATCAATGTGGGGATGGTACGCTGTAAGGCCAGTCCTACTCTCGAAGCAGCTGATCGACGAGGTGGCAATGATAGAGAAGACGAGGTGGCAAGGCAGAGTTGAAAAGGAGGAGTCTAGAAAAAACGACGAACGACGAACGACGTGTGTGTAAATGAGTCAATACATAATTTTGTCAAAACCTATTGTTCCGTTATTAATTACCTAATTTAATAAATAATCTACTTAATATAACAACTATTCTAATTCTTGTGGGCACCAATCCCACAAATAGGGGGGCTCAACCTTACTTAAACGAAGAAAAATATAACGGTTCAACCTAACGAAATGATGTGAAAAAATAGCAAGAAGTGCTAAAACGACGAATAAGATGGACAAATTTATGTAAAAGTATTAATTAAAGAAAATTAATTAAAGTGAGATCTGAAAGACAAAAAATAAAAGTGTTTTAACGCAGTTCCAAGAATTTGTCAAACGTTTAACATTTCGACAAATTGTGAAGTAAAATACACACATTCACACACATATAAGAGTGACGCTACCAATACAGACATACAAAAGTGAACATGGCAAAGCTCGCAGATTTCGGTGCTGTAAATGAAAAACTGCGTACGAAAAGAGACAGAACATTGCATTGCATCACAAATATGTATTCGAAAGGGATGGAGACAGAAATAACAGAAAACGGTTACGCGAATTTCAAGGTTACGACTACGAAAGAACAGATAAAGAGTATGCAATTAAAATGTCATATATTGCCGATGAACTTTCTGATAATGACTTAGCTGTAATATGTAATATGCTACATTTACACCATAATGAGAGCGACCTGCCTAACTTTATATTTTGTAATTTGCAAAAGGGAAATTTACTGCGTGATGCTGATTTTAATGCCGCGAATGACGAAGTCTCTGACGAAAGCGAAAACGAAGAAGATGATAATAATGACGTTGACGATAATGATGCACAAGAAGAAAGAAACAAAAACAACCCTTCAGTAGCCAGTGTTTCAATTCAAAACGTTCCGATTCAAAGTGTTCCAAGATTTGCTTTAGATTTTCATGATGTCGAAGACTCGATTAGATCGTTTAATGGTGAAGATACCCTTTCCATTGAAGTGTGGATTAATGAATTCGAAGATCTTGCAAAGCTAATGTATTGGAATGATTTACAAATGTTTATATTCGCAAAACTGTCATTAAAAGGATTAGCAAAGCTTTTTGTTGCGAGCGAACGAGATATTTCTAACTGATTAAAATTAGAAAAGGCGCTACTCAATGAATTTAAATCGACGACAAACAGTGCTCAATTGCATAAAATGATGGCAGATCGGAAAATTAGAAAGAACGAGAATTTACAAGAATATTTTTTGCTGATGAAAGAGTTATCCACGCGAGGAAATATCGAAGAGTCTGCATTGATCCAGTATGTTATTGATGGTATTGACGACAGTGGTACGAACAAATCAATGTTGTAAGGAGCTAAAAACATAAAAGACTTTAAAGACAAATTGAAATGCTACGAAATAATGCGGGAGAAATCTAAGAGTGAGAATAAGAATGTACTAAGTTTTAATAAACAAATCCAGTCTTAAAGGTCATACAGCCGCTGACTGTGACGATAAAAACAAAGGTAAAAAGTGTTTTGAATGCAACATGTTTGGCCATATTGGCAAAGATTGTCCCAAGAAATCGGAAAAACGCGAAGTGAGTAATACACGAAAACTAAACACATCAACCTCACGTATGTATAAAGAGATAACAATCGACGGTTTAAAGATGAATGCTTTTATTGACACTGGAAGTAAATACAATCTTATGTCCGAAAAGATTTATAAAAGAATAAAACAGTCAAAGCTATGTGAGTGGGACAAATTTTTAATCGGGTTCGGTAATGGCGACGCGGTCAAAGCCATGGGTTCAATCGAAAAACTATTCGTAATTGACGGTCAAGAATTCAAATCAGTATTTCTAGTAATCGCAGAACAATTTCTTGATGAAGACTTGCTGTTAGGCGAAGAATTTTGTAAAATTGCGGAAGTAAAAATAAATCGTGACGGGATAATTGTAAGAAAGAGTGACAGTATCGAGCTTGAAACAGAAATTTCGGTGTTGATGAAAATAAATGCATCAAATGTTAACGAGATTGATTTAAATATTGAAGCTAATGCAAGCAATTCCGCAAAGTATGAAGTACGCGAACTGATAAAAAACTATAAACCCGTAAACGCAAAGTCGACAAACGTAAAAATGCGAATCGTAGTTAATGACGATACTCGCGTCCGCGTAGAATCGGTTATAACGAACGTTCCGTAGTAGACCAACAAGTTGATGAATGGTTAAAAGAAGGTATAGTCGAGCACTCTGAGTCAGAGTACAGTAGCCCCGTAGTCCTGGTAAAAAAACGAGATGGTTCTCCAAGACTATGTATCGACTATAGAAGGATTAACAAGGTAATATTACGAGACCATTTTCCTTTACCCTTAATCGAAGACCAACTGGACAGATTGGTAAGTACGAAGATATTCAGCACTATTGACCTGAAAAATGGATTCTTCCATGTTGATGTCGAGGAGGAAAGCCGAAAATATACATCTTTTGTAACCCACAACGGGCAATACCAGTTTCTGAAGGTACCATTTGGACGAGCGAATTCTCCTAGTGTTTTTCAAAGACACATCAATGCAATATTTCGAGAGCTGACTCGTAAAAATATCGAGATTCCATATGTAGATGACATCATTATTCCTGCTAAAGATGAAGACGAGGCCATATCCAATCTCAAAGAAGTCCTGAAACAATGTGAAAATTACGGCCTGATGATCAACCTAAAAAAATGCATTTTTTTAAAGAAAAGAGTTGAGTTTTTAGGGCACGAAATCGAAGACCAAAAGATATGTATTTCTGAAGAGAAAACCAAAGCTGTAACTAAATTTCCCCAGCCCACAAACCAGAAGAAACTTCAAAGTTTCCTAGGATTGGTTGGATACTTTAGAAAATTTATTAAAAATTTTTGGATTAATAGCTAAGCCTCTAACGAATCTACTAAAACAAAATGCTAAATTCCACTTCAATGATTTTGAAATCGAATCATTCAACAGGTTAAAAATATTGATCACAGAGAGGCCCGTATTAAAAATCTTTAACTTTAACCATGAGACAGAGCTCCACACCGATGCTTCGATTGACGGGTTTGGAGCAGTACTTTTACAAGTCTCACCTGACGATGGACAACTACACCCCGTATATTATATGAGCAGGATCACAACGGACGCACAAAGGAAGTTTACAAGCTACGAACTGGAGATACTAGCCGTTATTGAAGCTCTCAACAAATTCCGAGTCTACTTACTTGGCAACCGCTTCAAACTCGTAAGCGACTGCAATGCTTTCACCAAAACCATGGAAAAACGAGACGTTGGCACCCGAGTGGCCCGATGGATACTAATGCTGCGAGAATTTGACTTCGAGGTGGAGCATCGAGAAGGAACACGTATTCGGCATGCTGACGCCTTAAGCCGAAATCCAGTAATGTTAATCACCGAGGGAAGCGCAATCAGCAAACTAAAGTATCTTCAAGAACAAGACCCCGAGATAGAGGCAATTATCGATATTCTATCTGAAAAAGCATCACACAATGATTACTTTATGAAAGCCGGTCTCTTATGTAAGCTGGTGAACGACGTTGAACTAATAGTTGTACCTATATCATTTCAGCGTGATCTTATCAAAGAAGCCCATGAGAGAGGACATTTTTCTGTTAGGAAGACGAAAGACATAATTGCGAAAGAATATTATACACCGAAACTTGAGGCCAAAGTTGAACGACATATTAGGTGCTGCATTCCGTGTATTATCTCAAACCGCAAACAAGGAAAAACGGAGGGACTGTTAAATCCATTGCCTAAGGAAGAAGAACCACTGCAAACATTCCACATTGATTTTTTGGGTCCGCTTGAATCTACTGACAAGAGATACAAACACATCCTAGCTGTTATCTCGAGCCTACCACTTCGAATGGTCCTAAATAGGCTGAGTCAAGCTCATGACCAGCTTTTTTAAGAAAACTTTATCTCCTATTTCAATTTTAAGATCTGCTGATTTATTATCATAAAAAAAGTTGTTCTGTTTTTCTTTATGTTCTTCTAACATTATTCTAGTTCTATTGTATGCTAGTTCTAATCTAAACTTAACTTTATCATCTACCTTAATATATAATTTATGCTATTAAAATGGATTGGTAAACTATTTTGTTTACCAAATACAAGTTCATAGGGGCAGTATTTATGTATATGTTACTGATGGAGTTGTGTTAAAACAGTACACAAAATATTGTAACCATATATGCCAATCAGTTTTATCTACTCATATATATGAACGAATATACTCATTGAATGACCTATGACTTCTTTCAACGGTACCTAAGGTCTGGTGGTGGTGTGCCGTAGATGTAATGTTATCTATTTTTAAATATTTGCACAGGTCAGTAATAATGGAATTTTTATATTCTGTTCCCATGTCCGTAATGAACGTCTTCATTAGACCGTACTTCAGAATAAGTGATTCGAATATAGCTTTTGCAATAGTTGTAGCGCTTTTATTGGGAACTGGTATTGCTACTAAGTATTTCGTCAAGTCACATATTAGAGTGACTGCGTATTTATTACCATCTTCAGATTTTGGTAGTGGACCAATGGTGTCCACTATTACTCTGTCAAAAGCATGCATGGGGATTTCGGTAATGATTAAGGGTGGTTTGATGTGCTTCGTGGTTTTTGATTTTAGGCATTTTTCACATTTATTAATGTAGTCTTTTACATGACGTGTCAAGTTTTCCCAATAATAGTATCTTCTTACTTTGGCCAAAGTTTTTGCAATGCCTGTATGGCCACCCTGTATAGGATCATCATGGTATATATACAATATTTTTTCTTTATCTTTATTTTTTTCTATAATGGTCACCGGTTGGAGTAGCGCTACTCTTAATGTTTTCAATATTTTATTGCCCATTTCTTAAAAAGATTCTATTGAAAACGTTTCAAAGATGTTATGAATTCGGTGCCAATTTGAATTGTTTGATATTAAGTATACCGGCTCTTTTTCAAGCCTTTGAAAAAACTGACCTAAGTCGAGATTTCCATTGGTGTACAGATCTCCAATCTCAATTCTTGCTATAACTTTTTCCCATGTTTGAGGAAACATAAATTATGTGTTATACGCAAGGTCACTACTTTTTGTACCTCATCATTGCAGAGTACTTCATGTATTTTGGGCATAGAAGCATCATTAGGTACGTGCCAAAGAACTGCAACGAGTATGATTGAGAATTCAATCAAACTTAAAAAAATCAAATCATTCAGCTCCACACCTATCTTGCAACATGTTTACACCGCTCACTCACAAAAAACGAAAGAATCATTCATGATTTCGTGCATATGATTTGAGTAGAGTTTGACATTCAAAATCGATATGAATTGCGAAATGACTGTGTACCACACCAGGTGAAACAAATATTTAAAATTTCGAAAACCAAATGGATGTCTATTAAATTGTTTTAACATGCCTCATACCATATGCTATCTCGCTCACTCTACAAACATGTGAGCACTCTAGCGCCGCCACTAGCCAACGGCCAATTCAGCCCTTATGCATCGCGTAGCAAAATACGTTCATACGTATATTTTTCATGTTTCTAGTCCGATTTCAATAAAATTTGGTAGTTTTATAGAAATAGATAAGATTTATTAGTCTGCCAAATTTGATCGCGATGGTCAAAAAATTGCAAGAGCCAATCGGTTTTTTCTTAATTATGGAGGCGGAAGTGGGCGTGGCAACATATTAAAATATATATATTCTTCGCGCATACTAAGCCAGTATACATACTAAATTTGGTGACTTTAGCTTTGTTAGTTTTCAAGAAAATCAGTTTTGTTTAATTTTCGGGGGCGGAAATGGGCGTGGCAATATAATTAAATAGTCAATGTCTGCGCGTCTGTTAGGCTAGCTTACATATCAAATTTAATGTCGGTAGCTGTCATAGTTTTTAAGAAAATCTGTTTTTTGTAAATTGCGGGGGCGGAAGGGGGCGTGGCAAAAATTTGAAACAAACTCGATAAGCGTACATACTACACGAGACTGCATAGCAAATTTGGTGACTCTAGCTCTTACAGTCTCCGAGAACTAGGTGTTCATACGGACGGACGGACAGACGGACATGGCTAGATCGACTCGGTTGTTGATCCTGATCAAGAATATATATACTTTGTGGGGTCGGAGATGCTTCCTTCTGCCTGTTACATACATTTTGGCGACTTTAATATACCATTTCACCCTATGGGTGTATGGTATAATCACGATGATTATTTATAAAAATACTTTAATTTGAAAAAGAGAAATAATTTTATAACTTCCATACTTCATTGACCATGTTGGATCCAATGGATTAGTTTTCGTTTGGAACAGTCAGTCTCATGATCAAATACATTGAATATTTCTCAAGCACGAAATTCTGAAATTTCATTTTTGTTGTTGTAACTTTGTAATCAAATTATTTATCTTTTATAAATTAAAGTAGTTTTATAAATAAAACTTCAATAAAGAAATTTGCATTTAAATTTTGCTGATTAAGGTAAAAGAAAACAAAATGTGCTAATCTAAATTCAATAAAGTTAAATTTTAAGGGTTGCGCCTATTATTTTCATCGTGAGTGTATGTATGTATGTATTTACCCTCTAATGCTCGTGAGTTTTTTATCGATTGTCATAAAATTATGTAACAAACAATGAACACAAACTATTTTGAAAAATTTGAATTTCATTAAAGTTGGGAATAAACAAATGAAACTCTTTAACATAAATTAACTTCAAAATGGTTTAAAAAATGGTCAGTATCAATGATTTTATAAAGTATCGATATGTGTCTTGAGACACTCTTGGGCATTAGAGGGTTAATATGTACAAACATAAATAAAGGGGAAAAAAAAATTAAAAATATGGAAAGCACTAAATAAACATAAGAAATGAAAAAAAAAAATTGTACTTGGAGCAGATTACGTTTATGTATTAAAAATTTTTAGAAAATGAATTTAGGAAAAGCAAGCTCTCAACCGCTTTCGATCCAAGTCTATTCCGCTTTTTGGTAATAATGTTGCCAGCCATAGAAAAAGATCGCTCAGCCTCTTCGCTGGAATGGAGTGAATTCGGAACGCCAACTTACAATTAGATAAACCAGAAAATTTTTTCTGGTCATTTGCCACCACTCCAACAAATTAAACTTGTCGCTCATTTCAACAACTTCCTTGCAATATCTTTCGACTTCTTCTTCAGGTGTTTCGAATGGGTTTCTTGTAGGTTTGTATCGACGGGTACACATAACACACAATGGGGAGCTGCAGAGTTGCAATTTTTTAAGGATGATTTCAAAACTGCCACACAACTCAACGAGGGCTTGTTATGTTGTTATATTAATATGGAACATACGTTGGCCTCGTTTGTTGTTGCTATTTCGTTATTGTTGATTTCGCCCCAATTATCGAGTATAGACTTCAGCATCCTATAATTAGAGTTTCACCGCTGGGCATTGGCGTTTTAGCGAGGTGGTCTTTCTGCATATCTCTAACATATCGGTGAGCTCTGCGGTGGCTGCCAACGACTTGTCTAACACACTTGAAAACAAATGGCTGCTTCAGTTTAGACGTCTATTGTTCTCCAATGCCTTCACCATATTTGTTTCTCTGTCGGTAATAAATGTAATCTTTTGTATGTTATCCACTTCGAATTCATTAAAAAGGCATCTAAGTTTTTGTAATACATTTGCACTTGTAGATTTTTCAACATCCATAGATTTTATTCCCCAAAACCAAGTCAATGTATTTATTTATTTATTTTTATACCCTTGCAGAGGCTATTATAAAATTGGTCAGATGTTTGTAACGCACAGAAGGAGACGTTTCCGACCCCATAAAGTATATATATTCTTGATCAGCATGAGAAGCTGAGTTGATATAGCCATGTCCGTCTGTGCATATGCGTTTTACTCAGCCGTCTTAAGAGCTATCGGGCTGAAATTTTTTTTCGGGCCTTTTTATTACCCGGGAAAAATAAAGTATGAAAAACATCACGATCGGACCACTATATTATATAGCTCTAGAAAAAACATTTTCATAAAAATTGGAGTATCGCTATGAAATTTACATATGTGATAATATTGATATAAAACTCCAGATCCCCATGAATGTGATCGGATAAATATAACGCAAGTTACAGTCAATATAATAATCGGCTCTGCTCCCAGCTCTGCCGGCAGCGCTGCTTGCTGTCTACTACGTCTTCCGTCATCAACACAGTACATGCATACACACACAGACGCAACGCTACATAAACTGTATGTGTATGCGTGAGTTGCTTTGCTTTGGGAATGAGGAAAGAAGAAGCACAAATTGTAAAATAGAGTAAAATTGTTTTGTTTGTATATTGATGAATTGAGTTGCAGAAAACAAATTTTGAACATGTAAAATTATTATTACCAAGGACTGCAAGGGATATAAACTTCGGCATAGCCGATGTTAGCTTCTTTGATATTTTAACTAACACAGCAGTCGACGAAAAAGCTTAAGCTAAAGACAGATAGTAATTAATTAAAGAAGGTAGCTTAGCTTTGTACACAACTAAACATCCCCGACCCGGTGGAGGTGTTTTATGTGCACAACGAACTGAATGTCATAAAAGAGCACTTTGAGGCGTTAAGGTATAATTTATAAACGTGGCACCAATCACAGAACGCATCGAGATCTGATTGCAGGTACTGTTGGAAAGAAGGATCATTATAGGAATAACAAATCTTGACGTCATCCGCAAACATGAGCACGCGTGAATGAGCCAAGGCCAAAGGCAAATCATTTATAAACAAGGTAAATAAGAGGGGGCCCAGATGACTGCCTTGGGGTACGCCTGACGTAACTCGAACAGTTTTAGATATCGAGGAACGAAAAGACACCTTTTGGGTTCTGCCAATAAGATACGACTTTAACCAAGCCAATGGTTTCAGGGAAAAACCCATGATGTTAAGTTTCGCGAGAAGCATAGAATGATCAAACGTATCGAAAGCCTTACTAAAGTCAGTATAAACAACACTTTTTACGACACTTTTTACGGAAGCCATGGTGCACAAGGGTAGTCAATTCTAAAAGGTTAGTAAGCGACGAACGACCTTTCATGAATTCATGCTGACAAGGAGAAATAGTGGATCTGGATAGGTGTTGAAGGGAAGACGTAATAATTTTCTCAAACAGCTTTGGTATTGCCGAAAGTTTGGCAATGCCACGGTAGTTAGAAACATCCGATTTGCTACCCTTTTTAAAAAGCGGAATAATAAAAGACTCCTTCCAAATATCAGGAAAGCTACAAGTCTCACTCGATATAAAGAATAACCGAGATAAAGGTTTAGATAGGGAAATCGAACACATTTTAAGGATGCAACTAGGTATATTATCAGGCCCGGGAACGAAGGTAGACATCATAGATGACAAGCTAGAGATAATACAGTCTTCAGTAATACTAGGAAAAAACATACAATTTAAATGTGGGATTGAAAAGGAATATGGTGTGGGATCCGAAACAGTTGTAGAATAAGTCGACTGAAAGAATTTAGCAAACAGATCTGCAATATCCGAATCATTATTAGCAGTCTGGTCATTAAGTCTGAAGGTGGAGGGTAGTACATTAGAGCGCCTTTTAGAATTAATAAAGTTATAAAATCTTTTGGGAATCTTATAAAATTCAACCTTACAGCGAACGCTATAAAAATTGTAGCATTGAGTATTTAAAAGACAAAATTGAGATTTGGCAACACAATAATTTGAATTCGCAATTCGCTGTTTTTTTAAATCATTAAAATATCTAGATTTAATGTTACGGAGATTAGAGAGCCTACGTGTGAACCAGACTGGCGCACTGGAGACGGTAGAGACATTCACATAAGGAACGCATTTATCAATTAGAGAATTAAGAGCAGAGTAGAAAAACTTCACTGCACAATCTATATTGCAGCACTCAAATAGAAATGACCAATCAAAAGAGAAAATAAGGCTGTTAAGAAGATTGAAATTTGTTTTACGAAAACGTCTACGACGAGAGTTTGAGATATTATTAAATGATTTAGTAACGGAATTGTAAGAAATAGTAACTTCAATGGTAGTGTGATAAGGATCTTCAGGTTTCACTAGGGGCTGTGTTTGTGATACAGCACAAACAGTGGGATCAGAGACAAAAACAAGATCAAGGATTCTTTTAGAAGAGTTAAGGAAAGAATTCAACTGATATACCGGACATTTAAGTAGGCTATCAAAAAAAACATGTTGAGATGAAGGAATTAAGAAAGATAGATTATCATCAACAAGCCAAGATATATTAGGCAAGTTACAATCACCTAAAATTATAAGCATCAGCATGGTGCATGTAGATCATGATATCAGAAGCTGGAGGAATATATGAACAAGAGATAAATAGGCTAAAGTTAGAACATGTAACTTCGACGCAAATAAACTCAACAGCTAAGGGCAGATCAATCGGCACAACACTTGAACACAGATTCGAGTTGACAGCAATGAGTACTCCACCGCCACGACGACCAACACGATCAAGCCTATAAGAAATAAAGTTATTAGAAAGAATTTCATTATCCAAAACAGAGCAGGAGAGGAGAAAGCTAATATGTCAGCCGAAAAGGTTTGGCTATCACAGAACAGGTTCGAGAGCTTGGTAAGAAGTCTTCTTACATTTTGATAATGAATGGAAAGACTAGACGTTATTAGTTTTTTGAAGCAGAAGATAAATTAGGAAGGTGGACAGGACAGAAAGCTAATATGTCAGCCGAAAAGGTTTGGCTATCACAGAACAGGTTCGAGAGCTTGGTAAGAAATCTTCTTACATTTTGATAATGAATGGAAAGACTAAACGTTATTAGTTTTTTGAAGCAGAAGATAAATTAGGAAGGTGGACAAGCAACGGACGGGAGCGCTTATTGGGCGCAAACTGGTGTACAACTAGGCCCTCTGGCCAGAAATTAGTATCAACCATAGCTAAGAAATACTCATTTGGTACTGTAATTTTTAAAGAGGAGATTTCGCGAGGCCTTGAAAACTTAAAGTTTTGAATTAAAACCTTAGCAGGGCATATATTACCAATGTAAGCTGCCACAGACGACTCAGTAGTATCTGGAGCAAGACTAGAGATAAATAATTGTTTGCGATGAGGCACCACATTTAGTGGAGGCGAAGGAGCATTGGGATCCCCAAGTGATTGAGAGCCAGCATGATCCTGTGATTGATCACAATTCCCGTGAGGGATAGATTGAGGTACACCAGGGCTTGTGCTGGGTACTTTAATCTGAAAAGAAGAGCACAAAGAGGGACAAGAAGATGGAGTAGGCGAAAGTAAAATGGGAGACGATGTAATAGAGAGTGCTGGCGACTGCTTATGAGGCAATTGAAAGGTACATTTCTTGGGCAACTTCTCAGAACAAACTTAAATTGCGACAATAAGTCTACGCTAGAGTCACACTCGTTAGACAGCTGTTTGGCCAGTTTGTTTAAAGAAAGAAACTTTATAACTTTAAACTTTAAATCTATACATACGGCTAAAATCAAGCTGCTGGCTGGCACAAGATAGGCAAGTCCAGCGCATTAAGCCAAGCTCAGGCTTAGACACAGACAAACCGAAAATTTGTCGTAGTCGCGGCCATTGAGGCCAGCACATTTTAAGTGAATAAGATTATCGCAAAGCCAAGAAGATATTGCTCTATACTGATCATCAAAACGATCAGAATGCTTGCAAGTAGGTGGACAACAAGCTATTGAAAAGCCAAAAAAAAAACACAACGGAAAACAAAAAAAAAAAAAAATTTATATATATAAGAACATATAGAAAAATTTAAATACACACCACAAAGATAATTATCGATAGGAAATCAATAATTACAAATAAAACAAAGAGACAGCTAGAGTTCACAGCACAAGAGAGAGTGCAAGAACAGTTATAAGCCGAGCTTTGAGAGGCGGCCTTACAAAAGTGATTACGCGGGAGAGGAGCTGAGCACAAACACCAAGCAGAGAGAACAACAAAACCACTAGCACTGATGGTATGATGGGGGCAATGAGGGGAGCTACTGTAGAAGCAATGACGATAGAGAAAAATAAAAAAAATAAAAAAATTAAATGCACCAAACAATAGTCCCGAAAACGAAAAAACTGTTTAAACTGTTTAATTTGGCGAATTATGGAAATAAAACTCAAGGGTGTCAAACAAACAACACCAGCTAAAGCGTAAACAAACTAAGCACAATTAAAAATTGAGAGAAAACAATAAATATTAATAAAAACTCAGGAGCTATGCAAAAACACAGAGAGCAGAACCTTTTTTTTATTTAATACAAATAATTCATATAGTCAGTCAATCACAAACAATCGAATAGTGTTATTCTGAGCAAACAGACGATAAATCCTTCGAACAAAAAAAAATCTTCGGTCACTCACATTTGCCTAAGCAAAAGATTCGTTCCGCTCAATCAAGTTGTAGGAAAATATGCGGTCATACAGAATGAACTACTAGCAATACTTTTGTGATCAATACTCAATAATTGATTGCATCGTAAAATTTACTCATTGCAGTTCTCTGGTACGTGCCTAATTGTATTTTAATTTTTATTCTCTGGTCAGAGATTATTTTCCCTACTTTTCTGCCTAGTAGTGACTTGCTTTTGTATTTTTTAGATCCTGTATTGTAACGCGGGATAAAGCAACCGCAACAAAATTCCCTTCTTTTCCCTTCAGATATTCTACTGTGAACTCATATTCTTCTAGTCTCATTCTTGTTAATTTTGAACTTGGATTTACCATAGAGAATAAATACGTTAGTGGTCTATGGTCTGTTTTGACATGTGGGACCGTTAATGCAATCCCACTTTTTCCTCTCGTATTTCTAGGCCGTGTTACTCACAATCATGGTGTACTATTGATTGCTTGTTTCACTTTTTCAACGTTCCTATACCACATAGTCGGATTTTTTTAACAAAGTTTTGTTAACATAGGAATAATTATTCTATGGATACGTTCAACTTGTCCATTTCCCCCAGCTACTCCGGTAATTGTCATTAAATGCTGAATGTTTTGCTCTTTACAATAATCTCCGAACTGGTGAGAAACAAATGCAGCACCTCTATCTGATATAATACGCCCTGGATTTCCAAAAACTGATGTTTGACGCCTGAGTCTATCTACTACCGCTTCTGACGCCGTATTCTTTGTTAGATAGAGCCACACCAATTTCGAAAACGCGTCGACAACTACCAATAGATAATTATGACTTTTTGCTGTCGGATCCAAGTCCCTAAAGGTTTATCTTCCTTATTTATTGGAGATAAGAAACCTTCTGTCTTGCCGGCTTTACCTTCCGAAACAATGCATTCGATACAATTTTTTACAATATTAGAGGCTTTTTGGAACAACTTTGGTACGTAAAACTTTCTCTCAACTTCATCTTGAGTTCTTTTGGCGAAAAATGAACCTTTCTATGTGCAATCTTGATTAATTCTTCTTCTATAAGTGATGGGACTACAATTAAATCCTTAATGGGATCCTTGCACAAAACACCGTTTTTAATAAAGAAATCTTCATAAGTCTGATGCTCTAAAACAGCTGTCACTGCCCTAATCCAGTCATCACTAGCTTGGGGTAGGTTAAGTCTGTGATGCATTGAATCCTCTAAAATTTAACAGGACATACGACTTAGAGCATCTACATTCTTCATTTTACTGTCACTTCTATGTTCAATCTCATACTTAAATTCTTGAACAAATAAACCCCAACGCGAAACTCTTACTGGAATGTCTCTTTTTTTCATTGTCATTGCAAAAGCATTGCAATGTGTTATGATTTTGAATTCTATTCCTAGTAAATACACGCGCCACTTCTTCAACGCCTCTACTATTGCTAACACTTCCAATTCGTATGAATGATATTTTTCTTCTGCAGGCTTGGTTTTGCGGCTGAGATATTGTACTGGATGAAATAACTGATCATCGCTATCTTTTTGCAAAAGAACTCCTCCTTAACCATACATGGTTAACATTGCATCTTTTCTTAGCAAGTCTGACAGTGGTTTCGCTATATAAAGATAGTCCAAAAAACCTTTGTACACTCTTGCAATTCTGCGGTTTTGGCTAATTTTTCACCGCCTGCGTTTTTGCTTTAGAAGGACTTTTAGAAACTTTTTCAACAATATATCCCAAAAACTCTATAATTTCTTTTAAGAACTGACACTTTTGCCATTTAATGCGAAAACCAAACTCCTATTTAACACAAATTTCAGCTTAGATAATCCATATACGTTACGACTGTGCCATCTCGAATTTGAAATTCCAAATGGGACATACAAAAACTCGAACTGGCAGCTGTGTGTCACAAATGCAGTATACTTCCTTGAGTTGGGCTCCACAGGAACATGAAAATATCCATTTTTAAGATCCAAGGTTGTAAACACTGTATTACCCTGCAATCTCTCAATTACATCATCTATAAGTGGCATTGGGAAATGTTCGCTTACAATCTTAGCATTGAAACATCTTTAATCACAGCAAAGTCTTTTTCCTCCATCCTTGGAACAAGAACTATAGCAGACGCATATTGTGATGTACTTGGTTAAATGATACCCTCAGCTAACCATTTGTCTACTGTTGAATTCACAATATTTTTATCAATGAAATATAAACGCCTCGGTGGCTCGTATACTGGGTAATCCTCACTTAATAAAATTTTCATTTCGACTGGACTCTCCTTTGACGACTGTGGTACATAACTGTCAACAAGTTGTTTGACTTCATTGATGTCCGATTGAGTTAAATCGCACAAATCTATTTCACACTTTTCTTCTTCAGCTAATAAACGCAAACCCTCAAATTCCTGTACAATACCCTTTGGAATTTTCACTTCTTCATTATGTACAGTTTCTTTCGCTTCTGTGTTTGGCATCACTTCTTCTTCTCTAGGCTTAAAAACACCATTTCCTTTTGTGATAGCTAATTTTAAAATGTTGTTTCCAATTACTACTTCATAGTCAAAATCCTCTTTGCTATAAACATGGAACCTTAAGGGCCATTGAAGACCATCAATAGTCACCTGCGCTTTAAAATTACCTACAGTATTTAACTGAGTTTTACACACTCCAAATAAACGGTTTCCTTCATCACTTAATTCTATACCATAAAGTTTTCTGACAATATCATCTCTTATTAAACAAAGATCACATCCTGTATCTATGAGTGCCGACAGCTCAACGTTTTCACATGATATTGTTTTGAAAAGAGCTTTTCCTTTTACATTGATTTCCTTTGACATTGTATTAGCCCTACTGTATTCCTTTTTAGTATCTAATTTACGTGTCGGGCATACTGATGCTTTTCGCCCTAGCTGATCGCATTTAAAGCACTTAATCTTCGGACACTCACTCATCAAATGAGATACTTCGCCACACTTAACCCTCTACCGCATACAAAGCCATATATGGCTTTTCACTTTCAATAATTTTTTTTTTTGTCTAAAACGGTACTTACGATTACCTTTTGTTATCAGTTATTCTCTTGGCACTATTATCATAGCTTTTATGTGTTGCCTTATCTCATGTTTCAATAAGTTTTGTGCAAACGTCTCAAACAGATAAATAAAAGTGAATTTTGCTAAATTTAAAAGTTAATTTGCTCTACTAAAAATCACTTTTGACGCTGAAAAGTATTTTTATTTTAAAGAAGTTTTCTGTTATAAAACTAAATAATTTGAGTATAGGAAAGCATTACAAGTACTAATATAGGCAAAAAACTGCGGAAGCCATATATTGCTCTACATGCAGTAATGCGTGATTGATATATTCTACGTATCCATATCCCGAAGGGGCCCCTAATTTGGGAGTAAGCGGAAATGTTGTATGAAGATTATCGGCAACCATACCAAAAGGAAAAAACTACAAACTGTTTTGCGGCAATTGGTTCACTAGTCCCAAACTTCAAGTCTACCTTATGAAAAATGGCATTTTGGCTTTGGGTACGGTAAGGATTAATCGAGTACCAATTCAAAGATGCCAACTGAAATAGATTTGAAAAAGCAAGGACATGGAAGCATGGTCGAAAAAGTTACTAATATCGATGGAGTTAAGTTTGGCCTTGACTCTTGGTTTGACAATAAGGTAGTCAACATTCTTTCTACTTACGTGGGAAGCAATCCTGTTTCATCGGAAAACCGATTCAGTAAGAAAGACAAAAGGTATATATGTAGACATCGACTCTCATAAGGCAGTTGATGTGTATAATTACCATATGGGTGACGTTGACTTAATGGATTCTTTACTAGGACTTTATAGAATTCAATTGCGTTCAAGAGAGTGGTATAAATGGTAAATCCATGGATTTTATGGCGTCGTAAGTCAGATCAATACATGGGACTCTTCGACTTCAAGCTTTTAATAGCTGAGCACCTGGTCATGGCAGGAAAAATAAAGAAGCGCGGACATCCTGTGATGACTCCAACTTCATCCCCGGCTACAAGCAGGGAAGGTTCTCCTTCTACCAGCAAAAGAAAACACCATGAAATTCCCTTGAATTTTGTTCGGGTTGACAATATTGGCCTTTTCCCACATGGAAAAAGCAAAGGCAAATCTACCACAACAATTATTCTTTCCGCTCATACACTTTTTGTTTAGAAATGCAATATATTTTGTAACGATCCTTTTTCGTCGTTCGGGATATTTCCAATCTTTTAGGGCGAGGTTCGGCACAACAAATTTTATTTTGTGCCCCGGTGAAATTATAACTCAAAGATTTATAGGTATAAACGTGTGTTGATATTTATTTCGTATACTTTTGGGTTTGGTGGAATATAGATTTCCCAATTTCTTTACTGATTTGGTTATTGATTATACTGGCTACGTGATTATTTGTTTTATGTTTCAGATTTGTTGGTGCTCGTGGAATTCATAAGGTTACTCGTAAGGCTTTATAAACTCGATGATTTGCTCGTACTGGTAATTTTCTAGGCGCCAAATATTCTTAAGGTTACTCGCAAGGCCAAAAGAGATTTGTTGCTTCCCTTCTTGTTGATCAGGACTCGATGACTTGATCGCTTGATCTTGACTCGACGACTTGATGATTTCATAATTTGCTGCTCGCCTTATATAGGCATCCTGGGGCCTCTAGAATCACTTGGTGTGATACCTCTATACAGCCGGTAACTTTCCATCGGGCCATCGCTTTCATCCACGCTGTTGCCATGTGTGGTGAAAGTCCCGTAAAAGTCCTTGGCGCAGCCGCACCCACTTTCTGGACTGCTGAGCGCCCATTGACTTCTTGTCCTTGTTTCTCTGCTCTGGTCGCATAGCGCCTCTGTTGCTATGCGGGCTTCCATACTTCTCTCTCCAGTTCTTGATTTCTCCTTGTTGGTCGCATGTCCTCTCTGGTTGCTAGGCGACGCTGCTTGTGCCCAAGTCCTTCTTCATTTCGCTTGTTCTATCAATGTTTGGGCAATTGTTGCTCTTCTCTTTATGCATGGATATTTAGTTTCTTCTGAATAATATATTGATTTTCGTTTCTCTTGTTTAAGTAATTCAAGTCCAAATTAGTTAATTTCGTTCTCTACGTCATCAATATATATTCGCCTGATACACAGTGCTTCCCCAAGACTCAATTCCCCTCTTGTTCGGCTTGCACATACCCCCCTTTGCCCATCGAACTCCATCGACGATATTTGTTTGATTTGGTATGCACACAGCCCCCACTACCCCACGTTCGGCATTCATAGCCCTCACTTTGGCTCTTCGTTCCATTGCTTGCCTTCGGCCTCTCACGAAACACGCTCCGCCGGCCAGCATCATAGAGTGCGTTCGCATCATCCACCGATACCCGCGCTCACTCTGCACACGTATAGTGTACGTGTGATGTGCTTGTATTGCTTGATATTCCATATACTCATGCATAATTTATTCTTAGTTCCTCCATGACTCGCTCTTCTGATCCGCGTATGGGCCCATGCCCTACTCTGATTGGAGCATAGCAGCCCTCTCCCTTGCATGTACACTCTCCAGCCGTTTAGTTCTTTTGCTCTCTGCCTCCCACCCATATTGCCGCTGTGACGAAATTCGCTGTTGGTCGTATGCGGTTCGATCGAACATGTTGTGTCGTATCGTAATGTTGGGTTTTTTAATTGTATGCCAAAGATCACTCTTCGCAACATGTTGCCGGGCACCATGAATCCTTGGCTTTGCATATGTGTGTTGTTTTTTGTTATTTACTTGTTTGTGGGACATTATTGTCACAATTATGTTCCTCGCAATTTCTATGCAATAATGACAAAAGAAACTGTTTTACCAATTTTCACCTAATTGCATAGGAAGCCATATATGGCAAACTCTAAAAAGCGCTAAATGCATAGAAAGCCATATATGGCTTCATATTTTTTCCCCCAAACCATGTCCCACCGCATTGACCTCGAGCCGGCTAAGTTCGATTTAAATTTCAATAGGTCGTAATCTCTAACAGGAAAAAATTTTTCTCTTTATTCTTTCCTTGGTCATGCAGTTAAAGCATTTTCTCGGTTGTTTAGATATTTTGGCTTTTCTATCATCCTTCTCATTATGATTTCTGTCTATACTTACCACTCGAGGGCTACCAAGGTAAACCTTTTCGTAAATTGTAATCTGTTCTTTAAGTTGAATGACTGTCTTTGCCTGATACAAGCTACTTTTGTAAGCTTTTGAATAAGGTATTCCTTCTACGAAATATCCTATAAAACTAGCTTCATTTAAATTTATGGAACTGCCTATTTCCCTCACACTATAAAGGTACTCACAAAAATCTTCATTTGGGCGTTTGCGTACGTTTCGCAACAATTTATTTTTTAACTACAGTTGGTGCCATAGACTGAAATGATCCTACGTCATCATTTTCGAATTCAACCTCCACTTCGTCAGCCACCAAACCGAAATGTTCGAGAATATGATCTTGTAACGATTGCTCTCTACCAGTTACTGCCAAATTTAAACTGTTCAACTTTACTTTTAGCTCATTTACAGTTAAATTTAATAATTCGTCTCTATTTAATTCATATTTGTCGTAGTTTACTCGTTTCAGCTGAAATTTAAATATATTTTACAAGAATATAATCTTTCTCTGTTGTTAGTAATTTGATTTTCTCTTTGTTCAGCAATTACAAAATATAATTATTTCTTTTGCAATATTTACTTTTCTTTTAATTACAAATTTGTTTTGACTTTACTTTCAATTCGCATTAATTAACTTTACTTTTATTCAAGCCAATCTTTAAATTTTGACATAAATTTATATTTATTTAATTAATTGATTGCATCAACTCAATTTGAATTATAAAATCTTTCGCTCTGTAAACATAAGGTTAATTAACATAAACATCTAGCTCACCACTATGTTGCCTTCTCGCTCTCTCATGTTGTCTTGAGAACCAACGCCGTTTATTCGCGCCAATACTGCTGATTTGTCGATCTTGCACGAATGCTCTCACTAACGCTGTCTCGCTCGAGACGTCAACGACGATGTCTCCCTCTTGCACAAATATTTCCACCGACGCACAGTGGGGCCTATGTCATTTTACATTGCAAAAATCATAGCTTCTAAACCAATAAAGCGATTTTAAAAATTTACAAAGCTTACGATAAAAAATTTTCGAAAATTTCCTATTGATGTGGGATTGGTGCCCACAAGAATTAGAATAGTTGTTATATTAAGTAGATTATTTATTAAATTAGGTAATAACGGAACAATAGGTTTTGACAAAATTATGTATTGACTCATTTACACACACGTCGTTCATCGTTCGTCGTTTTTGCTAGACTCCTCCTTTTCGACTCTGCCTTGCCACCTCGTCTTCTCTATCATTGCCACCTCGTCGATCAGCTGCTTCGGGAGTAGGTCTGGCCTTGCAGCGTTACCATACCATCCCCACAGATCGGCCATCCTTAAATGCATTTGCCCCAAACGCTTCGTCGTCGTCTTCAAAGTCGTCATTATCGGCTTTGGAGTCATCTTTATTTTCGTCGTCTTCATTACTCTAGTTTTGGAGTCGTCTGTTTCGTCGTTAGAGGTGTCATCATTAAATTCGTGGTTTTCTGCATCGCCTTCATGGTGGTCATTATTGGTTTTCAGTATCGTCGTCATCATCTTCGTAATCGTCATTCTCATTATCATCGTTGTAATCATCATTATCGTCATCTTCGGGTAGTCATCATCATTAACGTCGTTGTAATCATCATCTTTATTATTGTATTTATCATCGTTAACAGCATTGTCCTTTCCTTTCGTAAGTTTGCTTAGTTATCAGCAATATCTTCATCATCGTCAACATAAGGGATCCATTTCTTCATATATTCGGCGCAAGTAGTCGTATTTTTCGGACCATCTACAAAGTGTGCATCTTTAGTGACATCATAAGTATCCTTTGATTTGACTTTAGTTACTCGATAAGGACTTAAATACTTTGGCTTTAACTTCAGTCCACCTCCGAATTGAGTACGTTTAATTGCAACAAGATCGCCTTCTTTATAAATTGATGCATGTTTTCGTCGTAGATTATAAGTGTTCCTGTTTTCCTCTTGTAGATTTATGATTTGCTGCTTCGCATGCTTCCTTAGGTCATCTCTTTTTTCGTTAAACACAGCTATCATTTCCTTATCAATAATTTGCTTCAATTGGATATCAAACTTCGAATGCATTTTGACTCCAACTAATAACTCGAACGGCGTAATATTTGTGCTTCTACACTGAGTTGAATTTATTGTTTGCTGAACTCTACCAACAAACTTGTACCATTAGCTCTAGACCGTTAGAGCTACAGAGCTGAAATTTTGCATGAAGGCTTGTATATACTGCAGGGGTTGTATATCTTGGATTCAGCCGGATCGGACCACTATATCATATAGCTCCCATACAAACGGCAAAGTCACGAACAGTGACTTTTCTCAGTAACTTCGTTATTTTCTGAGCTATTGTCGGTAAATTTAATATCGATGAGTTTATTATACATTTAAACGACTATGCCAAATTTGATCAAGATCGGGTGACTATATGATATAGCTCGATCGGTCGAAAACAGTGACTTTTGTCAATAACTTCGTTATTTTTAACGTGATTGCTTTCAAATTAAATATTTGTTAGTTTAATGACTGTGCCGAATTTGATAAAGATCGGGTAACTATATCATATAGCTCCCATAGGAACGATCGGTGGAAAACAGTGACTTTGATCAATATCGTCGTTATTTGCTATGCTAAGATTGTAGGCCGTTCTTTCGGAAACAGCTTTTATAGATAAAACGTTTTTCCACTTTGATGGCTATAGGTAAGGAAAGAGTTACCAAAAAGGTTGCAAGGGTATACAAACTTTGACGCGGTCGAAGTTAGCCCCGGCCCTCTGGTTTAAATTTAATTTTTTTTTATGAGCTTTTCTATTTTCTATCATAGCTCTATCACAATAAAGCTCAAGGTCAATTCGCAGTAGAAATAGTGTCAGTCAAATAAATTAGTCTAGCTGGCTGATTTTGTAAAATTTTATGTCTAAAGCGTTGCAACCTTACAATCTAAAATAAAAAAAGGTGCATTCTTCCAACATACTTATACTCATGAAACATTTTTCTTTAATTTGACTGTACCAGTGTTAATAATGACCGTAAATGGAGTATTACGTGTTACATAATTCCTTACCGACCTAATTGCAATTAAGGTTTTTAAATTTCTTGCAGCCAATGAAAGGGAGGTTCTTTTAAATTCAACAAACCATTATCAAGTAGGGTTCTGTGTTTTTTTAGCTTCGTCGTATGTAGCGTTACTGTGCGCTTCCAAAGTATTTCAAGTCGTTCTCGACCCCTGCAGTTTTATTCCGAATTGTTCAAGACTAATTTAAATGCTTTTGTTTTCCATTGTAATGGGTTTCAAGCTATTGGCAAATATTGCATTTCTCTATGGGCGCTTGGAGTTCAATAACAAAATATTTCAAGTCATTTGTTTCAGTATATATGTAGATAAATTCAAAATCGTTCGAAAACTGTAATTTTCTGCCTGCATGCATCAAATTGTGCCTTTAAGCACTGTGGCCTTCTTGTGGTGGCATGTTCGTATTTTTTTGCTCCATTAAATTAATGAATTTAACCTTCTGGCTGTTGGAGCAATTTTTGGGGGAATAGATCGCAATTTTAGAGGAGCAAGCAAAGGACCTCTGCTTCAAAGAGAATCACCTAGTTCAACGTTGTCCTCGATGCTCGACCTAAAGAGTAATATGCTCCGGTCCCAGCTACACAATTTTTCCAGTATTGTCCAAACGTAATTTATCTCTGTGGCAAGGACTTCATAAGATGAATTTCTGGGTACAGCTATCGTTGACATTTGGCATTAGAGTCCTACTTTCCCTCCACGGCAACATTATCTCGGAGCGGATTTCCCAAATCATAAAGTTGCCTTTTCTCGCAAAGTTTTCGGAGGTTCCACCGGTCAAACCGGTAGAAGATTATGATTCGTTATGCAAGGTCAATTTTCAGAATACCTTAAGGAGCGAAAATTCGTGGAGATATATGGTCACGCCTCAGTTCCGAGACCCGAGCAACACCAACCTCGATCATTCATATTAAATAATCATATTCCTTGCACATTGAAGACGTTCGTCACCATGTGGTAAAGATTGTCAGCGATACAAGTAGCACTCAATGAAATCATGTCCTAATCGTGGCGTGACCAGCCATGGCTACGGCAATCGCAACGTTTAGCGACAGGAATTCGTAGTACGAATGGTACCATATGTGGTCCGGTTTTGCCGAAAGTGTCGAAAACTTGCAAATGACTACTTGGGAGAGGTGAACTCTAGAACTCAAGATGGAGGTGCCCTCAGCAAGTGCAGTTGGACAATGGAAAATAATTCCAAAAAGATTTTTTTAAAGTCTACCCTGCAGAAAATTTTGTCCCGATATAGCCATCAGACTTAGTCCTGGTATTTAGTTTCTCCGGGTGTTTGAAAACTCTGTTCTATAGGGCCACAAAGTTGGGGAAGTTGTCAACTCTGCTCGCTGTGAAAGAGGCCTGTCCCAATTCGCGGCCAATTTCCAAAAGCACCACCGATTCATTGAACTTGACTCCCAGACTATTTATAGGATGCGGGCCGCTGCAATCAGGAACCCCATCAGCGTCTTAAGACGTGATCCAGAATTTTTGCGCGCGATGAACTATGAATATCTACAGAAGTGACAAAACTTGAATAAATGGCGAAATCCATGTAAGAATCTTGAAGAAGGAGATCTTGTGGTACTGAAAGACGACTACCATTCATTCAACGAATGGGATCTCGGGCGAATGCAATGGGCGTAATCCTGGAGCGATGGCGACAATCGTTTCATCAAACCAGTAACGTCCCATTGACCAATGACTATATATCAAGATAAAAAGACAGCTTAGGATCAAAACTATAAGAAATGAATCAGACTTAATACAGTACTGAGTTCGGAACGGAGACAAACGACTGAATGTAATAAGAGAGTACCTTGAAGCATTCAGGTGTAGGTTGTTAATGTGGAACCAATCGCAGAATGCATCGAGGTCTGACTGCAATTACGTTCGAAAAGATTGTGGGAAAAACGTAACGCCTAAACCATTACCATTAAGGACAAATTATTTATGGCCAGTGTAATCAGCAACAGACGCAGATGACTTCCAGAGGTGACTCGATCCATAGGATACGATTTTAACCAAACCAAAAGACTGGCAAATAGCGCAAGGTCAGGGTTTGTAGGGGGAAAAGAATGATTAACCGTATCGCTAGCCTACTAAAGTCAGTATAGACGACATCAGTTTGAAACTTATTATTCAGGCTGCGGTCAAGAGCAGTCAGTTATAAAAGGTTGCGAAGGAACGAACGGCTTTTCATGAAGCCTTGATGAAGATGAAAAATAGTAGATCTACAACAATGTCGAAAGGAAGACATAATAATAAAAAATCTTTTAATTATCAGTTTTATTGACCTTTAGAAATATTTCTGTCCTAACAAAAAAAAAATATATATAATAAACTCATATCCCTATAATTACAGAATAACCGTGATAAAGGTAGTATTTTAAGCAAGGACAACTTTAAAGGTATGCGATAACGATCTTTGAGGAACACTAGAAGCTGTGTGTCGGATATAGCAAAAGCTGGATCTGCAACAAAAAAGACAACTTCAGCGCATTTAGCCTAGCTCAGGTGTAGACACAGACACATTTTGTATACGTAAGGTTATCACAGTGCCAGCCAAAAATTGTTAATCTTCAAAACCATCAGAATATGTACATAACACTTTGTCCAGTAGGTGGGCAGAACTTCCTTCTTAGAATTAGGGGGCAGCCAAACGACCTTTCCCTTCTTGTAGAATTTCTTACAAAAAAAATTATTTTCAACTTGAGAGGGGACCTTACTCTAACATAAATACCCTTGATATAGCTGCAAGAAGCCCACACGATATGTGTTCAATGAAAGACGTTAGTATTTCTTGAATTTATTTAAATGTTTATTTATTTACATGTAAATAGGCACTAGCACATAGACCAGTGACTAAAAGTTGTCGCAACCAACACATAATTTGGGTGGACCTCGGAGTGAGATTACAAAGGTAGAGATGGGGGCCAAAGACACAGCGTTGCACACCCGATGTAGCTACAATTGGTATCTGATCTTACTAAGAATAATGCATTTCTTTTATAGTACAAATAGCGAGCTCACCAGTGCATAGTTTGACATAGTGTTAGGTCAGCAAAATACGGCTTTATTGATAATAGCTAACCATAGCAGCTTAATCAACTAAGTCTTTATTGTTTACTGCTGACCATATCAGATCTACTTATGACTGATGAGCCATCGATATCTATAATCGGGTTACATACTTAATTGACATACATTTCCATTTGTTCTATATTTTTTTTTTTTTTTTTTTTGATATTAAGTTACTTCTGAACAGAAGATTTCTTTGGCCTCCCTGTGTATAACAGGTTAACGCCACAGCGTATTCGTGATGATGAGTTTCGTATTTGGGTTTTTGTTATAAATGAATTAGCTATTTAATTTAATTTATTTATATTTGGATTAGATTGTTAGAGTTCTATGTTGGCAGCCTTAGTAAATTGTGTTATCGATTTGTAGTTGGCGATAGGCTCTTGCGCGAGTAATTGATATATATCGTTATACTTTGTTAGTGTTGGGAAGTTCATTCGGGTGTTTGTATATTTTGAACAATTTAAAATAATATGTAAGATATCTTCTGTAATGTTACAGGTGTCGCATAAGTTGTTGTCAACGACTTTCATTTTAAATAGAGTGTTTTTGTCAAATGCGTGACCGCTTAGTATTCTGTTTAGTTGTTTTATCTCCAGTCTATGGAATTGGTCTTTTCCCTGGAACCATGGTTGTGATGACACATAAGGATATAGAAGGCAGTATCCTTTGTTTCGATCTTACAAAATTCATTGTACGCTCTTTCCCATTCTAGTTTTATTTTGTTGTACATATGAATGATAGCAACGTTGATTGTCCAGCTTATGTGCGTGAACACTCCATCGTGTCTCGCATTTTTGGCTGCGGTATCAGCTAAATCGTTTTCTCTTATGTTTGAGTGACTAGGTATGAGGTGTATTTCGACTGAGATGATATTATAACTATTTTCTATATTTTTAAAGATTCTTTGAGCAATGCAATTATTGTTCTTTGGGTTTCTAATTGTTTGGATTGCTCCAAGACTGTCTGTTAGGAACGCTACTTTGCAGAGGTGTTTCGAATCAGCAAATTCCACTGCTTTTTCCAAAGCTGTGAGTTCCGCAGTCAATGATGACAGTTTTTTATTGCTGTAATAGCTTTTTGTGATGTTGGAGCCCAAGTGAAAAAAAGCACTTCCAGTAAAATCTTTAGAAACTGAACCATCTGTGTAAATCAGGCCAAATTTTTTGAATTTAAGTTCTTAATTTTTTCTTTATACAGGGAGAGTATCATTGTTTCATTTGCATCTCTTTTGTTTTTAAAGGCACCTTTGGAAAAATTGGCATCTATGAAGATTTTTCGTGTGCGTATAGGAGTTGGATCTATGGGTGTAATGTTGTCCAGGACATCTTTAAATTCAGCATACACTTTGGCATAACTTGTTTTATTAGCATGAAAGACACTGGACAGAAGCGACGCTGCTGGCAGGCGATAAGCGAAGACCCTGATCAGTTCTTTTGCTGTGGTAAATTTAATTCTATACTCTGGTGGAAGTTCGGCCGCCAGGTGGTATATTATATAAGTTGGAGTTGATCTAATAAGCCCCAATGCCTTCCTTAAATGTAAGTTAGCGTGAGTATTTATGATGCCCATTACTGTTTTAGTTGTATTTGCGAATGAAGAGCTTGCATATTCATACCTGTTCCTTCTAAAGGCCTTATAGAAAAGAATTGCATTTTTGGGATGGGTGCCAAAACGACCGCCATTAATCATATGAAGAAACATATTTGTTTTGTTTGACTTAGCAATTGTTTCCTTTATGTTTTGGGTCGTGGAATTATTGGTGCTAATCAGTCTTCCTAAGTAGTTAATTTTATCTACGTCCCTTATAGCTATGTTATTGCATATTATTTGTAGGGGTTTACGTCTTAAATTAAAATGCAAAGCAGCAGATTTGTTCGGGTTGAATGACAGGTTGATTTTATTACACATTTTACTAAATTCTGTAACTTGTCTTTCTAATATGTTTTTAGCGTCTGAAAAGTTTTTATGGTAACATTTTGTGCAGCTCAGCTGTGTATAAATTGAAAAGTATTGGACTAAGGCAGCTACCCTGACTTACTCCTTTTCTTATTTTTATTTCTGTTCTTCCCATAGTCAAAACTCTTTCTTTAAGGTAGTTGTAAATGAATTGTATGTGTCTGTGATCGAAACCTAAATCTATTAGCTTGTTGCCTAGAATGGGAATATTAACAGAGTCGAAGGCTTTGCTTGCCCCTAGCTTTCAGATTTGCTATATTGTTTAAAACGTCATTGATGCAGTGCGATGTGGAGTGGTGTTTACGGAAGCCGTAAGATCTCGGGGGTAATATATTGTTGTTGTTTATATGGTTTTCCATCCTTGTTTTTACCAAACCTTCTAAGCATTTGAAAACTACGCTTAGTAGGCAAATAGGTCTATTGTTTGTTATTATAGCTGAGTCTAGATTCTTTTTAGGGACAGGTACTACTTTTATTTTTCTCCAACTAGCTGGTATGTCACCGTTGTCTAGAGTCTCATTTAGCAGGGATACCAAAATTTGAATTTCTGAGGTTGGTAAGGCTAGAAGCATTCTATATGAGACATTGTCTGGACCTTTTGCTGAGTCCGGGTTGCGGGAATTTAAAAAGTCAAGTAAATCGTTGTCAGTAAAGTTTGAGTTGCTATCGGGTAGTAGCCAGGTGTCAAGTGGTTTCATTCTAATGCAGTCTGAAGTGTCAGGTACCGTCGCCATTTGTTTAAGAAATTTTTCATGATCCTCATCAGTTTTTTCGTTTTTTGTCGGTTTAAGTTTTTTATATTGTTTAAGGGCTGTAATTTTTTGCCACATTTCTTTTGCTGAATTAGTTTTTGAAATTTCGTCCATTAGCTCGGCCATATTGTTTTTTCTAACTTTATGTAAGTAGTTGTTCAATGTTCTATTGCTTTTTAAATTAATTAATGCGTCCGTGTGAAGTTTTGTTTTATAATATTTCTGTCTGCACGCATTTCTAAGTCTAAAAAGTCTGTCACAATGTTCATCCCAATATTTTTTTGGTTTGTATCTATTTTTTGGGTCTATTGAAATTGTATTCTGTCTAGTTATATTTTGTGAAGTTGATGTCAGGTTGTCCAGTGAAGAAATGTGAATTTTTGAGAAGGCTTGAAGTATTTTCTTGTGATTTGTCCTTTTTTGATTCTGTACTTCGTATGTTTCATCTAGTTCTAGTATAACTGGTAAATGTTTGCTGTTTGATATTTTTGCGTTTGTCACTGTCCACTTTGGGTTGAGGTTGTAGTTGTTAATTAATGTGATGTATAAGGTAGAAAAGTACGATGTGTTGTGTGAATATGTGGGGCTGCCATTGTTAAGACAATAAAAGTTGTTGTTTATTAGTAATTGTTCTAGGATGTTTCCTCTGTTGTTTTGAATCGTGTTTCCCCATATTTGTAATTTGGCGTTAAGATCTCCTCCTATGATTGTTAAACCATTAGTCTGGTTTGCCCTCATTAGAATTTCTTTGCATCCTTTCTCAAAAAGATCATCACTTAAACTTTGCGCTGCGTAGACGCTAAATAAATTGATGTTATGTTTCAGGTTCATAGTGGACACTGAAATCACTTCTACTTCACTAATGCAATTTAATTGTGTGAATTTTATATATTTTTTTTTTAGGTATATGCCTACTCCGCCATATCCATCTGCTCTGGGGTTGCAAATAAAGTTGTAATTCGCTAAACTACAATTAGCATTATTTTTGACCCAGATTTCAGATATAATTGCTATATCAATGTCGTTGTTTATTAAAAATATTTCTAGTAGATGTTTATTATTGTTATGCGTTAGGCTCTGTATATTGTACTGTAGAATCTTCAAATGTCTATTATAATAAGATGTTGAGTGTAAGGTACTAAGTAAGGATTAAGAATTGAATTTAATTAAGTTGGTTTATTTTTATAATATCTATTTTTGTGTTAGTTTGTGCGATTCTATCTCTTAGTGTCTCTAAAAATTTATAGTGGACTGAATTTAGTTGAATGTTTGGATTAGTTATAAATGAGGATATGTCTATAGCCAGCTGTGATAAGCCTTCTTTTGCCATTTCAAGAGCAGAGGGGCTGTCAGTAGACTGATTAGATTAGGATGTAATGGTTGGGGGTGTTGGTTTAAATGTGTTGTTTGCATGTGTGTTAACGTATTTCTCATTTAAAGTAATTTTGTGTTCATTTAGAGTCGCTTTCCAGGTACTCATTGTTTCAGAAGAGTTTCTCTCTTCATTTCGTCTGTTTTGCATGTTTCTTAATGTTTTATTATATGGGATGTGAGCGTGTAGTTGTTCTGTTGATAATTTTGTGTTGTTCTGCAGAGTTGGGGTTGTAAATGTCTTTTGCCATGTTGGAATGGGAAATTGTGTTGTATCATTAGTGTCTATCGTATTTTGTCTTTGGAAAAGAGCTGGATATCTAATTTTTACCTCATTTCTGGATAGATTCTCCATTGTCATACATTTCTGTATGGCAAAGGCTCTTTTGCGAGCGGGGCAGTCGATTGAGGTAGCTGGGTGATTTTCTTTGCAATTGATACAAATAGTTTGTGTGCAGGTTTTTTCTTTATCATGTGACAGGGAGCATTTGTTGCACTTTTGGTCTAACTGTTTGCAGTGCTGCGCAAAGTGATTAAATCTGAAGCATCTGTAGCATTGATTAAAAGGTACAAAAGGACTTACTGGAACTTTTGAGTATAGGAAAGTTATTTCTGTTGGTATTTGAGATCCTTTGAAAACTATTTTAACTCTAGATGTTGCAATTAGATTGTCCTTCTCCTTTCTACGCACACGAATAATCTCGTGTATGTCCACTGGTGCTGAGATATACTCTTTAAGTTCTTCGTCTGAGAATCTTGTGGGGATCTGGAATATGATTCTAGTTTTATATAGGAAATGCTTTAGTAACTTGGGTTCATAGTCATATTTTTTAAGGTCCGATGCGATAAATATGTTGGATGCAGCTGCCAATTTAAATTCTACCTTGCAACGTCCATATCCTATTTTATTGACAGTTATTATGTCTTTGACTTTTAGTTTAAACAAAACTGCATTTAGCTCTAATGGATTAATTGGTAATCTGCTTTTATTGCTCTCTTTGTTATTTCCATCTACTCTGTCTACATACACCACAAATGGTCCCTTGTGTGTATTGTTATAATATGGAACGTTATTTTGCGATTTGCCATTTGACATTTCTGTTGGATCTTTATTCTCCTTTGGTGCCGAGTCATTGGATTTTGGCATTTCTGTCATTTCTACTTCGTCATATTCAGATTCTGATTGGCTTTCATTAGTGGTAATTTTTCTTTCCTTGGATGCCCGCGATATTCTTGGCTTTTTGGATCCGTTTAGCTCTGAGAGGGGGCTACCACCCCTGGCCATAGAGCCCGTGATTTTACGGGTAATTTTACCCATTTTTTTTTTTAACTTTCCACACAATTAAATTTTTTTTTTTATGTTATCTTATTTTATATAATCTAAACACCAACATACTCCCGGACGTTGAACACCTGTTCAACGTTATTCAACGTTGACCGCAAAATTGCGGGGGATTGACGATCCTCACGGTTGTCCGCTCTGGACCATTGTGTCTTGAAGGTTGGGAGCATCTTTTTATTCCATATACCATCACAAGAACCAATGGTATTGTTAGAGCTAAGTAGGAGACGATAACATGGTGTGTCGGCTGGCTGGGGTCTTCTGGTAACTTCCAGTTTTGCTTAGTTTCCAGTTTTCCTTGAATGTTGCTTAGTTCCTCGTAGCTTAGCTGCATCTTCGTGAATTGTGTTGTTGTTGACGCTACTTATGTTGGGCCAATGCTGAAGTTGCCAAATCGGACATATGACAATTTCATTGTATCTGTCGTAGTTATACGGTGACCTGTTATTCGTATAGCAGAACTCCATGCTGTACACGTCGGGTCTAGAGTTAACAATCCAGTCTTCTTGATAGAGACACCTTATTATCGTCACAGGTCACTGCGAGTTCAATTGGTCTAGTGGTTTTTGTGATACATGTCGTACCCCACGAATGACCTGTTTGTGTGTTGTATTTGACAAGTTGATGATTTTGTGTTTTTGAATAGCTGGAACTCACAGTTGCTATTAGCCGTAAACGTCGTTAATTTATCAAAAACAAATATATTGCTCTTTGTTGAGCTGCTGGCATTGTTCCAAATCGACTCTTAAGAGCCCAATGTATTGATTCTGTTCCTTGTTGACAGCAACGATGGGAATTTTAATGTTCATGATTAGAATCCCATGATTTCCAATTGCTAGAATGGGTACCAGGTTATACAGTTGCACTGCCTGCGTTGCCACTAGTGGAAACGTGACCTTAAATATCACATGATTGTTTGCGATTGTGCCTTGTGCCTTCATTAACCATATAATTGCAAGACGTCGTTATCTGGAACTGGCAAATCCAAACCAAACGGAAGATGTCTCTTCAGTTGGTTGAGATGTTCCCGAAGCTGGCCTGGTGATAGAGTAACGGGCTTATTTTGCTATGATGGGCATCTGTAAATACTCGTGAAATTTCGGTTTGAATTCGTTGCATTGTCCTGGACCTTGGTTATGTCGTTCATTTGTTGTTCCATTAGTTTCATCTGATTTTCCACTGTGGCTTCGTTTCGCTTAATGATATTTATCGTTAAGTCCATTACAGATGTCTGGTCTTGTAGCAAGTTCAATAAGTAGTCTTCGTTTGACTTAACTTTTCGTATAGTGCCTGACATCTCTGTTGCATACTTTGAGTCCAGCACACCAAAAAAGCCGTTCGCAATGTTTCCAATTATATGTATAGGCGATCGTCGTTGGCGTTGAAGGAAGGAGATCATTTTCAGTTCGTAGCTCCGAGTTGGCATGCTCGAAGTGTCTCTTCGTTGCGGTGCATGCCTCTGGAACCTTCATTAACACGCATATTTCTCCAACCTTTACTACTCCGTCTGAAAATGTCTTCAGGTCGGCCAAATATGGTTCGAGATCGTAAAATGCCACAATAGTCAGACGTTGCCATCCTTCCTGTGCCAATACTTTCATAGTATATGCCTGGCTTGGGGTTGAATCGAGTTATGTTAGTCCTTTGAGCACCTGCTATAGGAAGTAACAACAACATTAGGCAGATCGTCATTGCCAACGGTGGTAGACCGTTCGACAAACGTCTTTTTGTCTTTGGTTCTACAGTGTCCTCGATATCAGGATTTTCTTGAGAATTGAATTCTGTGTCATCTGCCTCGATTTTACGTTTTATCCAGGGTTATCGGACGAGAGTTCAGCACTGCTTCAACATTGACAATGATGGTAGACAGTTGTTCAAACGTTAAATTTGCTGTCAATACGTTTTTCAACAGTAAATGCTTAGCGGACTTTACCGCAGCTTCCCATAATCCTCCGAAATGTGGAGACCGTGGTGGTATGAACTTAAATTGCACTTCTTTTTGATTGCAAAATTCCTGCCGTTGCCGTTTCTGAGAGTATTGTATCGGGGTACATGTCATAACGCCCAGTGTCATAAGGCCCATGGGCCTTATGACACACATTTTGCGACATAAAGCCCACGGGCGCAATGACACTTTTAAATGTGACATAAAGCACGCCGGACTTTATTTCACTTTTTTATGGGCGTTATGACACGATTAAAGGGCAAACAATTACATTTTTTAAATATTTTATTGAATATTCTTCAATTGTGTCGTAGCGCCCTCGGGCGCTATTTCGTTTTTGGAGCGGGCGCTAGTTCACATTTAAAAGTGTCTTAGCGCCCATGGGCGCTAAGACACACATTTTTGCGACATAAAGCCCATGGGCCTTATGACACTGGGCGT
Source organism: Drosophila willistoni (assembly GCF_018902025.1). NCBI lineage: Eukaryota > Metazoa > Arthropoda > Insecta > Diptera > Drosophilidae > Drosophila > Drosophila willistoni. The sequence continues at coordinate 12,731,565 of NW_025814047.1, forward strand.
TATGACATGTACCCATTGTATCGTTCAGCTCCTTAAGTTGGTTGTTTGCTCCAACAAAGTTTGTTGCATTATCGCAGTATAATGTCTGGCATCTTCTGCCGAATAAAGCGCTGAAACGCGCCCGCAAATGAGGAGGTGGACAAGTCTCTGACCAACTCCAAGTGTACTGCCTTGGTTGCAAAACATACAAATACCGCAATGTAAGCTTTGTCGGGACGTTTTCCTCGAACCTTATACATACTACGCAGCCCTGGAGCACGGAACATCGGCTTCACCTTAATGATGTGGTACTGTTGCCGAGCTATTCCGCGTAGTGCCTCATGTCTAAAATGAAGATTCTCTTCATGAAGTTTCCGTAGTATCATTTTTACCACCGGATCATTATACGGCAAGAGATATGGATTCCTTGTTTCCGTTGATACTGGTGCTAGTTGTAGCCGAGTGGCTACTCGTATGATTGAATGTTCATCCAGTATTAGTGGTTGAACAGGTCGTTTCTTTAAGTGCCGTCATTCATATGCAAATCCTGTTTCTTGAATTTGCTTAATGATCACTCTCCGTGCTTGGTCCAACTCTTCCAACTCTAACTGAGCCGTTGGTTTCCTGTTCTGCTTGTGACAAAACCGTAGCACATACGCCACTATTCGCTGTAGCCGGTAAAACGAATTTCTGTGATTTACCGTATATATCCATTCACTCTTGTTCTTTGCCGTGGCAATCACCATGCTGAATACCTTGCTTTTCTTCTCAGCGGTATCCATCGTGTGCTCTGTAGGCTTAAATGGTGCTGGCCAGCCACGTTGTGGTCCATGCAAAAATAGTGGTCCATACAACCATAATGTATGTGTGCTTAGCTGAACTGCTGATATACCTCGAGACAGAACATCAGCTGCGTTGAGCGCTGATGACACATGACGCCATTGCCTTGGATGTGATACTGCGTGTATTTTTGTCAACCGATTAGCCACAAACGTGTGGAAATGTGATGCCCGTGAATTAATCCACGAGAGTACTACTTGGTAGTCTGACCAGAGAAATGATTCCACACTTTCTGATCCTAATTGGAGATCCTGTCGAACTCTATTCGTGACCTCAGCTCCAAGTACAGCTGCACATAGTTCCAGCCGGGGCAGTGTCTGTTTTTCCAGGGGAACCACTCTCGACTTGGCGCATAACAATCTGACCGAAATTTGGCCAAAATAGGTTGATCGGACATAAACTGCCGCACTATACGCCTTTTCTGATGCATCAACAAATGTATGCAGTTCCTTTGTAGTGGGGACCTTGCCATCAAAAATATGCCTTGGAATTTTCATGTGGTTTAGTGCCTGTACATCCTCTCGATAGGCTTCCCATTGCTTCCCCAAATACGGCGGTAGGTCACCATCCATCTCAATTCGTTCGGTAGCAACATGTTGAAGAAACATTTTCGTTCTTACCACTACCGGATCGAAGATTTGACCGACTTCAGATAGCACCATTCGTCTAGTTATTCCTTTTGTATGTCTTTGAGCCTTTCCACATAATTGATCTTCTTTGGGTGCCCATATGATTCCCACTGTTTTGACACTTGTTTGTTCCAGTGTGTCACCGAGATTGATGTCAGCAATCGTATCTTCCTTTGGAATTTCCTTTAGAAGTTGATTGCTATTTGAACACCATTTTCGTAAGTTGAAACCCTTAGGTCACAAGATTTCTTGAAGCTCTTGTCTTGTCTTGTCTTTGCAGGGCTATAGGTAAACTGTCAGCTCCTGAGAGACAATCCTCAACATAAAAGTCATTTTTTAATGCTAATGCTCCAGACGACAATTTTTCCATGTTTTTCAGTGCCAAAGCGGGGGCTGTCAAAACTGAAGAATCTTAAGTCTAGGTATTACAAAAAATATAAAGTCACGGGTCTATCATCGGATCTGTCTCGTTACTTGGTTGCTAAATCGAATTTTATTGTTTCTAATTCTAAATGCTATAATAATTACTTACAACGTTGCAAGTTGCAGTTCTCCGAAAATCCTAAAGAGTTCTATAGTTTCGTTAACTCAAAGCGAAATTCTGTCTCCCTTCCATCGTTTGCAGTTTTTAATAATGATTCGGCCTCTTCTGATCAATCTATTTCTAATTTATTTGCTAACTTCTTCTCGACTACGTACATATCTACTAAGTACAACTCTAGCCAGATATATCCATATCCTATAACGAAATCCAACTGTATTCTTAATCCTATTATAACGCAAAGTTCGGTAGCTAAGGAACTAATGACGATTAAGCCGGTATACTCACCGGGCCCAGACGGTATTCCCGCTTGTGTCCTGAGGTTCTGTGCGGAGTCATTGTGCTCGCCTTTACTTAAGCTTTTTGAGTTGTCCGTTACACTGTCCGAGTTTCCAACTATATGGAAGGATTCGTTCATTTTACCTCTTCACAAATGTGGCAATAAATCCGACGTCACTAATTACAGAGGAATTTCTAAATTGTCAGCGATACCTAAACTGTTTGAGAAAATTATGACGTCTCAAATACAGCATTTCTGTAAATCTATTTTTTCGCCATACCAGCATGGGTTTGTCAAGAATAGGTCTACCACAACTAACCTTTTACAGTTTACATCTTTTGTAATCCAAGGTTTTAAGAAACAAAAGCAAACTGATGTTATATATACGGATTTCAGTAAGGCTTTCGATTCGGTAAACCATGCCTTACTATTACATAAGCTGAATTTAGTTGGCTTTCCGGATGCTCTGCTTGCTTGGATTTTACAATATCTAAGCAATAGGAGGCAGAGGGTTCTTTTTAGGTCCTCTCTTTCTAAGATCATTTGTGTTGAATCGGGAGTCCCACAGGGCAGTCACCTTGGCCCATTATTATTTACCATTTTTATTAATGATCTCCCCACCGTTCTTTTAAATTCCAGAGTTCTTATGTATGCCGATGATGTAAAAATCGCTAATCGCATCGTAGACTCTCTCTCATGTCATACCTTGCAAGCTGACCTGAATGCTTTTCAGGGGTGGTGTAGGACTAACTTGTTATCTCTAAACTGTTCTAAGTGCAAAGTTATGTCTTTTTATAGAGGTTCTCCCCAATTAACGAGTTACTTTTTAAATAATTTCCCGTTAGAAAAAATTAATAATACTTCCTTGGTTGTAAAAGATTTGGGGATCTTAATCGACCACAAACTTAGTTTTAATCAGCATATATCGACTACTGTTAGTAGGGCTAAGAGTGTTCTTGGCTTTATGAAGCGCTGGTCGAAGGAGTTCAAGGATCCATATATTACCAAAATACTTTTTACTTCTTTAGTCCGCCCCATATTAGAATATGGATCTTGTGTTTGGTCTCCTCAATATGAGTTTTATCAAAACAAATTAGAATCTGTACAAAAACAGTTTTTACTCTTTGCCCTTCGTGATTTGCGCTGGGATCCAACTGTACAACTTCCATCTTATTCTAGTCGACTTCAGTTAATTAACCTTCCTTCTTTAACTAATCGTAGAACAATGCTTGGTGTAACTTTTCTTTACAAACTTTTGAATGGTGAGATTGACTCTTCCGAGCTGTTGAGCCAAATTAACATTTCTGTTCCATCTAGAAGGACCCGCAATTTCACACCGCTTATACTTCCCACTTGCACAACTAACTATTCTCTGCATGAACCTTTTCGTATACTATGTAGTGACTACAACAGACTTTGGCACGTTATCGGTTCCGAAACATCGCTTCCGGGTATTAAAACTGCGATCTTGTCATTCCTCGCTCGTAATTAGTTGTAATCATCTTTATTTATACCTATCCTGTTTTCTTTTTATATGTAACCTATTATCTCATTACATTTAATATTTTCTATTTCTTTAGTTTAATTTATGTTTATATATGTAATACGCCTATGCCCTTAGGTCGGAGTGGGTAGAGGTTGTAACATTAACTTTACTTAGGGTCATTCGTAACAGGCCCGGGCCTGGTGTCATATGGGCCACTTGTTCGTACTGAGCGTTGTACGACTACGTCTATATAAAAAAAAAAAAAAAAAAAAAAAAATATTCCAGACACTTCGTCGCTAAATATGGGGCTGATGTGGTTCCATAAGTTACCGATTTTAAACGATAAAACTTTAGTTTAGAAGCTTTACAATTAGTCGATTGTCAGCCGCCGTGTGTAGGTTATCGAGGAAAAATTTTTCACAATACTCTTCCTACGGGCTTCTGTACCTTTTCATTGTCTCTAGTGTGTCTAGCTGCCAAAGTCTTTCTAGAGATTCCTCTGGATTCGTCATGGCTACCATACATGTGATTGAAGCTGACGTTGACATATTACATATATTCATATTCTGCCAGCAACAATCCATCCAAACTCTGAATTTTGAAATGTTGCACGGTTTCGATTGCCCCGTCTTCTTTCTGGTAGCAGTAAAGCATAGTGATCAACAGCTCCCAACAGCATATAAATTTTTCCTGGTTTATCAAATGTTGGGTCCGCTAATTGAATGTTGTCTGGTAATGTGACTTTCTCCGTTATTTGTTCTGTGGGTTGGTCACCTATTATGTGTGGCAATACAAATGCCTCGACTAGCATTGCAAACTTGTTGTATTTTGACCTTACAACCAAGCTTACTCGCGCCTTGCTTATCTGTGGTTGACCACCCACTCCGTTTATATGCACATGAGTCTCGCTAATTTTTAACGATAACTTCTTTACCAGTCTCTCTGAGACGAGATTTACTTGAGAGCCGCTATCCAGGAGTGATCGAAATTCTCCTTTCCTTTCATTGATCCCTTTTACCACTATTTTGGCCGTTGCCAACAGGGTGTATTTTCTGCCAATTCCATATGTAGAAGCTGCAGAAGCAGATGTAGCAACTTGATTGCCTGTTTCTAAATGCAACATTGTGTTATGTTTTTTATCGCATTTAAAGCATCCCCTTCAAGAGCAATTTTTTGCCATATGGTCCGGCTTGAAGCAATTGACACACAATTTGTGTCTCTGCACCCAATTAGGTCGCTCTGCTGCGGATTTGATTTTTAACTTTTCACATTGGAAGAGTTTGTGCTTTGCTCTTTCGCAGAAAGCACACAAGGTACTGTTTATCCCAGATGCTGTTGCGCATGTCTTCCTTGGATTTGGTTTGTCAATGCTGCGATTTTTGTTTCTTGGTTTCCCAATGGCCTCTAATGTTAGGAAGCGCTGTTCCAAAAAGGAGAGGAAGTCCTTTACTTCCTGCAGATCCCTTGTGTTGGAAAGAGATTGCTCATATAGTGCATGGTTGAATCTATCCAATTTTCTTGTCATATGAAACATTATGACAGCATCTGACGATTCCATATTGACGCCTACATTTTTTAAGGCTTGCAATAATTCAAAAATGTTATCATGCAAATTCTTTATAGAAGCTGCGTCATTTCCCACATTTGGGTGATCAAACAGCTTTGCCAGTATGGCTGTTACTAGAACTCGTTTGTTATTAAAACGTTCCTGCAACACTGACCAAGCAGTGTTGTAATTGGCTTCTGTTAATTCCAGGTGCCGTATCAATCTCTCTGCTTCTCCAGAAAGGTTTGATTTTAAGTACCACATTTTCTCTATCGTGGACACATTTGACTCATGAGCCACCTTTTTATAGATGTCATGAAATTGTTGCCATTTCAGGTAATCCCCATCAAATTTTGTAATGGGAATTTTGAGTAGTTGCAATGATTGTATCGATTGCAATACAGGTGGTGATTGTATCAATACATTTTCTGCTGGTGCCACACAGAATTTCAGCATTGTATTTTCTGCGGCCACAAACGTAGCTATATTATATCCGGCTTCGGTTGGATTTTCACATAGCCGATGAATCTCATAATAGATTTCTTCAATTTGCATCCATAATTTGTCGACTACCGATTTGTAAATCATTTTTTCTTCAGGCACAATTCGTCTTAATGTCTTGGACAATGAATCCAGCAGAGCACTTTGCTTGCGAACCAGTGGTTTGATCACGACTCGCTCTTCCTCTCGTTGGCGAGCTTGTCTCTCTAGTTTTATCTTTGCCAAATGGTCCTTCCAATCTTCCACTATATTAGATACAACCGCCTTCATTTTGCTGAAATAGTCCGTTACAAAGTAGTCATCTTCAGTTGGCACGTTATTTAATTTCTCCATCAACTCCTGATGACTTTTCTCGAAGTTCTCCCACATGTATTCCAGGAGCTCAAGTTTCTCCTCGAAATAAGATGGCTTCGTTTTCCTGGCGAAAGAATCTTTTTTGGTATTCCGAATGAAGGCCTGAATTGCCTCTCCTCGTTCTGTCTGCTCCTTATAAAACTCCTCCATGTTCTTTTATATTCTTATGTAATTGCTTATTTGTACTAGTACTTGACCCGATGAAAGTTTATTTATTTTGTCAAAGACAGCGAACGCTCCGACTCTTTTCTAAAATTGGTCAAGTGTAGCACAAATAAGAGTAAGAAATAAATCGAAGTCGCCTTTTGATTAGTGTTTAAACAATAGTTTATTTTTATTTTCAATATACCTATTCTTTTACACTGATAAATGCCACGACGGTGGAACCAATTTTTTTGAGTTTCTTTTCTTTGTTTCAAAAATTGCTGACCAATGCCAAACTATATACTCGTGCGTACGACCTGGGTTACTGACCGAGTTAACTAGGTCAGATATTGTTGACGCCAGGGAATGCAACAGAGTTTATGAGTTGATCAAACTTTATTTTATATAAAAATAACTTTTTATGATAAGGTCGCCTCGTTGACACAAATCGTTGTTAAATGTTTTTGACAAAGTGATCGCCTAGTTGATCAATTTTTATTCAATGGGTATGCACTGCTACCCCGTTGCGCAAAACCAACTCCTAGTTTTCTAATCAATTGTTTTTATTCGCCAAGGTGGCTACGCAATGATTGTGAAATGTTCATCAATTTTGCCCTCGCTTAGGATTGTTCTGTTTCCAATGCGTGCAAAGAAAGTAGTCGCCTAGTTGACCAGTTTCCTTGTTGTTGAGAGATTGGTCGCCCCAAATATTTTCGCTTGATGACGGTTTCACGGTTTTAGTCTGTTACTTTTTCAACTTGGAGCCGCCAATGTCGGGGTCACCAAAATGTTCAATGAAAGACGTTAGTATTACAACGTTAGGATTACAAAGGTAGAGATGGGGGCCAAAGACACAGCGTTGCACACCCGATGTATCTACAATTGGTATCTGATCTTACTAAGAATAATGCATTTCTTTTATATTAAAAATAGCGAGCTCACCAGTGCATAGTTCGACATAGTGTTAGGTCAGCAAAATACGGCTTTATTGATAATAGCTAACCATAGCAGCTTAATCAACTAGGACTTTATCGTTTACTGCTGACCATATCAGATCTACTTATGACTGATGAGCCATCGAATCTATAATCGGGTTACATACTTAATTCACATACATTTCCATTTGTTCTATATTATAATTGTCTTAATGTTATCTTATTTCATATAATCTAAACACCAACAATATGCCTTGGTCATTGCTAAGCCCGCTGTGAAGCATCACAAAAACAATGAAATTGGATGTTAAAACTCGGATTTCACCGCACCCACCGTGGGATCCGAATCTTGTCAAGAAAGGAGTAGCTTTTTGTTAAGTCCTGCCACCTGTGATGTAGTTTACTGGGCAAGTGATCATCACACCCTAGCTGTTGTAGCCAAAGCTCTTCATTAGCGGACGTTGACGATACTATGCGCAGTAAGTTCAAGTGGCCTCTACGACACCAGGGCAAAGCCTGTTACGCGCGAGCCCAAGCAGATAACTGCCCACCTCCCACCCGACCGACCAAGGGGTGCAGCCGTATAACGCATCAAACAACTTGGCGATCTGATCGAGGACTTCTCCCTTAGTATAAGCTGGCTTGATCTTTTGGGGTGAGATAAATTGCAGTTTGTTCAGTGTAAGCCCCTGCCAGGACATCATCGACATACATTTATGACTTGATAATATCGCCAGCCAACGGAAATTTTGGATTGCATTCGGAAAAAACGCCACTTTAGAATCTGAGTAGTGAGATCAGACTGAAGTACCGGACCAGGGTACAGTATGTCATTAAGACTCACTCCGTTTGTGAATTGGCTGGAGGGGTTGAAAACTACACCTACCCCTACCCATACCTGGCCGATAAAAGTTGTTATTACTGCCGTCAAATCGAACCTGACGCATGTCGCCCAAGTCCAAATATTCTTGGATGACGGCGTCGTAATCAGCTTTGCACGGAATATTTTTTAGGAGACGACCATCGTTTTTTAAGAACTGAGCCATTGCACCTGGTCTGGAGTGACCGAGGTTGCTATTGCGCGGGTCTCAGAAAGGAAGTGAGACCATATATCTCCACGAATTATCTCTCATTGTGGTCTTTTGGAAATTGACCTCGCAAAATGAATGAGAATGAATTCTACCAAAACCTTGGGAGAGGAGTTTTGAGTGCATGCTCTCTGCTTAAAGCGTCCCTCGTGGTGAACACGGCAGACGAACTATCGGGGACCTCTTGCAACGGGCCTGAAATGACCCATGACGAATCTCGTATCTTGTGCCATTAAAGAGCCCCATACTTCGGTCTGGAGGCCAGAGAGGGATACCGCTGGTACGATGTCATTACCGAGAAGTAGATCGATCTTTGCCTTCGATCTTAAGGAGGGGTCAGCTAGTTGGATATTGGGCTTTCCCTCCAATGTGGCTTGCGCTATCGTACATAAAAGCAAATCATCAGCAACTTGGGACAGGACAAAAGCTTCTATCTATATTTAGACTGGAGGTCCATGCGATGACCGAATGCTTACGTGACAGACTTTCAAGGTTCTATTGGTTTTTATACCATACACCCATAGGGTGAAATGGTATATTAAAGTCGCCAAAATGTATGTAACAGGCAGAAGGAAGCATCTCCGACCCCACAAAGTATATATATTCTTGATCAGGATCAACAACCGAGTCGATCTAGCCATGTCCGTCTGTCCGTCCGTCCGTCCGACACCTAGATCTCGGAGACTGTAAGAGCTAGAGCCACCAAATTTGGTATGCAGTCTCGTGTAGTATGTACGCTTATCGAGTTTGTTTCAAATTTTTACCACGACCCTTTCCGCCCCCGTTATTTACAAAAAACAGATTTTCTTAAAAAGTATAACAGATAGAAACATCAAATTTGGTTTGTATACTCGTTTAGTTAGCGCGCAAAAAATTATTGTTCCATCTTTTTGCCACGCCCCCTTCCGCCCCCGCAATTTTCAAAAAACAGATTTTCTTAAAAACTATGACAGCTACCGACATTAAATTTGGTATGTAAGCTAGCTTAATAGACGCGCAGATATTGACTATTTAAAAATTTTGCCACGCCCATTTCCGCCCCCGAAAATTAAACAAAACTGATTTTCTCGAAAACTAACAAAGCTAAAGTCACCAAATTTAGTATGTATATTGGCTTAGTATGCGCGCAGAATACATATATTTTAATATGTTGCCACGCCCACTTCCGCCTCCATAATTTGGAAAAAACCGATTGGCTCTTGCAATTTTTTGACCATCGCGATCAAATTTGGCAGACTAATAAATCTTATCTATTTCTATCAAACTACCAAATTTAATTGACATCGGACTAGAAACATGCAAAATATACGTATGAACGTATTTTGCTACGCGATCCATAAGGGCAGAATTAGCCGTTGGCAAGTGGCGGCGCTAGAGTGCTCGTGTGTTTGTAGAGTGAGCGAGATAGCATATGGTATGAGGCATGTTAAAACAATTTAATAGACATACATTTGGTTTTCGAAATTTTAAATATTTGTTTCACCTGGTGTATGGTATACCCAAGTCGGCGAGACGACTTACTTACTTCATTCAGTTAATGCCTGTTATCTCGGCCCTAACAGTTTGGAATGGCAACTTCAGGAGCCGGAACATTTGTTCGGATCTAAAGTTTATGAAGAGTCTAGCCCGTGAAGGATAAGTAATCCCCTTGTGCAAAACGTCCACAATGGCTGTTCCTACTGGGTGATTCTACTTTAAGCAGAGATCGCAGGACTTGGGTTTGGTGATCACCTTGGCTTCAAGTGCATTTGCCTTTCGGGTGACTGGAAGTTGGTTTCGCGGAGGTTTGGACGTGAAAACTGAGATGGCCACCCCACATGGTGACTGGCTGACCACAGTGCTCAAAGACACGAATGGATGCCTGCAGGGCATTTTGTTGATCCTGTAATGCCTTTCTGAACTAATGTGATATTTGAGGCAGGTCAAGAAGTGCTCTAAATTGGTTGTTTAGGACCCATTTGGAGGAGTGGGCGCTAACGTTTCATGGATCAACTCGCTAAAGCGAGCTGTGCACCACTCGTAAACATGGTAGCACTTCTCAAATTTGGCTTGCCTGGCTAGATCTTCGGAGCTAACATCGTTTTTCTCTAAGAGTGCCTCGCATTATTTATATTCCTGCTCAACCTTCTACCAAAACGGTACAACTCGATCACGACGGACTTGCAGCATGAACACGCTGACCTCGGAGAAGGATGTTACTTGAGTGTCTATTTCAAACTAAATAAGTTTAAGGCCTACCGAGATAAACTTCTACAAAGCCATGGTGGAAGCAACTAGAATCTTTTTGGATTCGGAACGAAAGACTCTAAGAGCGGTTACCACAATCTGTACAGATGGCACCAGTGGCTTCATCTTTTTATGGCTTGCTCGATGTCGCTCAGACATAGCCTCCTGTGAGTTTGTGCTAGAGTGAAAGGACTAGATAGGTTACGAAGCACTCTGAATGGAGGAGTGGTAGGACTGGTGCTCCTCTGACGCGGATTTGGGGAAAATACAACGATTTGCGCGTTACAGCAGTCTTAGCCTTTTTATCGTTCTTTAGGGGGCTCGTGCTCATAATCTCACGCAATAGCCGTAGCGATTATGATGGTCGTGGACCGGTTTGGAACGCCTTGGAAATTGAAAAAAAAAACAAGCGCACAATGGAACGGTTTGAAATAACTTGGAACGTTGCTAAAAGCCGAAAGAACGGTCTGGAACGCCTTGGAATTTAAAGAAAATCAACGCAATGGAACGCTTGGAAACGCCTTAGTATCGAAAAAAAGCCACAAACGGGAAATGTAACGCTTTAGAATAATACACACGAGAGGTTGCAAACACTTTGCCAACCAACACGCAAGGAATAGTACGCTCAAGTAGCGGTGTTTCGTGTGGAATTAGAACAGAGGTTTTAAGAAGTTTGCGATATGCAAAACGAACTGATTGGAACAAGAATTAAATAAAAAAAAAATGTATTGATTGTCTCGAAAGAATTAAAAATATGCCTTGTCAATTCATGGGGCTGATAGACTATATATTTTTAACCGAAACGGAATTGGTACGAACTCAAAGAAATTCAGGGACACACTGAATGATTGTAAATAGTGACGCGGAACACAAATTTTACCTATTCAATATCGATCGCCTTTTCCTCAAGTTGTACTTTCAGCATATATACCCCACAACTTGCCGTCAAACCCAGGGTATACAGAATAGCTATTATTGGTCGTCTGCTTTGTGCCGGTCTTTTGGCACATGAACTTGCGGCTGCGCTTCTATACAGCAGTTAAGCGGGACTTATGTATGTGCGTACATAGCCTGAGAGGGAAAACGAGATTTTGTGCGATTATGGAAAAATAGTTATATAGATAATTATGCGAAAATGTTAAATTTTATCGAATATATGTATACATATGATATGATAGATGTGGAAACTAAGGATGTTTAAAAATATCTCTCGAGATTATAGTCCGGAATTTGACTGTGCCTTACTCTCACTTTGAAAAAAATTATGTATTGTCTATTACTAATTATTTTATTTTAAGTTCAAAAAACTTTTCTATACATCAATTTGTCAGAGGGTACTTGAAAAAATATATTTAAACATACTATATATTTGTCTTATATTTATTGTGGAGTCATACAGAATTTTTATTTTAGTTAAATACATATATATGTGTAAAGTTTTGGACAACAATCTAAAAATAGGCGAACAAATATAGCGTCTTATATACTGGACACATATATATGTGAAGAGGTGTTGTCCGCATCAGAATGGTTATGCCCGTCCCTGGTAATTGGGAGAGCGTCTACAAGAGCATTGGGAGAGCGAATTGGAGCGAGAGTCGTCAGTCGTCAGTTGCAGTTGAGAGTTGAAAGTTGTCAGTTGTCAGTCGAAAGTCGTCGCGAAGCTCAATCAAAGTTGTTCTCAGTTGTCTTTTATATAACCTTACCACTCAGAATCGTCTATAATACTTTAGTTAATAAACATAATCAATATAATAAACTTTACATTTGGGGGCTCGTCCCATTCTGAGTTGGATTAGGCTATTAAACTTTACATTTGGGGGCTCGACCCATTCTGAGTTGGATTAGTCTATTAAACTTTACATTTGGGAACTTGGACTTGGAACTTTTGGACTCGGTCTGGTATGATCTATGTTATACTAATACATACTTTTATGTACGTGCGTGAAAAAAAAAGACAACAAAAAATGGACAAAGTTGAACCAGCAGTATACATACAAAGTGTTTAATGACGCCACGCATACCATCTCAAAAATCGAATTCGCAGAAAACGCCCAAACAGGCGTGAAACGCAGTGGCTGTGGCGCCAATATCAGCAGACAAAGCATCATCAGTGCCGCCAAAAATTCGGCATCAGAAGCCGAAAGAGGAAAGAGAGAGACAGACAGAAACAGTGCCCGAAACAGTGATCGGAACAGTGAGAGAAGAAATCACAGAAGCAGCGACCGACACAGCGCTAATAAACAAATAAACAAAATAACAAAACAAAATTGAAACAGTGGAAACGGAACAAGCGATGGCTAACGCCGTCGAAATGCAAAGTCAATTGCAACAGATGATGCAATTGCTGACGCTTAAAATACAAGTCGACGAGCAGCGAGAAAGCCAAGTCCATATGGCATCGAATTGCCTTGAAAACATTGTTGGAGAATTTAATGGAACTGGCCCAAGGAAATGGTTTGAAGTTTTCGAGTACAAAGCAGATGCATTTGAGCTTAACGAAAAGCAAATGTACGCACAGGCGAGAGGCAAGATGAATGGTGCTGCCAAACTGTTTTTGGAATCAGTAAGTGTTAACAATTATGCCAATTTGAAAAGCTGTCTAATCAAAGAATTTGAGTGTGAATTAAATAACGCTGAAGTCCACCAACTGTTGAGAGAACGGAAAAAGCATAAACAGGAGTCGATTCAGGAGTATATTCTCACTATGAGAAAGATCGCCGCTGATGGGGATGTAGAAGAGTCAGATGTTTTGCGATGCATCGTAGACAATCGTAGACATCGTAGACACAAAAAAAAGATTGCTTGGGCGAAACAAAATGTTTTAAGTGCAATGAATGCACATTTTGCTGGGAATTGCCCTCTTAATGGTGGAAACCATTAAGGGCAAAAAAGAAACAAAACCGACAGGCGTCTTTGTTGCCGATGTTGTTGTTGACGATCTGCATACAACTCAGAAATTTATCATTGTGCCTGATGAGACAGTTGAGTGCAATGCCCAAATGAATAATATGATGTGATAATATGATTCGACTTCGTTGAAAAGTTCACCGTCACATACGCCGAGGGGGAGTACACGTTTTCGAAGGGCGATGCCGTTGGAGACTCAAATAAGGAGCGCATTGCAGGCTCATACAACGTCTTTGAGAATCCAAACGTTTTTCCACGTGCCGGTGGAGGAGTCCAGGAAGTACCTAACAGCATTTGTAACAAAAGAAGGTCTTTTCGAATTCAATAAGACGCCGTGCTCCCACCGAGTTGCACACAAACGCATCAAAGCATGGTTTTAGAGCGATGCTACTCTAAAGTTTAACGATAAACTCTACCCGGTGTATTTTTGGAGAAAAAAAACGACCGAATTCGAAGCTCAACGTCACAGCTACATATTAGAGGCCAAAGCTATGTATCTGGCTCTACGAAAGTTCTGGCACTACCTGATTGAGATTCACTTTAAATTAGTGAAGGACTGTTCAGCGTTCAAGCAGACGATAAAGAAGGAAGACGTACCAAGAGAGGTGACATCGTATGTGCTGTATTTGCAAGACTTCACCTGCGATATTATTCACAAACCAGGAAAAAGTATGCAGCACGTGGATCATCTGAGCCGCTATCCACAATCAATTTATAATATATCAACGGAGGTATCGGCACACATCAAAAAGGCGAAAAGTATTGATATCCACATTAAGGCTGTGGTAACTATTCTCAATCAACAGTCGTACGAGAATTACAAGATCAAAGGCGGTGTACTGTACAAAGCAATAGATGGAAATGATTTAATCGTGGTGCCAAAACAGATGGAAAATGAAATAATTCGAGAAGCGCACGAAATCTGCATATCGACCATTTGAGGCCGATGGATGCCACGTCTAAGTCGTATAAATATATCCTTGCCATGGTAGACGGATTTGCGAAATTTGTGTGGCTCTTTACCACGAAGTCAACAGGCCACGATGAAGTCATAAAAAAGCTGACAGATTGGTCTCACATATTTGGTTTCCCGAAACGTATTATAAGTGACCGAGGTTCTGCCTTTTTATCGAACGCATTTGCAGAATTTGTCGCCGAGAACAAAGTCGAACACATCCTTACAACCACTGGAGTTGTCGAAAGTCAGTTGAAGCTCGATCAAAGTTGTTCTCAGTTGTCTTTTTGGGGGCTCGTCCCATTCTGAGTTGGATTAGGCTATTAAACTTTACATATATGTATAAATAGTTGGACAAGGGGAAAAACACGAATAAATGCAGGAATTATACGCGAAAGTAATTGCTCTACTTGCAGACTCAAGGGAAGAAAATTATATGTATGGGAATATCGGTACGGATGCTGGAGGCATGTACATTATCTCATATACCTATAATTTAAAGAAAAATTACTTAGCTTCAAAAATATGGCACCGATGCTACTGTTTCGAGAGGATCTTGGTATCTGGCTTAAAGGAATAAATGTTTAGTAGGGAGGCAGAACTTTCTTCTTGAAATTAGGGGCAGCCAAATTTTCCCTTCTTGTATAATTTAAATTTCTTTATTCAACTTTAGTGGGGAACTAGCTCCAACTTAAATCTAAGAGCGAAAACTAAGCCAAACTTATAGAGTAGCGTGGGGAGTTGTTTCTGTGGTGAGAGCGGTTGGCATGCGGTGCGAGGTGAAAGCCCTTAACCCTTGTGTTGCCTTTTGGGCATAAACACTATCAAATAGGCAATTGAGGGCTTATTGGAAAAATCGCTGATTCACACAAGCCTATTGATATAATTGGATAGATCGAGGGAAACATATCTCTAGGCAAGACAAGAGCCTTGAATTTTGGGCAACACAAGCAATGCAAATATCTTGTGTTTTTATCATGGATGAAATGAAAAAGTTTATCATGGCCAGAGAAAGATTAAAGACTACTATTACCCGAATATATGGATATGCAGAGAATCCAGCACAGGATGCAGTTGTCTTCACTAATGAACCCAAATTGAAAACTGTCGAATTGTGACGAGTGGCAAAATACGATAATCTGGACGGTTGACCACTGAAGATTACGACATATACAAGATGGATATGCAATGGTGAATACTCGTTTTGTGGATACGCGTTGCTTTGACGTAATCTGGCAAGCTAGAAGAACTTAGTGACGCTGAAAACGATGTTGTTTAGGAGATTCTTTAAAAGATGCACAATCATTAGCAGCAAATACAGTTGTAGATGCAGCGTCAAATGAAGTATTTACAACTGCAGATGCAACGTCAAATGGAACAACAGAAAGATTGTTTCGCTAAGACTGAAATTGTGAGCTACGCAAAGTACACACTAGGCCCTTTGGTGAAGATTATAAGAAATCGCATGTATGTGAATAGAGAATTTCATTTACCGCAAACTAAAAAACCCAATGTTCATTTGTTGAATTCAAAATTTCATATTTTGTTTTTATTTACTTAAGTATAGTGTATGTATATGAAAATTTCCAATCTATGAGGCGCCAGTTTTTCTTTAAAAATACTTTTTTTCGATGACCCAATATTTGACATATGATTTATTATGATTCAATTTTGTTTTGTGTTTTTGTTCCGTTTTGTATACTTCTTTAGTGCATCTGATTTGGTGAAGCCATTGCAGATAAACACGATGTTTAATCTTATACAGTATGAAAGTACCATTCAGTAGAAGTTTTGTCATCTGAAATCATATCAGCAGTGATACTGATCCAGCATCTGCCTGTTGTAGATGCCAATTATGAGAATGCAATCTCAAGATTGACCTTGTTGAGTAATCGCTACGGAAAGCCCGATTCATTGGTAAATCTGGTAATGGATAGACTCACCGCCTTGCTTAAAACTGTTCGGCAAAACTCATCATCGCTACGCGCTCTGACTTGATGAGCCAGTGATGTTATTCGGGCTTTAGACACTTTTCGACAAACGGAACGTGACTGTTGGCTCATATACTTGATCATCAACAAGGTTGATGAGGCTACCAGACGTGACTGGATCAACAAAAGCCAGGATATTGAAAATCTCACCATTGAAGAGTTGCTCAAGTTTTTAGGGTCACGATGCGATCGCCTTGAGCTTAGTCAAGCTGTCGATCATGTGGCGAGCAAAAGGGCAAGCACGCACAATTACAGGTAACTGTATGAAATAGTACTGAGCACATACTGTCGGCCTATCCTCAATTCCAGAGCTTGACTGTCAAGCAATGTTACACCTTTGAGAAGAAGAAGTTTATGTGTTTTAATTGTTTGAGGACTTTTTCCAAGCATTGCAAGCACCGCCATCCTTCTATGCTGAGGGCTATTCTACACAGCATAACAATGCAGAGCAGCAACAAGACAAGCTAGGCTTCTGAAGATTCACCAGCTGCAACAGCAATAACAATGATGAATGTTACCAGTCGATATTAATGCGCACGTTTTAGGAAAGATCACCTCACCATTGGCACGTAATAATATTGATAATTCATCACCGTCGGTATTTCCTGGATACCACAAGGCTGACCCTGACTTCATTTTGCTTGGCAATGATTACAATTTGTTAGTTCTCACCGGGGAAAAGTTGTGCGATAGCCAAGGGCAGCCGATTGCAGTTAACATCATACACAGCTGTTAACGAACTATGTTGATATATATAAAAAAAAAAAGTCGTACGACTCTGGTCTGGCATGGTTTTACTTGTTCTGTATGAGTCGGCGTATCATGGAGAAACACGTGTGCTAACTTGTATATCTATGTATATGGATTTGTATGTATATATGTGTGTAGATATGTATGTATGTGGCTCTGCTTGTTCGGAAACTAAAGATGTATAAATATATTTTTTGAGATTATAGTCGGAAATTTAACTACGCGTTACTCCTACTTTGGGAAAAAATGTTTTTTCTGGTACTCTTTGTTTTATTTTATATTAAAGAAGAAATATATTTAAACGTATTACATATTTGTCTTGAATTTATTGTGGAGTCATACAGAGGAATTTGAATTGAATTTTTATTTGTAGTATTTTCGCATTCATAAAGTGTCTCGGGACAAGAGAAACATCTAGGTGTGGTCTTTTTATATGAAATGGCGGTTCACTTTATTTTTTGGTTTTTTTTTCAGTTCTTTATTAATTTGGGTTGAATATTGTTTTCTTTGTTGGAACCACTTTGCACTTAGCGCACACACTTTTCAAGAGAATTTGGATGGAATAAAAATTTTTGACATTGCTTTAAAGTAGGCGAACAAATATGGTGCCTTATATACTGGACACATGCCTGTTGGGCATAAACACACTCCATAATGAAGCAAAATAGATAGATAAGGTGAAAAAAGTCATTAAGAGATTGACATGATTTAGTTATTAAAGTTTTTTGTCGAGTTGGACTCTAGGTTTCTTGCCGTTGTTGTCTTGAGGTAGGTCAATACTGCAACTGTTGACATGGTTTTTTTGTTGCTGTCGTCGTTGACGACCCAGTTGTCAACAGTGCTAAGAAGTGCATTGCGTTCTCCACGGTAAATTTTTGTTGTTTGGTGTGAGGCTTGCGACGAATGCTTAAGGTAGCATTTTGTGGGGTCAGCGACACAATCCAAAAGTGCGCGTTGTCGCGTTGAGCGGAGTCTCGATTGCATTGATTTAAAACGTTCGTTTGTAGGTATTGCCGTCGAGCATCGAAAACATGCGGTGGTCAACATGTTCTTGTTTGAAGTTTACGCATTTTAATAAAAAGAATGAGTAGGTAAAATGTAAGGGCTCATAAAAACACACAGGGCAGAACGCCTATATAAAGCTGACGACAAGCCAGAGAGGGATAAAGGCTCAGGTTATAAAATGACAAAATAAAGCCCTTTGGTAGTAACCTTAGATACTCTGTGTACACTGTGTGGTAACAGGACAACAGGGAGCTCGGAATATCTTTGCGATAAGAGTTGAAGAGTTAAATTATTATATTACCTACAAAATGTGGGATATATCCTGTAAGAAAACCAAATCGGTCACTGACTTGCGTGCCAACCAAGTTGTAGTAGTAGTATACACAAAATAGTGCTCAACAGTGAAATATCGCGTTAATGTATTATACGTACAACATACATACTAATAATTTATTTTTATTCCGCTACTTGCACATACCTGGGAGATTTCTCTAAAGTTGTGTTCTTTAAAGTTCTTGAGCAATAAGAACTTATTAGATAAGCAAATGATCCATACTCAATCCAAACCAAAGAATGGTTTTCAAGAAGGCTAACACATTTTCCAAAACAGCGGATAACGTTATCAGATTCCATCAGCACCAGGTTAGAACTGTAGTCAAATATAAAATTGTAAATATATAGATTTATATCAGGGTTCTGTGCGACATAATAATAAATTTGCTGCGATTTCAGCTGAAAATTTCCCAGTGGGGGCAGTTCCCCATGTTAACCACCCAAAATTTTTTGGTTTCTTTTCTAGATTATGAGGCCACAATACTGAGTCTGGTAGTATTACAGTAGTATATTCATATCAAAATCGTTTAACATAAATAGCTCAGCTCCAAACACCCTTTTACAAGTATACATATACATGTGAGTTTAGTGGGCTTACTCAACTAAGTTTATTGATTAATTTAATATAAAAGTAGTTTGGAAAAAGTTACAATTGTTCTCGTCGTTTACTGCTGCTGCTTCGGTTCAGTTTTTTCCTCTCTCACTGCTGCTTTGTCGACTCTGCAACTTCAACTGTGTCTCTCTTCCGTCTGTTCGTGATCATCTGTCCGCTTGCTGCTGTTTAACCTCTCTAACTCTCCATCGTACCTTACATTCGGCCATTCATGATCATTCATCTGTCCCAGATGATAAATCGTCTTCGTTGTCCTATAGCGCCACATTTTCCCTTCGCCTGTTCCGCTGCTTTCCTTACGTCGTATCTACCATTCCTCTTCACTTGGACCTAAATATTCGCTGGACAGTTTTTTTCCTGCAACAAACTGATATCCGGCCTCTGGCTTTCTTTTACTGTCAAAGTGCTTCTTATAAGACTTCTGCGCTTGTATAATTTTAGCTTTCGCGTTCTGCCTCATTAGTTGCCGTTCTTCATTCAAACCTTGGTACATCTCTTCTTCAAGTTTCACGAACTGTTCATCTCGCTGCGCTACTCGATGCTTCTATTCCTTTAGCTCCTGCGCAACACGTTCCTTTGCCGAATTGGCCAGCTCTAGCTTGATTATGGTTTCGGCATTCTTTTCCTCCAATTGCTTGGTTTCATTTTGTTTCTCCTCCATGACAAATGTCGCTCCTCGCGCCACTGCGTTTTTTTTTTTTCCGACTGTTGTCCGTGTTCAACATTGACCTGATTGCCTCCTTTAGCCTCAATTTAATCGGTCTTTGACAGAAAATCTGTTGTAGTCGTCTTGATTGCTCGTGACGCTTATCTAGGTCTGCTTGCACGGCTGCCATCTAAAGCTGAGATGTGGATCGAATTTCCTGCAGATCAGCGCTTAGCTGCTCATAAACCTTCTTCAGGCTAACCACCTGTCGCTCCAGCTGAGCTTTCGCACTAGCCAAATCTGAGGCTTGTTAAGATGCTTCGGCACACTTTTCACGTAGACTCTGTCCTGCCATTGATCTTCAAGAAATTTTCTCAGCGCTGCCTCTTTGGTCAAAGTTTCACGCGACTCGAAAATTTGCCTTTCGAGCAAATCGATTTGCTCTTTCACATCGATTTTCTCAGCTATTGACAATCGGCATGAGGACTGACGAAAACTAGCTGTTTTTCGCCTTACAGGTACTTCTGCTACAGCATCTGCCAACTTGTAGTTCTGAATCAGCCGTTTAACATCTTTCGCATACTGTGGAGGAGCATCGATTTCATCATTTGTATTACTAATGTTGAAAATACTTATCTGGTTTATCTCCTTACAAGTTTTCTGCCCCTACGGGTAAGAAAACTTGTATCCTCCTGCCGATGATGAGAGATCGACTTTAAATATAAAATCAAATCCGAGCAGCGCGTCAAATTCAATGTCTCTATCCCCAACAATAACAAATTCGTGCGAAGAGGTCTCCTGATCAACGATAACCTCTGCTTCAATACATCCAACTGGACGTATCATATTGTTTCCTAGACATCGCAGCCTCGAAGTCCAACTCTTTATCAAGACGCCTGGAATATTGTTGAATACCGTCTTTGTCACAAGGGATGCATCGGCTCCCGTATCCACCAAGCACTCCACTTCGACTCCGTTGACAGCTATCGCCTTCATACGTGTTGCGGCACGAACAACATTAATGTCTGCATCTAAGCAAGGACAATCTTTCGCCATATGTCCCTCTTTATTGCACCGGAAACATTTCGTATCGGCATCGCAATCCTTACGAAAATGTTCAACTGACCCACAATTAAAGCAGTGCTTTTTCTTATCTGAGACATGAAGCGATCTCTTCTGATTCGTCCCATTGGCCAAAAAAGGTTTCGCCGATCTTTCGGCAACGCGCTTATACAAAGATTTGCAACTATAGAAAGTATATCTAGTATATCAGAGTATATCAAACGCTGCCATCTTTATCATCTGTAGAAGATACTGTCCCACTTTCAAAGCGAGCAACTGCACCAGTTCCTGCAGAATTTTGGTGTTATCAGCCATGGCCTGTATTCCAGTAGCACTAACGTCGCCTCCAGATGCAACTTCATCCAGTTCAACTCGCCACCCGCTTCGTCTGCCATTTGGTATTGGTATTCTAGAACGCTTTGTTTGTACTGCCGTCCCTCTCATCAGCGTCACTCAGCAAATTCGCGGCAAAACTTTTGTGGTAGTTCTGTTGTCTCCCTTTCACTATTGGTATTCCAGCCTGCTGAGTTTGTAGAGCCGGAAAAATTTTTGAGACTCCTCTGGCCAAATTTAAGACACCTCCGGACAACTCCAAATAACTTGCACTTTCCAAATTAGGACGAACCCCCAAATGTGAGTTGAGTGGGCTTACTCAACTAAGCTTATTGATTAATTTAATTTAAAGGTAGTTTGGAAAAAGTTACAAATATTCTCGTCGTTTACTGCTGCTGCTTCGGTTCACTTCTTTTCTCTGCTGCTTCGTCTTCGTCTGTCTCTCTTCCGTGCTCTTCTCTGCTGCTGTCTGCTGTACTCTCTGTTGTTCCGCTGTTATACTCTGCTGTTCATGATTATCTGTCCGCTTGCTGCTGTTAAACCTCTGTAACTCTCCATCGTACCTTACATACATATTTAAGTCTTTCTCAAACTTGATATGGAAGCGGAAGTGAGAGAAAGCAGCAGATTAAACGAAGAAATTTAAATACTCGTAACGCTACCAAACTACTTTAAATTACTAGAAATTATAAACTTAGTCGTAAACCCGCTCAACTCACATTTGGGGGCTCATCCTAATTTTGAAAGGACGAATTATTTTGACAAAGTCATCGCTGCTTTTAATGGAGGCAAGTCCCGGCGAAACATTGGATTCAGAGTTTTAAATTAAATGGTGAGGCATATGGCATAAACATAATGACCAAATAATGAGAGCCAAATAACATCGGATAACTTCTTTTGGCCCGGATGACCTCTTTTGCGCCACCTTGTATATATTTTTAATCAGCACGACAAGACGACTGTCTGTCCGTCCGTCCGTCTTTTGCATGTAGGCTTATAAATATATACTGCACAGTTTGTATCAGGGACCGTAAATAATAATTTTTTTTTTTTTAATGAAAAAATCATTTACTTATCTGAGTTTGGGCAGAATCTAAACTATAACTCTGCCGTACTCTGTTGACTCTGGACTCTGGTGACAACTATCCGACTTCAACTTTTTCTCTTCACCACACGTCGCGTGTGATGCCACCTCGATCGCTGGTTAGTGTGACCCTCTTTATATATGTATGTATATTCGTAAACGAGAAATCAAAACTTTTTGAGCCGTAGATTTTCCATTGTTGAAAGCAAAAAAGCATTGAATAGGTTTTTCCAGGGACCGTAAATAATGATTTTTTTTTTTTTTGATGAAAAAATCATTTACTTATAGAGGACTTAGAAAAGAATAGATTACACCAATATATTTAATTCGATACCATCTATGCATTTTTGGAAAGATTTTTAAAAATTCAATTTTTTTTTAATTTTCTTCAAAAAAGATCATTAATTTTGAGTAATTTTATAAGAATTAACCATAAAAATCTTTTTTGATAATAAAAATTAAAATCAAAAATAATGATTAAAAATGATTTTTACTTTTTTCGCTCTAAATAAAACTCAAAACTCTTTGAAAAACGGCTTCTGTCTTAAATATTTTCAAAACATTTTTGCACATCCTTAAAAAGGAGTTCAAGGACTACCCCTCCATAGATTTTTTATACCCTTTATATATAGTATAAAGTATATTAATTTTGGTCAGAAGTGTGCAACGCATAGAAGGAAGCATCTCCGACCATATAAAGTATATATATTCTTGATCAGCACGACGAGACGAGTTCAAATAGCCATGTCCGTCCGTTCGTCCGTCCGTTCGTCCATCCGTCCGTCCGTCTGGATCAACGCAAACTCCTCCTAGACCATTAAAGCTACAGAGCTGAAATTTTGAATGTAGGCTTGTATATACTGCAGGGGTTGTATATCTTGGATTCAGCCGGATCGGACCACTATATCATATAGCTCCCATACAAACGGCAAAGTCACGAACAGTGACTTTTCTCAGTAACTTCGTTATTTTCTGAGCTATTGTCGGTAAATTTAATATCGATGAGTTTATTATACATTTAAACGACTATGCCAAATTTGATCAAGATCGGGTGACCATATCATATAGCTGCCGTAGGAACAATCACTTGAAAACAGTGACTTTCGTCAATAACTTCGTTAGTTTTAACGCGATTGCTTTCAAACTAAACATTTGTTACTTTAATATATCTGTTAATCACAGGGCTGAAATTTTGCATGTAGGCTTGTATATAGTGCACAGGTTGTATATCTCGAATTCAGCTGGATCGGACCACTAAAAGGTGTTGCGGGAACCGAGTGCACCACTTTGGCCAGCTGATAAAGAGTTGGGTATTCGTAGCGCTTTACCTCCCAATACTCCATTATATTTCCGCATACCTTTTCTTTAGCAGATCCGATCGCTCACCATCGTCAGTTTCCGAAGCTACCTCAATGGATTGCAAAAAAATTAAAGTCCAGCGGCCGATAGCCAGTGGCCAACTTTGCCTATCGCCACGCTTCAATGCTCTTCGGCGACGTGAAGGTCCTTGGCCAAAACCACCAGTGCGAAATCGTCAGCAATCCCGACAATGTGTGTGTGTGGCTCGAACTCAAGGCGCAGGACTTCGTCATACATGGTGTTCCAACAAGTCGGATCCTTGTGGAACACTAGCCGATACCCCTTTTTCTTCCAGGCCATCATGCGTTGAGTATCGGATTTTCCTGTCACGAAAGTAGCTCCGCACGCAGTTCATCAAATAGCTTGGGATATTGAATGTTGCCAGCGCGTCCAGTATGCGATCCCACCTTGCTGAGTTAAACGCGTTCTTCACGTCAAGCGTCACCACGATACAGTATTTTTTACTGCCGCCTTTCCATCTAGAGCTGTCGATTGCCTCAGCTGCCAGGTGAACCACACGGTTTATTGTCGATTGTGGATCTGGCCTTTCTGAATCCGAACTAGTGCTCGGATAAGACTCCATTCTCGAGCAAAGCAACCCTTTTGTAGGGTTGTGTCAATGTTTATCTGTTATGTGTTCCAGGGTGTTGTGCTTTGGGAACGGGGGGTAATGGGCT
Source organism: Drosophila willistoni (assembly GCF_018902025.1). NCBI lineage: Eukaryota > Metazoa > Arthropoda > Insecta > Diptera > Drosophilidae > Drosophila > Drosophila willistoni. The sequence goes on from NW_025814047.1 coordinate 12,755,832, forward strand.
GGTAGGCCAAGGACCTTCACGTCGCCGAAGAGCATTGAAGCGTGGCGATAGGCAAAGTTGGCCACTGGCTATCGGCCGCTGGACTTTAATTTGCAGCGCAAAAGACCGAGGCGGTGCTCATTAGCAGCTCATTAGGAAGCGCGTCGAAACCGCAAGAATCAGAGCAGGTGACTCCCTCGTGGTATCCAAGCGTGCCATTAAATAAGGAGCAGATAGAATACTGCAGTAGCAGGGCAGCTGCGTCGGCCCGGTCCCTAGCCCGTATATTGCTGAATACGCGTGGCCCGAAGCAAGGACGGCGCCTGCTACTATCGAGCGTCGTAAAATCCACTGCCCTGTACGCAGTTCCTTCGTGGATTAAAGGTGTGGAGGTTAGGAGCTACAGGAGGAGCCTCGAGTCGATTCATCGTCTAAGTGCGATTAGAGTGTGTAGCGCTTTCCGCACCATATCCGATGACGCAGCTCTGGTGATCGCTGGAATGATTCCCATCGATGAATGTGCGGCAATTGCGTCGGCCACGTTTATAGCATCAAGCCAATCAAGTGGCAGCAACATGACGCAACCAAGAGGACTGGCGCGGCTCATGGCATGGCAGCACTCCATGCGCAGATGGCAAGAGAGGTGGGACTCCTCACCCAAGGGAAGGTGGACTCATGCACTAATCCCGGACATCATACAATGGGTGTCGAGGAAGCATGAGCGAGCCGGTGACGCAGAATAACCTCGCCAGGATGATGGTCGCAAACTCCAAGCTTAGGCAGTTGGAGAGGGAAAGGTCAGCGAATTAAAGAAGTACACGGTCTGTGATGCAATACCGACAAGTCGTCCCGCAGTAACCGTAATACTTTTTTTCTTTGTACCCGACTTCGTATGTTTATTCCCTTGTGTAACCTGACATATGTATCTGTTAATTGTAATTATGATATATGTATCTGTTATTTGTTATTATGTTTTAAATGAAATAAAAAAAAAAAACAACCCTACAAAATCTCTGCAAAAATAACACATTTCCAGAAATATACCGGGCAAAATTCAAAGAAAAGAAATCAGAAGATAGCAACAAATACACATATATACATATTACATATACACATACACATATACATGTATATACCGACGGTTCCCAATCCTACTCAGCTTCTACTCTTGCCATCACATATGAAGGAACGCTCATAAAGTCGAGCCTTCTTCCGCACTACTCGTCTGTCTTTTCTGCCGAAACGATTGCAATCGCAGAAGCTCTAGAAATTTTCAAAAACAAAAAGGGAAAATACTGCATATGCTCAGATTCTTTATCCGCCATAAACCCAATATACAACGCAAATAACTGCGTTTACTACAGCTCACTCATACGCAACACCTTACAAGCAACATTCCCAAAATTCAAACTGCTATGGGTACCCGGACACGTAGGAATACTAGGAAACACACAGGCAGATACCGCCGCCAAAAATGCAGCCAAAGAACCTCTAATAATTAAAAACAACTATAACATAATAGACTTATTGAAATACATTAAAAAAACACACCAATCGAAACTACACAGCTATTTATCAGAAACCTCCACCTGGTACAAAAATACAAATCACAGCAAACACAACAGATACCACCTGTTCAAAAACAACCCACTTTCTCTTGCACGCAAAGACCAATCAAAATAACAAGACTTAGACTCGGACACACAAAGATTACCCACAAATACTACATTGAACGTACACCCAGAACGTGCCCATATTGCAACCAAAACATCTCAATAGAACACATACTCGCATCCTGCAACTCCTTCGAAACACAAAGACTTGCAATATTTAATAACACCAACCCACTTCAATGCCTCTCAAACCTCACACCCACAAACACGCTAAAAATTCTACAATACCTAAAAACACAAACCTGTACCACAACATATAAAACATGTAAAACATTAACATCACTTACACATACAATAAGTTAATACTTAATTAAAACTAAGAAAACAATCTATGTAAATATCTTTGTACATATCTAGACCTAGACAAGCACGAGCTGAAGGCCATAGCCGTAAAAACACACGCTGGCCTATAATTTCAATTATAAGTTAGCTCTAAATAAATAAATAAATAAATAAAATACTCAAAATTAATGATCTTATTTGAAGAAAATTTTAAAAAATCGAAATGTACATATTATTAAATAAGTTTTTTAATATAACTTATAATGATTACGGTTCCTTGTTTGTATATCTCGGATTCAGCCGGATCACGAACAGTGACTTTTCTCAATAACTTGGTTATTTTTTGAGCTATTGTTTAAACGCGATTGCTTTTAAATTTAACATTTATTAGTTTAATATATCTGTTAATGACTGTGCCGAATTTGATAAAGTTCGGGTGACTATATCACATAGCTCCCGTTGGAACGATCGGTGTAAAACAGTGTCTTTGATCAATATCTTCGTTGTTTCCTATACTAAGATTGTAACCCGTTCTTTCGCAACCTTTTTAGATAAAACGTTTTTCGACTTTGATGGCTATAGGTAATGAAAGATTAACCAAAAAACTTGCAAGTGTATATAAACTTTGACGCAGTCGAAGTTAGCCACGGCCCTCTGGTTTGTATATATATTTGCTTAGTAAATGCGCACATATTGTCTATATAAAGATTACGCCACGCCCCTTTCCGCCTCGTAATTTGATTGTCTCCCTTAATTTTCTACCTTGTGCAAAATAAAATTTTGCACATTTAAAATTGATCTCAATATCCTGCAGCATGCCAAATTTGATCAAAGTCCGACAATAATAGTCGCTGGTTGCGGGCGCTACGGTGCTTATATGGTTGAGTGAACGAGATACTGAACTATGCTTGTAAGAAGCATGTGAACAGAATTTTTTATAGATACATAAATGCATTTGTTATTATAAATTTAAATGGAATACCAAAGTCGTCGAGACAATTACGTACGTCATTTTTACACGTTTAATTTTTTTGTTGAGTCTTCTCTTAACTTAAAGCCTAACAAGATGCTTGAGATATATCTTGGTCTGTCACTTCCCTTAAAACGAGTTCTGTTATGAGTTCGCGTAAGGGAATTGGCAAGAGCATTTCGATGTGCTTCCAGTGCTGCAGAATACTTTAGTTGCTGAGTGCCTATTTCAGATTTCACGCTAGGTATATTTAGATCATTTTGAATGTTGTATGTACCACGGAGTCCCAGTGATTGTTTCTAGAATCTTGGACTGCGCCTGAGTACCGCTGGTACTCAATAGTACGGTTCCGAAAGCCAGAATGGGTTTCAGTACGGAGCCGTATAGGAGAATTTTATACTAGCATTGATGATCCAATGTAAGTAAGTTGCTTTTATTTTAGATGTTTGGATGTGCTTGCAACAAGTTAGACTTCTGTCTAGGTGGATACCAAGATAAATGACGTCGTCGGATTGGGTAAATGGTACGCTGTTTAGCATTCTAACTGGTCAGCTTCGTCTGTTCAGCGTGTGTGGAACATATTTGCATTGCTGGTTGTTGACACGGATATGCCAGTTTGCTAGCCATTCCTCTACCGCTTTTAAGTGTTCCTCTTGTGTCGCAGGGGCTTGATAAAAAAGCGTGTCCGCAGACTGCTCCAGCCTAAGGTTGTAGGCTGTTCATTCGCAAAATTTAAACTTTTTAAATGAAACCTTTTTTACATTAACGGTAACAATAGGTAAGGAAAGGTAAAATAGACTTCGGCTCGTCGCAGTTAGCCACAGCCCTCTGGATTTTAATAGTATTTGTGTTCATTAAGATTTGCTGGCACCTTTTGAGAATGAATATTTCCTAGTATTTGTAGCGAAATAAGGGTGAATGGATTAGGGGATGGTAATGACCGTGTTTCAGTTTTATTTTAATAGGTGTAGACAGACACGTCAGTGTCTTTTGGTTGCAAATTTAAGATTGATTTTTGTTCAATAACACAGGCCGACATTTTTGTGGTCATGAAAAAGTTTTTTAAGTTCAATATGTCTTGTATAGTAATTAAGGGGTGCTGATCACGGCCTTGTACTTAGTCTATCACGTCAGGATTTCGAAAAAATGCATTGAAATGATTCAAAATGACCACATTTCCAATATTTTGTTACATAATATAAACATAATATTATACTTAAAACGTTATTGTTTTAACCTTTTAAAATATAAGGTATGACTTAAAAGAAATTTACAGAATATCAAAGAGTTATTTTTATACCCTTGCAAAAAGGGTATATTAATTTTGGTCAGAAGTGTGCAACGCAGTGTGCAGAAGGAAGCATCTCCGACCATATAAAGTATATATATTCTTGATCAGCACGACGAGACGAGTTCAAATAGCCATGGCCGTCCGTCCGTCCGTCTGGATCAACGCAAACTCCTCCTAGACCGTAAGAGCTACAGAGCTGAAATTTTGCATGTAGGCTTGTATATACTGCAGGCGTTGTATATCTCGGATTGAGCCGGATCGGATCACTATATCATATAGCTCCCATACAAAAGACAAAGTGACGAACAGTGACTTTTATTAATAACTTCGTTATTTTCTGAGCTATTACACATATAAACGACTATGCCAAATTTGATCAAGATCGGGTGACTATATCATATAGCTCCCATAGGAACGATCTTTCGAAAACAGTGACTTTTGTCAATAACTTCGTTACTTTTAACGCAATTGTCATAAAAATTTATATTTCTCAGTTTAGCATATCTATTAATGACTGTGCCAAATTTGATTAAGATCGGACGACTATATCATATAGCTCCCATAGGAACAATCGGTGGTGAACAGTGACTTTGATCAATAACTTCGTTATTTCCTAAGCCGTTCTTTCGCAAGCATTAGACCTTTTACACAAAAAACTTGCAAGGGTATACAAACTTTGACGCGGTCAAAGTTAGCCCCGGCCCTCTGGTTTTTTGTTACAATGCATAATTTCTTATACTTTGGATATGGTTCTATAATGATTAAAATTTGAACCAAAAAGTAAGCTATAGGGATTCCACGAATTGTCTGCTTTTTAATTTTAAAGAATTATGGGAATCATATGAGTCTAACAAACTGTTTTTTAGCAATTTTTGCAAACAAGAGTTTTTTCTTCCTACACAGGATATTCTAAAATCTGTTAAATATGTTGTTATTTTTATACCCTTGAAAAGGGTATATTAATTTTGGTCAAAAGTGTGCAACGCATAGAAGGAAGCATCTCCGACCATATAAAGTATATATATTCTTGATCAGCACGACGATACGAGTTCAAATAGCCATGTCCGTCCGTCCGTCCGTCTGGATCAACGCAAACTCCTCCTAGACCGTAAGAGCTACAGAGCTGAAATTTTGCATGTAGGCTTGTATATACTGCAGGCGTTGTATATCTCGCTCAGCCGGATGGGATCACTATATCATATAGCTCCCATACAAATGGCAAAGTCACGAACTGTGACTTTTCTCAATAACTTCGTTATTTTCTTAGCTATTACAGTTAATTACAGATATAAACGACTATGCCAAGTTTGATCAAGATCGGGTTACTATATCATATAGCTCCCATAGGAACGATCTTTCGAAAACAGTGACTTTTGTCAGTAACTTCGTTACTTTTGACGCGATTGCTTTCAAATTAAACATTTGTTAGTTTAATATATCTGTTAATGACTGTGCTAAATTTGATAAAGATCGGGTTACTATATCATATAGCTCCCATAGGAACGATCGGTGGAAAACAGTGACTTTGATCAATATCTTCGTTATTTCTTATGCTAAGATTGTAGGCCGTTCTTTCGGACACATTAGCTCTTTTAGCTTAAACGTTTTTCCACTTTGATGGCTATAGGTAAGGAAAAACTTACCAAAAAAGTTGCAAGGGTATACAAACTTTGACGCGGTCGAAGTTAGCCCCGGCCCTCTGGTTTTTGTATCTTTCTATAGTATACTTTTTGGTCCCTATTTTCCAGACCCAGAACCACTGATTTCACAAAATCTGGATGTGATGGACACAAACCAAGTATGCAGTCAGCATCAGCGTAATCGAATTAGTTAAGAACACCTCTCAAGTTAACCTCACCAAAAATCATGTCGGCCTGTGTAATTATTCTTTTGCTTGACCTATTGTTACATATGTACCTATATATTCTTGTGCTTCCGCATCCGCGGCAGCTACAAAAGAGAGGGAGAGTGTCAGTACAAGCATACATATAATTTGGAGCGGTTGCATCAAAGTACTTGGTCAGCGTTTACACGCTGGATTGGCTCTAGCTCATGTTACGCATGTGCATTTTGCGTGTGGTTTTTTTTTTTTTTTTAATTCGTTTATTTAAAATGTGAAATATAGTGTAGCAAGTTATAAAAATAAATAGGATAACATAGGCTAAATAAGTAACAAAAAAAAAACAGAAATAGAGGGTAGAGAAATCCTGCGGAACTGCCTTGCGGTATTGCGTCGCAGGGATAATTGCGGGCATCAGTTATGCCCATCCAGCGTGGCGTTCTCGCTCAAGGAGCCTCAGCTTTCTCATAGTCTCTAATCCATAGTTGCACATTGCTGACCATGATCGTTTTGTTGTCATCATGCATTTTGTCAAATTTGCGACTGTGGGCGTCTCTCCAATTTCCACCGCAAGATTCCGTCGCTCTTCCTGGAACCTCGGGCACTCGAATATGATGTGTTCCGGAGATTCCGCCACATCTTCTTGGCACCATGTGCATTCATCACTGGTTTCGTGTTCAAAACGGTGCAGGTATGTCCTATAGCAGACATGACTACTAAGTCTTCGTTGTGTTTGACTTTAGGCAATTTTCACATTTATTAATGTAGTCTTTTACATGACGTGTCATGTTTTTCGAATAATAGTGTCTTCTTACTTTGGCTAATGTTTTTGTAATGCCTGTACGGCCGCATTGTAGACAATATTTCTTCTTTATCTTTATTTTTTTCTATAATGGTCACCGGTTGGAGTAGCGCTACTCTTAATGTTTTCAATATTTTATTGCCCATTTCTTTAAAAGATTCTATTAAAAATATGTTTCAAAGATCTTTTCACTCGGTGCCAATTTGAGTTGTTTGTTTTCGAGTATACCGGCTTGTTTTTCAAGCCTTTGATAAAACTGACCTAAGTCTAGATTTCCATTGGTGTAGAGATCTCCAACCTCAATTCTTGCTATAACTTTCTTTCGCCTGTCCTGTTTCTGCTGTACTACTTCATGTCACGGAAAATACCTGCTTTTAGTACGTTATGCACTTGATTGTTTATGCAGTTCTTTGTTACTGCCTCTGTATCGACTGAATACTATATACTTTTAGCTAGTTCGACAGGTCTGCAGTCGTGTATAAAGGCACCTTCCAGAGATTCAGTAAGCTTTTCAATCTCTTGGGCATACTGACTTGCTGTTTTGTTTCTCTGGGGTAGGTTTTTAATTTTTGCCGTTATTGACGCTACTGATTCCGTTTTTACATTTGTCGCAATACTGTTAAAAATCTTTTCTATTGTCTGTTCAGAGGTTATCCAATTTCTTGTTCTTCTTGATCTATCTCTTCTTCAGCCGTTAACTGGGTTTTGTCTTCCAGGGATATTGAAATTTTCAAATCAATTGTTTGTTTTTATTCAATTTTTAATACGGACTTTGCCTTTTGTTTGCAGTCATTATAGAATGCATTTGCGGCTGTTTTATGTCCCGCAGCTAGCTTACTATAGTGTTTTATTAATATTGCTCTAATATTTTCTAGTCTCTCTATTATTATTTTCGAGTGTTTTTCTATTGTACTTTGGGATGTTTCCCTATTCTGCGAGAGGCACTTACAAGATTTATTTAATTCTTGCGCATGTGTTCTAGCTTCTCCTATTATGTCATCCCAATTAATCATATTTTGTTGAAAAATTTACACTCTCTTTTTTTTTTTTTTTAATTCCTTGAGAGATCAATGTTTATGTAACCAGGTGGGTATCATTCTGTTTTTTCGCTATGGATCTTTCTATCAAGTGCGTTATCCCTTATTTAAATTTTCTATTATTCACAATCCAGTATTTGATTTTTATACCATACACCCATAGGGTGAAATGGTATATTAAAGTCGCCAAAATGTATGTAACAGGCAGAAGGAAGCATCTCCGACCCCACAAAGTATATATATTCTTGATCAGGATCAACAACCGAGTCGATCTAGCCATGTCCGTCTGTCCGTCCGTCTGTCCGTATGAACACCTAGATCTCGGAGACTGTAAGAGCTAGAGCCACCAAACTTGGTATGTAGACTCGTGTAGTATGTAGAGTGATCAAGTTTATTTCAAATTTTTGCCACGCCCCTTTCCGCCCCCGCAATTTAAAAAAAGCGTTTATCTCAAAAACTATTCCAGCTAGAGACACCATATTTGGTATGTATATTTGTTTAGTAAACACGCACATTTTGTATGTGTAAAAATTTTGCCACGCCCTTTTCCGCCCCTGTAATTTGAAAAACTTGATTATCTCCCGTATTTTTTTACCTTATGCAATTGGCACACCTAAATTTGTTACTAATATCTAGCAAAATACCAAATTTGATCAAAATCGGACAAAAAACAGTCGAGTTATGCATATAAACGTTTTTCCATAAGGCCGGAGTTGGCCGTTGGCTGGTGGGGGCGCTAGGGTGCTCGTATGATTGAGTGAGCGAGATACTAAGATATGCAGATAATGCATTAATTTAATAAAGTTGAAATATTTGCTTTACTGGTGTATGGTATACCAAAGTCGGCGAGACGACTTACTTACTTCATTTATATTTTGGATTGGTTTCACCTCTGTTAAAGAGGAAGTCTAAAAATGGAACGTATTTGTTCAAGTATTTAAGTTCTACTCGACCCATTCTTATACTGTATTTAGGCCATCTGCTCTACTCTGATATTTTTTCCTTATTATTTTATTATGCATTGCATATAATTTCAACACCAGATTTAAGGCTACTAATATTAGGATAGCTAACAACAATATCCCTATTTCTTCTAAATTTTCGTTGTGATCTACTATTTTCATGCTTTTGACGACAGTAGCCGTTGGGTTGTCTATTTTGGATTCTTGAGAACCCATCTTACTAGCAAAAAAAATTTTGTTTTCTTTGGTCGTTTAGACCTGTTTTCTATTGGTTTCAGAAGAAAAAACAAATTTTATTGATTCGGTTGTTAGGGTAGAGTGGGGCTAATCGGCGCATTTTTTTTTAATCCTTAATATATCCTGATCGGGAGCTCGTACTGAATTTAAATGAAAGGTTAATTCATTGTCCAACTATTGATCAAAGTTACGTTTCGATATAATTTACCGTTGCAAAGCTATAGCGTTTTTTTCGAACATACCCGAAATTGGCGTTGTTAAAAATCGCGGGGCAATGTGGTGCATCGGCGTTTTACAAGTTTTTTATATAGAAACAAGCGATTTTTCGAAAAAAAAGAATATAGTTTAATATTAAAAAATTTGTTTTATAAAAAAAACTTTTTTTTTACCACCAACAATGTTGATTGGTTCTGACTTTCAATTATGATTGTTAATTTCATCGTTTGTATGGCAGCTATATGATATAGTACTCTGATCCGTCTGATTCTGGCAAATGTACTGTTTTTATCAATAATTAGTTTATATATCGGACTTTTATTCAAATATAGTTATGATTTTAAAACGCCATTTTTAAATTTGTACTAGTGCGCCACTTTGCGCCAACATTAGTTTTAGCATTTTAAACTAAATATTTTAAAACTGTGTAATCGTGCTATTATATTTCAAGATAATTCGACTGCGACGGTTTGCCCCATGCGCCGATTAGCTCCACTTTCCCCTATATATTTTTTTTTTATTTTAGTATAACTAAAAAATTTTGAAAGAGAGAAAAATTATCTCAACTGTGTTTTGCACTGTGAGCCAGAGACGTGGAAAGATAGAAGAGTATATATGCGTAGGCTTACAACTTGAACAACGGTTTAATTAAATCTATGCCTACGCATGTTTTTTAGTAATAGCCTATCAATAGTTGGTTAGTAAGTGTACTGTGCAACAAGTGCAAACTCGTACATGTTTATACTATCTTAATATTTAAATGTAATTTCAGTTATAAATAGAGGCAAGAGAAATATTTACTCATTGCGTGTCTTCGCTCTTTGGCGAAGTTGGGCCGTATTGTCCTTAGGCACTCTGAGTAGTGCTGTCGGTCCTAGTCCTTAAGTCCTGTGTGGAGGAGGTCCTGGAGGAGCTTCCTCTCATGCCTTAGCCTGGCGTATTTTCCTCCTCTCGACTTCCTTTTGGGGTCTTCTTTTCGCTTCTCTTGGCGAGCCCGGTACTCAGCTATCGTGAGTGGGCGTGGTCCCTTGTTTGGACACACCTCTAATACCTCTTCGAGGAGGGGTGCGTCCCTTTGTACGGTACGTACAGCCGTCAGGAAATCCAGGTCCTCTGGATGTTACGGTTCGGTGCTAGTCATTTACACGTGCCTTTTTGTTTAACTGTTTATTTATATTTTTGTGTGTATGTGTGTGTGTGTTCTCCTTTTTTTTTTTTTTAATTATGTTTGTATTTATTTTAATTAAAAAAAAATTTTTTTTGTATTCTATCAGGTAGAAATGGATTTGTGTAGCAGCATATGTTTGGTACACTCAACAAGAAACACATTTGCATTCTTGTGTCTCCTTTCGCTGGGAATTTTTCTTCAGCTATTTCTAAATATTTTGTTCTTATTTGCACTAGAGTTAGCGAGCATTAAGGGGAGTGACTTTGTTCACTTCTAAACATCTCAATTATGTTTTCTCTAACGCACGGGTTCCGTCTGGTAACTCTTTGAAATAACTACTTTACGGTAACCTCCATCGTTACCGTTTCTCATTTTCGTGCTTATATAAATTCTTTTGTTGTTTTTAACACAAACACATACGTACACAAAATTTTCTCTCTTTGGTCCTTCGACGTCTTTAGTCCTTGGTCCTTCGATGTGCTTAGGCCTAATCTTGGCCTATTGTCACGGTCGCCATGTAATGACAGGGTTCCACTGAGATGAATTTTAAGGAATGAACACGTCAGTTCAGTTTTGTGGTCTTATTCCGATTGATTTTTATTCCAATAATATTCTTTGGCTTAACCTATTGTTACATATATATTCTTATGCTGCGACTTAGGCGCCAGCTACAAAAGAGAGATGTACATAGGTAGTACGGTACCTATTAGGCACATACATATTATTTGGAGCGCTTACATCAAAGTGCTTAGTCACCGTTCACACGCTGGCCTGGCTCTAGCCTGTGCATTGTTGCTTATATGAATATTTGTATGTGCATATATAAATGTACATACATAAGTATATGAACATACTTAGTTGTGTATTTATGTGAATATATTTATTTATTCATTTATATTTTATTTATTTATTTATTTACGTCAACTAACACAGAAGTCGACGAAAAAGCTTAAGCTAAATTGAAGAAGAAGGCTTAGCTATATACACAACTAAACATCCCCGACCCGGTGGAGGTGTTTTATTTGCATAAGGTGCCAGCTATGCCCCGATTCACAGCCAATGTGGTCAGGGATGAGTTGCAGCCAATCCAAGTCCAGAATATTTTCATTGGTTTCGCTGTAGATGATTAAAAGTACAGCGCGAAGAGAAGTGACAGAAAGATGAGGAGAAATTAGGTGAGAAAGGTTGTTAAAAGATTGGCAAAGAACACGAAAAGGTTCGAGAAGAGAGTAGTTAGTCAGACATCTACTAAGGTGAACAGGAAAAAAGTTTCTGGTCAGACTTAAGGGAACACAAAAATGTAGCGTATCTGGTAAATTAGTAGAAATGAGTTCGCCGTTGACTAGTTTATGGAGAAAGAGAATGCCAAAAACGAGCCTACGGTTGTAAAGTGAAGGAAGATTAATAAGAAGAATCTGAATCTTAATCTGTCAGAATAAGAAGGTAGGCAAAGACTCGGGTCCCAATTAAGACCGCGTAACGCAAACTTAAGGAATTGCTTCTGTACAGATTCAATACTACGCTGGCGAACATCATATTGCGGATTCCACACTGGCGAGTAATATTCGAGAGTAGGGCGAACTAACGAAGTGTATAAAACCTTTGTTACATAGGGATCATAAAATTCTTTGGCCCAACGTTTAATGAAGCCAAGAATGCTGCATGCTCTATTGACAATTGAAGAAATATGAACATTAAATGAAAGTTTTGGGTCAAACATAACGCCTAAGTCTTTGAACGATGGTATACAATCTAACAGAACAGACATAATAGAGTAATGAGCTAGGAACGGAGACAAACGACTGAAAGTCATAAAAGAACACTAAAAGGCATTAAGGTGTAATTTATTAACGTGGCATCAATCACAGAACGCATCGAGATCTGATTGCAAGTACTGTTGGAAAGAAGGATCATTATAGGAATAACAAATCTTGACGTCATCCGCAAACATGAGCACGCGTGAATGAGCCAAGGCCAAAGGCAAATCATTTATAAACAGTGTAAATAACAGTGGGCCCAGATGACTGCCTTGGGGTACACCTGACGTAACTCGAACAGTTTTAGATATCGAGGAACGAAAAGACACCTTTTGGGTTCTGCCAATAAGATACGACTTTAACCAAGCCAACAGTTTTGGGGAAAAACCTATTATGTTAAGTTTCGCGAGAACCGTATCGAAAGCCTTACTAAAGTCAGTATAAATAACATCAGTTTGACACTTTTTACGGAAGCCATGGTGTACAAGGGTAGTCAATTCTAAAAGGTTAGTAAGCGACGAACGACTTTTCATGAAGCCATGCTGACAAGGAAAAATAGTGGATCTGGATAGGTGTTGAAGGGAAGACGTAATAATATTCTCAGCTTTGGTATTGCCGAAAGTTTGGCAATGCCACGGTAGTTAGAAACATCCGATTTGCTACCCTTTTTAAAAACCGGAATAATAAAAGACTCCTTCCAAATATCAGGAAAGCTACAAGTCTCACTCGATATAAAGAATAACCGAGATAAAGGCTTAGATAGGGAAATCGAACACATTTTAAGGATGGAACTAGGTATATCAGGACCGGGAACGAAGGAAGACGTCATAGATGACAAGCTAGAGATAATACAGTCTTCAGTAATACTAGGAAAAAACATACAATTTAAATGTGGGATTGAAAAGGGATATGGTGTGGGATCCAAAACAGTAGTAGAATAAGTCGACTGAAAGAATTTAGCAAACAGATCTGCAATATCTGAATCATTATTAGCAGTCTGGTCATTAAGTCTGAAGGTGGAAGGTAGTACATTAGAGCGTCTTTTGGAATTAACAAAGTTGTAAAATCTTTTGGGGTTCTTATAAAATTCAACCTTACAGCGAACGATATAATTATTGTAGCATTGAGTGTTTAAAAGACAAAATTGAGATTTGGCTATACAGTAATTGGCATGTGCGCAACATTCAATTACATTTGCCTCTTAAGCAACATAACTACCCATGAGTGCATGGTGCTGGACAATTGCTGCGTCGGCAAATATAACACGCGCGGCCACTCAGGCGCAATATGCAATATGATACATCCTTACTCTCTCGGTGCGGCGACATATATACATACATAGTCTTATGTAAACATTATACATTTATACATTTATACATTTATACATTTATACATTTATACATTTTTTTTTTTTTTTTTTTTTTTTTTTTTTTTTTTTTTTTTATAATTTATACATTTATACATTTATACATTTATACATTTATACATTTATACATTTATACATTTATACATTTATACATTTATACATTTATACATTTATACATTTATACATTTATACATTTATACATTTATACATTTATACATTTATACATTTATACATTTATACATTTTTTTTTATACATTTTTTTATACATTTATACATTTTTTTACATTTATACATTTATACATTTATACATTTATACATTTATACATTTATACATTTATACATTTATACATTTTTTTATACATTTATACATTTATACATTTATACATTTATACATTTATACATTTATACATTTATACATTTATACATTTATACATTTATACATTTATACATTTATACATTTATACATTTATACATTTATACATTTATACATTTATACATTTATACATTTATACATTTATACATTTATACATTTATACATTTATACATTTATACATTTATACATTTATACATTTATACATTTATACATTTATACATTTATACATTTATACATTTATACATTTATACATTTATACATTTATACATTTATACATTTATACATTTATACATTTATACATTTATACATTTATACATTTATACATTTATACATTTATACATTTATACATTTATACATTTATACATTTATACATTTATACATTTATACATTTATACATTTATACATTTATACATTTATACATTTATACATTTATACATTTATACATTTATACATTTATACATTTATACATTTATACATTTATACATTTATACATTTATACATTTATACATTTATACATTTATACATTTATACATTTATACATTTATACATTTATACATTTATACATTTATACATTTATACATTTATACATTTATACATTTATACATTTATACATTTATACATTTATACATTTATACATTTATACATTTATACATTTATACATTTATACATTTATACATTTATACATTTATACATTTATACATTTATACATTTATACATTTATACATTTATACATTTATACATTTATACATTTATACATTTATACATTTATACATTTATACATTTATACATTTATACATTTATACATTTATACATTTATACATTTATACATTTATACATTTATACATTTATACATTATACATTTATACATTTATACATTTATACATTTATACATTTATACATTTATACATTTATACATTTATACATTTATACATTTATACATTTATACATTTATACATTTATACATTTATACATTTATACATTTATACATTTATACATTTATACATTTATACATTTATACATTTATACATTTATACATTTATACATTTATACATTTATACATTTATACATTTATACATTTATACATTTATACATTTATACAATACATTTATACATTTATACATTTATACATTTATACATTTATACATTTATTTTACATTTATACATTTATACATTTATACATTTATACATTTATACATTTATACATTTATACATTTATACATTTATACATTTATACATTTATACATTTATACATTTATACATTTATAATTTTTTTATACATTTTAATTTATACATTTATACATTTTTTTTTTTTTTTTATACATTTATACATTTATACATTTATTTTACATTTATACATTTATACATTTATACATTTATACATTTATACATTTATACATTTATACATTTATACATTTATACATTTATACATTTATACATTTATACATTTATACATTTATACATTTATACATTTATACATTTATACATTTATACATAAATATGTTTATACATAAGCATACCGCTCCTCTGCCTGCATTGCCAGCAGCGCAGCTACGCGGTTTTAGCTATAGAGAACAATTGTAATAGAATTAAGAATTATTCAATAAACAATACTCAAAGCGACAAGACCTGCTTGTGTCTTATTTTATTAAACCCAAAAATACTACATCTCAAGGGATTCTACATCGAACATATTACATGGCGACCGTGACAGTGGTCACTAACTTATAAAAAGTGACCGGAAGGCAAAGCGGACCTAGAACATAAAAGGCAACAACGTTTGGAGGTGCTGAGCAGAATATTATTTACGTGTGGTAGGCAATCCGCCCACTACACCAACGTTGGGCAGCATCATGAGAATGAATGAAGAAAAACAAAATACATATAAACAAAAGTAAGTAGAGTTATGGGAAAAAATCCGGTGTGGTAAAGAAGTTAAAAGCCAGAAAGGCTTATTATATTTGAGGCTATTAAACAGCCCAAATATAATAAGTTGGAATACATCGGTGAGATTATACGCCGAGGTAGAATTCATAAAAAGCCAATTGGGCGAAAAGAAAGCCACAACCGAAATCCCATACTCTACAATACACAACGTGGCAAAAACGAAATTAAAAATAACGCCACAACCTGAGAAGGAAGTACCAAAAGTGAAAATAGTCTGCCCAAAGGACTGTGAGGGACCACTATATTCGCCGTATTGCGAATATACCTGTAGCCACTGCTACGCGACCGCAAAAGGAAAATCTGGTGCGAAGACCGGCACCGGTACCGCCTGAGCCCATAGGCCCCGGACATCAGCAGCTGAACTTGAGCTTGAACGCGCCCTAGAAGTGAACCGATAGCGCTACAAAGAGCGCCCACCAAAATAATTAATTATAAAACTATGCGCTGCGTCCCACATTTTTTTTGTAATGCACTGCGATGCATATATTTTTGTTTAAACAAACTATATACAATTGTGCGGCATTAAAGCTGTCCAATTAGAGTGTGGCCTGAAAACCACACGCAAAACTAAGCAGGGATATATGTAAAAAGAAAAATTAAACAAAAACAATTAAAATGAAGTAAGTAAGTCGTCTCGCCGACTTTGGTATACCATACACCAGTAAAGCAAATATTTCAACTTTATTAAATTAATGCATTTTCACATGCATTTTACAAGCATATCTTAGTATCTCGCTCACTCAATCATACGAGCACCCTAGCGCCCCCACCAGCCAACGGCCAACTCCGGCCTTATGGAAAAACGTTTATATGCATAACTCGACTGTTTTTTGTCCGATTTTGATCAAATTTGGTATTTTGCTAGATATTAGTAACAAATTTAGGTGTGCCAATTGCATAAGGTAAAAAAATACGGGAGATAATCAAGTTTTTCAAATTACAGGGGCGGAAAAGGGCGTGGCAAAATTTTTACACATACAAAATGTGCGTGTTTACTAAACAAATATACATACCAAATATGGTGTCTCTAGCTGGAATAGTTTTTGAGATAAACGCTTTTTTTAAATTGCGGGGGCGGAAAGGGGCGTGGCAAAAATTTGAAATAAACTTGATCACTCTACATACTACACGAGTCTACATACCAAGTTTGGTGGCTCTAGCTCTTACAGTCTCCGAGATCTAGGTGTTCATACGGACAGACGGACAGACGGACGGACGGACAGACGGACGGACAGACGGACATGGCTAGATCGACTCGGTTGTTGATCCTGATCAAGAATATATATACTTTGTGGGGTCGGAGATGCTTCCTTCTGCCTGTTACATACATTTGGCGACTTTAATATACCATTTCACCCTATGGGTGTATGGTATAAAAAAAGAGATGAACAAAATATAAAAAAAAACTATCTCTAAATAAGACAAGAACAAGACAAGAAAGAACAAAAGAAAATTCAAAATTATTAAGCAAAGAAATAAATAAAAAGAGAAGCAATTTTAAAATTTGAATGTTTGATAATAGAATAAGCAAGTTTGATGACATATTTAATGAACCCAATATGGGGTTAATAGATACCAAGACAGTGGACTCCACTGCTAACGTTATTAATAAAATAGAGTCATCGAATGTAGATTTAAAACCAACAAATGCACTTATATTAGTAATTGTAATAATAATGAGCGCATATGTGTTATATAAAGCATACAAACTACACAATAAATGTGTAACAAAAAGAGCTTTAAGCCATACTAATGATCTTGATAAGATCTAAATAACATATGCAACAATTGTAATAAAAGTGCATTTAAAAAAAATATTATCACAACAAAAAAATATATATATCAATTTCCAAATAAAAAAAAAAAACAAATTTTTAAGCTGAATAAAATATATATATTTGTTGATTAAAATGAGTACGTTAGACAATTATTTTAGGAAGATAGTAAATAGGAATCCCAACATGCCAGCGGATTTAGTTGAGGTTTTTAGTAGGGATAATATTAAATCGGCACAAAGTTCGATAAACCTAGTTCAGATAAGATTAGCATACTTTGATTTAACGGGAGAAGAATTCCCAGTTAAAGGAAGTGCAATGGTACAGATGAGTTTTATTGTCACTGTACCAAATATATGCTGTTTTTCCAACTCAACAGGCACATTTCGCTTCTACCTGATGGATGAAGCTCAACAATAATAAGTTGTTGCGAAAATAAAGCCAAAATCAAGAAAAATATCAGAGTAGAGCAGACGGCCTAAATATAATATACAAATGGATCGAGTAGAACTTAAATATTTGAACAAATATGTTCCATTCTTAGATTTCCTCTTCAACAGAGGTGAAACCAATCCAAAATATAAGGAAATTAAATACTGGATTGTGAATAACAGAAAATTCAAATCAAGGATAGCCAACTTGATAGAAAGATCCATAGTAGAAGCATATAATCGCCTAAAGTGAAAAAATAGAATTTTACCCACATGGGTACATAAAATGTTTGAAGAACCCATAGAGACAATCGATCTCTCACGGAATTGAAAAAAAAGAGAGTGTAAATTGTTTCTTTTAACAAAATATGATTACTTGGGATGATATAATAAGAGAAGCTAGAATACATGCACAAGAATTAAATAAATCTTGTAAATGCCTCTCGCAGAATAGGGAAACATCCCAAAGTACAATAGTAAAACACTCGAAAATAATAATAGAGAGTCTAAAAAATATCAGAGCAGTGTTAATAGAACACTACAGTAAACTAAGTGCGGGACGAAAAACAGCCGCAGATGCATTCTATGATCAATGCAAACAAAAGGCAAAATCCGTATTGAAAAGATACAATATTGAATATAAACAAACAATTGATTTGGAAAGTTCAATATCACTGGAAGAAGTAACGAAACCAATGGCTGATGAAGAAATAGGTTAAGAGGAACTATCAGTGAGCTCTGATCAATCAATAATAAGTCATAACAAACCAGCCATTCCAAAAGAAAGCACAATGACACAAACGAGGGTAGAATTCATAAATACAGCGACCAAGCTGATACCATACTTCGATGGTGACATTAAAAGTCTACCAGGTTTCATTGGAGCGCTTCGCGTTCTTGACACCATAAAAGAGCCGCACGAAGCGGTAGCCATCCAACTCATAAAATCAAAATTAAAAGGACAAGCGGCTAGCAGCCTAAGCTCAGAAAAAACGATTGATGAAGTAATACAAAGACTATCAACAATCTTCAAGGGTGACTCAGTAGATCTTTTAACAGCTAAAATTAAAAATCTGCATAGAAACCCCAATAACTGTGTTTCATACACAAAGGAGATTAGTGAGTTGACCGACGCCCTTAAAGGCGCATATATTTCCGACGGTCTTCCAAGTGAAGAAGCAATAAAATACACTACCAAAGTGGCAGTAAATGCTATGGTAGGTCATACCAAAAGTCAAAGAGTCCAATTATTAATGGAATCAGGACACTTTCAATCAGCTAAAGAAGCAATCACTAGATTTACCACTCTTTCAGTAGAGACGGGATCCACAGATAGCTTCCAAAATAATGCCATCTATTATGCCCAAAGAAACCGTGGTAATTATAATAACAAATATAATTATCGCGGTAGAGGCAATGGTCGTGGTTATTACAATAACTATAATAATAACAATAACGGCCAAAATTCCCAGCAAAACAGAAGTAATAATAACAGAGGAAACAACAGAGGTTACAACAAGAATAATAGAGGTAACCGAGGAAATAACCGACAAAACGGTTATACCAACAATAATGTTATGGTAGCACAGAATGCCTCGGAAAACTCCCAAGCTCCTTTAGATACTCAGCAGTAAAGAGTAATAATATTCACGCCATCAGTTTAAATCAAATACGTTTGTTACCTTCACGAATGTGGCAACAGGAAAAAAGTTAGTGTTCTTAATAGACACAGGAGCGAAAATATTTATTGTAAAAGGAAATTCCGATAATCTTCAAAATATTCAAACCAATAAAATCATAAATATACAGGGAATCAGTCAAGAAGTAACTAAATCTATAGGGTTTACTTCTTTTAAAATCCAATTTTCAAAATATATAATCCCACACGATTTTCACAACGTTAATACACAATTCGCTATTCCATGTGATGGAATACTAGGAATCGATTTCATAAGAAAATACAACTGTCAATTAGATTTCAATCCGTCCGAAGACTGGTTAATAATTAGACCAAACAACCTAAAATATCCGATATATGTACCAATATCGTACAGTTCTGGTAACAATTCAATAGTTTTGCCAGCAAGATCCCAAGTTGTCCGAAAAATTGAAATAAGTTCACAAGAAGACAGTGTATTGATCCCAAATCAGGAAATTCAGCAAATTTATTTAGCAAATACCATAACTAACCCCAAAACGCAGTCATGCGATTGCTAAACACTACAAATATAGATCAAATAATAAACATATCAAGTTTGAAATATGAACCACTTTCCGGCTACGAAATAATCGAAGCAAATAACGAACAGCGTGAAAACGCAGTACTAACTACGTTATCAAAAAATTTTCCCCCACAGTTTCACAGCCAACTTACGAAGTTGTGCAAGATATATAGTAATGTATTCGGACTAGAAACCGAATCAATAACAACAAATAACTTTTATAAACAAAAATTAAGACTGGTGGACGATGAACCAATATATATTAAAAATTATAGAAATCCTCATAGTCAGAAAGACGAAATACAAAGACAAGTCCAAAAGCTTATAAAAGACGAAATAGTCGAGTCTGTATCACCTTACAATAGACCACTTTCATTAGTACCGAAAAAATCATTACCAAATTCCGAAAATAAAAAATGGCGATTAGTAATTGACTATCATCAAATTAATAAAAAATTTTTGTGCGATAAATTTCCGTTACCTAGAATTGATGACATTTTAGATTAACTAGGTAGAGCAAAGTATTTTTCATGCCTCGACCTAATGTCAGGTTTTCATCAAATTGAACTCGAAGAAGAGTCACGAGACATAACATCCTTTTCCACATGTAATGGCTCATATCATTCTGCTCTCTGACGTGACGGTCGTGTTTTTGCATAGCTCCTGAGTTTTTAGTAATATTTATTGTTTTCTCTCAGTTTTTAATTGTGCTTAGTTTGTTTACGCTTTCACTGGTGTTGTTTACTTGACACCCTTGTGTTTTATTTCCATAATTCGCCAAATTAAATAGTTTAAACAGTTTTTCTGTTTCGTGATTAGTGTTTGGTGCATTTAATTTTTTTTCTTTTTATTTTTTCTCTCTCGTCATTGCTTCTGCAGTTGCTCCCCTCATCGCCCCCATCATACCATCAGTGCTAGTGGCTTTGTTGTTCTATCTGCTTTGTGCTTGTGCTCAGCTTCTCTCCCGCATAATCACTTTTGTAAGGCCGCCTCTCAAAGTTCGGCTTATAACTGTTCTTGCACTCTCTTGTGCTGTGCACTCTAGCTGTTCTCTTTGTTTTATTTGTAATTATTGATTTCTTATCGATAATTATCTTTGTGCTGTGTATTTAAATTTTTCTATTTATTCTTATATATATAAATTTATTTATTTTTTTTTTTTGCCTTGTGTTTCTTTTGGCTTTATAATGGCTTGTTGTCTACCTACTTGCAAGCATTCGAATCGTTTTGATGATCAGTATAGAGCAATATCTTGTTGGCTTTGCGATAATCTTATTCACTTAAAATGTGCTGGCCTCAATGGCCGCGACTACGACAAATTTTCTGGTTTGTCTGTGTCTAAGCCTGAGCTTGGCCTAATGCGCTGGACTTGCCCATCTTGTGCCAGCCAGCAGCTTGATTTTAGCCGTATGTATAGGGATATTCGTTTATTTATTTATTTATTTATTTATTTATTTAAAGTTAAAGTTTAAAGTTTCTTTCTTTAAACAAACTGGCCAAACAGCTGTCTAACGAGTGTGACTCTAGCGTACATTTATTGTCGCAATTCAAGTTTGTTCCACCTTGTGAGAAGTCGCCCAAGAAATGTACCCTTGAGTTGCCTCGCAAGCAGTCGCCAGCACACTCTATTACATCGTCTCCCATTTTACTTTCGCCTACACCATCTTCTTGTCCCTCTTTATGCTCTTCTTTTTAGATTGAAGTACCCATTACAAGCCCTGGTGTACCTCATTCTATCCCTCACGGGAACTCTGATCAATCACAGGATCATGCTAGCTCTCAATCACTTGCGGATCCCAATGCTCCTCCGCCTTGACTAACTGTAGTGCCTCATCGCAAACAATTATTTATCTCTAGGCTTGCTCCTGATACTTCTGAGTCGTCCGTGGCAGCTTACATTAGTAATATATGCCCTGCTAAAGTTTTAATTCAAAAGTTTAAGTTTTCTAGGCCTCGCGAAATCTCCTCTCTTAAAATTACAGTACCTAATGAGTATTTCTCAGCTATGGTTGACACTAATTTCTGGCCAGAGGGCCTAGTTGTACACGAGTTTGCACCCAATAAGCGCTCCCGTCCGTTGCCTGTCCACCTTTCCAATTTATTTTCTGCTTCAAAAAACTAATAACGTCCAGTCTTTGCATTCATTATCAAAATGTAATAGGACTTCTTACCAAGTTCTCGAACCTGTTCTGTGATAGCCAAACCTTTTCGGCTGACAAATTAGCTTCCTCTGAAACTTGGCTTAACTCCTCTGTTTTGGATAATGAAATTCTTTCTAATAACTTTATTTCTTATAGGCTTGATCGTGTTGGTCGTCGTGGCGGTGGAGTACTTATTGCTGTCAACTCGAATCTGTGTTCAAGTGTTGTGCCGATTGATCTGCCATTAGGTGTTGAGTTTATTTGCGTCGAAATTACATGTTCCAACTTTAGCTTATATATTTCTTGTTCATATATTCCTCCAGCTTCTGATATAACGACCTATATGCATCATGCTGATGCTTTGCAAACTATTTTTAATCGTCTGAAAGATCGCGATTTCCTTATAGTTTTAGGTGATTTAAACTTGCCTAATATTTCTTGGCTTGTTGATAATAATCTATCTTTCTTAATTCCTTCATCTCAACATGTTTTTCTTGATAGCCTACTTGAATGTCCGCTATATCAGTTGAATTCTTTCCTTAACTCTTCTAAAACAATCCTTGATCTTGTTTTTGTCTCTGATCCCACTGTTAGTGCTGTATCCCGAACACAGCCCCTAATGACACCTGAAGATCCTTATCACCCTACCATTGAAGTTACTATTTCTTACAATTCCGTTACTAATTCATTTAATAACATCGCAAATTCTCGTCGTAGATGTTTTCGTAAAACAAATTTCAATCTTCTTAATAGCTTTATTTTTTTTTTTGATTGGTCATTTCTATTTGAGTGCTGCGATATAGATCGTGCTTATGTGAATGTCTCTACCGTCTCCAGCGCGCCAGTCTGGTTCACACGTAGGCTCTCTAATCTCCGTAACATTGAATCGAGATATTTTAAAAGATTTAAAATAACTGGTTCGCGACTTGACTATGCAAATTACTGTATAGCCAAATCTCAATTTTGTCTTTTAAACACTCAATGCTACAATAATTATATCGTTCGCTGTAAGGTTGAATTTTATAGGAACCCCAAAAGATTTTATAACTTTGTTAATTCTAAAAGACGCTCTAATGTACTACCCTCCACCTTCAGATTTAATGACCTGACTGCTAATAATGATTCAGATATTGCAGATCTGTTTGCTAAATTCTTTCAGTCGACTTATTCTACTACTGTTTCGGAACCCACACCCTATCCCTTTTCAATCCCACATTTAAATTGTATGTTTTTTCCTAGTATTACTGAAGACTGCATTATCTCTAGCTTGTCATCTATGACGTCTACCTTCGTTACCGGTCCTGATAATATACCTAGTTGCATCCTTAAAATGTGTTCGAATTCCCTATCTAAGCCTTTAACTCGGTTATTCTTTATATCGAGTGAGACTTGTACCTTTCCCGATATTTGGAAGGAGTCTTTTATTATTCCGCTTTTTAAAAAGGGTAGCAAATCGGATGTTTCTAACTACCGTGGCATTGCCAAACTTTCGGCAATACCAAAGCTGTTTGAGAAAATTATTACGTCTTCCCTTCAACACCTATCCAGATCCACTATTTCTCCTTGTCAGCATGGATTCATGAAAGGTCGTTCGTCGCTTACTAACCTTTTAGAATTGACTACCCTTGTACCCCATGGCTTCCGTAAAAAGTGTCAAACTGATGTTATTTATACTGACTTTAGTAAGGCTTTCGATACGGTTGATCATTCTATGCTTCTCGCCAAACTTAACATAATGGGTTTTTCCCCAAAACTGTTGGCTTGGTTAAAGTCGTATCTTATTGGCAGAACCCAAAAGGTGTCTTTTCGTTCCTCGATATCTAAAACTGTTCGAGTTACATCAGGTGTACCCCAAGGCAGTCATCTGGGCCCACTGTTATTTACACTGCTTATGAATGATTTGCCTTTGGCCTTGGCTCATTCACGCGTGCTCATGTTTGCGGATGACGTCAAGATTTGTTATTCCTATAATGATCCTTCTTTCCAACAGTACCTGCAATCAGATCTCGATGCGTTCTGTGATTGGTGCCACGATAATAAATTACACCTTAATGCCTCTAAGTGTTCTTTTATGACTTTTAGTTGTTTGTCTCCGTTCCTAGCTCATTACTCTGTTAAGTCTGTTCTGTTAGATTGTGTACCATCGTTCAAAGACTTAGGCGTGATGTTTGACTCAAAACTTTCATTTAATAATCATATTTCTTCTATTTTGAATAGAGCATGCAGCATTCTTGGCTTCATTAAACGTTGGGCCAAAGAATTTTATGATCCCTATGTAACAAAGGTTTTATACACTTCGTTAGTTCGCCCTACACTAGAATATTACTCGCCAGTGTGGAATCCGCAATATGATGTTCACCAGCGTAGTATTGAATCGGTACAGAAGCAATTCCTTAAGTTTGCGTTACGCGGTCTTAATTGGGACCCGAGTCTTCGCCTACCATCATATTCTAGCAGACTTCTTCTTATTAATCTTCCTTCACTTTACAACCGTAGGCTCGTTTTTGGCATTCTCTTTCTCCATAAACTAGTCAACGGCGAAGTCATTTCTACTAATTTACTAGATACGCTATATTTTTGTGTTCCCTCACGTCGGACCAGAAACTTTTTTCCTATTCACCTTAGTAGATGTCTGACTAACTACTCTCTTCATGAACCTTTTCATGTTCTTTGCCAATCTTTTACCAACCTTTCTCACCTAATTTGTCATCATCTTTCTGTCACTTCTCTTCGCGCTATACTTTTTAATCATCTACAGCGAAACCAATAATAATATTCTGGACTTGGATTGGCTGCAACTCATCCCTGACCACATTGGCTGTGAATCGGGGCATAGCTGGCACCTTATGCAAATAAAACACCTCCACCGGGTCGGGGATGTTTAGTTGTGTATATAGCTAAGCTATCTTTTTCAATTAATTACTATCTGTCTTAGCTTAAACTTTTTCGTCGACTGCTGTGTTAGTTGACGTAAATAAATAAATAAATATATAAATAAAATAAATAAATATCGGTTCACGCGATTACCATTCGGTTTAAAAATAGCGCCAAATTCGATCCAGAGAATGATGACTATAGCATTCACAGGCCTTGAACCTTCGCAAGCATTCCTTTACATGAATGACTTAATAGTCATAGGTTGTTCCGAAAAACATATGCTCAATAATCTAACAGATGTTTTTGAGAAGTGTAGGCAACACAACCTAAAGTTACATCCTGAAAAATGTTCATTCTTTATGCATGAAGTCACCTTTTTGGGACATAAATGCACAGATAAAGGAATACTTGTGTGCCTGATGACACAAAGAATGATGTCATTCAAAATTATCCAGTCCCACATAATGCGGATAGCGCTAGAAGATTCATTGCATTTTGCAATTATTATCGAAGATTTATACAAAATTATGTAAGAAAAATGTTAAATTCGAATGGACAAGTGATTGTCAAAATGCGTTCGAGCATTTAAAATCAGCATTAATGAACCCAACTCTGTTACAGTACCCAGATTTTAGCAAAAAATTTTGCATAATCACAGAAGCAAGTAAATATGCATGTGGAGCAGTCCTCACGCAAAACAAAAATGGACCACAGCTTCCAGTAGCATACGCGTCTAGACCTTTCACCAAAGTTGAGAGTAATAAGAGTACAACTGAACAAGAGTTAGCTGCAATTCACTGGGCAATCACGCATTTCAGACCATACATTTATGGTAGACATTTTACTGTCAAAACAGATCACAGAGCATTAACTTATTTGTTTTTAATGGCAAACCCAAGTTCCAAGCTAACCAGAATGCGACTTGAATTAGAGGAATATAATTTTACGGTAGAATATCTAAAGGGAAAAAATAATTTGGTAGCCGACGCGATATCGAGAATAACGATACAGGACTTACAAAATATACCAACCAGTCACAAAATTCTGAGAGTCACTTCCAGAAATCAAAGTAAACAGTCAAATTCCTGCGCAGGAAAAGAAAAAGAAAATAATATAAAAGAGTTGCAAAAGCAAGCTCTTAATGCTTCTAAGCCCAATGTGTATGACGTCATTGTAAACGACGAAGTACAAAAAGTAGTGAACTTGCGAGTAACTGATTCTTTAACCACATTCAAACATGGCAAGAAAGTTATAGCAAGAATTGACATTTGCGATATGTATACCAATGGAATTCTCGACTTAGGTCAATTTTTTCAAAGGCTCGAAAAAGAAGCCGGTATACTCAACATCAGTCAAGTCAAAGTGGCACCGAGCGAAAAGATCTTTCAAACTATCTCAATAGAATCTTTCAAAAATATGGGCAATAAGATTTTACAATTATTAAGAGTAGCGCTACTCAAGACGGTGACCTTATAATCAAATAACGATAAAGAAAAAGAAGCAATACTGTTTACGTTCCACGATGACCCCATACAAGGAGGTCATACTGGAATATTAAGAACTATGGCCAAAATAAAAAGGCATTACTATTGGAGGAATATGACACGAGATATATCTCAATATATAAAAAAATGTAATAAGTGTCAACAAGCAAAAATAACAAAGCACACAAAAACTCCATTAATCATAACTGAAACGCCGCAACTGGCTTTCGACAGGGTAATTGTGGATACGATCGGTCCACTCCCAAAATCAGAACACGGAAATGAATACGCAGTAACCTTAATCTGCGATCTAACTAATTATCTTGTAATAATACCAATAAAAGACAAAAGTGCAAAAACAGTAGCGAAAGCTATATTTGAAGATTTCATTCTGCAGTACGGTCCAATAGAGACGTTCATTTCGGACATGGGAACAGAATATAGAAACTCAATAATTGAAGATTTATGCAAAACTTGCAAATTAAAAAGATAACTTCAACTGCACATCATCACCAAACTGGGATGTATGGATACGATACTTGTTGTTTTGTTTTTTTGATATTGTTTTAATACAACATCCTCTATGGCACATGATTATTGTCAATATGAGTTGGTATTTAGTAAAACTGCGAACTTACTCAAACATTTTAATAGTGTTGATAATATAAATCCACTATATAACATAGAAGATTATGTTAAGGAATCAAAATTTAGATTAGAACAGGCTTATAAAAGAGCCAGAATTATGTTAGAACAGCATAAAGCAAAAAATAAGGAAATATATGATAGAAAGGTAAAAGATATCGAATTAGAATTAGGAGATAAAGTTTTATTACGTAATGATACATTATACATTTATACATAAGCATACCGCTCCTCTGCCTTCATTGCCAGCAGCGCAGCTACACGGTTTTAGCTATAGAGAACAATTGTAATAGAATTAAGAATTATTCAATAAACCATACTCAAAGCGACAAGACCTGCTTGTGTCTTATTTTATTAAACCCAAAAATACTACATCTCAAAGGATTCTACATCGAACATATTACAGTAGAGACATTCACATAAGGAACGCATTTATCAATTAGAGAATTAGGAGCAGAGTAGAAAAACTTCACTACACAATTTATATCGCAGCACTCAAATAGAAATGACCAATCAAAAGAAAAAAAGGCTATTAAGAAGATTGAAATTTCTTTTACGAAAACATCTACGACGAGAATTTGCGATGTTATTAAATGAATTAGTAACGGAATTGTAAGAAATAGTAACTTCAATGGTAGGGTGATAAGGATCTTCAGGTGTCATTAGGGGCTGTGTTCGGGATACAGCACTAACAGTGGGATCAGAGACAAAAACAAGATCAAGGATTGTTTTAGAAGAGTTAAGGAAAGAATTCAACTGATATAGCGGACATTCAAGTAGGCTATTAAGAAAAACATGTTGAGATAAAAGAATTAAGAAAGATAGATTATCATCAACAAGCCAAGATATATTAGGCAAGTTACAATCACCTAAAATTATAAGCATCAGCATGGTGCATGTAGATCATGATATCAGAAGCTGGAGGAATATATGAACAAGAGATAAATAGGCTAAAGTTAGAACATGTAACTTTGACGCAAATAAACTCAACACCTAAGGGCAGATCAATCGGCACAACACTTGAACACAGATTCGAGTTAACAGCAATGAGTACTCCACCGCCACGACGACCAACACGATCGAGTCTATAAGAAATAAAATTATTAGTAAGAATTTCATTATCCAAAACAGAGGAGTTAAGCCAAGTTTCAGAGAAAGCTAATATGTCAGCCGAAAAGGTTTGGCTATCACAGAACAGGTTCGAGAGCTTGGTAAGAAGTCCTCTTACATTTTGATGACTTACAAAGACTAGACGTTATTAGTTTTTTGAAGCAGAAGATAAATTAGGAAGGTGGACAGGCAACGGACGGGAGCGCTTATTGGGCGCAAACTCGGAATTGTAAGGCCCTCTGTAATTTTAAAAGAGGAGAATTCGCGAGGCCTAGAAAGCTTAAACTTTTGAATTAAAACCTTAGCAGGGCATATATTACCAATGAAAGCTGCCACAGACGACTCAGAAGTATCTGGAGCAAGCCTAGAGATAAATAATTGTTTGCGATGAGGCATAACAGTTAGGGGAGGCGGAGGAGCATTGGGATCCGCAAGTGATTGAGAGCCATCATGATCCTGTGATTGATCAGAGTTCCCGTGAGGGATAGACTAAGGTACACCAGGGTTTGTAATGGGTACTTCAATCTGAAAAAAAAGAGCATAAAGAGGGACAAAAAGATGGTGTAAAAAGATGCTGGCGACTGCTTGCAAGGCAACTCAAGGGTACATTTCTTGGGCAACTTCTCAGAAGATGGAACAAACTTGAATTGCGACAATAAATGTACGCTAGAGTCACACTCGTTAGACAGCTGTTTGACCAGTTTGTTTAAAGAAAAAAACTTAAAACGAAGATCCCTATATATACGGCTAAAATCAAGCTGCTGGCAAGTCCAGCGCATTAAGCCAAGCTCAGGCTTAGACACAGACAAACCAGAAAATTTGTCGTAGTCGCGGCCATTGAGGCCAGCACATTTTAAGTGAATAAGATTATCGCAAAGCCAACAAGATATTGATCTATACTGATCATCAAAACGATCAGAATGCTTGCAAGTAGGTAGAAAACAAGCCATTGAAAAGCCAAAAGAAACACAAGAAAAAAAAAAAAAAAATTTATATATATAAGAATAAATAGAAAAATTTAAATACACATCACAAAGATAATTATCGATAAGAAATCAATAATTACAAATAAAACAAAGCGACAGCTAGAGTGCACAGCACAAGAGAGTGCAAGAACAGTTATAAGCCGAGCTTCGAGAGGCGGCCTTACAAAAGTGATTACGCGGGAGAGAAGCTGAGCACAAGCACAAAGCAGAGAGAACAACAAAACCACTAGCACTGATGGTATGATGGGGGCGATGAGGGGAGCAACTGCAGAAGCAATGACGGGAGAGAAAAATAAAAAGAAAAAAAAATTAAATGCACCAAGCACTAATCACGAAACAGAAAAAACTGTTTAAACTATTTAATTTGGCGAATTATGGAAATAAAACGCAAGGGTGTCAAGCAAACAACACCAGCGAAAGCGTAAAGAAACTAAGCACAATTAAAAATTGAGAGAAAACAATAAATATTAATAAAAACTCAGGAGCTGTGCATAAACACGACCGTCACGTCAGAGAGCAAAAGCTTACTTAGCAGGCTACATCCCCAGATTGCTCCAGTCTAGGATTGTAGGCTGCTGTTTCATGAACATTAGACGTTTTATATAAAACTTTTTTCACATTGACGTTGACAACATGTTAGGAAAGATTAACAAAAAAAAAAATTGCAAGGGTATAGAATCTTCAGCGCATTCGAAGTTAGCCTCGGCCCTCTGATTTTATTAGATTTGTGATAATTTTACTTATAGTTAAAAACAGAGTAAATCTAATAATACAAAATTGTTTTACACTGGAGCAGCCTAAGCCCGAAATTAAACATTTTTAAGACAGTTATGGAGTTAATTAGTTGGAAGTTGTTGGTTTACGTGCTGGCAGAGATATGATAGGTGATCTATTGTTAGCACAGATGCAAAAGGGCAAGAAAATTCACTTTACTAATTAAATAGGTGTTGAGGTGTGTCGTCGAACCGTAGTTCATTCATTTATATGGTCGGAAAATATTTATTTCTTCAGACTTGTGGCCAAAATGAAGCCGATATTGTTAGTCAATTGGTTAAGGAAAATTAAAAATATTTCTACAAATATAGAGACTGCAAATGTTCTAGAAGATCGATCGAGTCTCTATGCGAAGAAGAATGGAAGCTTTTAAAAATCAGTTTTTCAGATTTTGAATTTTATCGTAAAATAGGTGAATAAATGGCTATAAATTTTAGCACCATATTCAAAGATATTAATTTAAAAAAACAGGTGTAAATTTTCGACCTCTAGACCACCTGGACCTTGAGTAAAATGGGTGTGATGACTGAAATTGGAGCAGTTATGTAACACTATAAAACTGTAAAATAACGTAACAAAACAATATAGTAACTACAAATGGCTGCAGCACAGCTAGAAAAAACTTCTTTTTTTTTTTGTTACACACATAGACGCATAGCAACTTAACTTATAACTTTAGCAATCACTAACATCAGCCTTAACAACTCTAACACACGACAACATTATTATTAAGGAAGTTTAAATATTTTACTCACTCTAATGGGTCCAGACCATTTATTTGTGTCTCAACAATGCTCGCTTTTGATAATGATATTCCAGCCCAGGAATCAAATCGGTTCAAATTTACAGCCAGATCGGTAATATAGTACTTAATAGCTTTTAAGAAATCGCGACTTTTAAAGTAATAATCTGCCAGCAAGTAGTAAATATTTTTCACTTTGAATGGTAATCGCAATAATAGTGAATCTTTGGACAGATCCTTACGTGCTCCTGATATAAAGTCGTCTATGTTTTGAATTTGAAAATGTATATCATTTTGTTTTGGAAGCAATTGTATAAGGTTAAGCAAAAATTGCTCCATATCACCTGTAATTGACTCTATTTTATATGAATTAAAATCTGGTAGTGGGTCAGGTGCATAAATGTCAAAAACTCCAATTGCAATTTCCAAAGTTAAGGGTATATGCCCAGCGTTATGATTTTCCAAATAACGCGAACGAGATTTTTTTTGCGGAAAACCATACAAACAATAAGTAATCTGAAAAAAGAATAAAATTCTAATAAAAAATATGATTCTGCAGTATTAATTTACTATTATGTTTTATTTATTAATTTATAAATTTTGAATGCATGTACATATATAGAATTGGATGTTTATTTTATTGGTACTAGGTTTTGTTTTAGCAGACCACCATACTAAACACATCTGCTTTCATGTGATACTTCACATTATTATTATACCTTTGCAGAGTGCATTATAAATTTGGTTAGATGTTTGTACCACAGAGTAGGAAAAGTTTCCGACCCCATGGAGTCTTGCCTTTAGCGGACAAAAAACCACCACCCGTGGCCGAGCGGTTGGTTTACGGTCTGGCGTCCGATCGTTAGGCCGCAGTTAAATTAGTAGAATCGGAAGGAAAACAGAGATGGTTATTTGCTTTCTTTTTTTCAATTCAATTCAATTCAATTTTTCGTGGCGGCGGAAAACTCTTTTTTTAAGCCCTCCTTCTTTCTCTCCCTCTTTCTTCCCCCCCTTTTCCCCCCCTTTTCTTAAGTTGGCCGCTCTAGCTCAAAAAAAACACTATCCCTCCCTGTTGCGCCGTTTTTAGTGTGCCCCGCCGTAGGAAATGGGACCGCTACTTGATGGGAATAGTTTGCCTACTGTCTGAGTTGCCACCCAGGCCGTCTACGTAACATTACCCCCTCCTTAAACTCGAGGCTCCTGCCTAGTTATTCAAAAAAAGGTTTAAGCATGCCTTAGGACCATTGAGCTGTCTGATAATAGATAAGCTTATAGAAATAGACTAAAAGCAATATATAAACAAAAAATATGGTTATATTGCCTGGCATTGTACATATACAAACGCGAATCGCAAAAATGCCTTTCTCAAAATTGACAAGCATCCCAAACATTCCAAAGCAATAACAACATACAGCTGTGTTATTAGAACTTTACCGCAAATTAACACCGAGTCACAAAACAGCGGCAAAAGCGCTCTAATAGTGCTACTAACAAAGGGCAATGATTCCACTTAAAGGAACAGTTTACCTACGTTACATTATCCCCTCCTTAGACTCGAGGCTCCTGGCCACACATCGTTGCCGCTCAGAATTCCCGAGGGTGTGATCGTAGGTCGTAGCGGATTTTGTTAGTCTGGGCAGCCGTTAGCAGCAGGCGGCGAGCGTTAGCATTTACCACCCGCAGTTGATTTTGCAGTTTAGCCAGGAATTCTGGGGCTTCCGTAGGGACAGGAGCTTGTAGGCGATATAGTAAATGGGAAGCCTAAGTTCTCTTCCAAAAGTTAGCATTGCGGGCGAATAACCGGATGTACATTCGGGCCACTTGGAAACGTTCGACTTCCACTTGAAACATTCCATAACGACCGCGACGTAGCGGTTCCAACGAGGCGTAGTTGATAGAGGAGCTAGAATGTCAATCGCTAGACGATCGAAAGGGGCTCCCATCAGGCTTGGTTGTAGGCGACCGACGGTTCTTCGAGGTTGACCTATGCGTGCATTGCAGATGGTGCAGCGTGCGCAGCCTCGTCGGCCTCTTGCTCCTTACAAAGGTCGGGTAACAGGACTTGGTCACTCCATTTTTTCGTTCGACTCTCTCGAAGGTGGGACAGTCGCTACAAGGTCGGCGAGAGAGGCTGTCGGCGTTACCATGTTGTGTGCCACTTCTATGCTGAATCCGCGTGTCGTACTGTTGCAGACGTGCCATCTGCCCTTCCGGTTCTTTGAAGTTGTACAACCACTGTAAAGATGCATGGTCAGTCCGTACGAGAAACAGACGGCCATACAAATAATGATGAAAGTGTTTAGTGGCACGGCTGCATTTTTTCGGACTAAGTTTAAGACCAGCCATTGTCAGTCGTTCAAACACGTCCTGCAGGTGTGTGAGGTGCGAGT
This sequence comes from Drosophila willistoni, assembly GCF_018902025.1. NCBI lineage: Eukaryota > Metazoa > Arthropoda > Insecta > Diptera > Drosophilidae > Drosophila > Drosophila willistoni. The sequence goes on from NW_025814047.1 coordinate 12,789,306, forward strand.
AAGCGAGAGTAAACAATCACGTCATCGAGATAGACTAGCGCGAACTTTCACATAACCCCAGACAGAAGATTGTCCATCAGACGTTCGAACGTGGCCAGGGCGTTGTTCGCCCCGCGACATTGGCATGCTGCTGTTTTCTGAAGGGTGGCTTGCTGTTAGCGGTGCCTCGTTTATGAGCTGGCCGCGACCGCGTCTCCGCCGGCGACATCTTGGTGTATGAATGTCCCCACTCTCGACCACCTGACTGTGCAGAACCGGCTTCCCGTGTGTGCGTCCAAACTGGGCTTGCACTCGCATCGCTACGTCCAATGCATCTTGTAGCTGAATCGTTCGACTGGAGATTGCTAAACCCTGTAGCGGAGTTTCGCGCATACCGTCAATAAATTGTTGCACCAGAATCTGGTCATACATATGTCCGGTCGTTTCGCTAAAAACGCCTTGGGCCAAGCTTTCCAATTCCAATGCGAAATCGCGTCCACGACCATTCGTAGGTGGTGGAAGCGACCCGTGGCAGCGCCGTCGTCGCTGTCCTCTGCCATTCTGCTGTTCCGAGCCTGCATCAATTTCTTAGGCATTTTACTCGTGGTGAGGTTCTTCACAGCAACCGAACATAACCCCACACCTGACACCAATGTTATGTGTCTTGCCTTTAGCGGACAAAAAACCACCACCCGTGGCCGAGCGGTTGGTTTACGGTCTGGCGTCCGATCGTTGGGCCGCAGTTAAATTAGTAGAATCGGAAGGAAAACAGAGATGGTTATTTGCTTTCGTTTATTCAATTCAATTCAATTTTTCGTGGCGCGGAAAACTCTTTTCTTAAGCCCTCCTTCTTTCTCTTCCTCTTTCTTCTTCCCCCTTTTCTTAAGTTGGCCGCTCTAGCTCAAAAAAAAACACTATCCCTCCCTGTGGCGCCTTTTTTAATGTGCCCCGCCGTAGGAAATGGGACCGCTACTTGATGGGGACAGTTTGCCTACTGTCTGAGTTGCCACCCAGACCGTCTACGTTACAATATATATTTTTCATCAGCATTAGAAGCTGAGTCGATATAGCTATGTCCGTTTATCCGTCGGTGCAAATAAAGTTCAGACAGCGGATACAGGTATATCTAATTTTAGGTGATAGAGAATTGGGTTACTTCTAGTTTGGTATTTTTTTTTCGATTTCTCCGCTTCCTATATTGAATGAAAATAATAACTGCTAAGATTCTGCCCTGCAGAATTAAGTAAATTCTCTCGGATGCTAGGATTAAAAGTTGACTGCAGAAAGCACGGATGCAAAAATAAGAATGATGGAGACGCGACAAATGATAAATCGAAATCTTTAACACTAGATCTACCACACCAGTCAAAATGACTGGTTTTACTTTGTATTTCATAAATATTGACTAAGTGTTTTTATTTTTTTTCGATATTATGTTATGACTTTTTAAATAACCACTAAATACATACAATTTGATAAGTTAATTTCATCTTGTGTTCATAGGAAAAGAGATTTTTTTTTGTTTTTGGCACTTATACCGTAACCAGTCATTTTGGCTGGGTTTATGATTGATATGCAAATATTTTATATTTTGCCCTTTTAGGAAGTTCCCTTGTTTGAAACATCATTGTTTGTAAGTTTGTTTACACATCCCTGAAGATCTCACAGCTGAATATCAGTTATCAAGCCGAAGAAAGGCAAATGAAAATCACCGTCCAGTAACGCAGAATTCCCGGCCTGTACGTAAATGGTGCCAAATAGGGCATTGTAACAACAACAAGAAAAAAATTTCTATTTGTAAAACATGTAACAAACATGATTTTTTTGATTAAAACTAAAACACAATTGATGCATTTTATTATTTTATTTATATTTTTTTATTTCTCATTAAATCTTTTAAAGGATTACTAATTTTAATATAAAATAATAGGACTTTTCTTAACCAGTCAAATTGACTGGCTCTGTTATAATTAGGTATACAAATTACTTGGTAAATCTAGTGTTAATAACAGGTTCTAGTCATAGGATCACTAAAATGTTGGCTGTTATCCTAAATGTTAGAAATTGCAAAAAAAATTATAAATGGTGCAAAATTTGCCTAATATGTTTCAAAAATAGCTCAACTTTTGACTGAGATCTCCAAGCCACGAGGCGAATCATACCCCCATTTTGGGCTACCAACCTGTGCAACACTATCCCGGAATTTAACCTTGTAAGCTGCAATTTTAAAGTGCATTACATTGCAAACGGTAAAGAAAATCGTCACTAATATTACTAGCATTATTGCAATCGTATGTGTGTAAGATTCAAGTGCCACGAACAGTGACTTTACTTAATAACTTCGTTATTTTTTGAGCTATTGTCATAAAAATTTCAATTTGTTAGTGTCGCTATCTCCGCCGAAAGTTGCCTTAAGAACTCCTGTATTCAAGCTAAACGCAGGTCGTTCAAGTAATTCACTGGAAGTTTCATTCTATAAAGATTAATGTTAACAATATATATGCATGGAACTAGGAACTAATCATACCTAATCGTGTGTCCTCCTCGGCTTACACAAAAAGAGAGAACATGCGGAAGCTAAACTTAAACACCATATTTCACAATATGGCCATATTCATTAGGCGCCAAAAGACTTAAACAAAAATATTATATACTTATAGATAAAGCTAGACAGTGACAGTCACTCCCGCTGCTAATTATTCATTGATCAATTCCCGTCCTGCGAAAGTAACTAACTCGAAACTCGTGTACCTACAAATGCCTATAATAACTTTTATTCTTTTGAAGCGATTTTTATAAAAATTAACATTTGTCAGTTTAATATATCTATTAAGGATTTGCTGAGTTAGATAAAATTAATTAATTTTAAAGGTTTTATAAGGCCATCGACTCTTGTCACACTACAATCTTACGTTAGGTCTGCTAAAAATGAGGAGTTGTGAACTATTTAGAGTGTGCTTTGAATGTATTGCAAAAGGAAACAAAAACACCATTTCCATAGATCTGGCCTGTGACACCAAATTGTCTTAGAAACCAGACTAAATATCCCAGACCAAATATCCCTGACCAAATGGCCAAATGGTCCATTTAGGCAAAAAAAAAAAAAAAAGATAAATATAAAATTGTTAATTATTTAGATTTCTTTGAAACGGAAAATTATTCAATTTAATTTCAGCTAGCAACATTTTAGAAATCAGACACTTTACGCTGATTAAAAAAAATAAGCTAATTGAGACTTAAAAGTTGGAAGAAGTGGACAGCGAAAAATCGGATAAAGCGGTGTGTGCCAGTGGTAAGGCAAGTGTTCAATGAAAGACGTCAGTAATTATAGAATAATGCAATTCTTCTATAGTAACAATTGGGAGTTTACCATTGCATAGTTCGACATAGTGTTAGGTCAGCAAAATACGTGTTTATTGACGTAGGTCTTTATTGTTAACTGCTGACCATATCAGATCTACTTATGACTGATGAGCCATCGATATCTATAAACGGGTTACATACTATGTCCTACTTATCTTAATATACATTTCCATTTGTTCTTCATTATGATTGTCTTATTGTTATATTATTTTATATAAGCTAAACACCAACATACTCCCAACGTTGACCGCAAAATTGCTGGGGGCTGGGTTTGCTGCAGCAGGAGGCGCTATTGGATTGATGATCCGCACGGTTGTCAGCTCTGGACCATTGTGCTTAGGGGGTTGCGAGCATCTCCTTATTCCATATACCATCACAAGAACCAATGGTATTGTTAGCGCTACGTAGGAGACATAACTTCCAGTTTCGCTTAGTTTTCAGTTTTCCTTGAATGAGTTGAACTGAGTTGTTGTTGGCGCTGCTTTTGTTGGGCCAATGCTGAAGTTGCCAAATCTCACATATGACAATTTCATTGTGTCTGTCGTAGCTATACGGTGACCTGTTATTTGGATAGCAGAACTCCTTGCTGTACACGACGGGTCTAGAGTTAGCAATCCAGTCTTCTTGATAGCGACACCTTGTATATTATCGTCATAGGTCATTGCGAGTTCAATTGGTCTGGTGGTGCCAAAAATTCACTCAAACCACACGAATGACCAGTAAGTACTCGTGAAATTTCGGTTTGATTTCGTTGCATTGTCCTGGACCTTGGTTATGTCGTTCATTTGTTGTTCCATTAGTTTCATCTGATTTTCCACTGTGGCTTCGTTTCGCTTAATGATATTTATCGTTAAGTCAATTACAGATGTCTGGTCTTGTAGCAAGTTCAATAAGTAGTCTTCGTTTGACTTAACTTTTCGTATAGTGCCTGACATTTCTGAGGCATACTTTGAGTCCAGCACACCAAATAAGCCGTTCGCAATGTTTTCAATTATATTTATCGTTGTTGGCGTTCTATGTGAAGGAGATCATTTTCTGTTCGTAGCTCCGAGTTGACATGCTCGAAGTGTCTCTTCGTTGCGGTGCATTCCTCTGGAACCTTCATTAACACGCATATTTCTCGAACCTTTACTACTCCGTCTGAAAATGTCTTCAGGTCGGCCCAATATGGTTTGAGATCGTAAAATGCCACAATAGTCAGACGTTGACATCCTTCCTGTGCCAATACTTTTATAATATATGCCTGGTTTGGGGTTAAATCGAGTAATGTTAGTCCTTTGAGCAAATGCTATAGGAAGTACCAACAGCATTAGGCAGATCGTCATTGCCAACGGTGGTAGACCGACCGACAAACGTCTTTTTGCCTTTGGTTCTACATTGTCCTCGATAGCAGGATCTTTTTGAGAATTGAATTCTGTATCATCTGCCTCGATTTTACGTTTTATCCCCGTCTGTAAGCAAGGGAGTCAATTTATGGATATCCCCTCCGACCAAGTTTGTTACTTTAACGCAGTATAATGTCTGGCATCTTACTCTGCGCACAATGAAGCGCTGAACTAGTAGTAGTAGTAGCAGTAGTACCTGCTGCCTTTTCTGAGTGTATTGTATCGGTCAGCTCCTTTAGTTGGTTGTGTGCTCCAACAAAGTTTGTTGCTTTATTGCAGTATAATGTCTGGCATCTTCCTCTGCGCCCAATGAAACGCTGAAGCGCACCTACAAATGAGGCGATGGACAGGTCTCCGATCAACTCCAGGTGAACTGCCTTGGTTGCAAAGCATACCAATACTGCAATTTAAGTTTTTGTAGGGACGTTTTCCTCGAACTTTATGGTGTATCCAGAATGGTTCACAATAGTCTATTCCGGCGTTGAGAAAGGTTCTATTTTGAGATACCCGGTTCCCAGGAAAGTCACCCTTGACTTGTTTTAAGAACTGAGGCCGGTACTTAGTGCATGCTATGCAGGCCTGGATCACATTCCGGACCATCGGCTTGACCTTAATGATGTGGGTGCCGAGCTATTCCGCGTAGTGCCTTATGTCCACAATGAAGATTCTCTTCATGAAGTTTCCGTAGTATCATTTTTACCACCGGGTAAAAATGATACTTCATGAAGTTTCCGTTGATACTGGTGCTTGTTGTAACCAAGTTGCTACTCGTATGATTGAATGTTCATCCAGTTTTAGTGGGAATGTTGCCACCGTGCTTTTGCGATCCAACGGTTGATCAGGTCGTTTTTTTAAGTGCCGTTATTCATATGAAAATCCTGATTTCTGATCCTAATTGGAGATCCTGTCGAACTCTATCCGTGAGTTCAGCTCCAAGTACAGCTGCACATAGTTGCAGCCGGGGGTCTGCTTTTCAAGGGGAGCCACTCTCGACTTGGCGCACAACAATCTAACGGAAATTTGGCCATTTTTATACGCCTTTTTTGATGCATCAACAAATGTATGCAGTTCCTTTGCAGTGGGGACCTTGCCATCAAAAATATGCCTTGAAATTTTCATGTGGTTTAATGACTGTACATCCTCTCGGTAGGCTTCCCATTGCTTCTCCAAATACGGCAGCAGGTCACCATCCATCTCAATTAGTTCGGTAGCAACATGTTGAAGAAACATTTTCGCTCTTACCACTAACGGTGCGAACAGCCCTAGATGACCGATCGAGATTTGACCGACTTCAGATACTACCACTCGTCTGGTTATTCCTTTTGTAAGCCTTTGAGCCTTTTTACATAATTGATGTTCTTTGGGTGCACATATTATACCCAATGTTTTGACACTTGTTTGTGCCATCCATAACACTCTTAGCTTGGAGGTGGTACTTTGTGGCTTTAGTGTAATGTGTGACATAAATTTCACATACTCCTTTTTTATGTCAGTGCTCATTCGCCGCTCTAACGACATTAATTTTCTTTTTGCTACTTCCCGAGATTTTCCAAGGGATGAAGCCTCTTCAGCAAATGAAAGCTTTACAATTAGTCGATTGTCAGCCGCCGTGTGTATTCTTCCTCCGGACTCCTGTACCATTACATTGGCTCTAGTGCGTCAAGCTGCCAGAATCTTTCTAGAGATTCCTCTGGATTCGTCATGCCTACCATACATGTGCTTTCAGCTGACGTTGACATATTACATATATTCATATTCTGCCAGCAACAATCCATCCAAACTCTGAATTTTGAAATGTTGCACGGTTTCGATTGCCCCGTCTTCTTTCTGGTAGCAGTAAAGCATAGTGATCATCAGCTCCCAACAGCATATAAATTTTTCCTGGTTTATCAAATGTTGGGTCCGCTAATTGAATGTTGTCTGGTAATGTGACTTTCTGCGTTATTTGTTCTGTGGGTTGGTCACCTATTATGTGTGGCAATACAAATGCCTCGACTAGCATTGCAAACTTGTTGTATTTTGACCTTACAACCAAGCTTACTCGCGCTTTGCTTATCTGTGATTGACCACCCACTCCATTTATGTGCACATGAGTCTCGATAATTTTTAACGATAATTTCTTTACCAGTGTTTCTGAGACGAAATTTACTTGTGAGCCGCTATCCAGGAGTGATCGAAATTCTCCTTTCCTTTCATTGATCCCTTTTACCACTATTTTGGCCGTTGCCAACAGGGTGTATTTTCTGCCAATTCCATATGTAGAAGCTGCAGAAGCAGATGTAGCAACTTGATTGCCTGTTTCTAAATGCAACATTGTGTTATGTTTTTTATCGCATTTAAAGCATCCCCTTCAAGAGCAATTTTTTGCCAAATGGTCCGGCTTGAAGCAATTGACACACAATTTGTGTCTCTGCACCCAATTAAGACGCTCTGCTGCGGATTTGATTTTGAACTTTTCACATTGGAAGAGTTTGTGCTTTGCTCTTTCGCAGAAAGCACACAGGGTACTGTTTGTCCCAGATGCTGTTGCGCATGTCTTCCTTGGATCAATGCTGCGATTTTCGTTTCTCGGTTTCCCAATCGCCTCTAATGTTAGGAAGCGCTGTTCCAAGAAAGATAGGAAGTCCTTTACTTCCTGCAGATCCTTTGTGTTGGAAAGAGATTGCTCATATAGTGTGTGGTTGAATCTATCTAAATTTCTTGTCATATGAAACATTATGACAGCACCTGACTATTCCATATTGACGCCTACATTTTTTAAGGCTTGCAATGATTCAAAAATGTTATCATGCTAATTCTTTATAGATTTGATTTTAAGTACCACATTTTCTCTATTGTGGATACATTTGACTCATGAACCACTTTGACTTCGGCCACTTGACATCCTGCCGTTGTTATCTTTTGGGATATTTTAAAATTTAAAGTGTTTTTCCTTAACGTGTGTGGCTGATTGTAATTCAGTTTGTTTGTGACAAAAGTACAGCTGCTTTACATTTTCTTTAATGCATTTTTTGGTGAATCGTCTTCAGATGAACACGATGGTTATTTTCATAGAATTGAGTTTTAATAAATTAATTTGTTGAGATAAGTTTTGAACGCTTTTACTAAACCAAAAACTTAAGAACTAAAAAAAAATACAGAGTATTATTATTATATTATTATAATGGTCCTGAGAGCATTATTTATTTATTATTTTTTTAGTTTTAACTTCCTAACAGGAACACCACGTTTGCATTGCAGACTTGAACAGTGAAACTTCGTTTACTCACGTAAGTTAATCTGTAAAATTATCTAACGAAATCGGAACGAATAGCTTTTATCTAGTTTGCTGAATCTCTACCTTTATTTATAAAATTTATTTTTTTTTAGGATCTCTGGTTAGAGATTACGACCTATTTAAATTTAAATCGAACTTAGCCGGCTCGAGGTCAATCTTACAAAAGAAGATTATTTCAAAGGCAACACACAAAAAGGTGAGCATGTTGTCTGTATAGCTATTTCAAGAACTACCAAATTCTATCATCAACAGACTTTGCTAAAGAACTCCAGAATTGCAATAGCCATACCATGTCTTCAACGCTAAAACTAGTTGGGAATTACATTGCCACTAAATGAAGCGAAAAAAGTTGGCGAAGCCTACAATACCGAAGACCACCTTTTTGTGCATACCCTTAGGCGCTATGAAAAATTAGTGTAAGAGCTTCGCCCTTATCGAACTAAATTCACGACCTGTTATTTTATACACGGTATATTGTAGCATATAGAAAAAAGGGTTTTTTGGAATAAACATTCCAAAGTAACGGCGTGCCTTCCGTTAGTGTTATCTGGTTAGAGATTACGACCTATTGAAATTTAAATCGAACTTAGCCGGCTCGAGGTCAATCTTACAAAAGAAGATTATTTCAAAGGCAACACACAAAAAGGTGAGCAGGTTGTCTGTATAGCTATTTCAAGAACTACCAAGTTCTATCATCAGCAGACTTTGCTAAAGAACTCCAGAATTGCAATAGCCATACCATGTCTTCAACGCTAAAACTAGTTGGGAATTACATTGCCACTAAATGAAGCGAAAAAAGTTGGCGAAGCCTAAAATACCGAAGACCACCTTTTTGTGCATACCCTTAGGCGCTATGAAAAATTAGTGTAAGAGCTTCGCCCTTAACAAACTAAATTAACGACCTGTTATTTTATACACGGTATATTGTACCATATAAAAAAAAGGGTTTTTTTGGAATAAAAATTCCAAAGTAACGGTGTGCCTTCCGTTAGTGTTATCTGGTTAGAGATTACGACCCTTTTTTCTATATGGTACAATATAGTTTAGTTTGTTAAGGGCGAAGCTCTTACACTAATTTTTCATAGCGCCTAAGGGTATGCACAAAAAGGTGGTCTTCGGTATTGTAGGCTTCGCCAACTTTTTTCGCTTCATTTAGTTGCAATGTAATTCCCAACTAGTTTTAGCGTTGAAGACATGGTATGGCTTTTGCAATTGTGAAGTTCTTTAGCAAAGTCTGCTGATGATAGAACTTGGTAGTTCTTGAAATTGCTATACAGACAACCTGCTCATCTTTTTGTGTGTTGCCTTTGAAATAATCTTCTTTTGTAAGATCGACCTCGAGCCGGCTAAGTTCGATTTTTTTTAGGATCTTTACTGAAGGTTACATTAAATGTCAATGACAATGGCATAAATTAAAATTATTTACGAACAGAAAAAGTAATTCGTTTCGATAAAAAATGAAGTAAGTAAGTCGCCTCGCCGACTTTGGTATACCATACACCAGTAAAGTAAATATTTCAACTTTATTAAACAAATGCATTTTCACGTGCTTCTTACAAGCATATTTTAGTATCTCGCTCACTCATTTATACGAGCACCCTAGCGCCCCCACCAGCCAACGGCCAACTCCGGCCTTATGGAAAAACGTTTATATGCATAACTCGACTGTTTTTTGTCCGATTTTGATCAAATTTGGTATTTTGCTAGATATTAGTATTAAATTTAAGTGTGCCAAATTTGATTGCATAAGGTAAAAAAATACGGGAGATAATCAAGTTTTTCAAATTACGGGGGCGGAAAAGGGCGTGGCAAAATTTTTATACATACAAAATGTGTGCATTTACTAAGCGAATATAAATACCAAATATGGTGTCTCTAGCTGAAATAGTTTTTGAGATAAACGTTTTTTTTAATTTCGGGGGCGGAAAGGGGCGTGGCAAAAATTTGAAATAAACTTGATCACTCTACGTACTACACGAGTCTACATACCAAATTTGGTGGCTCTAGCTCTTACAGTCTGCGAGATCTAGGTGTTCATACGGACAGACGGACGGACGGACGGACGGACAGACGGACGGACAGACGGACATGGCTAGATCGACTCGGTTGTTGATCCTGATCAAGAATATATATACTTTGTGAGGTCGGAGATGCTTCCTTCTGCCTGTTACATACATTTTGGCGACTTTAATATAACATTTCACCCTATGGGTGTATGGTATAAAAATTATCAAAAAAATGATAAAATAATCAAAACAGTTCGCAAAAGTTTGGTTTGAGAGTCGCGGAATGGATACTGCTTAATACAATAGACACTTACCCCCTACTTTAGTCGCTGAAAGTCCTCCCAACAATGTTCTGTAGGAGGGGGTTTTCTGTGATAAACTTTTCCTTGCGCTTTATGACCACCATTTAACACAGGTTCTCTCACTTTTTTTTTTTTTTTGTATTTTTTTATTTTATAGATACTCTACTCTATCCGGATCGGACCACAATATTTTACAGTTTCATAAGAGAAATATGTGAAGAAGTATGAAAGTATTAACTCAAAATGTCAAAAAAATTACCTTCACAAACGAAAGCTCTATTCCATAATACATGTAGTTTTTACGACACAGCTTTAGTGCAAAAATTTTTACCACCGTGAAGAAACCTATGCAAAAAAAAAAAGGAAAACGCGCTGCCAGCTCCGTAAAAACGATAGATCATCTATCGTTATCCCACAATTGTTTATTTGTCGATTGATCGACATCGGAAGGAAGATTAGCGCGTAAAACAGATATGTTTAAAAATTTGACAAATTTTCAAATATTTCGACGCACTATTTTATAGTTTTCTTATATATGGTGTTTAAAACTATGGCTTCGGTGACTTATACGTAAAACGCCGAGGGAATATGAAGGAATGTAAGGACACTGCGGCAGTTCCTAATCGACACTGGTGTAAACAGACATTTAATCAGCCATGAACTTTTCTGAGGCGCCGCTGCATTACAAGCCCTATTTCTAGTACAGTCAGCAGGAAGGCCTCATTAAAGTCCCACCATTTTTAACTGGTCCTTTTTTTGCCACTTTCGGCTCACTTACATTATTCACACCACCAAATTTGAAAAGCATTAATGGAATTATAGGTGACGATAAGTTAAAGCAACTAAGTGCAAACATTAAAAGGGAACTTGATATTCTAATCATAAAACCTGGATAAGATACTGATACAAGTCTTCTTAACCACAGATCAGCACAAGTCAACATTCTCATAAAAAAGGGCCAACCAGAAGAAGTTAGGTTTATCCTTGAAGCCAAAATTAATCATTATACCCTTGCAAAAAGGGTATATTAATTTTGGTCAGAAGTGTGCAACGCATAGAAGGAAGCATTATATATTCTTGATCAGCACGACGATACGAGTTCAAATAGCCATGTCCGTCCGTCCGTCCGTCCGTCCGCCCGTCCGTCCGTCCGTCCGTCTGTCCGTCCGTCTGGATCAACGCAATCTCCTCCTAGACCGTTGGAGCTACAGAGCTGAAATTTTGCATGTAGGCTTGTATATACTCCAGGCGTTGTATATCTCGGACTCAGACGGATCGGATCACTATATCATATAGCTCCCATACAAACGGCAAAGTCACGAACAGTGACTTTTCTTAATAACTTCGTTACTTTAAACGCGATTGCTTTCAAATTAAACATTTGTTAGTTTAATATATCTGTTAATGACTGTGCCGAATTTGATAAAGATCGGGTAACTATATCATATAGCTCCCATAGGAACGATCGGTGGAAAACAGTGACTTTGATCAATATCTTCGTTATTTCCTATGCTAAGATTGTTGGCCGTTCTTTCGCAAACATTAGCCTTTTTAGCTTGAACATTTTTCCACTTTGATGGCTATAGATAAGGAAAGAGTTACCATAAAAGTTGCAAGGGTATACAAACTTTGAGGCGGTCGAAGTTAGCCCCGGCCCTCTGGTTTTTATCTGTCTTTGACCCTGTGGTTCTTGGAGAAGCTACGTCCGCACCCGAACGTAGGATCCTTTTTGGTTTGGGTGGACAAAATGGAGAATGGAGAAAAGTAATACCGCAAAACACTAGGTGTCATGATCATTCCAGACAAAAATCCCACGGACGACATTAACTCTACGTTAGCTAGTTTAGGCAATGACAACTTCTATTATAAAGCTATTGACTTGACTTTTGGAATCCACTTCTGAATCCGGGGGATATTCCAAAAACAGCATTGGCTAACAAAATTGCTATTACGGGGTCTGATTACGGGGTAAGGAAGCAAAGCATAGTTAGAGATACAGTGTTTTAAAGATAGAGGAATAAAGTTTCTAGTAGGTCTACGGTGTACAGATAGGTTTAACGGGTTCAACAGATCAGGAGACTCTATTTTCCCAAGTATAAGTTTGTGTATAAAGATAGCACCAAGCACGATTAAATAAAGAAAAACAATTGATTAAAAAAGCCCACTGGATACGATGGCAAATTGACATTGCGATCCCAATTTAGACCGCAAAGAGCAAAATGCAGAATTTGAAGTAAACAGTTTTTCAAGTTTTTCAAATTTCGGGGGCGGAAAAGGGCGTGGCAAAATTTTTATACATACAAAATGTGTGCATTTACTAAGCGAATATAAATACCAAATATGGTGTCTCTAGCTGAAATAGTTTTTGAGATAAACGTTTTTTTTAATTTCGGGGGCGGAAAGGGGCGTGGCAAAAATTTGAAATAAACTTGATCACTCTACGTACTACACGAGTCTACATACCAAATTTGGTGGCTCTAGCTCTTACAGTCTGCGAGATCTAGGTGTTCATACGGACAGACGGACGGACGGACGGACGGACAGACGGACGGACAGACGGACATGGCTAGATCGACTCGGTTGTTGATCCTGATCAAGAATATATATACTTTGTGAGGTCGGAGATGCTTCCTTCTGCCTGTTACATACATTTTGGCGACTTTAATATACCATTTCACCCTATGGGTGTATGGTATAAAAATTATCAAAAAAATGATAAAATAATCAAAACAGTTCGCAAAAGTTTGGTTTGAGAGTCGCGGAATGGATACTGCTTAATACAATAGACACTTACCCCCTACTTTAGTCGCTGAAAGTCCTCCCAACAATGTTCTGTAGGAGGGGGTTTTCTGTGATAAACTTTTCCTTGCGCTTTATGACCACCCTTTAACACAGGTTCTCTCACTTTTTTTTTTTTTTGTATTTTTTTATTTTATAGATACTCTACTCTATCCGGATCGGACCACAATATTTTACAGTTTCATAAGAGAAATATGTGAAGAAGTATGAAAGTATTAACTCAAAATGTCAAAAAAATTACCTTCACAAACGAAAGTTCTATTCCATAATACATGTAGTTTTTACGACACAGCTTTAGTGCAAAAATTTTTACCACCGTGAAGAAACCTATGCAAAAAAAAAAAAGGAAAACGCGCTGCCAGCTCCGTAAAAACGATAGATCATCTATCGTTATCCCACAATTGTTTATTTGTCGATTGATCGACATCGGAAGGAAGATTAGCGCGTAAAACAGATATGTTTAAAAATTTGACAAATTTTCAAATATTTCGACGCACTATTTTATAGTTTTCTTATATATGGTGTTTAAAACTATGGCTTCGGTGACTCATACGTAAAACGCCGAGGGAATATGAAGGAATGTAAGGACACTGCGGCAGTTCCTAATCGACACTGGTGTAAACAGACATTTAATCAGCCATGAACTTTTCTGAGGCGCCGCTGCATTACAAGCCCTATTTCTAGTACAGTCAGCAGGAAGGCCTCATTAAAGTCCCACCATTTTTAACTGGTCCTTTTTTTTGCCACTTTCGGCTCACTTACATTATTCACACCACCAAATTTGAAAAGCATTAATGGAATTATAGGTGACGATAAGTTAAAGCAACTAAGTGCAAACTAAGGCTTGTATATACTCCAGGCGTTGTATATCTCGGACTCAGACGGATCGGATCACTATATCATATAGCTCCCATACAAACGGCAAAGTCACGAACAGTGACTTTTCTTAATAACTTCGTTACTTTAAACGCGATTGCTTTCAAATTAAACATTTGTTAGTTTAATATATCTGTTAATGACTGTGCCGAATTTGATAAAGATCGGGTAACTATATCATATAGCTCCCATAGGAACGATCGGTGGAAAACAGTGACTTTGATCAATATCTTCGTTATTTCCTATGCTAAGATTGTTGGCCGTTCTTTCGCAAACATTAGCCTTTTTAGCTTGAACATTTTTCCACTTTGATGGCTATAGGTAAGGAAAGAGTTACCATAAAAGTTGCAAGGGTATACAAACTTTGAGGCGGTCGAAGTTAGCCCCGGCCCTCTGGTTTTTATCTGTCTTTGACCCTGTGGTTCTTGGAGAAGCTACGTCCGCACCCGAACGTAGGATCCTTTTTGGTTTGGGTGGACAAAATGGAGAATGGAGAAAAGTAATACCGCAAAACACTAGGTGTCATGATCATTCCAGACAAAAATCCCACGGACGACATTAACTCTACGTTAGCTAGTTTAGGCAATGACAACTTCTATTATAAAGCTATTGACTTGACTTTTGGAATCCACTTCTGAATCCGGGGGATATTCCAAAAACAGCATTGGCTAACAAAATTGCTATTACGGGGTCTGATTACGGGGTAAGGAAGCAAAGCATAGTTAGAGATACAGTGTTTTAAAGATAGAGGAATAAAGTTTCTGGTAGGTCTACGGTGTACAGATAGGTTTAACGGGTTCAACAGATCAGGAGACTCTATTTTCCCAAGTATAAGTTTGTGTATAAAGATAGCACCAAGCACGATTAAATAAAGAAAAACAATTGATTAAAAAAGCCCACTGGATACGATGGCAAATTGACATTGCGATCCCAATTTAGACCGCAAAGAGCAAAATGCAGAATTTGAAGTAAACAGAATTTTGGTTGTGTACGGATCATGAAATTCTTTTGATCATGACTGTACATTTAGACGTTAAGGCTTAATAGGTTGGTTTGACACTAGCTCTGAAGATTGTTAAGATCGGATTGAAGCAGGCGAGAAGACGATATGTCTTAATAGTTTAGGTAAAGCTGAACATCATCCGAGTATATAGGCGCACGAGAATGTGTCACTACCAATGGAAGAAAAATTATAAAAAGAGTGAATAGCAATGGAGGCAAATGACTACCCTGAGTTACTTGGATGGTCTTAGAAAATTTAGACGTAAATCGAATCAAGCAAGCAAGGGCTGGAGATACAAGGTGCGTTAAACAGTTTGCAAAGCAATCTTGAATCCTTTGATCGAGTGGGAAGTAAATTCTAATAGGTAAGTAGTGGTCCCAACAATATTTGGATGACGAGATAATAAAGCTGCAAAAATGCTGCAATTGATATGTTATTATTTTTTCAACTACTTTAGGTATGGCAGACAATTTGGAAATACCCATATAATTGGAGGTTTCGGACTTTTTTCCTTTTTTACGAAGAGAACTAATATATGATTCCTTCCATATAGATAGAGAGTCCATATGATTATAAGAGGAAGGTCAATGGTTACATCTACAGTTATATGGAAGTTGTCTTCAAGGATAACTAAGTCAGTCCTAAAAACATCGCAGTTGAAAAACGCCACCATTACGGGTAGTCCGATTATGTCTGTGTGTTAAATATTTTAAAAGAGCAAGGAAAAATTTTCTTTTTGGTATGTAGAAGTGCCAGGCACAACATTTGCCCGGACGGTTCGGAAAATACAATAAAAATCGTATCAGTAAGACGATATCAGCAACTGTGCACTTGGTGAAACCGTGTCATTACCGGAAGTCAGAACTGGTAAAGATCGAGGTGCCAACAGACTGAACGACGCGCCCCGAAACCAGGCCCTTTTTCGCGTCGGAGAATCAATCAAAAGTTTAGAACTTTTAAACTGCCAAAAGCCTTTGAACGCCAGCTTACAGGGTTTTAACTGCATGTCTGTTTCATAAAACTTCGCATATCGAGATCCAAACCACGACACGAATCACAGCCCCATTTGGTTGTCACAGAGTGAACACTAACGAAAGTCTTCACTGGTCTTGCTGGGATTGTTGCAAGTATATTTGCAGCAGACAGACATTATTTAATACAATTGACTAATCAAAAACTATTTTAGAAATTAATCTCGCCGACTTGGGTATACCATACACCAGTAAAGCAAATATTTCAAATTTATTAAACAAATGCATTTTCACATGCTTCTTACAAGCATATCTTATTATCTCGCTCACTCAATCATACGAGCACCCTAGCGCCCCCACCAGCCAACGGCCAACTCCGGCCTTATGGAAAAACGTTTATATGCATAACTCGACTGTTTTTTGTCCGATTTTGATCAAATTTGGTATTTTGCTAGATATTAGTATTAAATTTAAGTGTGCCAAATTTGATTGCATAAGGTAAAAAAATACGGGAGATAATCAAGTTTTTCAAATTACGGGGGCGGAAAAGGGCGTGGCAAAATTTTTATACATACAAAATGTGTGCATTTACTAAGCGAATATAAATACCAAATATGGTGTCTCTAGCTGAAATAGTTTTTGAGATAAACGCTTTTTTTTAATTTCGGGGGCGGAAAGGGGCGTGGCAAAAATTTGAAATAAACTTGATCACTCTACATACTACACCAGTCTCCGAGATCTAGGTGTTCATACGGACAGACGGACAGACGGACGGACGGACAGACGGACGGACAGACGGACATGGCTAGATCGACTCGGTTGTTGATCCTGATCAAGAATATATATACTTTGTGAGGTCGGAGATGCTTCCTTCTGCCTGTTACATACATTTTGGCGACTTTAATATACCATTTCACCCTATGGGTGTATGGTATAAAAATTATCAAAAAAATGATAAAATAATCAAAACAGTTCGCAAAAGTTTGGTTTGAGAGTCGCGGAATGGATACTGCTTAATACAATAGACACTTACCCCCTACTTTAGTCGCTGAAAGTCCTCCCAACAATGTTCTGTAGGAGGGGGTTTTCTGTGATAAACTTTTCCTTGCGCTTTATGACCACCATTTAACACAGGTTCTCTCACTTTTTTTTTTTTTTTGTATTTTTTTATTTTATAGATACTCTACTCTATCCGGATCGGACCACAATATTTTACAGTTTCATAAGAGAAATATGTGAAGAAGTATGAAAGTATTAACTCAAAATGTCAAAAAAATTACCTTCACAAACGAAAGTTCTATTCCATAATACATGTAGTTTTTACGACACAGCTTTAGTGCAAAAATTTTTACCACCGTGAAGAAACCTATGCAAAAAAAAAATGGAAAACGCGCTGCCAGCTCCGTAAAAACGATAGATCATCTATCGTTATCCCACAATTGTTTATTTGTCGATTGATCGACATCGGAAGGAAGATTAGCGCGTAAAACAGATATGTTTAAAAATTTGACAAATTTTCAAATATTTCGACGCACTATTTTATAGTTTTCTTATATATGGTGTTTAAAACTATGGCTTCGGTGACTTATACGTAAAACGCCGAGGGAATATGAAGGAATGTAAGGACACTGCGGCAGTTCCTAATCGACACTGGTGTAAACAGACATTTAATCAGCCATGAACTTTTCTGAGGCGCCGCTGCATTACAAGCCCTATTTCTAGTACAGTCAGCAGGAAGGCCTCATTAAAGTCCCACCATTTTTAACTGGTCCTTTTTTTTGCCCCCTTCGGCTCACTTACATTATTCACACCACCAAATTTGAAAAGCATTAATGGAATTATAGGTGACGATAAGTTAAAGCAACTAAGTGCAAACATTAAAAGGGAACTTGATATTCTAATCATAAAATCTGGATAAGATACTGATACAAGTCTTCTTAACCACAGATCAGCACAAGTCAACATTCTCATAAAAAAGGGCCAACCAGAAGAAGTTAGGTTTATCCTTGAAGCCAAAATTAATCATTATACCCTTGCAAAAAGGGTATATTAATTTTGGTCAGAAGTGTGCAACGCATAGAAGGAAGCATTATATATTCTTGATCAGCACGACGATACGAGTTCAAATAGCCATGTCCGTCCGTCCGTCCGCCCGTCCGTCCGTCCGTCCGCCCGTCCGTCCGTCCGTCCGTCTGTCCGTCCGTCTGGATCAACGCAATCTCCTCCTAGACCGTTGGAGCTACAGAGCTGAAATTTTGCATGTAGGCTTGTATATACTCCAGGCGTTGTATATCTCGGACTCAGACGGATCGGATCACTATATCATATAGCTCCCATACAAACGGCAAAGTCACGAACAGTGACTTTTCTTAATAACTTCGTTACTTTAAACGCGATTGCTTTCAAATTAAACATTTGTTAGTTTAATATATCTGTTAATGACTGTGCCGAATTTGATAAAGATCGGGTAACTATATCATATAGCTCCCATAGGAACGATCGGTGGAAAACAGTGACTTTGATCAATATCTTCGTTATTTCCTATGCTAAGATTGTTGGCCGTTCTTTCGCAAACATTAGCCTTTTTAGCTTGAACATTTTTCCACTTTGATGGCTATAGGTAAGGAAAGAGTTACCATAAAAGTTGCAAGGGTATACAAACTTTGAGGCGGTCGAAGTTAGCCCCGGCCCTCTGGTTTTTATCTGTCTTTGACCCTGTGGCTCTTGGAAGGCTAACAAAATTGCTATTACGGGGTCTGATTACGGGGTAAGGAAGCAAAGCATAGTTAGAGATACAGTGTTTTAAAGATAGAGGAATAAAGTTTCTGGTAGGTCTACGGTGTACAGATAGGTTTAACGGGTTCAACAGATCAGGAGACTCTATTTTCCCAAGTATAAGTTTGTGTATAAAGATAGCACCAAGCACGATTAAATAAAGAAAAACAATTGATTAAAAAAGCCCACTGGATACGATGGCAAATTGACATTGCGATCCCAATTTAGACCGCAAAGAGCAAAATGCAGAATTTGAAGTAAACAGAATTTTGGTTGTGTACGGATCATGAAATTCTTTTGATCATGACTGTACATTTAGACGTTAAGGCTTAATAGGTTGGTTTGACAGTAGCTCTGAAGATTGTTAAGATCGGATTGAAGCAGGCGAGAAGACGATATGTCTTAATAGTTTAGGTAAAGCTGAACATCATCCGAGTATATAGGCGCACGAGAATGTGTCACTACCAATGGAAGAAAAATTATAAAAAGAGTGAATAGCAATGGAGGCAAATGACTACCCTGAGTTACTTGGATGGTCTTAGAAAATTTAGACGTAAATCGAATCAAGCAAGCAAGGGCTGGAGATACAAGGTGCGTTAAACAGTTTGCAAAGCAATCTTGAATCCTTTGATCGAGTGGGAAGTAAATTCTAATAGGTAAGTAGTGGTCCCAACAATATTTGGATGACGAGATAATAAAGCTGCAAAAATGCTGCAATTGATATGTTATTATTTTTTCAACTACTTTAGGTATGGCAGACAATTTGGAAATACCCATATAATTGGAGGTTTCGGACTTTTTTCCTTTTTTACGAAGAGAACTAATATATGATTCCTTCCATATAGATAGAGAGTCCATATGATTATAAGAGGAAGGTCAATGGTTACATCTACAGTTATATGGAAGTTGTCTTCAAGGATAACTAAGTCAGTCCTAAAAACATCGCAGTTGAAAAACGCCACCATTACGGGTAGTCCGATTATGTCTGTGTGTTAAATATTTTAAAAGAGCAAGGAAAAATTTTCTTTTTGGTATGTAGAAGTGCCAGGCACAACATTTGCCCGGACGGTTCGGAAAATACAATAAAAATCGTATCAGTAAGACGATATCAGCAACTGTGCACTTGGTGAAACCGTGTCATTACCGGAAGTCAGAACTGGTAAAGATCGAGGTGCCAACAGACTGAACGACGCGCCCCGAAACCAGGCCCTTTTTCGCGTCGGAGAATCAATCAAAAGTTTAGAACTTTTAAACTGCCAAAAGCCTTTGAACGCCAGCTTACAGGGTTTTAACTGCATGTCTGTTTCATAAAACTTCGCATATCGAGATCCAAACCACGACACGAATCACAGCCCCATTTGGTTGTCACAGAGTGAACACTAACGAAAGTCTTCACTGGTCTTGCTGGGATTGTTGCAAGTATATTTGCAGCAGACAGACATTATTTAATACAATTGACTAATCAAAAACTATTTTAGAAATTAATAAGTAATTAAAAATGAAGTAAGTAGGTCGTCTCGCCGACTTGGGTATACCATACACCAGTAAAGCAAATATTTCAACTTTATTAAACAAATGCATTTTCACATGCTTCTTACAAGCATATCTTATTATCTCGCTCACTCAATCATACGAGCACCCTAGCGCCCCCACCAGCCAACGGCCAACTGCGGCCTTATGGAAAAACGTTTATATGCATAACTCGACTGTTTTTTGTCCGATTTTGATCAAATTTGGTATTTTGCTAGATATTAGTATTAAATTTAAGTGTGCCAAATTTGATTGCATAAGGTAAAAAAATACGGGAGAAAATCAAGTTTTTCAAATTACGGGGGCGGAAAAGGGCGTGGCAAAATTTTTATACATACAAAATGTGTGCATTTACTAAGCGAATATAAATATCAAATATGGTGTCTCTAGCTGAAATAGTTTTTGAGATAAACGCTTTTTTTTAATTTCGGGGGCGGAAAGGGGCGTGGCAAAAATTTGAAATAAACTTGATCACTCTACATACTACACCAGTCTCCGAGATCTAGGTGTTCATACGGACAGACGGACAGACGGACGGACGGACAGACGGACGGACAGACGGACATGGCTAGATCGACTCGGTTGTTGATCCTGATCAAGAATATATATACTTTGTGAGGTCGGAGATGCTTCCTTCTGCCTGTTACATACATTTTGGCGACTTTAATATACCATTTCACCCTATGGGTGTATGGTATAAAAATTATCAAAAAAATGATAAAATAATCAAAACAGTTCGCAAAAGTTTGGTTTGAGAGTCGCGGAATGGATACTGCTTAATACAATAGACACTTACCCCCTACTTTAGTCGCTGAAAGTCCTCCCAACAATGTTCTGTAGGAGGGGGTTTTCTGTGATAAACTTTTCCTTGCGCTTTATGACCACCATTTAACACAGGTTCTCTCACTTTTTTTTTTTTTTTGTATTTTTTTATTTTATAGATACTCTACTCTATCCGGATCGGACCACAATATTTTACAGTTTCATAAGAGAAATATGTGAAGAAGTATGAAAGTATTAACTCAAAATGTCAAAAAAAATTACCTTCACAAACGAAAGCTCTATTCCATAATACATGTAGTTTTTACGACACAGCTTTAGTGGAAAAATTTTTACCACCGTGAAGAAACCTATGCAAAAAAAAAAAGGAAAACGCGCTGCCAGCTCCGTAAAAACGATAGATCATCTATCGTTATCCCACAATTGTTTATTTGTCGATTGATCGACATCGGAAGGAAGATTAGCGCGTAAAACAGATATGTTTAAAAATTTGACAAATTTTCAAATATTTCGACGCACTATTTTATAGTTTTCTTATATATGGTGTTTAAAACTATGGCTTCGGTGACTTATACGTAAAACGCCGAGGGAATATGAAGGAATGTAAGGACACTGCGGCAGTTCCTAATCGACACTGGTGTAAACAGACATTTAATCAGCCATGAACTTTTCTGAGGCGCCGCTGCATTACAAGCCCTATTTCTAGTACAGTCAGCAGGAAGGCCTCATTAAAGTCCCACCATTTTTAACTGGTCCTTTTTTTTGCCCCCTTCGGCTCACTTACATTATTCACACCACCAAATTTGAAAAGCATTAATGGAATTATAGGTGACGATAAGTTAAAGCAACTAAGTGCAAACATTAAAAGGGAACTTGATATTCTAATCATAAAATCTGGATAAGATACTGATACAAGTCTTCTTAACCACAGATCAGCACAAGTCAACATTCTCATAAAAAAGGGCCAACCAGAAGAAGTTAGGTTTATCCTTGAAGCCAAAATTAATCATTATACCCTTGCAAAAAGGGTATATTAATTTTGGTCAGAAGTGTGCAACGCATAGAAGGAAGCATTTCCGACCATTAAAAGTATATATATTCTTGATCAGCACGACGATACGAGTTCAAATAGCCATGTCCGTCCGTCCGTCCGCCCGTCCGTCCGTCCGTCCGTCTGTCCGTCCGTCTGGATCAACGCAATCTCCTCCTAGACCGTTGGAGCTACAGAGCTGAAATTTTGCATGTAGGCTTGTATATACTCCAGGCGTTGTATATCTCGGACTCAGACGGATCGGATCACTATATCATATAGCTCCCATACAAACGGCAAAGTCACGAACAGTGACTTTTCTTAATAACTTCGTTACTTTAAACGCGATTGCTTTCAAATTAAACATTTGTTAGTTTAATATATCTGTTAATGACTGTGCCGAATTTGATAAAGATCGGGTAACTATATCATATAGCTCCCATAGGAACGATCGGTGGAAAACAGTGACTTTGATCAATATCTTCGTTATTTCCTATGCTAAGATTGTTGGCCGTTCTTTCGCAAACATTAGCCTTTTTAGCTTGAACATTTTTCCACTTTGATGGCTATAGGTAAGGAAAGAGTTACCATAAAAGTTGCAAGGGTATACAAACTTTGAGGCGGTCGAAGTTAGCCCCGGCCCTCTGGTTTTTATCTGTCTTTGACCCTGTGGCTCTTGGAGAAGCTACGTCCGCACCCGAACGTAGGATCCTTTTTGGTTTGGGTGGACAAAATGGAGAATGGAGAAAAGTAATACCGCAAAACACTAGGTGTCATGATCATTCCAGACAAAAATCCCACGGACGACATTAACTCTACGTTAGCTAGTTTAGGCAATGACAACTTCTATTATAAAGCTATTGACTTGACTTTTGGAATCCACTTCTGAATCCGGGGGATATTCCAAAAACAGCATTGGCTAACAAAATTGCTATTACGGGGTCTGATTACGGGGTAAGGAAGCAAAGCATAGTTAGAGATACAGTGTTTTAAAGATAGAGGAATAAAGTTTCTGGTAGGTCTACGGTGTACAGATAGGTTTAACGGGTTCAACAGATCAGGAGACTCTATTTTCCCAAGTATAAGTTTGTGTATAAAGATAGCACCAAGCACGATTAAATAAAGAAAAACAATTGATTAAAAAAGCCCACTGGATACGATGGCAAATTGACATTGCGATCCCAATTTAGACCGCAAAGAGCAAAATGCAGAATTTGAAGTAAACAGAATTTTGGTTGTGTACGGATCATGAAATTCTTTTGATCATGACTGTACATTTAGACGTTAAGGCTTAATAGGTTGGTTTGACACTAGCTCTGAAGATTGTTAAGATCGGATTGAAGCAGGCGAGAAGACGATATGTCTTAATAGTTTAGGTAAAGCTGAACATCATCCGAGTATATAGGCGCACGAGAATGTGTCACTACCAATGGAAGAAAAATTATAAAAAGAGTGAATAGCAATGGAGGCAAATGACTACCCTGAGTTACTTGGATGGTCTTAGAAAATTTAGACGTAAATCGAATCAAGCAAGCAAGGGCTGGAGATACAAGGTGCGTTAAACAGTTTGCAAAGCAATCTTGAATCCTTTGATCGAGTGGGAAGTAAATTCTAATAGGTAAGTAGTGGTCCCAACAATATTTGGATGACGAGATAATAAAGCTGCAAAAATGCTGCAATTGATATGTTATTATTTTTTCAACTACTTTAGGTATGGCAGACAATTTGGAAATACCCATATAATTGGAGGTTTCGGACTTTTTTCCTTTTTTACGAAGAGAACTAATATATGATTCCTTCCATATAGATAGAGAGTCCATATGATTATAAGAGGAAGGTCAATGGTTACATCTACAGTTATATGGAAGTTGTCTTCAAGGATAACTAAGTCAGTCCTAAAAACATCGCAGTTGAAAAACGCCACCATTACGGGTAGTCCGATTATGTCTGTGTGTTAAATATTTTAAAAGAGCAAGGAAAAATTTTCTTTTTGGTATGTAGAAGTGCCAGGCACAACATTTGCCCGGACGGTTCGGAAAATACAATAAAAATCGTATCAGTAAGACGATATCAGCAACTGTGCACTTGGTGAAACCGTGTCATTACCGGAAGTCAGAACTGGTAAAGATCGAGGTGCCAACAGACTGAACGACGCGCCCCGAAACCAGGCCCTTTTTCGCGTCGGAGAATCAATCAAAAGTTTAGAACTTTTAAACTGCCAAAAGCCTTTGAACGCCAGCTTACAGGGTTTTAACTGCATGTCTGTTTCATAAAACTTCGCATATCGAGATCCAAACCACGACACGAATCACAGCCCCATTTGGTTGTCACAGAGTGAACACTAACGAAAGTCTTCACTGGTCTTGCTGGGATTGTTGCAAGTATATTTGCAGCAGACAGACATTATTTAATACAATTGACTAATCAAAAACTATTTTAGAAATTAATAAGTAATTAAAAATGAAGTAAGTAGGTCGTCTCGCCGACTTGGGTATACCATACACCAGTAAAGCAAATATTTCAACTTTATTAAACAAATGCATTTTCACATGCTTCTTACAAGCATATCTTATTATCTCGCTCACTCAATCATACGAGCACCCTAGCGCCCCCACCAGCCAACGGCCAACTGCGGCCTTATGGAAAAACGTTTATATGCATAACTCGACTGTTTTTTGTCCGATTTTGATCAAATTTGGTATTTTGCTAGATATTAGTATTAAATTTAAGTGTGCCAAATTTGATTGCATAAGGTAAAAAAATACGGGAGATAATCAAGTTTTTCAAATTACGGGGGCGGAAAAGGGCGTGGCAAAATTTTTATACATACAAAATGTGTGCATTTACTAAGCGAATATAAATACCAAATATGGTGTCTCTAGCTGAAATAGTTTTTGAGATAAACGCTTTTTTTTAATTTCGGGGGCGGAAAGGGGCGTGGCAAAAATTTGAAATAAACTTGATCACTCTACATACTACACGAGTCTACATACCAAATTTGGTGGCTCTAGCTCTTACAGTCTCCGAGATCTAGGTGTTCATACGGACAGACGGACGGACGGACAGACGGACGGACAGACGGACATGGCTAGATCGACTCGGTTGTTGATCCTGATCAAGAATATATATACTTTGTGAGGTCGGAGATGCTTCCTTCTGCCTGTTACATACATTTTGGCGACTTTAATATACCATTTCACCCTATGGGTGTATGGTATAAAAATTATCAAAAAAATGATAAAATAATCAAAACAGTTCGCAAAAGTTTGGTTTGAGAGTCGCGGAATGGATACTGCTTAATACAATAGACACTTACCCCCTACTTTAGTCGCTGAAAGTCCTCCCAACAATGTTCTGTAGGAGGGGGTTTTCTGTGATAAACTTTTCCTTGCGCTTTATGACCACCATTTAACACAGGTTCTCTCACTTTTTTTTTTTTTGTATTTTTTTATTTTATAGATACTCTACTCTATCCGGATCGGACCACAATATTTTACAGTTTCATAAGAGAAATATGTGAAGAAGTATGAAAGTATTAACTCAAAATGTCAAAAAAATTACCTTCACAAACGAAAGCTCTATTCCATAATACATGTAGTTTTTACGACACAGCTTTAGTGGAAAAATTTTTACCACCGTGAAGAAACCTATGCAAAAAAAAAAAGGAAAACGCGCTGCCAGCTCCGTAAAAACGATAGATCATCTATCGTTATCCCACAATTGTTTATTTGTCGATTGATCGACATCGGAAGGAAGATTAGCGCGTAAAACAGATATGTTTAAAAATTTGACAAATTTTCAAATATTTCGACGCACTATTTTATAGTTTTCTTATATATGGTGTTTAAAACTATGGCTTCGGTGACTTATACGTAAAACGCCGAGGGAATATGAAGGAATGTAAGGACACTGCGGCAGTTCCTAATCGACACTGGTGTAAACAGACATTTAATCAGCCATGAACTTTTCTGAGGCGCCGCTGCATTACAAGCCCTATTTCTAGTACAGTCAGCAGGAAGGCCTCATTAAAGTCCCACCATTTTTAACTGGTCCTTTTTTTTGCCCCCTTCGGCTCACTTACATTATTCACACCACCAAATTTGAAAAGCATTAATGGAATTATAGGTGACGATAAGTTAAAGCAACTAAGTGCAAACATTAAAAGGGAACTTGATATTCTAATCATAAAATCTGGATAAGATACTGATACAAGTCTTCTTAACCACAGATCAGCACAAGTCAACATTCTCATAAAAAAGGGCCAACCAGAAGAAGTTAGGTTTATCCTTGAAGCCAAAATTAATCATTATACCCTTGCAAAAAGGGTATATTAATTTTGGTCAGAAGTGTGCAACGCATAGAAGGAAGCATTATATATTCTTGATCAGCACGACGATACGAGTTCAAATAGCCATGTCCGTCCGTCCGTCCGCCCGTCCGTCCGTCCGTCCGCCCGTCCGTCCGTCCGTCCGTCTGTCCGTCCGTCTGGATCAACGCAATCTCCTCCTAGACCGTTGGAGCTACAGAGCTGAAATTTTGCATGTAGGCTTGTATATACTCCAGGCGTTGTATATCTCGGACTCAGACGGATCGGATCACTATATCATATAGCTCCCATACAAACGGCAAAGTCACGAACAGTGACTTTTCTTAATAACTTCGTTACTTTAAACGCGATTGCTTTCAAATTAAACATTTGTTAGTTTAATATATCTGTTAATGACTGTGCCGAATTTGATAAAGATCGGGTAACTATATCATATAGCTCCCATAGGAACGATCGGTGGAAAACAGTGACTTTGATCAATATCTTCGTTATTTCCTATGCTAAGATTGTTGGCCGTTCTTTCGCAAACATTAGCCTTTTTAGCTTGAACATTTTTCCACTTTGATGGCTATAGGTAAGGAAAGAGTTACCATAAAAGTTGCAAGGGTATACAAACTTTGAGGCGGTCGAAGTTAGCCCCGGCCCTCTGGTTTTTATCTGTCTTTGACCCTGTGGCTCTTAGAGAAGCTACGTCCGCACCCGAACGTAGGATCCTTTTTGGTTTGGGTGGACAAAATGGAGAATGGAGAAAAGTAATACCGCAAAACACTAGGTGTCATGATCATTCCAGACAAAAATCCCACGGACGACATTAACTCTACGTTAGCTAGTTTATGCAATGACAACTTCTATTATAAAGCTATTGACTTGACTTTTGGAATCCACTTCTGAATCCGGGGGATATTCCAAAAACAGCATTGGCTAACAAAATTGCTATTACGGGGTCTGATTACGGGGTAAGGAAGCAAAGCATAGTTAGAGATACAGTGTTTTAAAGATAGAGGAATAAAGTTTCTGGTAGGTCTACGGTGTACAGATAGGTTTAACGGGTTCAACAGATCAGGAGACTCTATTTTCCCAAGTATAAGTTTGTGTATAAAGATAGCACCAAGCACGATTAAATAAAGAAAAACAATTGATTAAAAAAGCCCACTGGATACGATGGCAAATTGACATTGCGATCCCAATTTAGACCGCAAAGAGCAAAATGCAGAATTTGAAGTAAACAGAATTTTGGTTGTGTACGGATCATGAAATTCTTTTGATCATGACTGTACATTTAGACGTTAAGGCTTAATAGGTTGGTTTGACACTAGCTCTGAAGATTGTTAAGATCGGATTGAAGCAGGCGAGAAGACGATATGTCTTAATAGTTTAGGTAAAGCTGAACATCATCCGAGTATATAGGCGCACGAGAATGTGTCACTACCAATGGAAGAAAAATTATAAAAAGAGTGAATAGCAATGGAGGCAAATGACTACCCTGAGTTACTTGGATGGTCTTAGAAAATTTAGACGTAAATCGAATCAAGCAAGCAAGGGCTGGAGATACAAGGTGCGTTAAACAGTTTGCAAAGCAATCTTGAATCCTTTGATCGAGTGGGAAGTAAATTCTAATAGGTAAGTAGTGGTCCCAACAATATTTGGATGACGAGATAATAAAGCTGCAAAAATGCTGCAATTGATATGTTATTATTTTTTCAACTACTTTAGGTATGGCAGACAATTTGGAAATACCCATATAATTGGAGGTTTCGGACTTGTTTCCTTTTTTACGAAGAGAACTAATATATGATTCCTTCCATATAGATAGAGAGTCCATTCGATTATAAGAGGAAGGTCAATGGTTACATCTACAGTTATATGGAAGTTGTCTTCAAGGATAACTAAGTCAGTCCTAAAAACATCGCAGTTGAAAAACGCCACCATTACGGGTAGTCCGATTATGTCTGTGTGTTAAATATTTTAAAAGAGCAAGGAAAAATTTTCTTTTTGGTATGTAGAAGTGCCAGGCACAACATTTGCCCGGACGGTTCGGAAAATACAATAAAAATCGTATCAGTAAGACGATATCAGCAACTGTGCACTTGGTGAAACCGTGTCATTACCGGAAGTCAGAACTGGTAAAGATCGAGGTGCCAACAGACTGAACGACGCGCCCCGAAACCAGGCCCTTTTTCGCGTCGGAGAATCAATCAAAAGTTTAGAACTTTTAAACTGCCAAAAGCCTTTGAACGCCAGCTTACAGGGTTTTAACTGCATGTCTGTTTCATAAAACTTCGCATATCGAGATCCAAACCACGACACGAATCACAGCCCCATTTGGTTGTCACAGAGTGAACACTAACGAAAGTCTTCACTGGTCTTGCTGGGATTGTTGCAAGTATATTTGCAGCAGACAGACATTATTTAATACAATTGACTAATCAAAAACTATTTTAGAAATTAATAAGTAATTAAAAATGAAGTAAGTAGGTCGTCTCGCCGACTTGGGTATACCATACACCAGTAAAGCAAATATTTCAACTTTATTAAATTAATGCATTTTCACATGCATTTTACAAGCATATCTTAGTATCTCGCTCACTCAATCATACGAGCACCCTAGCGCCCCCACCAGCCAACGGCCAACTCCGGCCTTATGGAAAAACGTTTATATGCATAACTCGACTGTTTTTTGTCCGATTTTGATCAAATTTGGTATTTTGCTAGATATTAGTATTAAATTTAAGTGTGCCAAATTTGATTGCATAAGGTAAAAAAATACGGGAGATAATCAAGTTTTTCAAATTACGGGGGCGGAAAAGGGCGTGGCAAAATTTTTATACATACAAAATGTGTGCATTTACTAAGCGAATATAAATACCAAATATGGTGTCTCTAGCTGAAATAGTTTTTGAGATAAACGCTTTTTTTTAATTTCGGGGGCGGAAAGGGGCGTGGCAAAAATTTGAAATAAACTTGATCACTCTACATACTACACGAGTCTACATACCAAATTTGGTGGCTCTAGCTCTTACAGTCTCCGAGATCTAGGTGTTCATACGGACAGACGGACAGACGGACGGACGGACAGACGGACGGACGGACAGACGGACGGACAGACGGACATGGCTAGATCGACTCGGTTGTTGATCCTGATCAAGAATATATATACTTTGTGAGGTCGGAGATGCTTCCTTCTGCCTGTTACATACATTTTGGCGACTTTAATATACCATTTCACCCTATGGGTGTATGGTATAAAAATTATCAAAAAAATGATAAAATAATCAAAACAGTTCGCAAAAGTTTGGTTTGAGAGTCGCGGAATGGATACTGCTTAATACAATAGACACTTACCCCCTACTTTAGTCGCTGAAAGTCCTCCCAACAATGTTCTGTAGGAGGGGGTTTTCTGTGATAAACTTTTCCTTGCGCTTTATGACCACCATTTAACACAGGTTCTCTCACTTTTTTTTTTTTTTTGTATTTTTTTATTTTATAGATACTCTACTCTATCCGGATCGGACCACAATATTTTACAGTTTCATAAGAGAAATATGTGAAGAAGTATGAAAGTATTAACTCAAAATGTCAAAAAAATTACCTTCACAAACGAAAGCTCTATTCCATAATACATGTAGTTTTTACGACACAGCTTTAGTGCAAAAATTTTTACCACCGTGAAGAAACCTATGCAAAAAAAAAAAGGAAAACGCGCTGCCAGCTCCGTAAAAACGATAGATCATCTATCGTTATCCCACAATTGTTTATTTGTCGATTGATCGACATCGGAAGGAAGATTAGCGCGTAAAACAGATATGTTTAAAAATTTGACAAATTTTCAAATATTTCGACGCACTATTTTATAGTTTTCTTATATATGGTGTTTAAAACTATGGCTTCGGTGACTTATACGTAAAACGCCGAGGGAATATGAAGGAATGTAAGGACACTGCGGCAGTTCCTAATCGACACTGGTGTAAACAGACATTTAATCAGCCATGAAGTTTTCTGAGGCGCCGCTGCATTACAAGCCCTATTTCTAGTACAGTCAGCAGGAAGGCCTCATTAAAGTCCCACCATTTTTAACTGGTCCTTTTTTTGCCCCCTTCGGCTCACTTACATTATTCACACCACCAAATTTGAAAAGCATTAATGGAATTATAGGTGACGATAAGTTAAAGCAACTAAGTGCAAACATTAAAAGGGAACTTGATATTCTAATCATAAAATCTGGATAAGATACTGATACAAGTCTTCTTAACCACAGATCAGCACAAGTCAACATTCTCATAAAAAAGGGCCAACCAGAAGAAGTTAGGTTTATCCTTGAAGCCAAAATTAATCATTATACCCTTGCAAAAAGGGTATATTAATTTTGGTCAGAAGTGTGCAACGCATAGAAGGAAGCATTTCCGACCATTAAAAGTATATATATTCTTGATCAGCACGACGATACGAGTTCAAATAGCCATGTCCGTCCGTCCGTCCGCCCGTCCGTCCGTCCGTCCGTCTGTCCGTCCGTCTGGATCAACGCAATCTCCTCCTAGACCGTTGGAGCTACAGAGCTGAAATTTTGCATGTAGGCTTGTATATACTCCAGGCGTTGTATATCTCGGACTCAGCCGGATCGGATCACTATATCATATAGCTCCCATACAAACGGCAAAGTCACGAACAGTGACTTTTCTTAATAACTTCGTTACTTTAAACGCGATTGCTTTCAAATTAAACATTTGTTAGTTTAATATATCTGTTAATGACTGTGCCGAATTTGATAAAGATCGGGTAACTATATCATATAGCTCCCATAGGAACGATCGGTGGAAAACAGTGACTTTGATCAATATCTTCGTTATTTCCTATGCTAAGATTGTTGGCCGTTCTTTCGCAAACATTAGCCTTTTTAGCTTGAACATTTTTCCACTTTGATGGCTATAGGTAAGGAAAGAGTTACCATAAAAGTTGCAAGGGTATACAAACTTTGAGGCGGTCGAAGTTAGCCCCGGCCCTCTGGTTTTTATCTGTCTTTGACCCTGTGGCTCTTGGAGAAGCTACGTCCG
The DNA here is from genome assembly GCF_018902025.1 of Drosophila willistoni. Lineage (NCBI taxonomy): Eukaryota > Metazoa > Arthropoda > Insecta > Diptera > Drosophilidae > Drosophila > Drosophila willistoni. Next base: position 12,820,757 of record NW_025814047.1, read on the forward strand.
CACCCGAACGTAGGATCCTTTTTGGTTTGGGTGGACAAAATGGAGAATGGAGAAAAGTAATACCGCAAAACACTAGGTGTCATGATCATTCCAGACAAAAATCCCACGGACGACATTAACTCTACGTTAGCTAGTTTATGCAATGACAACTTCTATTATAAAGCTATTGACTTGACTTTTGGAATCCACTTCTGAATCCGGGGGATATTCCAAAAACAGCATTGGCTAACAAAATTGCTATTACGGGGTCTGATTACGGGGTAAGGAAGCAAAGCATAGTTAGAGATACAGTGTTTTAAAGATAGAGGAATAAAGTTTCTGGTAGGTCTACGGTGTACAGATAGGTTTAACGGGTTCAACAGATCAGGAGACTCTATTTTCCCAAGTATAAGTTTGTGTATAAAGATAGCACCAAGCACGATTAAATAAAGAAAAACAATTGATTAAAAAAGCCCACTGGATACGATGGCAAATTGACATTGCGATCCCAATTTAGACCGCAAAGAGCAAAATGCAGAATTTGAAGTAAACAGAATTTTGGTTGTGTACGGATCATGAAATTCTTTTGATCATGACTGTACATTTAGACGTTAAGGCTTAATAGGTTAGTTTGACACTAGCTCTGAAGATTGTTAAGATCGGATTGAAGCAGGCGAGAAGACGATATGTCTTAATAGTTTAGGTAAAGCTGAACATCATCCGAGTATATAGGCGCACGAGAATGTGTCACTACCAATGGAAGAAAAATTATAAAAAGAGTGAATAGCAATGGAGGCAAATGACTACCCTGAGTTACTTGGATGGTCTTAGAAAATTTAGACGTAAATCGAATCAAGCAAGCAAGGGCTGGAGATAAGAGGTGCGTTAAACAGTTTGCAAAGCAATCTTGAATCCTTTGATCGAGTGGGAAGTAAATTCTAATAGGTAAGTAGTGGTCCCAACAATATTATGATGACGAGATAATAAAGCTGCAAAAATGCTGCAATTGATATGTTATTATTTTTTCAACTACTTTAGGTATGGCAGACAATTTGGAAATACCCATATAATTGGAGGTTTCGGACTTTTTTCCTTTTTTACGAAGAGAACTAATATATGATTCCTTCCATATAGATAGAGAGTCCATATGATTATAAGAGGAAGGTCAATGGTTACATCTACAGTTATATGGAAGTTGTCTTCAAGGATAACTAAGTCAGTCCTAAAAACATCGCAGTTGAAAAACGCCACCATTACGGGTAGTCCGATTATGTCTGTGTGTTAAATATTTTAAAAGAGCAAGGAAAAATTTTCTTTTTGGTATGTAGAAGTGCCAGGCACAACATTTGCCCGGACGGTTCGGAAAATACAATAAAAATCGTATCAGTAAGACGATATCAGCAACTGTGCACTTGGTGAAACCGTGTCATTACCGGAAGTCAGAACTGGTAAAGATCGAGGTGCCAACAGACTGAACGACGCGCCCCGAAACCAGGCCCTTTTTCGCGTCGGAGAATCAATCAAAAGTTTAGAACTTTTAAACTGCCAAAAGCCTTTGAACGCCAGCTTACAGGGTTTTAACTGCATGTCTGTTTCATAAAACTTCGCATATCGAGATCCAAACCACGACACGAATCACAGCCCCATTTGGTTGTCACAGAGTGAACACTAACGAAAGTCTTCACTGGTCTTGCTGGGATTGTTGCAAGTATATTTGCAGCAGACAGACATTATTTAATACAATTGACTAATCAAAAACTATTTTAGAAATTAATAAGTAATTAAAAATGAAGTAAGTAGGTCGTCTCGCCGACTTGGGTATACCATACACCAGTAAAGCAAATATTTCAACTTTATTAAATTAATGCATTTTCACATGCATTTTACAAGCATATCTTAGTATCTCGCTCACTCAATCATACGAGCACCCTAGCGCCCCCACCAGCCAACGGCCAACTCCGGCCTTATGGAAAAACGTTTATATGCATAACTCGACTGTTTTTTGTCCGATTTTGATCAAATTTGGTATTTTGCTAGATATTAGTATTAAATTTAAGTGTGCCAAATTTGATTGCATAAGGTAAAAAAATACGGGAGATAATCAAGTTTTTCAAATTACGGGGGCGGAAAAGGGCGTGGCAAAATTTTTATACATACAAAATGTGTGCATTTACTAAGCGAATATAAATACCAAATATGGTGTCTCTAGCTGAAATAGTTTTTGAGATAAACGCTTTTTTTTAATTTCGGGGGCGGAAAGGGGCGTGGCAAAAATTTGAAATAAACTTGATCACTCTACATACTACACGAGTCTACATACCAAATTTGGTGGCTCTAGCTCTTACAGTCTCCGAGATCTAGGTGTTCATACGGACAGACGGACAGACGGACGGACGGACAGACGGACGGACGGACAGACGGACGGACAGACGGACATGGCTAGATCGACTCGGTTGTTGATCCTGATCAAGAATATATATACTTTGTGAGGTCGGAGATGCTTCCTTCTGCCTGTTACATACATTTTGGCGACTTTAATATACCATTTCACCCTATGGGTGTATGGTATAAAAATTATCAAAAAAATGATAAAATAATCAAAACAGTTCGCAAAAGTTTGGTTTGAGAGTCGCGGAATGGATACTGCTTAATACAATAGACACTTACCCCCTACTTTAGTCGCTGAAAGTCCTCCCAACAATGTTCTGTAGGAGGGGGTTTTCTGTGATAAACTTTTCCTTGCGCTTTATGACCACCATTTAACACAGGTTCTCTCACTTTTTTTTTTTTTTTTGTATTTTTTTATTTTATAGATACTCTACTCTATCCGGATCGGACCACAATATTTTACAGTTTCATAAGAGAAATATGTGAAGAAGTATGAAAGTATTAACTCAAAATGTCAAAAAAATTACCTTCACAAACGAAAGCTCTATTCCATAATACATGTAGTTTTTACGACACAGCTTTAGTGCAAAAATTTTTACCACCGTGAAGAAACCTATGCAAAAAAAAAAGGAAAACGCGCTGCCAGCTCCGTAAAAACGATAGATCATCTATCGTTATCCCACAATTGTTTATTTGTCGATTGATCGACATCGGAAGGAAGATTAGCGCGTAAAACAGATATGTTTAAAAATTTGACAAATTTTCAAATATTTCGACGCACTATTTTATAGTTTTCTTATATATGGTGTTTAAAACTATGGCTTCGGTGACTTATACGTAAAACGCCGAGGGAATATGAAGGAATGTAAGGACACTGCGGCAGTTCCTAATCGACACTGGTGTAAACAGACATTTAATCAGCCATGAAGTTTTCTGAGGCGCCGCTGCATTACAAGCCCTATTTCTAGTACAGTCAGCAGGAAGGCCTCATTAAAGTCCCACCATTTTTAACTGGTCCTTTTTTTGCCCCCTTCGGCTCACTTACATTATTCACACCACCAAATTTGAAAAGCATTAATGGAATTATAGGTGACGATAAGTTAAAGCAACTAAGTGCAAACATTAAAAGGGAACTTGATATTCTAATCATAAAATCTGGATAAGATACTGATACAAGTCTTCTTAACCACAGATCAGCACAAGTCAACATTCTCATAAAAAAGGGCCAACCAGAAGAAGTTAGGTTTATCCTTGAAGCCAAAATTAATCATTATACCCTTGCAAAAAGGGTATATTAATTTTGGTCAGAAGTGTGCAACGCATAGAAGGAAGCATTATATATTCTTGATCAGCACGACGATACGAGTTCAAATAGCCATGTCCGTCCGTCCGTCCGCCCGTCCGTCCGTCCGTCCGTCTGTCCGTCCGTCTGGATCAACGCAATCTCCTCCTAGACCGTTGGAGCTACAGAGCTGAAATTTTGCATGTAGGCTTGTATATACTCCAGGCGTTGTATATCTCGGACTCAGCCGGATCGGATCACTATATCATATAGCTCCCATACAAACGGCAAAGTCACGAACAGTGACTTTTCTTAATAACTTCGTTACTTTAAACGCGATTGCTTTCAAATTAAACATTTGTTAGTTTAATATATCTGTTAATGACTGTGCCGAATTTGATAAAGATCGGGTAACTATATCATATAGCTCCCATAGGAACGATCGGTGGAAAACAGTGACTTTGATCAATATCTTCGTTATTTCCTATGCTAAGATTGTTGGCCGTTCTTTCGCAAACATTAGCCTTTTTAGCTTGAACATTTTTCCACTTTGATGGCTATAGGTAAGGAAAGAGTTACCATAAAAGTTGCAAGGGTATACAAACTTTGAGGCGGTCGAAGTTAGCCCCGGCCCTCTGGTTTTTATCTGTCTTTGACCCTGTGGCTCTTGGAGAAGCTACGTCCGCACCCGAACGTAGGATCCTTTTTGGTTTGGGTGGACAAAATGGAGAATGGAGAAAAGTAATACCGCAAAACACTAGGTGTCATGATCATTCCAGACAAAAATCCCACGGACGACATTAACTCTACGTTAGCTAGTTTAGGCAATGACAACTTCTATTATAAAGCTATTGACTTGACTTTTGGAATCCACTTCTGAATCCGGGGGATATTCCAAAAACAGCATTGGCTAACAAAATTGCTATTACGGGGTCTGATTACGGGGTAAGGAAGCAAAGCATAGTTAGAGATACAGTGTTTTAAAGATAGAGGAATAAAGTTTCTGGTAGGTCTACGGTGTACAGATAGGTTTAACGGGTTCAACAGATCAGGAGACTCTATTTTCCCAAGTATAAGTTTGTGTATAAAGATAGCACCAAGCACGATTAAATAAAGAAAAACAATTGATTAAAAAAGCCCACTGGATACGATGGCAAATTGACATTGCGATCCCAATTTAGACCGCAAAGAGCAAAATGCAGAATTTGAAGTAAACAGAATTTTGGTTGTGTACGGATCATGAAATTCTTTTGATCATGACTGTACATTTAGACGTTAAGGCTTAATAGGTTAGTTTGACACTAGCTCTGAAGATTGTTAAGATCGGATTGAAGCAGGCGAGAAGACGATATGTCTTAATAGTTTAGGTAAAGCTGAACATCATCCGAGTATATAGGCGCACGAGAATGTGTCACTACCAATGGAAGAAAAATTATAAAAAGAGTGAATAGCAATGGAGGCAAATGACTACCCTGAGTTACTTGGATGGTCTTAGAAAATTTAGACGTAAATCGAATCAAGCAAGCAAGGGCTGGAGATAAGAGGTGCGTTAAACAGTTTGCAAAGCAATCTTGAATCCTTTGATCGAGTGGGAAGTAAATTCTAATAGGTAAGTAGTGGTCCCAACAATATTATGATGACGAGATAATAAAGCTGCAAAAATGCTGCAATTGATATGTTATTATTTTTTCAACTACTTTAGGTATGGCAGACAATTTGGAAATACCCATATAATTGGAGGTTTCGGACTTTTTTCCTTTTTTACGAAGAGAACTAATATATGATTCCTTCCATATAGATAGAGAGTCCATATGATTATAAGAGGAAGGTCAATGGTTACATCTACAGTTATATGGAAGTTGTCTTCAAGGATAACTAAGTCAGTCCTAAAAACATCGCAGTTGAAAAACGCCACCATTACGGGTAGTCCGATTATGTCTGTGTGTTAAATATTTTAAAAGAGCAAGGAAAAATTTTCTTTTTGGTATGTAGAAGTGCCAGGCACAACATTTGCCCGGACGGTTCGGAAAATACAATAAAAATCGTATCAGTAAGACGATATCAGCAACTGTGCACTTGGTGAAATCGTGTCATTACCGGAAATCAGAACTGGTAAAGATCGAGGTGCCAACAGACTGAGAGACGCGCCCCGAAACCAGGCCCTTTTTCGCGTCGGAGAATCAATCAAAAGTTTAGAACTTTTAAACTGCCAAAAGCCTTTGAACGCCAGCTTACAGGGTTTTAACTGCATGTCTGTTTCATAAAACTTCGCATATCGAGATCCAAACCACGACACGAATCACAGACCCATTTGGTTGTCACAGAGTGAACACTAACGAAAGTCTTCACTGGTCTTGCTGGGATTGTTGCAAGTATATTTGCAGCAGACAGACATTATTTAATACAATTGACTAATCAAAAACTATTTTAGAAATTAATAAGTAATTAAAAATGAAGTAAGTAGGTCGTCTCGCCGACTTGGGTATACCATACACCAGTAAAGCAAATATTTCAAATTTATTAAACAAATGCATTTTCAAATGCTTCTTACAAGCATATCTTATTATCTCGCTCACTCAATCATACGAGCACCCTAGCGCCCCCACCAGCCAACGGCCAACTGCGGCCTTATGGAAAAACTTTTATATGCATAACTCGACTGTTTTTTGTCCGATTTTGATCAAATTTGGTATTTTGCTAGATATTAGTATTAAATTTAAGTGTGCCAAATTTGATTGCATAAGGTAAAAAAATACGGGAGATAATCAAGTTTTTCAAATTACGGGGGCGGAAAAGGGCGTGGCAAAATTTTTATACATACAAAATGAGTGCATATAATAAGCGAGTATACATGGTGTCTCTAGCTAAAATAGTTTTTGAGATAAACGCTTTTTTTTAATTTCGGGGGCGGAAAGGGGCGTGGCAAAAATTTGAAATAAACTTGATCACTCTACATACTACGCGAGTCTACATACCAAATTTGGTGGCTCTAGCTCCTACAGTCTCCGAGATCTAGGTGTTCATACGGACAGACAGACGGACAGACGGACAGACGGACAGACGGACGGACGGACGGACAGACGGACATAGCTAGGTTGTTGATCCTGATCAAGAATATATATGCTTTGTGGGGTCGGAGATGCTTCCTTCTGCCTGTTACATACATTTTGTCGACTTTAATATACCATTTCACCCTATGGGTGTATGGTATAACCAGATGGCTGGGGGATAACTTCGACCGCGTCAAAGTTTGTATACCCTTGCAACTTTTATGGTAACTCTTTCCTTACCTATAGCCATCAAAGTGGAAAAATGTTCAAGCTAAAAAGGCTAATGTTTGCGAAAGAACGGCCAACAATCTTAGCATAGGAAATAACGAAGATATTGATCAAAGTCACTGTTTTCCACCGATCGTTTCTATGGGAGCTATATGATATAGTTACCCGATCTTTATCAAATTCGGCAAAGTCACTAATAGATATATTTAACTAACAAATGTTTAATTTGAAAGCAATCACGTTAAAAGTAACGAAGTTATTGAAAAAGTCACGGTTTCGACCGATGGTTCCCAAGGGAGCTCTATTATATTGGCACAGTCATTAGTGGATGTAATAAACTCACCAATATTATATTTCACGGCAATAGCACATAAAATAATGAAGTCATTGAGAAAAGTCACTGTTCGTGACTTTGCCGTTTGTATGGGAGCTATATGATATAGTGGTTCGATCCGGCTTAATCCGAGATATACAACCCATGCAGTATATACAAGCCTACATGCCAAATTTCTGTAGCTCCAACGGTCTAGGTGAAGTTTGCATTGATCCAGACGGACGGACGGTCGTGCGAACGGACTTAGATGGCTATTTGAACTCGTCTCGTCGTGCTGATCAAGAACATAGATACTTTAGATCGTCGGAGATGCTTCCTTCTATGCGTTGCACACTTCTGACCAAAATTTTTATATCCCTTTTGCAAGGGTATAAAAACGTAATAAAACACTCGTTCTTCAACAGATTTGAAAAACAGTAACTACAAGCAACTGCTATTAGTGTCGAAACCAGCCGCGGCGTCACTACATTGGTTGCCCTCATTTTTGATATAGACGCAAATAATCCCCGAAAGTAAAATCAAGAATAGAATACAGGACATTACCCGCAATTCAAAAAACTTTAAAATCATTTTTAATTCCAGGAATTCACAGCTGGAAAACATTTACAAAAAAATCGTAAAATCCAAAAAAGTACCAAAACTACCTTCTTCGCTTTTTCACACAAGAAAACAATGCAGAAAACTTACCAACAAAAATTTAGAGAAATAAATTCTACATCGAACAGAAAACTGCTGTACACTGACGGTTCCAAAACCACAGACGGAGTAACATACGCTGTAGCTACGGAAAACTCCGTAGTCTCGAAACAAATGCTACCTGATTATACCTCTATCTTCACAGCTGAAATCGCGGCCATTCTTGCAGCCCGCATATATGCCAGCAATCAAAGACGTAAATTCGCCATCTGTTCAGACTTCCTTTCCGCACTTCAAGCAATTAACAACACTACTACTATACCACATGTATTAGGAACATTTTAAACAAATTCGAAAATAACAAAATATCACTGGTTTGGGTCCCCGGTCACTGTGGAATAACAGGGAACGAGACAGCTGACGAAGCAGCCAAAAACGCTAAAATGTTCCCTCTCATTACGGAAAATACTCATAACCCCACGGATATCCTAAACTTCCTGAGACAAAACACAAAGATATACAAGGAACTTATATTCACCAATACATCGCAACATTTCAAGAACGTTTTCCAAGACAAAACAACAACTAACACCTCTCGAACTGATATATTAAAGTTTACCAGAATCAGACTGGGACACACAAATATAACAGCCATATCCTTAACAAATCCGCTCCTCCAATATGTACACAGTGCAACGCATCAATCAACATTTCACATATACTTATTGATTGCCCGTTATTCCAACAGGAGAGATCAAAATTTCTTAAATCAACACTAAAAGAAACAACGTCATACCAAAATTTAGAAAAAACTTTTGAATTCCTAAAAGCTACCAATCTCTACCATTTTGTTTAGCCATATAGTCAATACAAATGTAAATATTAAATGTAAATGTGAATAACAATATTAATTATTGGTTAATTTAATTTAATTTAATTTAATGTTAATCATACACCCAATAAGCTTAAGGCCTAAGTTGCTATAGCTTAATTTCTTGTTTATTATTTATTTAATAATATATAAATAAGCAATAAATAAGCAATTAACACATAAATTGCGTGGACTTCGGAACGAGAATAGAGATGGGGGCCAAAAACACTGCGATGCACAGCCGATGTAGCTACAGTTGGTATCTGATCTAATAAATCCAAATAAAGAGCTCACCAGTGCATAGATCGGCTTAGTTTTAATTCAGCAAAATACTTTTTATTGATAATAGTTAAGAATATAAGCTTAATTAATTAGGTCTTTATTGCTAACTGCTGACCATATCAGGTCTGCTTATGACTGATGAGCCATCGATATCTATATACGGGTTACATACTATGTTCTACTAATCTTAATATATTGATTATGATTGTCTTATTGTTATATTATTTTATATAAGCTAATCACCAACATACTTCCGAATGGTGAACACCTGTTCAACGTCAGTCAACGTTCAACTCAAAATTGCTGGCGACTTGGTTTGCTGCTGTGGGAGTCAGCATAGCATTGACGATCCCCACGGTTGTCTGCTCTGGACCATTGTGCCTTGGGGTTTGGGAGCACCTCCTTTTTCCATATACCATCAAAAAAACCAATTGTATTCTTAGCGCTACATAGGAGACAATAACCTGGTGTGCCAGCTGCCTGGGATCTTTTGGTAACTTCTTAAATGTTGCTTAGTTCGTCGTAGCTAAGCTGCTACTTCGTGAATTGTGGTGTTGTTGGCGCTTCTTTTGTTGGGCCAATGCTGAAGTTGCCAAACCGCATTCATTGTGTCTGTCGTAGCTATACGGTCACCTGTTAGTCGGATAATAGAGTTAACAATCCAGTCTTCTTGATAGTGACACTTTGTATGTTATCGTCACAGGTCACTGAAAGTTCAATTGGTCTAGTGGTGGCAAAACTTCACTGATTTCTGTGATACATGTCGTACCACGTCTCACAAGTTGAGACTTTCCCAATTGTTCTTGAGAGCCCAATGTATTAATTCTGTTCTTTGTTGACAGCTATAATGGGAATTTTAATGTTGATAATTATAATCCCTTTAGTTCCAATTGATGGAATGGGTACCACGTTGTACTGCCTGCGTTGCCACTAATAGAAACGTGACTTTAAATATCAAATGATTGTTGGCCATTGTGCTGCCTTCATTAAGGCATATAATTGCTATAATAAAGTTGGTTCAGATGTCCCCGAAGCTGGCCTGGTGATAGTGGTAACGGGTTATGATGGGCATCTGTAAATACTCGTAAAAATTTCCTTAGAAATTTCCTGCAATAACTGTCCTTTGGGTAGTTAGCGTTATATGCCATTGCAGTGCCTTTACCGCATTGTCCTTGAACTTGGTTATGTCCTTCATCTGTAATTCCTGTAGGTACTCTTGAGAACATTGTGTCCAGAATGTATGCTTAAGCGGTTGCACTGATTCCCATTGCTCTAAAATCGATCGCTGTGTTACTGGGCCTGCATCTGGTTGGGCTACCAATGGTTCTCCGATCAATGGATGGCCTGGGGCTGGAGCTGTCAAGTCGTTGGGATCATCTGAGTTTGGGGTAAACGGAAGAAAGTTCAGCACAGCTTCAACATTAACAATGATGGTAGATAGTATTTGTAACGTTAAGTTTGCTGTCGAAACATTTTTCAACAATCATTTTTTATCGGATTTTACCGCAGCTTTACATAATCCCCCGTAATGTGGAGACATTGGTGGTATAAACTTAAATTGCACTCCTTTTTGATTGCAATAGGACGATCGAGAACGCATCGAGATCTCATTGCAATTAATGTTGGAAAGAAGGATCATTATAGGAATAACAAATCTTGACGTCATCTGCGAACATGAGCACGCGTGACCCAAGGCCAAAGGCAAATCATTTATAAACAGTGTAAATAACAGTGGCCCCAGATGACTGCCTTAGGGTACACCTGACGTAACTCGAACAGTTTTAGATATCGAGGAACGAAAAGACACCTTTTGGGTTCTGCCAATAAGATACGACTTCAACCAAGCCAATAGTTTCGGGGAAAAACCCATGATGTTAAGTTTCGCGAGAAGCTTAGAATGATCAACCGTATCGAAAGCCTTACTAAAGTCAGTATAAATAACATCAGTTTGACACTTTTTACGGAAGCCATGGTGTACAAGGGTAGTCAATTCTAAAAGGTTGGTAAGCGAAGAACGACCTTTCATGAAGCCATGCTGACAAGGAGAAATAGTGGATCTATATAGGTGTTACAGTGAAGAGGAGAGGTGTTACAGAGGAGCCCCATAAGAGATACCAACCACCGCAGTGTAAAAACTGACAGGAATACAACCACACCTCTAACAATTGCAATCTTATGTCAGTGTGTGTTGGCTGTGGCGAACATCATAAAGATGGCATTTGCACCAAGGACAGAAATAACGTCGCACTAAGACTATGCAGTAACTGTGGAGGGAACCACACGGCCAACTACAGAGGAAGTCCGTCTTTAAGGATCTTAAATCACACCTAAACCGGCGCAAACCCCAAGCTGGACCAAAGGCAACCTACAACGCCTCCAAAACTACACCGGGGGTATTCTTCGCCAAAGCTGTTAGATCATCTAGCATTCCTGCTACAACCAGCCTTAGTGTATCCTTCGCTAGCGTACTCCGAACTGGACAGACGGAGCCTGCGAAAAAGACTCCGTCGCTCCACCACCTACAGAATCCGCCACCTAGCGCACCAGAACTTGGCCAGCAAACTGCATGCAGGAACTGATGCGGAATAAAACCTGCTTATCCAAAAGCTTACCGATACTAAATAATGGCTTGTCCACGTTTATGTCTTTGGTATGCCAACGACATCTCCAAGCACAAAAATGAACTAGAGTCAAGTGAAATCGACGTCATGCTGATATCGGAAACACATTTAACGTCAAAAAATAATTTTCAAATGCTAAAATATATCTTCTACGCAAGAAATCATCCAGACGGCAAAGCTCATGATGGGACTGGTATCCTAATCAAGAACCGTATAAAACACTCGTTCCTCAACAGATTTGAAATACAGCACCTACAAGCAACTGCTATAACTGTCCAAACCAGCTGCGGCAACACTACATTGGTTGCCCTATACTGCACACCACGCTTCTCAATCTCTGAAAAGGAATTTACCGATTTCTTTAACACCCTCGGAGATCGCTTCATTGTACCAGGACTATAACGCCAAACATACACACTGGGGATCTCGCCTTGTAAATCCTAAAGGCAAGCAGTTGTACAACACATTAGTCTACCCTCTCAATAAGATGGATTGCGTCTCACCGGGTAGGACTACTTATTGGCCCACAGATCCACAGAAAGTGCCTGACTTGATTGATTTCGCAGTAACCAAGAGGATTCCACGTAATCGGATCACTGCGGATACACTGCTAGATTTAACAGTCCGATCACTCTCCAGTGCTATTCACACTATTAACAAGACCTTAAGTACTTGATCGCCCATATAGGATTACAAACAACAAAAAAAATTGGCTTAAATTTAAAATGTGCATGAGTGCCCACATTGACTGTTCGCCGAAACTGGATGCTGCAGAGGACATTGATATGTGCGTCTCTACACTCGAGTCGATGATGGGAGCTGCAGCAAGAGTATCTACTGCACATGCCTCTTCTTATACTAAACCTGTTGAACCGGCTATACTAAGGCCTACGAACCGGCGGATAGAATAATTAGTAACGGAAAAACGACGTCTAAGAAGAGAATGGCAAATTACTCGCTCACCAGCAGCAAAACTTCGCCTAAGGCATGCTAATCGCAACCTCTCCAAGGCGTTAAGACAAGAGGAAAGCTGGGCTTAAAGGAAATACATAGAAAAGCTCAGTCCAACCAGCATTAAACATCCTCTGTGGAAAGCCCACCCAACTTTAAGCGCATCTACAGAGACAGTTTCAAAAATTGGCCGCTCTAATAAGAATTGGCTATTTCCCAAGAGCGTGAAAAAGGTCCACTATCATCATGATTCCTAAAGTGGGAAAGGACAAAACCCAGCCACATTCTATTGGCCAATTAGTTTGCTGCCATGTCTTTCGAGGCTATTTGAAAAGGTCCTGCAGATCCGACTAAACTCATTTCTGTCATCGGAGAACACAATCCCTTCATACCAGTTCGGCTTCCGCAAAAAACATGGGACAATTGAACATATCAATCGCATAACATTCGAAATACGAACAGCATTCGAACTAAAAGAATACTGTGGGGCTGTTTTTTTCAATGTTTCTTAGGATTTCGATAGTGTTTGCCTGGAGGGTCTGTAAGATGTAATGGCTCCGTCTCGGCTGACTTTGAAATCAAAACTGGTGTACCGCAAGGCAGTGTACTCGGCCCATTGCTTGACCTGCTGTACACTGCAGACTTATCAACGAGTTTAGGACTTACAACGTCCACTTTTGCCGATGAAACTGCAATCCTCAGCAGATCCAAATGCCCAATACAAGCCACTGTAAAATTATAAAAACACCTAAAGGTTTTATGGGAAGAGCTATCAACCTAGCAGATCCAGTCAACGAGCAGAAATGCAAACATGTTACATTTACGCTTAACAGAAAAAACTGTCCGGCTCTAATGCTACACAACGTACCAGTTCCTCAAACCGATGATGTCACTTACCTTGGCATCCACCTAGACAGAAGGCTAACTTGGCGTAAGCACATCGAAGCAAAATAATAACAGCTTAAACTGAAAGCGAGTAGTTTACATTGGATCATCAATGCTCGCCCCCAACTCCGTACTGAAACCCATCTGGACTTACGGTGCCGTATTATGGGGGAATGCAAGTACCAGCAATGTCGACATCATACACAGGACGCAGTCGAAGATTTTAAGATCAATCACGGGGGCTTCGTTCTACATACGGAACGACAACATTCAAAATATTCTCTATATGTCTAGCGTAAAATCTGAAATAGGTAGTCAGCAACTAAAGTATTCTGCAAAACTTGATGCACATCCAAATGCTCTTGCCAATTCCCTTACGCGTACTAATAAATATGGAATTTGAAAGTCGCCATTTTAAATTACAATTTCAAAATAAATGTAAGCTCGCTCATACAGTCAAAGGCGATTATTAATGTCCTTTTAATTTTAAAACAATGATTGGCAATTTTCTTTTTCTTTAATAATTTTCGTTTTGCCTTACATTACTTTTTTTCTTATTCGCATATTCGAACTCGCTTTGTTTTTGCAAATGATTCAGGGAAATACCAGAACGAACATGACTTTTTGTCAAGAACTTGGGATTTTCCGGTCCCAAGATTCTTAAATCTCCACAATAATTGTTGTCCCAAATGCACCAGATTAAAATTAAGTTAATAATTCAGCTTGATGGCCGAGAAAATTTCAGATTTAAATTTTTATATTTTTTATGGAGGAGCAGCGTGGTTTAGGCGTCTAGCCAGGGCAGAAAAGAGTGTGACCAAAACATGCGATCGAGCATGATGCCACTTCGCTAAAGTTAGACATGTAAAACTATCGAACTTCTGAGCTCAGCTGATTCGATAAAAAATATCGACACAATCCCCCACCACTTATTGAAATTGAAACTAGCGCCTCAAAATTTAAAAAAATGAAGTAAGTAAGTCGTCTCGCCGACTTGGGTATACCATACACCAGGTGAAACAAATATTTAAAATTTCGAAAACCAAATGTATGTATATTAAATTGTTTTAACATGCCTCATACCATATGCTATCTCGCTCACTCTACAAACATATAAGCACTCTAGCGCCGCCACTAGCCAACGGCCAATTCTGCCCTTATGCATCGCGTAGCAAAATACGTTCATACGCATATTTTGCATGTTTCTAGTCCGATTTCAATAAAATTTGGTAGTTTGGTAGAAATAGATAAGATTAATTAGTCTGCCGAATTTGATCGCGATGGTCAAAAAATTGCAAGAGCCAATCGGTTTTTTCTAAATTATGGAGGCGGAAGTGGGCGTGGCAACATATTAAAATATATATATTCTGCGCGCATACTAAGCCTACATACTACATACTAAATTTGGTGACTTTAGCTTTGTTAGTTTTCGAGAAAATCAGTTTTGTTTAATTTGCGGGGGCGGAAATGGGCGTGGCAAAATTTTTAAATGGTCAATGTCTGCGCGTCTGTTAGGCTAGCTTACATACCAAATTTAATGTCGGTAGCTGTCATAGTTTTTAAGAAAATCTGTTTTTTGTAAATTGCGGGGGCGGAAGGGGGCGCGGCAAAAAGAAGGAACAATTATTTTTTGCGCGCTAACTAAACGAGTTTACAAACCAAATTTGATGTTTCTATCTGTTATACTTTTTAAGAAAATCTGTTTTTTGTAAATTCCGTGGGCGGAAGGGGGCGTGGCAAAAATTTGAAACAAACTCGATAAGCGTACATACTACACGAGACTGCATACCAAATTTGGTGGCTCTAGCTCTTATAGTCTCCGAGATCTAGGTGTTCATACGGACGGACGGACGGACGGATGGACGGACGGACGGACAGACGGACATGGCTAGATCGACTCGGTTGTTGATCCTGATCAAGAATATATATACTTTGTGGGGTCGGAGATGCTTCCTTCTGCCTGTTACATACATTTTGGCGACTTTAATATACCATTTCACCCTATGGGTGTATGGTATAAAAACCTAACAGCAAAAACTGGACCCTACAACCACAGGATACTACTATAGCTTGCTTTGGAGTATGAAAAAAGCCTGAAAAAGACAGTTAATGCCTAATGTCCTTAGCGTGATAGGTTCCTAACAGTTTGCCATTCAAGTCCTCTAACACGTAATAACAGTTTCCTAATCTCTCATGTACTCGAGATTTTAGACACAACAAGTTTAATTTAGCACCAACGCACTTTTGCAAATTACTCTGTCCAAAATTACGACTAAAGATTTCTTGTCTTACCTTGAAATTAACCTCCTTGATTCTCAGTTTATATACCTTTGCATTGTGCTCCGCTGCCTGTGCTATATTCTTCTTGAGTTAATTACGCTAACTGATTGTCCTTTCGCAACACGTCATTTGGTTCAATTAGCATATTAATCCTTTCGAGAAGAGTGTAGTGCGAACCATGTGTGGCCATATCAAAGCCAAACAAAGCATGGAAAGGAGAGCATCCTATATTCTGATGATACGAATTCCTTAGTGGACAACTTATAGCAGGTATATGTAGATCTCATTCGCGCTGGTCCTCTTGCGGAATAAACTTCTGTATATATATGTTTTACACTTAACGTGGTTAAACAAGCATTAAATTCGCTTGCCTTGAATTGTAATCCGTTGTCGCTAACCAATATTCCGGGAACTCCGTATCGAAAGAATACATCCTGCAGATACCCTTGTATCACATTGCTCTTAAATACTTTAAGGGGTTGAAGCCAATGATACTTGGATAAATGATCAAACACTATCAGGAGTGCTATACGACCACGTTTGCTTCTCGAATATGGTATAAATATAAAAGATCAATATATAATCGCTGAAAAGGTATCTCTGATACTGCGGGCTTACCCATTGGTGGCTTTAAGATTTGGTTGGGTGCTTTTGTTGACTTGCACGTCTCACAATTTCGTATATAATCACGCGCCTGTACCACCATGCTAGGCCAAAAGAATGTCCGACGTATGAGTTCCAAAGTTTTTGTCATTCCGCCATGTGCAGATATCCTATCTTCATGAGCTTTTTTAATAACTTATTTTGATAAACTTTGTGGGATCAATAATTTCCAGATATTGACTAGGCTGGACTCTGTTCCATCCTCATGCTCCGTGCGTATATATACAAATTTTCCTTTTCCTTAATCCTTTCAAATCCGGGTATCTGTTCTGTTGTTTTCCAATTCTCTCTCTTAGTTTTTGATAATCTTCGTCATTGAAACTAAGAGATTTCAAATCGACTAAGGGGCGAAGTTCCTCCAAAGCGCATGAATCCTCTGAAAACATTCTGGACTAGGCGTCGGGTACTACATTATCTTGACCTCGTCGGTGACCTACTTCAAACTTATAACCTTGCATCAACCAAACTAAACTGGGGTGATCCGGTTATGACTTCGAATTCCTGTAGTTCCAGATAGCAGCGGAATTTTACAATTGCTTCCAAAGCAATAGCGTTCTGTTACGCTATAGTTTCGTTGAGCTGTTATTATTTTCTTCGACATAAACGCTATAGGTTTCTCAGCTCCTTCTTCGTCCACTTATACCAACAATGCGCCGATGGCGTAGTTGCTTGCATCACAATGCAGGAAGAATTTCTTGTTGAAGTCTGGATTGATCAAGATCGGAGCAGAGGTAAGCTTTTCCTTAAGTTTTTCGAATGCAACTTGAGCTTCCTAATTCCATAAAAATTTTCTTTTCTTATATAGCAATTGGGTTATCTGAAATGTAATATCACAAAAATTATCAATGGATCTATCCAACAACATCCAAGAAACCTCTGGTCTGGATGGATCTGTTGATATTCTTCCTCTCCCTATAATATAGCCCAGATATGGCACTTCGGTAACACAAAACTTGGTTTTTTCTATATTCAAAGTAAGATTTGCCTTTCTAAATTGTTGAGCCATACGAATCATAATTTCCAAATGATTATCGAAATGTTCTGACACCACGCAGAGATCGTCTGGATATCCGAACACACAGTACTTGAGATCTGCTGCGATTAGATCGTCTATCAAACGGGCCATGGTTTGCGAAGCGCTGCATAATTCGAATGGCATTTCGGTGAATTGGTGCAGGGGGCGGCAGGGTATCGTAAAAGCTGTTTTCTGAATTTTTCTGAAAGGGCAATTTGCCAGTAGGCATCTTTTAAATCGATTTTTGTTATAAAATGTGCCTTGGGCAGTCGCGTGAAAACTCAATCTATGCTTTGCAGGTAACTTCATTTATTTTTCTTGCATCCAAACATAATCGCACTTTTTCGGGTTTCACCACCAGAAGCATAGGAGAACCCCAACGATTATTAGCTCTCTCGATTATTGGCTCCAGTATCCAACAGACCAAGTTTAGAAAATTCGAGAAACTTCACTGCGCCTATGATTAACGAAACCCCAGATGGCCGTTTCTACGCTCCACTGAAGTTTCTTGAATTTTCTTGTGGTTTGCAGACATTTTTCTTTCCGCATCCATTGCAGAAAATGCGGCGCTCTACTAAGCACATGTCCCATCTGTGTCCTATGTCACAATTCACAATTCTCTTCCTTGACGTGAACTGCATTTAACTTCGGTTGAATATCTTCATCGTCGGGATTTTGGTCTGTCTTTTCAAGTAAAGCGATATTCTTTCTAATGTTTGTATATGAACGTATAATAACGCTTCTCGTACTTCAGAGATCAGGTTTCTTTGTAGCTGATGTACGAGTGGTTTTTCCTCCATAGGTATTACCAATCTCGATTCCAAAGTCATTACATCTATATAGAAAACATAAAATGCTTCACCATTCCTCTGTTTTCGGTCATCATCCTTAAAATCGTCATATTCTTGTTTCAAATCCAGACGAAACTCTTCTCAAATAACTTCGTCATGTTCTTTTCGGTAATACCCCAACTTTGTACTAATTGGGCGGCTTTTCCAGGATTAATGTAATGGTAAGATATTGAATCTCGTGGTTGCTAGATTTTCCAACGGAATTACTTAAATTCAAATTTCCCAATCTCTGATCAATTAAATACTCCATTCTCTCAAAAATTGAATCAACATTTATCTCAGTTGATTGTTGCTGTGACCGAGCTGAACTCTGGTTGTGTTTATTCGCGTTCTCCGGGTTACGTGCCGTTGAAGATTTGGGTTTTTTACCTCTACATTATTAGTATTATAGGTCTTCTTGTTTCTATTAATTATGGGACCCTCGGCTTGATCTGACATTATAAATTTGACTAAATCTTTCTGGTGACATAACTTCTTACAGAAATGACGTGAGGTTCTTGTATATAATTTTCTATACACTGATAAAAAACGTGATTACATTTAGTAATCCTAAGCTCTTCTGTTTCTAATAATACTTTCTAGCAAATTGTATATTCTGCTTCTGGTAACACACTCAATTCTTCATTAATCCGATTTAATGGCATTTTGATTATTTTTCCACGAAAAAAAATAATATAATATTTTTATTAGTTTGTTCTAATATATTTTAACATATAACGATTATCTTCCTTGTTTTGAAAGCGAGGGTGAACAAAATTATAGGTGCGGTACTAATATAGAGGGAGAATTAAACTATTCGATAGTTCAATGTCATCATAGTTCTCAGAAAACGATATACTTATGAAGGTATAGAGAAATCTTGTCGTTCTAGACCTAATCATCTATATAAAATCCAAAACGAAAAGATTAATATCAACCAATATCCTAAACTGAACTCACTTTATATCATCGGTCAGAATTCGTACCTGCAGTTTGATAAAGCAGTCAATTCATTGATGTCCGCTGAAACATTTATTCTATTGTAATTAAATGAAATGGACGAAATCAACAAACTACAACAATAACGCCGACATCACAAGCCTTTTATGTTTTACTGGTCGTAAAATCGAAACAATCAAATTGACGAATTCCAAGAAACCACAGCCTATAAAATGTGTCTGTTACTATATTGTAGAGTTTGTATACGTTTCTAACTACATTCACTGATTCGTGCTTAAGCGCCTTATCACTGGTCAGAACCCTGATTCTCCAAATATCTGTCCTAATGAATAAGTCCCTCAAAAAACTTTCCGTGAATACAAAAAGAAAGCGAAATGAAAAGAAAATAAAAATATTTTATAGCAAAGGATGGATAAAATAACTTTTTTAAGAGTTTGAATAAGAAGTAGGAGAAGGAAAAAAGGAACCTGAAATTCCTTGAAATTCCTTGAAATTTCTTGAAATTCTTGAACACCACAGTTCAGCCTGAATCCTATAAATAAACACGGCTGAACCGAAAAACTGTGTACAAGTCTAACAGCCCACGTTTGGCGCCAAAATTATGTAATGTACACAACCCAAAGTGGGCGAAACGGCTGGTTTAGCTCCGATTAATTCAAATTTAAGGTAAAACTTGGCGCCAAAATTGTTTTTGCAATCGATTACTAACATATTCAATAGTCCAAAAACATTAATCGATTCGATTTTCTACCAATATTTGAACTGCAGTGAAGCTTTGAAGTCAGCATATGTTTCATCAGCTGTTGCCATCAGCTTTCCC
Organism: Drosophila willistoni; assembly: GCF_018902025.1. NCBI lineage: Eukaryota > Metazoa > Arthropoda > Insecta > Diptera > Drosophilidae > Drosophila > Drosophila willistoni. The sequence continues at coordinate 12,840,832 of NW_025814047.1, forward strand.
GCCAATTCTGATTGCGTGTAAGAAACATTTGTATAAATTAGTGTTATTGCTTTCAATTGAACTTTTTGCTATAAATTAATGGAAAAGGTATGTAGTTACTAACAAAATAAATGTTTGTGACCTGTGATTGTGTTTCGTCCCAAAATGTAACATTTTCTTTGGTACTTATATGTGTCTTAACATTTACTAATAAATTGAACTTTAGTAGAGTATAACTTTTAAGGTCCGACTGGGTTCGGTATCAATGTTTTTTTAAAAATTAGTCTGTGTATTACGAAGTGAAATTGTCCACAATGAGCCACATATATCCTCATATTATTTTAGAAATAATTTTTTTAGCAACAATGTCAGTGTGCAAGCGAGCATTTTTTACAGTATGGCATACGGAGCCTGATGCTTCAAAAAAAAACTTTTGCGGTAGAGACGTACATATACACCAATATTATTGATAAAACTAAATTCGACGAAAGCCAATGCGCGTACATTGCCATGAAAATTAAAAATTTCATAAACAAATTGACATGGAAATGGAAAGAGAACCACCGCACTTTAAAAATTTTGAGGTAAAGAACCAAGAGTGGTTAGATGACGATCTAGTATTGGTGGACCAAATTTCAAATGTTGGACGACCTAAACTCAGTTTTGGAGATTGCCAGGGAAAAACAAAAGAAAAAAAATTGTCGGACATTGTCAAGGAAATTCCGAGCAATGAGCTGGTCTCTGCGGCATGTACTAGTTTGTACAATTGTGGAAAGCGAAGTGCATCTAAAATTATTAATTTGTTGAGCTCTGATGAAAGTCTTCCCAAGAAAGTAATATCGTTCATTCAATCCGATGATAAACAACCAATTAACTACACACCAGAGTAAGCCTTAGCCTTATATATTGATGGTGGTTACACAAAGAAGGCTTACACGGACTTGCAGCGTGGTACCAAAAAGCGAAATGCAAATATATTTCCGACGTATGATGTATTACGGTCTGCAAAAAAACTGTGCTATCCTAGTGGTCTAGAAGTAACTGATCATTCATTTGAGGTACCTTTACAAAATTTAATTGATCACACAGTATCCCGAATATATAAAGCACATTATAAAGATTTTCCAAGTATAGAGAATAACAATGGTTCCCAGCTAACTGCTATATATAAATGGGGCTGTGATGGAAGTAATGGCCACTCAACTTATCGCCAAAATTTTAATGATTTAAACGCTTGTATGATCAATCAGCACATGTTTTCGGTGTACTTGGTACCATTGGAAATACTTCGTGGATCAGAAAAAGTTTGGAAGAATGAGAAACCTTCATCCACTCGTTATTGCAGGCCATTAAAAGTGCTTTGTCGAAAGGAAACAGCAGATTTGGTTAATGATGTTGTAAATAATTTCAAAAGCCAAATAAAAACAATACAGCCAACTATTGTAGAAAGTTTTGAAGTACATCATCAATTTTATATGACCATGATAGATAGAAAAGTATTCTGTGTTCTGGCGGAATCGTCATCTTCAGTTTGTGGAATATGTGGTACAACTTCAAAAAAAATGAATGATCTCAGTGATATTAAAAATTTACCATGCAAAGAAAATCTCTACGAATATGGTTTATCCAGTCTAAATGCTTGGATTCGTTTCCTTGATTGCATTCTGCATATTAGCTATAGACTGATAATTAAAAATTGGCAAGTTCGAAGTACAGATAAATCAGCTGTTGATATTAGAAAACTGGAAGTACAAAGAAATTTGCGAAAGGACATGGGTATATAAAGCTTCTGCTCTCATAAACCTTCTGCTCTTTGACGTGACGGTCATGTTTTTGCATAGCTCCTGAGTTTTTATTAATATTTATTGTTTTTTCTCAGTTTTTAATTGTGCTTAGTTTTTTTACGCTTTCACTGGTGTTGTTCGCTTGACACCCTTGTGTTTTATTTCCATAATTCGCCAAATTAAATAGTTTAAACAGTTTTTTTGTTTCGTGATTAGTGTTTGGTGCATTTAATTTTTTTTCTTTTTATTTTTTTTCTCTCGTCATTGCTTCTGCAGTTGCTCCACTCATCGTCCCCATCATACCATCAGTGCTAGTGGCTTTGTTGTTCTCTCTGCTTTGTGCTTGTGCTTAGCTTCTCTCCCGCGTAATCACTTTTGTAAGGCCGCCTCTCAAAGCTCGGCTTATAACTGTTCTTGCACTCTCTCTTGTGCTGTTCTCTTTGTTTTATTTGTAATTATTGATTTCTTATCGATAATTATCTTTGTGCTCTGTATTTAAATTTTTCTATTTATTCTTATATATATAAATTTATTTATTTTTTTTTTTTTTTTGCCTTGTGTTTCTTTTGGCTTTATAATGGCTTGTTGTCTACCTACTTGCAAGCATTCTGATCGTTTTGATGATCAGTATAAAGCAATATCTTGTTGGCTTTGCGATAATCTTATTCACTTAAAATGTGCTGGCCTCAATGGCCGCGACCACGACAAATTTTCGGTTTGTCTGTGTCTAAGCCTGAGCTTGGCTTAATGCGCTGGACTTGCCCATCTTGTGCCAGCCAGCAGCTTGATTTTAGCCGTATGTATAGGGATATTCGTTTAAAGTTTCTTTCTTTAAACAAACTGGCCAAACAGCTGTCTAACGAGTGTGACTCTAGCGTACATTTATTGTCGCAATTCAAGTTTGTTCCACCTTCTGAGAAGTCGCCCAAGAAATGTACCCTTGAGTTGCCTCGCAAGCAGTCGCCAGCACTCTCTATTACATCGTCTCCCATTTTACTTTCACCTACACCATCTTCTTGTCCCTCATTATGCTCTTCTTTTCAGATTGAAGTACCCATTACAAGCCCTGGTGTACCTCATTCTATCCCTCACGGGAACTCTGATCAATCACAGGATCATGCTAGCTCTCAATCACTTGCGGATCCCAATGCTCCTCAGCCTCCACTAACTGTAGTGCCTCATCGCAAACAATTATTTATCTCTAGGCTTGCTCCTGATACTTCTGAGTCGTCTGTGGCAGCTTACATTAGTAATATATACCCTGCTAAAGTTTTAATTCAAAAGTTTAAGTTTTCTAGGCCTCGCGAAATCTCCTCTTTTAAAATTACAGTACCTAATGAGTATTTCTCAGCTATGGTTGATACTAATTTCTGGCCAGAGGGGCTAGTTGTACACGAGTTTGCGCCCAATAAGCGCTCCCGTCCGTTGCCTGTCCACCTTCCTAATTTATCTTCTGCTTCAAAAAACTAATAACGTCTAGTCTTTGCATTCATTACCAACATGTAAGAGGACTTCTCACCAAGCTCTCAAACCTGTTCTGTGATAGCCAAACCTTTTCGGCTGACATATTAGCTTTCTCTGAAACTTGGCTTAACTCCTCTGTTTTGGATAATGAAATTCATTCTAATAACTTTATTTCTTATAGGCTTGATCGTGTTGGTCGTCGTGGCGGTGGAGTACTTATTGCTGTCAACTCGAATCTGTGTTCAAGTGTTGTGCCGATTGATCTGCCCTTAGGTGTTGAGTTTATTTGCGTCGAAATTACATGTTCCAACTTTAGCTTATATATTTCTTGTTCATATATTCCTCCAGCTTCTGATATAACGACCTATATGCATCATGCTGATGCTTTGCAAACTATTTTTAATCGTCTTAAAGATCGCAATTTCCTTATAGTTTTAGGTGATTTCAACTTGCCTAATATTTCTTGGCTTGTTGATGATAATCTATCTTTCTTAATTCCTTCATCTCAACATGTTTTTCTTGATAGCCTACTTGATTGTCAGCTATATCAGTTGAATTCTTTTCTTAACTCTTCTAAAAGAATCCTTGATCTTGTTTTTGTCTCTGATCCCACTGTTAGTGCTGTATCCCGAAAACAGCCCCTAGTGAAACCTGAAGATCTTTATCACCCGACCATTGAAGTTACTATTTCTTACAATTCCGTTACTAATTCATTGAATAACATCGCAAATTCTCGTCGTAGATGTTTTCGTAACACAAATTTCAATCTTCTTAATAACCTTATTTTCTCTTTTGATTGGTCATTTCTATTTGAGTGCTGCGATATAGATTGTGCAGTGAAGTTTTTCTACTCTGCTCTTATTTCTCTAATTGATAAATGCGTTCCTTATGTGAATGTCTCTACCGTCTCCAGCGCGCCATACTGGTTCACACGTAGGCTCTCTAATCTCCGTAACATTAAATCGAGATATTTTAAGAGATTTAAAAAAACAGTTCGCGACTTGACTATGCAAATTACTGTATAGCCAAGTCTCAATTTTGTCTTTTAAACACTTATATCGTTCGCTGTAAGGTTGAATTTTATAAGAACCCCAAAAGATTTTATAACTTTGTTAATTCCAAAACACGCTCTAGTGTACTACACTCCACCTTCAGACTTAATGACTAGACTGCTAATAATGATTCAGATATTGCAGATCTGTTTGCTAAATTCTTTCAGTCGACTTATTCTACTACTGTTTTGGATCCCACACCCTATCCCTTTTCAATCCCACATTTAAATTGTATGTTTTTCCTAGCATTACTGAAGACTGTATTATCTCTAGCTTGTCATCTATGACGTCTTCCTTCGTTCCCGGTCCTGATAATATACCTAGTTGCATCCTTAAAATGAATAATATCGAGTGAGACTTGTAGCTTTCCCGATATTTGAAAGGAGTCTTTTATTATTCCGCTTTTTAAAAAGGGTAGCAAATCGGATGTTTCTAACTACCGTGGCATTGCCAAACTTTCGGCAATACCAAAGCTGTTTGAGAAAATTATTGCGTCTTCCCTACAACACCTATCCAGATCCACTATTTCTCCTTGTCAGCATGGATTCATGAAAGGTCGTTCGTCGCTTACTAACCTTTTAGAATTGACTACCCTTGTACACCATGGCTTCCGTAAAAAGTGTCAAACTGATGTTATTTATACTGACTTTAGTAAGGCTTTCGATACGGTTGATCATTCTATGCTTCTCGCCAAACTTAACATAATGGGTTTTTCCCCAAAACTGTTGGCTTGGTTAAAGTCGTATCTTATTGGCAGAACCCAAAAGGTGTCTTTTCGTTCCTCGATATCTAAAACTGTTCGAGTTACGTCAGGTGTACCCCAAGGCAGTCATCTGGGCCCCCTGTTATTTACACTGTTTATAAATGATTTGCCTTTGGCCTTGGCTCATTCACGCGTGCTCATGTTTGCGGATGACGTCAAGATTTGTTATTCCTATAATGATCCTTCTTTCCAACAGTAACAGCAATATGATGTTCACTAGCGTAGTATTGAATCGGTACAGAAGCAATTCCTTACGTTTGCGTTACGCGGTCTTAATTGGGACCCGAGTCTTCGCCTACCTTCTTATTCTAGCAGACTTCTTCTTATTAATCTTCCTTCACTTTACAACCGTAGGCTCGTTTTTGGCATTCTCTTTCTCCATAAACTAGTCAACGGCGAAGTCATTTCTACTAATTTACTAGATACGCTATATTTTTGTGTTCCCTCACGTCGGACCAGAAACTTTTTTCCTATTCACCTTAGTAGATGTCTGACTAACTACTCTCTTCATGAACCTTTTCGTGTTCTTTGCCAATTTTTTAACAACCTTTCTCACCTAATTTCTCCTCATCTTTCTGTCACTTTTACTTTTTAATCATCTACAGCGAAACCAATAATAATATTCTGGACTTGGATTGGCTGCAACTCATCCCTGACCACATTGGCTGTGAATCGGGGCATAGCTGGCACCTTATGCAAATAAAACACCTCCACCGGGTCGGGGATGTTTAGTTGTGTATATAGCTAAGCTATCTTTTTCAATTAATTACTATCTGTCTTTAGCTTAAGCTTTTTCGTCGACTGCTGTGTTAGTTGACGTAAATAAATAAGTAAATAAATAACTACTATCTTTTAATTTCTCGATTTAGTGTAATCTTACGAACACTAGCATCCGGATGTAAAATTGATACACAAGCCTTAAAACATTATGCATTTCAAATTGCAATATTATTTGTAGACAAGTACCCATGGTTCTATATGCCTTCATCTCTCCATAAAATTTTGATTCATGATGCAGAAATTATTAAACACTTTGCCCTTCCGATAGGTATGAGCTTCTTCTGACGCTCTTGAGGCCAGAAATAAAGACCAGAGAAAGTTTCGATTAAACCACACACGAAAAAATTCTCGCAGTAACACAATGGAAGACTTGGCTCACACACTTTTTATTTCATCGGACCCATTTATTACAATGTTAGCAAAAACCACAGTTAAATTTTCTAAAAAAGATCAGTTTTTAGATAAAGACATTATTAGTCTTATTTTAAGTAAAGACGCACAAGAAGAGTTATCAGATTGCACAACATCAGATACCGATTAGGAGTAAAATTGAAAAATTAAAAAAAAATATATATAAAATATTTTTGAAGTTAATTATATTTACTCTATATTGAATGATTAAATAAATGTATGTTTTAAGAAAGAAACATGTTTTTTTTTAAAGATACAAGCATATATCTTCTCGATTAAACATAACTCTAGCTGAAAATGAGTACACATGCAAGAGAATATTAAATTTCCGATGAGCTTTTTTAATGATATATGTAGCTGTCCAATTTATTTGAATTTTTTTTTATATGTGTATATATCCTTTATAAGTAACAGCAAAAAAAAATTTTGAAAATGAGTAACGAAATTTCTTAAAATTGAGCGAAAACGACCAGACATCGAATAAAACAGGTTTACACTAACTTGGAACAAATAATAAAAACAAATATTTTCACTGAATGAAACAATTTTTGTTCATTAATTTTGATGTGTTATAAATTTATCTACAAAAAAAATATCCGTACAAAAATAGCATCATTTTTGCAGAAGTTATTAATTAATCGCCGCTAAATCAGCCGTTTCGCCAACTGTGCAACCCGGACTTAATCCAGATCATGTACATCCCCTTTTAGTCAAAGAATCTTTTTTGATCCAAGAGGAGGTCAGGTTCGGCCTATATAGGTAGTCTCTCTCAATCCCTTATCATCAGATGTTATGATGGGCCAAAGTACCACAAATCAGGCCGAAGCCAACACATACTTAATGTATCGAGAAGTTTGGTCCGGGTGGGATTTCTGGTTTTCGGCTAGCAAACAGTCTTTGGAGGGGGGTTTTTTTGCACCAGCATTACTCAACACCGCCTTAGTACGTAAAATAAAACAAAGTCCCTAGAGCACGAATATTACACAATTACTCAATCAAAGAAATAAACTAGAAGGATAGAGAAAAGAGTATATTAGTATCACATGAATAGGGAAGCTATGAGGATGTTACTATAGCTTCGTGTCAAACCCTCCCAACCAATGATTTTCTTTTCGCAAGATTCTGGAAAACCCAAAACAAATTTATCTCACTGTTCACATTTTGCCACAAGAAAGATCACACGACTTTTACTCAAACATTATAAATCATATTTATTCACGAGGGTTACGGAATACCAAAATACTTCAATAAGTTGGAAATATAATCCGAGTTGACTAAACTAAAATGATGATTCTTATAATAATTGAACTATTGTCACTCATCGCAGTCGGTCGTGTTTTTTTTTTGCGCTCCCGCTTAATTTTTGTCTTTCATTTTTTCGTGAAGCTAATTTCTAATTACTAATTCTTAATACAGTTCATAGTTTTTTTTTGTTTGTGTGGTGTTGGTGCTCTCTATTCTTTTGTTTTCTCTTTTGATCGCGATCGCGGCCGTTAACTTCGCGCTGGTGACAAGTTTTTGTTGTTGTGTGTTTTAATACAGATAAGTACAAATATTCTCTCTTTTTGTTTTCTCTTTCTAATTTGCATATTGCAGTTAGCTTTTGCCTTGGTTTGTATACGTCTCTCTTAACATATATATACAATTTTCCCATTTTATTTACATATTGATTTATAATTTGTTTTTGTATAAATCAATGCTTTAATAATGTCTGTCTGTTGCAAATATAATTGCAATAATCCCAGCAAGATCAGTGAAGACTTTCTTTACTGTTGGCTGTGTGACAATGTAATGCACTTTAAATGTGCTGGTTACACAGTCAAGGTGCGGGATAGTATTGCACAGGGTGGCGGCCTTAAATGGGGCTGTGATTCGTGTCGTGGCTTGGAGCTCGAGATGCGAAGTTTTATGAAACGGACTGGGGATGCATTTAAAACCCTGTTAGCTGGCGTTCATAAGCTCCAAGAGGAGCTTTTGGCGATGGAGGTTCAATTCAGAAGTTCTAAACTTTTGATTGAATCTCCGACGCGAAAGAGGACCAGGTTTCAGGGCGCGTCCCTCAGTCCGTCGGCACATTCGTCTCTACCAGTTCCGGCTTTCGACATTGACCCTATGTCACCAAATGTACAGCAGCTGATATCGTTTAGGAGTCTGGCTTTGGCAGGTGTGGAGTCTCTTCCCATTTCCCCTGCTGGCTGCTTCAGCTTCGTCTGCTGTAGCCGCTACTGCTGTGCCTAGTATTCCTAGTTCCCTTGTTGTAGTTCCACCCAAAAAGCAAAGCTACTTCTGAAGAAGTCATAGCCTACATACAGGGCAAAGTTCAAGCACCAAACATTGCTGTGGAAAAGTTCCGTTTTTCATATACTCGGGACATTTCGTCCTTTAAAATAAGTGTCTCCCCAGATCTTTTTGGACAAATATGTCATGAAGATTTTTGGCCGGAACACCTTGTTGTAAAAGAGTATACAATAAAAAAGAAGAATCGGCATCCGATTAGCTTGCTACCTGCCTCTGTGAATAACGTTTCTTCTGGCTCGTCTGCACCTGTTGGCGAGTCAAAAAATAATTTCGTCCCTAACTCTGACCTATCAGAACATACGGCGACTAAAGACTAAACTGTCTAGACTTTATGTAGATAGTCTAGCTTTTGACTTTCATATTATTGCCTTTATTGAGACTTGACTGAAGCCTGATATTGCCAATGCTTCAATTTTCCCCGCAAAATATTCAATATATAGACATGATCGGACTATCCGTAATGGTGGTGGCGTTTTGATCGCTGTTGACTCGGCGTTCTCGTCTGAAATTGTCCAGTCCTCCAATCAGGAGATTGAATTTCTATGTGTTAAAATTTCGTTTAATTCTTTTTCTGTCTATATTACTTGTTCGTATATTCCACCACAGTCCGACTTGGCAGTATACACTCACCATTTGGAAGCTATTCAACTTATTTCCTCATATCTCTCCGACAAAGACTTGATCGTTGTTCTGGGAGATTTTAATTTACCTGAGATTGCCTGGACCCTCTCATTTGATTCTTTATTACTGTTGCCCTCCTTGTCACATTGTTTCATAGATGGTCTGCTTGAGTTTTCCCCCGGTCAAATTTTATGGTGCTGAATTCACATTGCTATAAGGATTATCTTCAGCGATTTAAGCTTAGGTTTTCTCGCGATCCTAAGCAATTTTATAAATTTGTCAATGTTAAACGTAAGACATCGGTGCACCCGTCTTACTTGTCTTTCGAAAACAAAAAAACTGACAATGATCAGGCAATTGCCGACATGTTTGCTGATTTTTTCAAAACAACTTATTCCTCTTCGATTTATCAAGCAAATCCTCTTTATCCTCATCACTTGCAATCGTCATTTTAGACCCTGTGTTTGATGAAAGTTCGGTTCTTAGCGTGCTCAGTTCCGTCAAACCAATATATGCACCTGGCCCTGATGGCCCAGGCTGCGTATTAAGGTTTTGCGCGGGGGGCATATGTAAGCCGATACTTAAGTTGTTTACACTGTCCGTCACATCTTCCGCCTTCCCGCCTATCTGGAAGGAATCATATATTATTCCTCTTCATAAAAAGGGGAAGTCCGAAGCCTCCAATTATAGGGGTATTTCTAAATTGTCTGCCAAACCCAAAGCATTTGAGAAAATAATAACATCTCAATTGCAGCATTTTTGTAGCTCAATCATTTCGTCATCCCAACATGGTTTTAAAAAAGGTAGATCGACAACTACTAATCTATTAGAATTTACATCTCACTCAATCAAAGGGTTCAAGACTGCCGTGCAAACTGACGTCATTTATACTGAATTCAGTAAGGCCTTTGACTCTGTTAATCATACTCTGCTTTTATATAAATTAAACGCACTTGGCATCTCCAGCCTTTTGCTAGATTGGATTCTTCAATATCTTTCTAAGAGGTCCTCTTTAAAGGTCTAGAGGTCCTCTTTAAGTCTTCATTTTCGAAGACCATCCAAGTGACCTCTGGAGTACCTCAGGGTAGTCATTTGGGTCCATTGCTATAATTTATAAATGATCTTCAATGATTGGTAGTGTCACATTCTCGGGTGCTTATGTACGCGGATGATGTCAAGCTTTACCTCAGTTTTAAAGACATATCGTCTTCTTGCCTACTTCAATCGGATCTTAATGATCTTCAGAGTTGGTGTGAAACAAACCTATTAAACCTTAACGGCTCTAAATGTAAAGTTATGTCTTTTTATAGATGCACTCCATACTTAGCAACTTATTATCTTAACGACACTGCCTTAGAGCGGTTAGATATTACCAATGACTTAGGTGTTCTTATGGACCATAAATTAACTTTTAATCCTCATATTTCTGCTACAGTTAGTAAAGCTATGAATGTTCTTGGGTTTGTGAAACGATGGTCAAAAGAGTTTGACGATCCGTACACAACAAAAATTCTGTATACTTCTTTAATCCGTCCTATCTTAGAGTACGGATCTTGCATATGGTCACCTCAATATGAGACGCACCAAAGTAAAATTGGATCTGTTCAAAAGCAATTTCTGATTTTTGCTCCTCGCGGTCTAAATTGGGATCGCAATGTCAATTTGCCATCTTACTCCAGTAGGCTTCTTTTAATCAATCTTCCTTCTTTAATTAAGTGTTGAGTAATGCTTGGTGCTATCTTTATTCATAAACTTTTAATAGGTGAAATAGACTCTCCTGAGCTATTGAACCAGTTATACCTATCTGTACCGGTAGACCTACTAGAAATTTTATTCCTCTATCCTTAAAACACTGCAGTTCTAACTATTCTTTGCATGAACGTTTTCGAGTCCTATGTTCTGATTACAATCTTCTGTATCCCGTAATCAGATCAGAAGCCTCTCTTTCCCTTCACTTCTTTCACTTCTATTTTAGCACATTTAGCTCGTAATTAGCTGTGGTTAATCATATTTTTAATTGTTTGTCCGTCTTATTTGTATTGGTCCACGCGATCGTGCCGTCCGATATGCGGCTGCGCCATACGGTCGGTCGGGCGGGAGGTGGACAGCGCTCTGCTTGCGCTCGCGCGAAACAGGCTATGTCCTGGTGTCGTATGGGCCACTTGAACGTACTTCGCATTGTACGCGTCAACGTCCAGACAATAAACGGTAATCAAATTAAATAATTGGATCATTTCAGGCATCCAAAAGCCAAATTAAGGATAATATGTTTTGTGTTGGTGAATCTTAATTGTAAGGTGGATATATGGGCATTTCCGAAAAAAGGTAAACCACAGGACCTAAACATAAAGTACCAAAGATCTGGGTATTTTTCATTAAATATTATTAAGAAATGCTCCAATTTTATATTTTTTAATAGAAATAGTGAAAAAAAAGGTTCACATGTACAAAATATTTCTAAGAAAACTTGAGTTTGTGTGTTTAAGGAACTTGCTACATTTAGAAGAAATTATTCTTTAAAACATTTGGGACATTTGGGGTTCTCTTACCGTAAACGTTTTTAATTTTAAAAGAAAAATAAAAGTAGGAATGATTTTTGATTATAACCAAAACGATATATAAACGTTATATTCCTAAAAGCGAGCAATAGAAATTTCGGATAGTAAACAGCTTTCACTGCTTGCGATGCTTGTATTGCTAATGAGCGTTATACCAACTAACAGAATGTTAGACTACTATGTAAAACTTGAAAAACAATAACTGTAGTGTCGAGATTCGTTTTTTTTTTTGGGATCAGACAATTTTTTTTTTTTGAATTGTATTTCAAAAAGTAAAAACATTATTGCCATGGACTGCAAGGGTATAAAAATTTCGGCATAGCCGATATGATATTTATATATATATTTATACACATACATCTATTTTTATTATTATTTATAAGTATACCTAATTTTTAAATGCTCTACTAGCATTCATGGTAGGATGGGCGAGTTTTAAGGGCGTTATTGATATCGGACCCCTTTCTTTATCATCACCCCGTCCCCCCATTTCTCACCGACTAATTTGAGCCGAGACCAGCGCGTACTGTCGATAGGTCCTACCAAATTCCAACAGCTCACAATAAAATTGTACCGGGTAATAAGTATGTTACAGTTAGTTAAGTCTTTATAATTTTGTTAATTGGTAATTTTTGGCTCCGCGCCAGAAGTTATATTAGATTGTCAGAAAGAGTTTTCGTTTCGGATCAGGTTTAACAATGGTCAAAGACTATAGACTCCAAGCGGTTAATACTTCATAAAACTATTGATTTTATTAGCCTAAAAGTTGGGTACAAAATGTTTATTGCTTTAAGAAGTTAGATAAATTGCATGGTTATGGGTTATGGTGTGAGTTATGGGATACTTTGCAATAACCTAGGACATACTTGCAATTTAAATTATACTTAAAGCCTCTTTTATCGTCATATTAGCTGCCGCTAAAGTCATTTTTATTTCGAAATACATAGCATGATTCCCCTTATTTATTTTATGAAAGTTATTCGAATTTTCTGAATAGTGCACCATCAGAATATTAAGCATAGCTTTGTTAATCAAGCAACTTAGTTGAAATAGTTTCATTATATATTTATATACAAGCTCAACACCAAGTAAACGCTTTTTTTTGTGAGACTTGTCGGTAATGCACAGCAGTAAAGATCTTTGCCTTATATGCGATAAACCAATACAATATAGAGCGCAGCTACGGTGCATTTTGTGCTCATAATTTTCACATAGCATGTTTCAACATACGCGTCGGTAGTAGGGTAATGTGCCCCTCTTGTGATCAACCGTTGCAGGCTATGGAAGGAGAAGGAGCTGGAGCACATAGTGAGTGACCACAGGACAGTCATCAGACAAGAATGCAGACCAGGGCAGCAGTGCAAAGGGCCACCTTGATGGCAGAAGTGGCACAGAGAGATTTAAGTCAGGAAAGAAGGTTAGAAGAAAGTATAAAGTCATCAGAATCTGTTAGGAATTGCGACGTTAATTTAGCAAGATTAATATCGAATGCCATGGCGTCTGCTGCATCTCGTCAAAATGAGCAGCTGGAAAGTCAAGCAGTTAGACAAACGGAATTGTTGACACAAGCGTTAGAGAATGGATTCCAGAGATTGTATTCAGTAGTAGCGACACACCAAGTGAACGCTGAGGAAAGTATACAACAGGCAGCGAACGTACGTAGCCAAGCATCAGCAACAGCAGCTAGTGAGCAGGCTAGAAATGGTAACAGTATTTTGGAGCTTAGACCAGAAAGAATAAGTTAGATTATAAGTAATTGGAAGTTGAGGTTTAATGGCAAGTCCGGTATATCAGTAGACGAGTTTATTTATAGAGCGGAAGCAATGACTCATCAGGCTTTCGAAAGTAATTTCGTAGTTCTGTCGCGGTATGTTAGCAATTTGTTTGAAGGGAATGCTAGTGAGTGGTTCTGAAGATACCACAAGAAGGTATCACACATCAGGTGGCTAGACTTATGTAGAGCCTTGAGCGAACAGTTCAAAGACGAGCGTACCGATCATCATATTAAAGCTGCTATTAGCAAACGAAGATAGGGTGATAAAGAGCCGTTCGACAAATTCTACGAGGCACTAACTGATAAACTATCGATTCCTTTAGCAGAAATTGAGTTGTTAGAGCACCTTCGAGCTAATCTACTGCCCGATCCATAGTTTCGGGCACTAAGTTAAGGCAGTTAGTTGGTACAAGAGAAACCTTTATGCAGACGATACGGAAATCATTCGGTGTACCACCAATACCAATGCCGAGGAGAGTGGTAAATGCGGTGAGGATTCAAACAGAAGAAGAGTGCGAGGCAGGAGAGGAGGTGCCAGTGGTGGAAGCACTTAATTTGGTTTGTTGGAACTGTGATACGGCGGGTCATTCCTATCAAGAGTGTGTAGCAGACCGGCGAGTGTTTTACTATGGTTGTGGAAAGCCGAATACCGAATGCGTCGGTGGCAGTTTTGCTGAAGAATTATTGACTGTAAAACAGTATTTTAGGCCAATGTCAAATAAAGTAAATACTGCAGATGATACACCCCAGCAGATAGTAGGAAAGCTAAATACTAAAGTTAATTTTAGAGGAAAAAGTAAGATTATATACTCCCTGGGCTAACCCAGGATCTTTTTTTTTTTTTTGGATTTGTTACCATCTGGACTGTCATTAGGACCGCTACAGATAGCTAGTTTAAGCGTAGAAGATATGGTGCAAACGATTTTAGATAATAATCAGAAGCGACGTTTGTCTGAATGTATGGGTTTGCTTTCATCATTCGCTAAGTTGGGACTAGGAAAAACGCAGTTGCTGTCACAATAGAAGTTGCTGGAAGTAAGCCAGCTGCACCAATCAAGCAACGACACTATCCTATGTTAACCGCAATAGAACAGTTGATATATGAAGAGTTAGATCGTATGTTAAAATTAGGAGTTATTGAGAAGCTCAAAGTGTTTGGTCTTCGCCAGTTGTGTTGGTGAGTAAGCCAGGAAAACAGGTTATGCATAGATAGAAAACGGGTAAATGCAGTCCAAGTTAAGGATGCTTACCCAATGCCAATCATAGACGGTATCCTTAGTAGATTACCCAAGGTTGATATTACAAGTGTCGACTTGAATAACGTGTATTAGCAAATTCCTTTAGAGCCCGAGTCACGGGATAAGACTACCTTTTCTGTAGCGGGTAGACCAATGTACCATTTCAAGCTCATGGATAAAATAGTGCCACGACATCGACGTCATCAGATTATTATTTACCTGGATGATCTGTTAATCGTCTCAGATTCGTTTGACGAGCATATAGCTCTGCTTACAGATTTATCCATATGTAAATCAGATGCGGGGTTAACTAGAAACGTCGAGAAAAGCCACTTTCGTAGAAAGTATCTAGGGCATATTGTGGGAGAGGGAACTATTAAAACAGACCCAGATAAAATATCCGCCATAGTCAATTTCCCCACCCCAAATATTTACACAAATTTTTATGAAATTACGCTACTATTGCGGCTTCCATTACCGATACATTAAAGAATAAGCGTAAATTCATATGGACATCAGAGACTCAATCAGCATTTGAGGACTTGAAAACACGTTTAAGCCAGGCACCAGTTTTGCACAGCCCCGATTTCAGAAAACCTTTTCCATAAATTGTGACGCCAGCCATACGGGAGTAGGCGCAGTACTAACCCAGTTAGCAGAGTATAAGGATGAAGTACCAGTTTATGTCAAAAAAACTGAATCAGACACAAAGAAACTACTCAGTTACAGAGAAGGAGTGTTTGGCAGCCGTGATAGCAGTAAAAAAGTATACGGCCTACGTGGAGGGTCCAGAAGTTTCTCAATCATATTGCCACTATACACCCGAATTATACGTTAAGGCCACCATTAGGAAAGTCAGGTGAAACGTCAAGATTTTTCGTGAAACTGTATGTGGATTTCTTGGGTCCTTACCCCCGAAGCAAGTTTGGCAATATTGGAATTTTCATTGTAGTGGACAACTTCTTAAAATTTCCATTTCTAAAGAAGGTAAAAAGTTTACTACCGAAGTGGTTACACAGTTTCTAGAAGAGGATATTTTTCATTGTTTTGGGGTACCTAAGATTATGGTATCCGATAATGGGCCCGAATTTAGAGTACACCATTTAAATGAGCTATTGCAGAGGTATAAAGTGCGCCACACATATACTGCCGCATCTGCTCCGCAGGCCAACGTGTCGGAGAGTAAACAGGTCAGTATTGGCAGCAGTAGGCATTTAGAGGCATTTGATTCATAAACCACCTTTTTATATATGTCATGAAATTGTTGCCATTTCAGATAATCCCCATCAAATTTTGGAATGGCAATTTTGGGCAGTTGCAATGATTGTACCGATTGCAATACTGGCGGTGATTGTAACACTACATTTTCTGCTGGTGCCACACAGAATTTCAGCATTGTATTTTCTGCGTCCACAAGCGTAGTTATATTATATCCAGCTTAGTTATAGTTATATTATTTTCTGCTAGCCGATGAATATTATAATGGATTTCTTCAATTTGCATCCACAATTTGTCGACTACAGATTTGTAATTAATTTTTTCTTCAGGCACTATTTGACTTAATGTCCTGGACAATGAATAGAGCAGGGCACTTTGCTTGCATACCAGTGGTTTGATCATGACTCGCTCTTCCTCTCGTTGGTTTTACCTTTGCCAAATGGTCCTTCCAATCCTCAACTGTATTAGTTATAACCGCCTTATTTTGCTGAAATAGTCCGTTACAAATTAGTCATCTTCTGTTGCCACGTTATTTAGTTTGTTCATTAGCTCCTGGTGACTTTTTTAAAAGTTCTCCCATATGTACTCCAAGAGCTCAAGTTTCTCCTCGAAATAAAATGGCTTCGTTTTCCTGGCGATTGAATCCACTTTGGTATTCCGAATGAAGGCCTGAATTGCCTCTCCTCGTTCTGTCTTCTGCTTATAAAACTCCTCCATGTTCTTTTGTATTCTTATGTACTTGCTTATTTATACTTTTACTTGACCCGATGAAAGTTTATTTATATTGTCAAAGACAGGGAACGCTCCAGGAACGACTCGTTCCTTAAATTGGTCAAGTGTTGCACAAATAAGAAAAAAAAATAAGTAGTAGTAGGCTTTTTGTTCCGAGTTTAATAGTAGAATTTATTTCCAGTATGTATTTCTATTCTTTTTACACTGATGAAGTCCACGATAGTGGAGACTGTATATATTTATATCTATATATTTTCAAAAATTGCTGACTGATGCCAAAACAGAAGTACTTGTGCGTACAACCTGGGTTATTGACCGAGTTGACTAGGTCAGAAATTGCTGACGCCAGGGCTTTATTCAAAGAAATGTAACAGAGTTGATGAATTTAAGAAACTTTATTTTACATAATAATCACTTTTTATGTTTTGGTCGCCTTGTTGACACAAATCGTTGTTTTAGTCGCCAAGTTGACTTGCATGTACACGCTACGCAATGATTGCCATGTTAGTCAATTACTATGTTTTAGTCCGGACCCCAGATTGATGTGGAATGTTCATCAATTTATGCCCTCGCTTAGGATTGTAACTGTGTCCAAAGCGTGCAAAGGGAGTAGTCGCCTAGACCAGTTCCCTTTTTTTTCGTTGAGAGATTTGTCGACTGAGTTGACCAAATATTCTCACTTGATGACGGTTTCGCCAAGTTTGTAATTTTTTCAACTTGGAGCCCCCAATATAAATATTTATTTATTTATATGTAAATAGGTACTAGCACATAAACCAGTGATTAACCAACACATAAATTGGGTGGACTTCGGAGCGAGAATACAAAGGTAGGGATGGGGGCCAAAGACACATCGATGCAGGTATTTGATCATACTAAGAATAATGCTGTAATGGCCGGGTTCCACTTTGGTTTAATTAATAGAGAACTAACACGTCAGTGTTGGTTGGTGGTAATATTCAGATTGATTTTTATTCCAATGATACTCTTTTGCTTAACCTATTGTTGCATAAATATTCTTATGCTGCGACTTAGGCGACAGCTACAAAAGAGGGGGAGAGTGGCAGTACATACATATTATTTGGGGCGCTTGCATCAAAGTGCATGGTCAGCGTTCACAAGCTGGCTTGGCCCTAGCTTATATTACGCCTGTGCATTGCTGCTCATATGAATATATGTATGTGCATATATAAATGTACATATGAACATGTTTAGCTGTATATTTATGTGAGTATGTTTATGTGAATATATATTAATGTATACACATAAACATATTCAAGTGCACACTTATGTTTTATTGCGTATATATTTGATTGTTTATACTTGCAAAAAAGTGTTACAAGTTGAGCTCTTTGTGTTGAATGATACTACACCTCCCCTTTTTAGAAAATAACATAATATTATGGAGTTCTTTATTAATTACTACTAATGATAATTAATGATTGATTAATAGTAATGTATGTATGTTTGTTAGAAAAATTGTTTTGTTTGTTGGCAGACAAATTTTCTTTCTCAAAAAAATTTCGTTTTTTTTTTTTTTTTTATATTCGTAATAGAATGAAGTAGTTTTAGTAGTTGAATCCATAAAAAACAATTTATATATTTCTTTTGGTTTTTTTTTTTTTTTAATTATTTTTGCAAATTTTTAAACTATCCTTATGTACTGTTTGTATCTTATTTTTATTGTTCCTAATTTTTATGTTGTTGTTTTTAGATATTTCTACCACTTCGAAGGGTCCTATATAGGCTGAGTCAAGTTTATGACCAGCTTCGTTTTTTAAGAAAACCTTATCTACTATTCCTATTTTAAAATCTGCTGACTTATTGTCATACAAATTTTTCTGGTTTTCCTTACGTTTCTCTAACATTATTCTATCTCTACTGTATGCTAGTTGTAATCTAACTCTTAACTTCTTTAGCAGATCTACGTTATATAATGGTGGTTATGCTATTAAAATGGTTTGGTAAATTATTTTGTTTACCAAATACAAGTTCATAGGGACACAATTTGTGTGTTACTGATGGGGTTGTGTTAAAACAGTACACAAAATATTGTAACCATATATCCCAATCAGTTTTATCTACTGATATATACATATGATCGAATGTACTCATTGAATGTCCTATGACTTCTTTCAACGGTACCCAAGGTCTGGTGGTGGTGTGCAGTAGACGTAATGTTGTCTATTTTTTAATATTTGCACAAGTCATTTATTATTGAATTTTTGTATTCTGTTCCCATGTCCGTAATGAACGTCTTCATTGGACCGTACTTCAGAATGAAGGATTCAAAAATAGCTTTCGCAATTGTTGTAGCGCTTTTATTGGGAACTGGTATTGCTACTAGGTATTTCGTCAAGTCACATATTAGAGTGACTGCATATTCGTTACCATTTTCGGATTTTGGTAATGGACCAATGGTGTCTACTATTACCCTATCAAAAGCATGTATGGTGGTTTCTGTAATAACTAAGGGTGTTTTTATGTGCTTTGTCGTTTTTGACATTTTTCACATTTATTAATGTAGTCTTTTACATGACGTGTCATGTTTTTCCAATAATAATGTTTTTTTACTTTGGCCAAAGTTTTTGTAATGCCTGTATGGCCACCCTTGTTTGAGGAAACATAAATCGTGTGTTATGCGCAAGGTCACTACTTTTCGTACAACATCATTGTAGAGTACTTCATGTATTTTGGGCTTAAAAGCATCATTAGGTACTTGCCTAATTGTATTTTCACTTTTATCATCTGGCCAGAGATTATTTTGTCTACTTTGCTGCCTGGTAGTGACTTTCAGGACATGTGCTTTTGTGTTTTTTAGTTCTTGTATTGTAATGCGGGATAATGCATCCGCAACAAAATTATCTTTTCCCTTCAGATATTCTACTGTAAATTCATATTTCTCTGGATCAAGTCTCATTCTTGTTAATTTTCAACTCGGATTTATCATAGAAAATAAATACGTTAGGGGTCTATGGTCTGTTTTGACTCTGAAAGGTTTGACATATATATATGTGCGGAAGTGTGTCATAGCCCAGTGTATCGCAGCTAGTTCCTGCTCAGTAGTACTTTTATTACTTTCACCTTTACTGAACGAACGGAATGCGTATGCTACTGGCAACTGCTTATCGCCATAAGTTTGAGTTAGTGCTGTTCCACATGCATATTTGCTAGCATCTGTTATTATGCAAAATTCTTTGCTAAAATCTGGATACTGCACCAGTGTGGGTTCTATTAAGGCTTTTTTCAGATATTCAAATCCTTTTTGGCATTCTTCAGACCAAACAAATTCTACATTTTTTTTACACGTGCATGTTCTGCGAAGTTTTTAATAAAACGTCTGTAATAGTTACACAAAGCTACGAATCTTCTAGCACTATCAGCATCTGTTGGTACTGGGTATTTTTCAATGACGTCATATTTGGTGTCATCTGGCAATATTCCCTTGTCGGTACACTTGTGACCTAAAAATGTCACTTCGTGCATGAAGAATGAACATTTCTCTGGATGCAGTTTTAGGTTGTGTTTTCTGCATATGTCAAAAATATCCTTTAGGTTTTTGAGCATGTGTTTCTCAGAACAGCCGATGACTATTAAGTCATCCATGTAAAGGAATGCTTGTGACGGATTTAATCCAGAGAAAGCAATTGTCATCATTCTTTGAAAGGAATTTGGTGCAATTTTCAGACCAAACGGTAGTCTAGTAAACTGATAAGATCCATTGCTGGTGGAAAATGACGTTATGCTCCGCGATTCATCTTTTAGTTCTATTTGGTGAAAACCTGACATTAAATCTAGACATGAAAAATATTTGGCTCTGCCTAGTTGATCAAGAATGTCGTCTATTCTTGGTAATGGAAATTTATCGGACGACAATTTTTTGTTTATTTGACGATAGTCTATTACCAATCGCCATCGTTTTTTTTCTGATCCTGGTAAACCCTTTTTCGGTACCAGTAATAACGGACTATTATACTCGGACACTGATGGTTCAACTATTTTATCTTTAATGAGTTTATCGACTTGTCTAATTATTTCTACTTTATGCATGTGTGGTATTCTGTAGTTTTTTGTGTATACTGGCTGATTGTCATTCAATCTTAGTTCTTGTTTATAAAAGTTGTTTGTAGTAATTGTTTCGTTTTCTAAACCAAATATATCTGTATACTTGGTGCAGAGTTCTTCTAGTACATTTTTGAACATAGGTGGGAAGTTTGGCTTCAGTTTTTGCATTACTGATTGACTTCTTTGGTCATCAGTTGTCTGTACAATTTCATAATTCTTTAATGATTCATATTTTATGGTTTTTAAATTGAAAATTTTTACTGTTTTTTTTGTGTTTAAAATTCGGACAAATGTTTTGTTCGGACTGCAGATTGAATTTCCAATAAATATTCCACTTTCGACCTCTTGATTTAAGATGACGATATTTGATTTTTCATTTGGAATATTTATTTGCCGGATTACTTCAGATCTCGCTGGGAGTATTGTGGTATTGCTGTCACAAGTGTGTAATATTGGTATATTTATTACAAAATTTAAATTATTTGGTCTTAATAATAGTGAATCGTTTGGTTCACTGAAATCTAATTGATTGAATTCTAGTCCTAAAATTCCATCAAATGGAATTGGAAAACTTTCGCCTACTATATGGAAGTTGTGTGGTATTATGAATTCATTTTGTCTTTGTTCTATAAGGGTTAGACCTTTGGAAGTAATTGAATCTTCACCAATTCCTGATATTTCAATTGTGTTTGAAGTATCTATATGTTCAAAAGGATCTGTTTTTTTTTTTTATTATTGATACGTCTGCACCTGTATCTAACAAGAAGGTATATGTGTTGTTTGTATTTTCGTTTTTAACTTTGATGAAAATACTTAGGCTAAGATTGAAAGTGTATACATTTACAGTTTTTTCTGAATATCTGCAGGGCTCTATTGGTTTTCCGAATTACTTTGAGTAAGTCGTACATTACCATTTGCGTTGTTAGAGCTCGGTTAGAATTACCTCGGTTCGAGCTGTTACGGTTGGAATTATTTCTTCCTCGGTTGTTGTACCACGAGTTACCACGATATCCGCCGGTATTATTATTATTCCTATAACCGTTATTTTGGTAATTACCTCTACCTCGGTAGTTATTTTGTCCATTTCTATTGTATTGACGGTAGTGCATGACAGGGTTCGTCTGTCCTGTTTCTGCTGTACTACTGTCTACGAACTTTGTTGTTAGCTCGTTCATGTCACGGAAAATACCTGCATTTATTACGTGACGTACTTGATTGTTTATGCAGTTCTTTGTTATTGCCTCTGTAGTGACTGAATACTTTTGTGTATATTTTTTAGCTAGTTCGACATATGTGCCATCGTATATAAAGGCACATTCCAGAGATTCAGTAAGCTTTTAAATCTCTTGGGCATACTGACTTGCTGTTTTGTTTCACTGGGGTAGGTTTTTTAATTTTTGCCGTTATTGACGCTACTGATTCCGCTTTTACGTTTGATGCTATACTGTTGATAATCTCTCTTATTGTTTGTTCAGAGGTTATCAAATTTCTTGTGTGACCTTTTAGTTTTGTTTTTATCAGACACACTGCTGTTTCCTCATGGTCGACTTTTAATGAATTTATCAAATTCAATGCGTCCATGAAGCTCTGAAGATTTTCTCTTCTGCCATCAAACTGTGGAATAAGGCTTGAGGCCATCTTTAAAATATCAGTGACTGTTTGAGTCATTTTTGCGTTTCCTGGCGAAATGGCTGGTTTATTAAGAGTTATTTTTGTGTTATCTAAACTCACTGATGGTTCTTCTTCATCCATCTCTTCTTCAGCCGTTAACTTGGTTTTATCTTCTAGTGATATTGAACTTTCCAAATCAATTGTTTGTTTATATTCAATATTATATTTTTTCAATACGGCTTTTGTTTGCAGTCATCATAGAATGCATTTGCGGCTGTTTTTCTTCCCGCAGATAGTTTATTATAGTGTTCTCTTAACACTGCTCTGATATTTTTCAGGCTCTCTATTATTATTTTCGAGTGTTTTTCTATTGTACTTTGGGATGTTTCCCTATTCTGCGAGAGGCATTTACAAGATTTATTTTCTTGTGCATGTATTCTAGCTTCTCTTATTATATCATCCCAAGTAATCATATTTTGTTTAAAAAAAAATTACACTCTCTTTTTTTTTTAATTAATTCCCTGAGAGATCGATTGTCTCTATGGGTTCTTCAAATAGTTTATGTACCCAGGTGGGTAAAATTCTATTTTTTCGCTTTAGGCGGTTATATGCTACTACTATGGATCTTTCTATCAAGTGGGCTATCCCTGAATTTTCTATTATTCACAATTTAATTTCCTTATATTTTGGATTGGTTTCGCCTCTGTTAAAGAGGAAGTCTAAAAATGGAACGTATTTGTTCAAATATTAAAGTTCTACTCGACCCATTTTTATACTGTATTTAGGCCGTCTGCTCTACTCTGATATTTTTTCTTGATTATTTTATTATGCATTGCATATAATTTCAATGCTAGATTTAAAGCTACTAATATTAGAATGGCTAACAACAATATCCCTATATACTCTAAATTTTCCCTGTGATCTGCTATTTTAACGCTATTAACGACATTAGCCGTTGGGTTGTCTATTTTGGATTCTTGAGAACCCATCTTTCTAGCAAAAAAAAATTTGGCTTTTCTTGGTCGTTTAGACCTGTTTTCGATTATTGAGAAAAATGTTTAAAAAAATCTTTATGGATTCATTTGTTTTTCTTTTATTTATATGTAACTTGAAAAAAACATTTTTTTTTTTTTTTAAAGAAAAATTATCTCAACTGTGTCTTGCACAGTGAGCCAGAGACGTGGAAAGATAGAAGAGTATACATGCGTAGGCTTACAGCTTCAACAATGTTTTGATTAAATCTATGCCTACGCATGTTTTTAGTAATAGCCTATCAATGGTTGGTTAGTAAGTGTACTGTGCAACAAGTGCAAACTCGTACGTGTTTGTTCTTAATATTTATATAAAATTTCAATTAAAATTAGGGGCAAGAGAATTATTTACTCATTGCGTGTCTTCGCTCTTTGGCGAAGTTAAACTGTATTGTTCATGAGGCACTCTGTGTAGTGCTGTCGGTCCTTGTCATCCAGTCCTGTGTGGAGGAGGTCCTGGAGGAGCTTCCTTTCACGCCTTTGCCTGGCGTATTTTCCTCCTCTAGACTTCTTTTTGGGGGCTTCTTTCTGTTTCGTGGCGAGCCCTGGCGAGCCCGGTACTCAGCTATCGTGAGTGGGCGTGGCTCTGGCTTTTTCTTCAATTGTTAATTTACATTTTTGTGTGTATGTGTGTGGGTTTTTTTTTTTTTTTTATATTCCATCAAGTAGAAATGGAAAGTACCGGCTGTATTTGTGTAGCAGCATATATTTGGTACACTCAGTAGGAAGCACATTTGTATTCTTGTGTCTCCTTTTACTGGGAATCTTTCTTCAGTTTGTTCTGAGTAGATAGTTCATATTTGCACTAGAGTTAGCGAGCTTTGAGGGGAGTGGCTGTGTTCACTTCTAAACACCTCAATTATGTTTTCTCTTAAACTCGGGTTCCGTCTGGAAACTCTTTGAAAGTAGTTATCCATCGTAACCGTTTCTCATTTTCGTGCTTATATATTTTTTTTTCTTCGTTTCTAACACACACACATACGTACACAAAATTTTCTCCTTGGTCCTCGATGTCCTTTTTCCTTGGTCCTTCGATGTCCTTAGGCCTTGTCTTGGCCTATTGTCACGGTCGCCATGTAATGACCGGGTTCCACTTTGGTTTAATTAATAGAGAACTAACACGTCAGTGTTGGTTGGTGGTAATATTCAGATTGATTTTTATTCCAATGATACTCTTTTGCTTAACCTATTGTTGCATAAATATTCTTATGCTGCGACTTAGGCGACAGCTACAAAAGAGAGGGAGAGTGTCAGTACATACATATTATTTAGGGCGCTTGCGTCAAAGTGCTTGGTCAGCGTTCACACGCTGGCTTGGCCCTAGCTCATGTTACGCCTGTGCATTGTGCTCATATGAATATATGTATGTGCATATATAAATGTACATATGAACATGTTTAGCTGTATATTTATGTGAGTATGTTTATGTGAATATATATTAATGTATACACATAAACATATTCAAGTGCACACTTATGTTTTATTGCGTACATATTTGATTGTTTATACTTGCAACAAAGTGTTACAAGTTGAGCTCTTCGTGTTGAATGATTTTTGGTATGGATATACTACAATGCAATTCTTTAATAGTAAAAATAGAGAGCTCACGAGTGCATAGTTCAACATAGTGTTAAGTCAGCAAAATACGTCTTTATTGATAAAAGCCAACGGTTGCAGCTTAATTAAATAGGTCTTTATTGTTAACTGCTGACCATATCAGATCTACTTATAACTGATGAGCCATCGATATTTATAATCGGGTTACACACTAATCTTGACAAACATTTTCATTTATTCTATATTTTCATTGTCTTATTATTATATTATTTTCTATGAGCTAAACACCTAAAGCAAGGAAGTATAAAACCCACAAAGAATTTATGGTAAAAAACTTCGACATCGTCAAAGCTTGTATACCCTTGCAAGTTTTTTGTTACTCTTTCCCTGCCTATAGATACAATCGTTTGAACGATATAACGAAATTTTTGATCACTGTTCACCACCGATTGTTCCTATGGAAGCTATATGATATAGTCACCCGATCTGAATTAAATTTGATTCAGTCGTTTGTAGGTGTAAGAAACCTACCAAACATTAAATTTCAATGCATTGATCCAGACGGGCGGACGGACATGGCTATTTGAACTCGTCTCGTCTTGCTAATCAAGAATATACACACTTTATATGGTCGGAAATGCTTCCGTTGCGCACTTCTGACAAAATTAATATACCCTTTTTGCATTCGTATAGAAAGACCGTGTGGCGCATCAGTATATCGGAAGGAACGAATCGCGTGGAAAAATACAAATAAAGTGGACAAACAATTTACATATGAATAGAGCTAATTACGAGTTAAACATGTCAGAAAAGAAATTTAAAAAAAAAACTGTTTTTAATTTGAATCAATGAAGGAAACAGAATTTTGGTTGTATACAGATCGTCAAAATCTTTTGACCATCGTTTATCAAACCCAAGAACACTCATTGCTTTACTAATCGTATTCGAAATATGAGGATTGAAAGTTTATTTATGGTCAATAAGAACACTTAAGTCATTGATAATAACTTACTGCTCTTGAGGTTTAATAGGTTGGTTTCACACCAACTCTGAAGGTTATTAAGATCGGATTGAAAGCAGGCAAGAAGACGATATGTTTTTATAACCGAGGTTAATCTTAACATCATCCGCGTACATAAGAGCATGAGAATGTGTCACTACCAATGGAAGATCATTTATAATTAAGTAAGTAAGTCGTCTTTCCGATTTAGGTATACCATACATCAGTAAGACAAATTTCAAATTTATAATAACAAATGCATTTACGTATTTTAAAAATATTCTGTTCACATGCTTTTTACAAGCATATCTTAGTATATCGCTCACTCAATCATACGAGCACCCTAGTGCCCCCACCAGCAAACGGCCAACTCCGGCTATTTTTATCCGATTTTGATCATAATAATTATCGATATTTTTCAAATTGCGGTGGCGGAAAGAGACGTAACACATATACAAAATGTGCGCATTTACTAAGCAAATATATAAATTTGGTGTCTTTTGTTAGTATAACTCGATAACGGTACATACTACACTAGACTACATACCAAATTTGCTGGATCTAGCTCTTGTAGTCTCCGAAATCTAGGGGCGTGGCAAAAATTCAAAACAAACTCGATAACTGTATATACTACACGAGACTACATACCAAATTTGGTGGATCTAGCTCTTGTAGTCTCCGAAATCTAGGTGTTCATACAAGCGGACGGACGGACCTGGCTAGATCGTCTCGGCTGTTGCTGCTGATGAAGAATATATATATAGCAATGGCCCTGAGGTTATCCAGAGGTCACTTGTATGATCTTATAAAATGAAAACTTGAAGAGGCCCTTATGTGTATGGTTAGAAAGATATTGCAGAATCCAATCAAGCAAACGGCTGCTATGATTAACAGAGTCAAAAGCCTTGCTCAAGTCAGTATAAATGACGTCAGTTTGCAAAGCAGTCTTGAATCCTTTGATCGAGAGAGAAGTAAATTTTAATAGGTTAGTAGTTATCGATCTACTTTTCTTAAACAAACATAGCTACAAAAATGCTGTATTTGAGATGTTTTTATTTTTTCAAATGCTTTACGTATGGTAGACAATTTGGAAACACCTCTATATTTTGAGGCTTCGGATTTTTTTTCCTTTTTATGAAGAGGAATAATATATGATTCCTTCCAAAAAGATGGGAAAGCGAAAGATTTGGCGGATAGTGGTAATAACTTAAGTATTGTTTCATTTTGATTTACGTTTTCAAGTAACATAACTCATGTGAAAACCAAGGAGGTCTATTACACTATCCTTGCATCACACGCGGGACACAAACTACAAAACACGACTCAAGAGTTTTATAGAAGACAGCAATGGCACAGTCCATATCGAGCCAAGAATACAGATATGACCAATCAATAATTAGAAAAAGCTTATATAGTTTAATAAAGTTTAATAAAGTTTGTTTGTCATACGGAAACATCGGGTTCGAGGCATTGAGTTAGTTTCGTTGGACATAACCCCAAGACGAAGGTCAATGGTTACATTCAGAGTTAGATGGAAGGTGTTTTTAGAGATATCTAAGGTATCAGTTCTGAAAACATCTCAGTTGGAAAAAACCAACACAAGTACAAGATCTAGTGATCTGTCATGACTATTCCGGACTGGATTTACTTGAGTTAGGCACAACTCAAGGAGACCATCTGTGACGAGAAGGGCAACAGTAATAAAGAATCAAATGAAAGGGTCCAGGCAATCTCTGGTAAATTAAAAGCTCCCAGAACAATGAGCAAGTTTTTGTCAGAGAGATATGAGGAAGCAAGTTAAATAGCTTCCAAATGGTGAATGTAAACTGCCAAGTCGGACTTTGGTGGAATATACGAACAAGTAATACAGGCAGAAAAAGAATTTCAAGAAATATTAGCACAAACAATTATACAACAACTATACAATTATAGACGAGAGAGAGAGAGAGAGGAAGAGAGCTTAAACATTAGTCCCCGTATGTTTTGATACGTTAGAGTTAGGGACGAAAGTTCTTTGACTCTCCAAAAGGTGCTGACGAGCCGGAAAGAACGTTATTAGCAGAGGCTAATCTGAGGCTGATTCTTTTTTTTGTTGTATACTCTCTTATAATAAGGTGTTCCGGTCAAAAATATTTTCGACATATTTGTGCAAAATAAGGCACTTATATTATGAAGGACGAAATGTTCCGAGTAAATGAAAAACGGAACTTTTTCACCGCAATGTTTGGCTATGACTTTTTATACCATACACCCATAGGGTGAAATGGTATATTAAAGTCTCCAAAATGTATGTAACAGGCAGAAGGAAGCATCTCCGACCTCACAAAGTATATATATTCTTGATCAGGATCAACAACCGAGTCGATCTAGCCATGTCCGTCTGTCCGTCCGTCCTTCCGTCCGTCCGTCCGTCCGTCCGTCCGTCCGTATGAACACCTAGATCTCGGAGACTATAAGAGCTAGAGCCACCAAATTTGGTATGCAGTCTCGTGTAGTATGTACGCTTATCGAGTTTGTTTCAAATTTTTGCCACGCCCCCTTCCGCCCCCAGAATTTACAAAAAACAGATTTTCTTAAAAAGTATAACAGATAGAAACATCAAATTTGGTTTGTATACTCGTTTAGTTAGCGCGCAAAAAATAATTGTTCCTTCTTTTTGCCGCACCCGCAATTTACAAAAAACAGATTTTCTTAAAAACTATGACAGCTACCGACATTAAATTTGGTATGTAAGCTAGCCTAACAGACGCGCAGACATTTACTATTTAAAAATTTTGCCACGCCCATTTCCGCCCCCGCAAATTAAACAAAACTGATTTTCTCGAAAACTAACAAAGCTAAAGTCACCAAATTTAGTATGTAGTATGTAGGCTTAGTATGCGCGCAGAATATATATATTTTAATATGTTGCCACGCCCACTTCCGCCTCCATAATTTAGAAAAAACCGATTGGCTCTTGCAATTTTTTGACCATCGCGATCAAATTCGGCAGACTAATTAATCTTATCTATTTCTACCAAACTACCAAATTTTATTGAAATCGGACTAGAAACATGCAAAATATGCGTATGAACGTATTTTGCTACGCGATGCATAAGGGCAGAATTGACCGTTGGCTAGTGGCGGCGCTAGAGTGCTTATATGTTTGTAGAGTGAGCGAGATAGCATATGGTATGAGGCATGTTAAAACAATTTAATAGACATACATTTGGTTTTCGAAATTTTAAATATTTGTTTCACCTGGTGTATGGTATACCCAAGTCGGCGAGACGACTTACTTACTTCATTTAGAAGTAGTAATTAAGTCAAGCCTCGAGGAGAAAATTCGCCTTTTGGATGGAACTACAACAAAGGATATAGAAGTGCCCGGCACAACAGTAGCAGCAGCAGCAGATGCATCAGCAATTTAGGCAGTCAATACTTTACTAGCTGCTCTTGTAACTACTTTATTGGCAATTTTCCTGGGAACTGATGTTTGCCCGGACGGTTCTGAAACTACAACAGATATCGTATTAGTAGGTGGGATTCGGTCCCCAGGGGAAATGGGAGAGACTTCACACCTACCAAAGCTAGCACCATTCGAGTTCGCCACCCTGTGCAATACTATACCGTACCTTGACTGTATAACCAGCACATTTAAAATTCATTACATTGTCACACAACTAACAATAAAGAAAGTCATTACTGGTCTTGCTGGGATTATTGCAATTATATTCTCAAAAAAGCTTCTACTCTCTGACGTGACGGTCGTGTTTTTGCATAGCTCCTGAGTTTTTATTAATATTTATTGTTTCTCTCAGTTTTTAATTGTGCTTAGTTTGTTTACGCTTTCACTGGTGTTGTTTACTTGACACCCTTGTGTTTTATTTCCATAATTCGCCAAATTAAATAGTTTAAACAGTTTTTCTGTTTCGTGGTTAGTGTTTGGTGCATTTATTTTTTTTTCTCTCGTCATTGCTTCTGCAGTTGCTCCACTCATCGTCCCCATCATACCATCAGTGCTAGTGGCTTTGTTGTTCTCTCTGCTTTGTGCTTGTGCTTAGCTTCTCTCCCGCGTAATCACTTTTGTAAGCCCGCCTCTTAAAGCTCGGCTTATAACTGTTCTTGCACTCTCTCTTGTGCTGTTCTCTTTGTTTTATTTGTAATTATTGATTTCTTATCGATAATTATCATTGTGCTCTGTATTTAAATTTTTCTATTTATTCTTATATATATAAATTTATTTATTTTTTTTTTTTTTTGCCTTGTGTTTCTTTTGGCTTTATAATGGATTGTTGTCTACCTACTTGCAAGCATTCTGATCGTTTTGATGATCAGTATAGAGCAATATCTTGTTGGCTTTGCGATAATCTTATTCACTTAAAATGTGCTGGCCTCAATGGCCGCGACTACGACAAATTTTCGGTTTGTCTGTGTCTAAGCCTGAGCTTGGCTTAATGCGCTGGACTTGCCCATCTTGTGCCAGCCAGCAGCTTGATTTTAGCCGCATGTATAGGGATATTTGTTTAAAGTTTCTTTCTTTAAACAAACTGGCCAAACAGCTGTCTAACGAGTGTGACTCTAGCGTACATTTATTGTCGCAATTCAAGTTTGTTCCACCTTCTGAGAAGTCGCCCAAGAAATGTACCCTTGAGTTGCCTCGCAAGCAGTCGCCAGCACTCTCTATTACATCGTCTCCCATTTTACTTTCACCTACACCATCTTCTTGTCCCTCATTATGCTCTTCTTTTCAGATTGAAGTACCCATTACAAGCCCTGGTGTACCTCATTCTATCCCTCACGGGAACTCTGATCAATCACAGGATCATGCTAGCTCTCAATCACTTGCGGATCCCAATGCTCCTCAGCCTCCACTAACTGTAGTGCCTCATCGCAAACAATTATTTATCTCTAGGCTTGCTCCTGATACTTCTGAGTCGTCTGTGGCAGCTTACATTAGTAATATATACCCTGCTAAAGTTTTAATTCAAAAGTTTAAGTTTTCTAGGCCTCGCGAAATCTCCTCTTTTAAAATTACAGTACCTAATGAGTATTTCTCAGCTATGGTTGATACTAATTTCTGGCCAGAGGGGCTAGTTGTACACGAGTTTGCGCCCAATAAGCGCTCCCGTCCGTTGCCTGTCCACCTTCCTAATTTATCTTCTGCTTCAAAAAACTAATAACGTCTAGTCTTTGCATTCATTACCAACATGT
The DNA here is from genome assembly GCF_018902025.1 of Drosophila willistoni. Lineage (NCBI taxonomy): Eukaryota > Metazoa > Arthropoda > Insecta > Diptera > Drosophilidae > Drosophila > Drosophila willistoni. The sequence goes on from NW_025814047.1 coordinate 12,871,961, forward strand.
AAGAGGACTTCTCACCAAGCTCTCAAACCTGTTCTGTGATAGCCAAACCTTTTCGGCTGACATATTAGCTTTCTCTGAAACTTGGCTTAACTCCTCTGTTTTGGATAACGAAATTCTTTCTAATAACTTTATTTCTTATAGGCTTGATCGTGTTGGTCGTCGTGGCGGTAGAGTACTCATTGCTGTCAACTCGAATCTGTGTTCAAGTGTTGTGCCGATTGATCTGCCCTTAGGTGTTGAGTTTATTTGCGTCGAAATTACATGTTCCAACTTTAGCTTATATATTTCTTGTTCATATATTCCTCCAGCTTCTGATATAACGACCTATATGCATCATGCTGATGCTTTGCAAACTATTTTTAATCGTCTTAAAGATCGCGATTTCCTTATAGTTTTAGGTGATTTCAACTTGCCTAATATTTCTTGGCTTGTTGATGATAATCTATCATTCTTAATTCCTTCATCTCAACATGTTTTTCTTGATAGCCTACTTGATTGTCCGCTATATCAGTTGAAATCTTTTCTTAACTCTTCTAAAAGAATCCTTGATCTTGTTTTTGTCTCTGATCCCACTGTTAGTGCTGTATCCCGAACACAGCCCCTAGTGAAACCTGAAGATCCTTATCACCCGACCATTGAAGTTACTATTTCTTACAATTCCGTTACTAATTCATTTAATAACATCGCAAATTCTCGTCGTAGATGTTTTCGTAAAACAAATTTCAATCTTCTTAATAGCCTTATTTTCTCTTTTGATTGCTCATTTCTATTTGAGTGCTGCGATATAGATTGTGCAGTGAAGTTTTTCTACTCTGCTCTTAATTCTCTAATTGATAAATGCGTTCCTTATGTGAATGTCTCTACCGTCTCCAGCGCGCCAGACTGGTTCACACGTAGGCTCTCTAATCTCCGTAACATTAAATCGAGATAATTTATAAGATTTAAAAAAACTAGTTCGCGACTTGACTATGCAAATTACTGTATAGCCAAATCTCAATTTTGTCTTTTGCTAAATTCTTTCAGTCGACTTATTCTACTACTGTTTCGGAACCCACACCCTATCCCTTTTCAATCCCACATTTAAATTGTATGTTTTTTCCTAGTATTACTGAAGACTGTATTATCTCTAGCTTGTCATCTATGACGTCTTCCTTCGTTCCCGGTCCTGATAATATACCTAGTTGCATCCTTAAAATGTGTTCGAATTCCCTATCTAAGCCTTTATCTCGGTTATTCTTTATATCGAGTGAGACTTGTACCTTTCCCGATATTTGGAAGGAGTCTTTTATTATTCCGCTTTTTAAAAAGGGTAGCAAATCGGATGTTTCTAACTACCGTGGCATTGCCAAACTTTCGGCAATACCAAAGCTGTTTGAGAAAATTATTACGTCTTCCCTTCAACACCTATCCAGATGCACTATTTCTCCTTGTCAGCATGGCTCATGAAAGGTCGTTCGTCGCTTACTAACCTTTTAGAATTGACTACCCTTGTACACCATGGCTTCCGTAAAAAGTCTCAAACTGATGTTATTTATACTGACTTTAGTAAGGCTTTCGATACGGTTGATCATTCTATGCTTCTCGCGAAACTTAACAAAATGGGGTTTTCCCCAAAACTATTGGCTTGGTTAAAGTCGTATCTTATTGGCAGAACCCAAAAGGTGTCTTTTCGTTCCCCGATATCTAAAACTGTTCGAGTTACGTCAGGTGTACCCCAAGGCAGTCATCTGAGCCCCCTGTTATTTACACTGTTTATAAATGATTTGCCTTTGGCCTTGGCTCATTCACGCGTGCTCATGTTTGCGGATGACGTCAAGATTTGTTATTCCTATAATGATCCTTCTTTCCAACAGTACTTGCAATCAAATCTCGACGCGTTCTGTGATTGGTGCCACGTTAATAAATTACACCTTAATGCCTCTAAGTGTTCTTGTATGACTTTCAGTTGTTTGTCTCCGTTCCTAGCTCATTACTCTGTTAAGTCTGTTCTGTTAGATTGTGTACCATCGTTCAAAGACTTAGGCGTGATGTTTGACCCAAAACTTTCATTTAATGTTCATATTTCTTCTATTGTCAATAGAGCATGCAGCCTTCTTGGCTTCATTAAACGTTGGGCCAAAGAATTTGATGTTCCCTATGTAACAAAGGTTTTATACACTTCGTTAGTTCGCCCTACTCTAGAATATTGCTCGCCGGTGTGGAATCCGCAATATGATGTTCACCAGCGTAGTATTGAATCGGTACAGAAGCAATTCCTTAAGTCTGCGTTACGCGGTCTTAATTGGGACCCGAGTCTTCGCCTACCTTCTTATTCTAGCAGACTTCTTCTTATTAATCTTCCTTCACTTTACAACCGTAGGCTCGTTTTTGGCATTCTCTTTCTCCATAAACTAGTCAACGGCGAAGTCATTTCTACTAATTTACTAGATACGCTATATTTTTGTGTTTCCTCCCGTCGGACCAGAAACTTTTTTCCTATTCACCTTAGTAGATGCTGATTAACTACTCTCTTCACGAACCTTTTCGTGTTCTTTGCCAATCTTTTAACAACCTTTCTCACCTAATTTCTCCTCATCTTTCTGTCACTTCTCTTCGCGCTATACTTTTTAATCATCTACAGCAAAACCAATAATAATATTCTGGACTTGGATTGGCTGCAACTCATCCCTGACCACATTGGCTGTGAATCGGGGCATAGCTGGCACCTTATGCAAATAAAACACCTCCACCGGGTCGGGGATGTTTAGTTGTGTATATAGCTAAGCTATCTTTTTCAATTAATTACTATCTGTCTTTAGCTTAAGCTTTTTCGTCGACTGCTGTGTTAGTTGACGTAAATAAATAAATAAATATCAAAGAAGCTAACATCGGCTATGCCGAAGTTTATATACCCTTGCAGTCCTTGGTAATAATAATTTTACATGTTCAAAATTTGTTTTCCGCAACTCAATTCATCAATATACAAACAAAACAATTTTACTCTCTATTTTACAATTTGTTCTTCTTCCCTTATTCCCAAAGCAAAGCAACGCACGCATACACATACAGTTCATGTAGCGTTGCGTCTGTGTGTGTTATATTTATCCGATCACATTCATATTTTGGGATCTGGGGTTTTATATCCAATATTATCACATATGTAAATTTCATAGCATACTCCGATTTTTATGAAAATGTTTCTACTAGTTCTTCTAGAGCTATATGATATAGTGGTCCGATCCTTATGAATTTCATACTTTATTTTTCCCGGGTAATAAAAAACCTCGAAACAAAATTTCAGACCGATAGCTCTTAAGACGGCCGAGTAAAACGCATACGCACAGACAGACGGACAGACGGACATGGCTATATCGACTCAGCTTCTCATGCTGATCAAGAATATATATACTTTATGGGGTCGGAAACGTCTCCTTCTGTGCGTTACAAACATCTGACCAATTTTATAATACCCTCTGCAAGGGTATAAAAATAAATAAATAAATAAATATTATATTCAGACATTCAATATGTAAATTAAAACGAAAAAACATAACTTTTTAAGAGAGCCGTATATAAATTAAAGCAAAAGATAATTGAAATATAGAAATGAAAAAGAAGAGAGACAAAAAAGAGTTTGTTGTTAGTATTAAAACACACAACAACAAAAAAAAAAATAGTAAAAGGCCGCAACCATGATCAAAAGAGGAAATAAAGGAATAGAGCGCACTACGACCGACTACGATGAGTGACAATGAAATACAAATTCCAAATGGAGCCGTAAAGTTGATTTTCACCAACGCACATACGGACATGGCTATATCGACTCAGCTTTTCTTGCTGATCAAGAATATATTCCAATCATTCCAATTCAACTGCCGCCGTGTGCAGACGTGTTTTTTAATGCACTCCGCAAAAATTGAGTGTAAAAAAAAAAGGAGTCTGCGTTTGCAAAAAGTTGTGTAGGGCTCTCAGTCGCCTCAGAGACGCCTATTTACAATCATATTGCTATTAGATTGCTCTAATAGCAATAAATACTAAGTTGCAACAACAAAGTGCGTAATTTTTACAAAAGCCATGTCCACCAATTCGGGCCCAAGCTCTCTCGATCCCCACCAGCAACAGCTACAAGAACTAATTGTACAACAACAACGTGAGCGTCGACTCTCGGTCCAACGCAACAACGCCCCACCGAATGCTAACGTAAGCAATAACACCGAAAGTGCCAGCCAATCAGCAATTAACAGCAACTTACCGTGGAGAGAGCAGTGTGCTTCTCCATCAATATCGATAACTGGGTCACCGATTGCACCAACCAGCACCGTCAGCTCGTTGACAGAAACCAGCACCGTCAGCTCGTTGACAGCAAATACTGCAACGTCTGCCGAAGTATTGACCTGCCTCAAGCCGTCAACGCCAAGTCGCCCAGAGTCAGCCACAACAATAAACCTAACGACTTCTGTCCAAACTGGAATGGACAGATATATTAAAATAACTAAGCGGAAGCTAAGCCCGCAAAAGAAAAAAAAGTGGCAATACGCCGAAAATAACCAAACCAAATGAACGAGTAGCACCCCTTAGCGGGAATCGTTTTAAAATTCTTGCCGATCAGCAAGACGATCAAGCCGGCGATGTAGATAAAGTTAAATCGGCTAGACCACCCCCTTTATACATCCGTGGAGCCAACTGCAGCGCCCTGATTTCGAAGCTAGTAGAAACAGTAGGGGCAAATAACTTTGTTGTAACCCCTCTCAATAGGGGTAACATTAAAGAAATTAAATGTCAAGCCCAAACTGAGGACAATTTCCGCATCATCGAAAAGTACCTCCGTAATGCTAACATCAACTTCTATACCTACCAACTAAAAAGCAGTAAAGGGCTTCAGGTTGTGTTAAAGGGGATTGAGCCATCGGTCCCTACTCAAGAAATAGCAGACGCGTTGGTCGAAAAAGGGTTTGCGGTCAAGTCCGTTGTCAACATCATCAACAGGAACAAAGTCGCACAGCCGCTCTTTAAAATCGAGCTCCAACCAGATGCAAAGCGGTCGAAGCCAAATGAAGTGCACCCGATCTACAACCTACAGCTTCTATTGCACAGAAGAATCACCGTAGAGGAGCCCCATAAGAGACGCCAACCACCGCAGTGTAAAAACTGCCAGGAATACAACCACACCTCTAACAATTGCAATCTTAGGTCAGTGTGTGTTGGCCGTGGCGAACATCATAAAGATGGCATTTGCACCAAGGACAGAAATAGATTCGCACTAAGACTATGCAGTAACTATGGAGGGAACCACACGGCCAACTACAGAGGATGTCCTGTCTTTAAGGATCTTAAATCACACCTAAACGGGCGCAAACCCCCAGCTGGACCAAAAATCATCTTCAACGCCTCCAAAACTACACCGGAGGTTTTCTTCGCCAAGGCTGTTAGTTCATCCAACATGACTGCTACAACCAGTCCTAGTGTATCCTTCGCTAGTGTGCTCCGAACTGGACAGACGGAGCCCGCGAAAGAGACCCCATCACTCCGCCATCTACAGAATCCGCAACCTAGCGCACCAGAGCTTGGCCAGCAAACTCCAAATGGTCTAGAGGCCCTATTGATCTCACTCAATCAAAACATGACCACTTTTATGACGTTCATGCAAAACTGTATGCACGAACTGATGCGGAATCAAAACCTGCTTATCCAGAAGCTTATCGAGAATAAATAACGGCTTTCCTACGTCTATGTCTTTGGAATGCTAACGGCATCTCCAAGCACAAAAATGAACTGCAACTATTCCTAGACTCAAGTGAAATCGACGTTTTGCTGATTTCGGAAACACATTTAACATCAAAAAATAATTTTCAAATACCAAAATATACCTTCTACGCAACAAACCATCCAGACGGAAAAGCTCATGGCGGGACCGGTATCCTAATCAAAAACCGTATAAAACACTCGTTCCTCAACAGATTTGAAACACAGCACCTACAAGCAACTGCTATAACCAGAGACAATTTCACCGATAAGGAGTCCAACCGGTGGATGGGCCCGTAGTGACGAAGAGAGGGCATCCGTATTTGCCACACATCTTAAAATGGTTTTCCAGCCAAATCCAACATCAAACTCATCTGTACTTCCCCCTTCGAACACATTAACGGATAGTGAGTACTCGGAACTCCAATCGGACGAGATCACTGCAGTTATTAAAAACCACATAAAGCCGAAAAAAGCCCCTGGCCATGACCTAATCACACCGAAAATGATCCTAGAACTCCCTATCATTACAATACAATATATCTGCAAACTGTTCAACGCTATAATAAAAATTGGCTACTTCCCAAGAACATGGAAAAAGTCCACTATCATCATGATTCCTAAAGTGGGAAAGGACAAAACCCAGCCATCATCCTATAGGCCAATTAGTTTGCTCATATGTCTTTCGAAGCTTTTTGAAAATGTCCTGCAGATCCGCCTAAACTCATTTCTGGCATCGGAGAACACAATCCCTTCACACCAGTTCGGCTTCCGCGAAAAACATGGTACAATTGAACAATTCAATCGCATAACATCCGAAATACGAACACCATTCGAACTGAAAGAATACTGTGCGGCTGTCTTTCTCGACGTTGCCCAGGCTTTCGATAGAGTTTGGCTGGAGGGTCTGATGTTCAAAATCCGGCAAAAACTGCCACAGTACACCCACAAACTCATGGAATCTTACCTTTACAATAGGAAATTCGCTGTAAGATGTAATGGCTCCGTCTCCGCTGATTTTGAAATCAAAGCTGGTGTACCGCAAGGCAGTGTACTCGGCCCATTGCTCTACCTTCTCTATCTGCTCTATCTTACCTTTGCAATAGGAAATTCGCTGTAAGATGTAATGGCTCCGTCTCCGCTGATTTTGAAATCAAAGCTGGTGTACCGCAAGGCAGTGTACTCGGCCCATTGCTCTACCTGCTGTACACTGCAGACCTACCTACGAGTTTAGGACTCACAACGTCCACTTTTGCCGATGACACGGCAATCCTTAGCAGATTCAAATGCCCAATACAAGCCTCTGCAAAACTAGAGGAACACCTTAAGGTGGTAGAGGAATGGCTAGCAAGCTGGCGTATCCGGGTCAACGAGCAGAAATGCAAACATGTTACATTTACGCTTAACAGAAGAAACTGTCCAGCTCTAATGCTAAACAACGTACCAGTTCCTCAAGCCGTGGATGTCACTTACCTTGGCATCCACCTAGACAGAAGACTAACTTGTCGTAAGCAAAAAAGTCACAGCTTAAACTGAAAGCGAGTAGCCTACATTGGATCATCAATGCTCGGTCCCCTCTACGTCTGGAGTATAAAGTCCTCCTATACAACTCCGTACTGAAACCCATCTGGACTTACGGAGCCGTACTATGGGGAAATGCAAGTACCAGCAATGTCGATATTATACAAAGAGCACAGTCGAAGATTTTAAGATCAATCACGGGGGCCCCGTGGTATATACGAAACGACAACATTCAAAATGATCTAAATATACCTAGCGTAAAATCTGAAATAGGTACTCAACAACTAAAGTATTCTGCGAAACTGGATGCACACCCAAATGTTCTTGCCAATTCCCTTACGCGAACTAATAATAGAACTCGTCTTAAAAGAAATGACAGACCAACCCAATAACAAGTGATTAGGGCCGCCTGCAATATCCCCAGGATTTATCTTAAGTACTAGTCTAAGAAAAATATCTCAAACTTGTTGTTAGGCTCTAATTTAAGAGTAGATTCAACAAATATATATTAAACGTAAAAAAAAAAAAAAAAAAAAAGAATATATAAGTTAATACACACGTCTATCATCCTACAGAACAAGTAGAACGATGCCCTGAACAACGACCAGGGTATGCTACGCTATACCAGAGCCGCTAAATAAGTTCCGGGTAGTCACGTTGTATAGCAAACACATCTTAAATATCGATAACATTAGGTACATTGTGACCCATTTTAATTCACACTAGCCACTTGTTCCATTATTGACTTCCTATACTTACTTGGAGTAAGCAGCTTCACCCAACACCCACTTCTTACCACGTAGCAGAGGCATTTTTCTATCCACCTGTGTAACCAAACCGTTTCTGCTGACCGGAAGAGCGTCCTACTCTCAATATCGGCCACAGTACGATCAATAGACATTGATCACCCCTCTTGAGGTATATTTCTTTCTCTGGAGGGAATTCAGACTTAGTCTGAGTCTGGCCTCGGAACCAGAAGTACATTCATTGACACAGCCCGACACGGCGACTCGTAAACAAAGCAAGAACCAGACTAGTAACCAGGAACCAGAATCGTAATTTATAAAAAACCGATTGCATTTCGCAATTTTTTGCCTAACGAGATCAAATTCAGCACACTGAATTATTAGTCTTACTAGTTGATACCAAACAACCCTACATTATTGAAAGAACTGTATGAAATAAAGACTGTTTTTTCACTTGTTGCATGGTATTCTGAAAACGGAGAGACGACTTACTTCATTTTGTTAACTTGTCTAGCAACAAAGTGAATATGTTATTAGTGTTTGATTGTTTATATTTAGGGTTGTCACAGAAATAAAGTTGGTCAACAAAGAACTTGCATACTAAAAAACTTCTAAATGCTGTAACATTTTTTTTTATTTTTCGATAAGCTTCTGCTCTCTTTCGTGTTTTTGATAGATCCTGATTTTTTTTTTATTAATATTTATTATTTTTGTCAATATTAAACTGTGCCTTAGAAAGTTTACGCTTTCGCCTGTGTGTTTTGCATGCACCCTTGTGTGTGCCCGTGTTTACTTTCGCCTGCACCATGATCTTGTCCCTCGATATCCTCTTTTTTCACATTGAAGCATCGTGTACAAGCCCTTAATCTAACCCTCATCTATCAGCATGCTGGCTCTTAATCACTCGTGGATCCCATTCCTCCTCCGCCTCTATTAATTGTAGTGCCTGATCGCAAAAAATTATTTATCACCACGCTTGCTCCAGATACTTCTGAGACGTATATGGCAGCTTCCATTGGTAATATATGCCCTGTTAAGGTTTTAATTCAAACCGATGCATCAGCAACATCAGGTTTTAGCCACGTCTCTGTGAAAGCTAGAATGTTATGTTTAAAAAAAAGAATATCTACATAGAGATTAGGAAGTTTAGATTTCAGTCCCCTAACGTTCTGGTAACCCAGGCTAAGTTTTTTGACACACCAGCAGATGCTGATGTGGCAGGAATGGTGTTAGTTGTTGTTGTTGGCAGGCGAATCGCCGATTTTTTTTCTCTACAGTATATTCCTTAACTATTATATGCCTCGGGCAAAAATCTTCTCGACATATAATGTCAAGGATATTGGCAGAAACACTAATTTTAAAGGACGAAATGTCCCGAGAATAAGAAAATTAAAACTTCTCCACCGCAATATTCGAGGCGTTAATTTTCTTCCGAGTATAGGCTATTACATCATCAGATGTGACAACAGGGTCTAGCCTAGAAACAAATATATATTTCTTATATAATATATATTTCTTCGGTGGAATGCCAACGAGCGGCCGCAGCAACGTTGGACAAGTCACCCACTGCAGCAGTCAACTTGTTCACGGGGCCCTCGATAATTTTAGAACTATCGGCAATTTCCATTGGAATGGGTCACACATTGGAGACTACAACTGGCATCGTACTCATTTATGCAGCGGACTATCTCTATTCCGCCTTATAAATGAGCGTACCTCATTTTCGACCTCCCGGCAAGCATCACATCCATACTTTAAACCACCACCTTTAGCAATGGACACACTTAACGTGAACCGCATTGTCACACAACCAACAAAGAATATAACCATGGGAGTTATTTGCATTAGTGGCAACTATGCAATTATTTGTAGAGCAGACAACCATTTTATAAAAAATTTAATTTAATTTAAAAGAATATACTGGCCAGTTCTGACACAAGGGTAAATGTGCAAAATAAGCCTTTACAACTAAAGAGTAAAAAGTTCAAGTGTTAAAAACAAAAACAAAAACACTTATCACCGAGTCGCAGGTAAGCATAAGACGAGAGCGTAATTAAACAAAAATAGGAAAGAGCGAGAAATCGCGTCAAATTGAACACATGCACCAACAATTTGTACGCAAGAGCGCAATAGTTAGCTACAACGGCGAGCTACTTTGCAAGTGCCAAAAAATAGTGAAAGCAATCGGGAAATGAATATAAAACTCGGATGTTAAAGTTTTAGTTAGGCAGAAAGTGAGCTTATAAATAATACAAAATAATTTAATCGCGTGAAAAAATAAAATTTGATAAGCGCAACAAAAAAAAAAAATCACGTCCGTCCTTTGCAACGAGAAAAAGTACATACATGGTACTAGTTGCATCCTTAAAATGTGTTCGATTTCCCTTTCTAGGCCTTTATCTCAGTTATTCCTTATATCGAGTGGGACTTATAGCTTTCCTGATGTTTGGAAAGAGTCTTTTATTATTCCGCTTTATAAAAAGGGAAACAAATCAGAAATTCCTAACTACCATGGCAACGCCAAACTTTCCATAAGACCTAAGCTAACACCTGTCTAGACGCACTATTTGTCCATGCTGAATGGCTTCATGAAATGTCGTTGGTCAAGATTTTTTATTTCTAGAATGATCCTTTTTTCCAAACGTACTTGCAATCAGATATCGATGCGTTCTGTGATTGGTTCCAAATTAATAACTTACACCTGCCTCAAGGTTATTTTTTATGACATTCAGTTGTTTGTCCCCGTTCCTAGCTTATTACTATATTAAGGCTGATCTGTTAGATTGTGTATTACCATTCAATAATTTGACGTAATTTTTGACCCAAAACTTTCGTTAAATTTTCCTATATCTTCAATTGGCATTCTCCTTCTCCATAAACTAGTCAACGGTGAGGTCATTTCTACTAATTCCCTTACGTCGCACCAGAAACTTTTTTCTATTCACTTTAGTAGATGTCTGACTAACTACTCTCTTCATGAACCTTTTCGTGTTCTGTGCCAATCTTTTAACAACATTTCTCACCTTATCTCTCCTCATCTTTCTGCCACTTCTTTTTGCGCTATACTTTTCAATCATCTACAACGAAACTGCTGAATATATTCTGGACTTGGATTTCTTGCAACTCATCCATGACCACAATAGGTGTGAATCATGGCATAGCTGGCACCTTGTGCAACTAAAACACCTCCACCGGGTAGGGATGTTTGGTTGCGTATATGGCTAAGCTTACTTTTCTTCAATTAATTGTTATCTGGTTATTAGCTTAAGCTTTTCTTGTCGAGTCTTGTGTTAGTTGACGTAAATAAAGAAATAAAATAAATAAATAAAATAAATAAATAAATATAGCTAACTGAAAAATGATTTTTACCTAACCCATATATAAACATTTTAAGTTTTTCAAACCTTATACTTGAGTTCTATTTAGACATGTCTCAATAAACATGATTGTCAATAGGATTCTAAATAAATATTTTAAAAGCAGCAAAACAATCCTAATCCATAAAATTATATCCACCGTTTTTAAATATTTTGAGGAAGTTGTTTTCCTGGAGCTCTTTATTAATATTCCGCCAGCATTTTCGCGTTTCATCAGAATTAAAAATATTAAATTAAGCCTCTTCAGTAAATATAATTATGTGGTCCAAAACAAATCCGGCTTATTTGTGTCTTCATTGGCTTTTTCTATTTTTTTTTTCTTGTTCACTTTCGAAATAGAAGGCTTGCGCCTAGGAACAAGACCAAGACACCCATCCTTATGCAGAGTATTTTGATCAGTTTGTGGGGTAAAATTACTGCAAGATATTTATATTTTTTAAAATTTTTTTTATTTGTTTATTTAACTAACAACTAACTTTATTTAGCAACTAACACGAAAAAGCTTAAGATAAAATACAGATAACAATTAATTGACGAAAGTAAAGTTAGCCTTATACACAACTAAAAATCCCCGACCCGGTGGAGGTAGTTAGTCAGACATCTACTAACATGAATAGGAAAAAACTTCTAGTCCGACGTGAGGGAACACAAAAATATAGCGTATCTAGTAAATTAGTAGAAGTGACTTCGCCGTTGACTAGTTTAGAGAATGCCAAAAACGAGCCTACGGTTGTAAAGTGAAGGAAGATTAATAAGAAGAAGTCTGTCAGAATAGGAAGGTAGGCGAAGACTCGGGTCCCAATTAAGACCGCGTCACGCGAACTTAAGGATTTGCTTCTGAACCGATTCAATACTACGCTGGTGAACATCATATTGAGGGTTCCACACTGGCGAGCAATAGTCTAGAGTAGGGCGAATCAACAAAGTGCATAAAACCTTTGTTACGTAGGGGTCATCAAATTCTTTGGGCCAACGTTTTATGAAGCCAAGAAGACTGCATGCTCTATTGACAATTGAAGAAATATGAACATTAAATGAAAGTTTTGTGTCAAACATAACGCCTAAGTATTTGAGTGATGGTACACAATGTAACAGAACAGACTTGATATAGTTGTGCTAGGAACGGAGACAAACGACTGAATGTCATAAAAAAACACTTTGAAGCAATAAGATGTAATTTATAAATGTGGCACCAATCACAGAACGCATCAAAATCTGATGGCAAGTGCTGACGTCATCCGCAAACATGAGCACGCGTGAATGAGCCAAGGCCAAGGGCAAATTATTTATAAACAGTGTAAATAACAGTGGGCCCAGATGACTGCCTTGGGGTACACCTGACGTAACTCGAACAGTTTTAGATATCGAGAAACGAAAAGACACCTTGAGGTTTCTGCCAATAAGATACGATTTTAACCAAGCCAACAGTTTCGGGAAAAAGCCCATTATGTTAAGTTTGGTAAAAAGCATAGAATGATCAACCGTATCGAAAGCCTTACTAAAGTCGATATAAATAATAGTCAATTCTAAAAGGTTGGTAAGCGACGAACGACCTTTCAAGAAGCCATGCTGACAAGGAGAAATAGTGGATCTGGATAGGTGTTGAAGTGAAGACGTAATATTTTTTTCAAACAGCTTATATATTGCAGAAAGTTTGGCGATGCCACGGTAGTTAGAAATATCCGATTTGTTGCCCTTTTTAAAAAGCGGAATAATAAAAGACTCCTTCCAAATATCGGGAAAGGTACAAGTCTCACTCGATATAAAGAATAACCGAAATAAAGGCTTAGATAGGGAATTCGAACACATTTTAAGGATGCAACTAGGTATATTATCAGGACCGGGAACGAAGGAAGACGTCATAGATGACAAGCTAGAGATAATACAGTCTTCAGTAATGCTAGGAAAAACATACAATTTAAATGTGGGATTGAAAAGGGATAGGGTGTGGGATCCAAAACAGTAGTAGAATAAGTCGACTGAAAGAATTTAGCAAACAGATCTGCAATATCTGAATCATTATTAGCAGTCTAGTCATTAAGTCTGAAGGTGGAGTGTAGTACATTAGAGCGTCTTTTGGAATTAACAAAGTTATAAAATCTTTTGGGGTTCTTATAAAATTCAACCTTACAGCGAACGATATAATTATTGTAGCATTGAGTGTTTAAAAGACAAAATTGAGATTTGGCTATACAGTAATTTGCGTAGTCAAGTCGCGAACCAGTTTTTTTAAATCTTTTAAATTATCTCAATTTAATGTTACAGAGATTAGAGAGCCTACGTGTGAACCAGACTGGCGCGCTGGAGACGGTAGAGACATTCACATAAGGAACGCATTTATCAATTAGAGAATTAAGAGCAGAGTAGAAAAACTTCACTGCACAATTTATATCGCAGCACTCAAATAGAAATGACCAAGCAAAAGAGAAAATAAGGTTATTAAGAAGATTGAAATTTGTGTTATGAAAACATCTACGACGAGAATTTGCGATGTTATTAAATGAATTAGTAATGGAATTGTAAGAAATAATGACTTCAATCGTGGGATGATAAGGATCTTCAGGTTTCACTAGGGGCTGTGTTCGGGATACAGCACTAACAGTGGGATCAGAGACAAAAACAAGATCAAGGATACTTTTAGAAGAGTTAGGGAAAGAATTCAACTGATATAGCGGACATCCAAGTAGGCTATCAAGAAAAACATGTTAAGATGAAGGAATTAAGAAAGATAGATTATCATCAACAAGCCAAGAAATATTAGGCAAGTTGAAATCACCTAAAACTATAAGGAAATCGCGATCTTTAAGACGATTAAAAATAGTTTGCAAAGCATCAGCATGATGCATATAGGTCGTTATATCAGAAGCTGGAGGAATATATGAGCAAGAAATATATAAGCTAAAGTTGTAACATGTAACTTCGACGCAAATAAACTCAACACCGATGCACAACACTTGAACACAGATTTGAGTTAACAGCAATGAGTACTCCACCGCCACGACGACCAACACGGTCAAGCCTATAAGAAATAAAGTTCTTAGAAAAAATTTCATTATCCAAAACAGAGGAGTTAAGCCAAGTTTCAGAGAAAGCTAATATGTCAGCCGAAAAGGTTTGGCTATCACAGAACAGGTTCGAGAGCTTGGTAAGAAGTCCTCTTACATTTTGATAATGAATGCAAAGCCTAGACGTTATTAGTTTTTTGAAGTAAAAGATAACTTAGGAAGGTGGACAGGCAACGGACGGGAGCGCCTATTGGGCGCAAACTCGCGTACATCTAGGCCCTCTGGCCAGAAATTAGTGTCAACCTGAGAAATAGCTGAGAAATACTCATTAGGTACTGTAATTTTAAAAGAGGAAATTTCGCGAGGCCTTGAAAACTTAAACTTTTGAATTAAAACCAGAAGTATCTGGAGCAAGCCTAGAGATAAATAATTGTTTGCGATGAGGCCCTACAGTTAGTGGAGGCGGAGGAGCATTGGGAGCCGCAAGCGATTGAGAGCCAGCATGATCCTGTGATTGATCAGTGTTAGTTAGCACGTTCTGCAGTACATCTACAGCCGCAAGGGAAACCAAGGAGATCTAGTTTTTGCATTGAATTGAAAGGGATCATAGACCACTTTTCGTGTTCTCTTTGATAGTGGATAAGAATTATCATATAAATCGGAGCATTGCATACGATCACTGGGCCTGTCACGCTCACCATTTTGAATACTTGCCTCAGGATATTGTAAAGGTACTTTTACCTATCGTCCTTTTTATACCATACACCCATAGGGTGAAATGGTATATTAAAGTCGCCAAAATGTATGTAACAGGCAGAAGGAAGCATCTCCGACCCCACAAAGTATATATATTCTTGATCAGGATCAACAACCGAGTCGATCTAGCCATGTCCGTCTGTCCGTCCGTCTGTCCGTCTGTCCGTCCGTCCGTCCGTCCTTCTGTCCGTATGAACACCTAGATCTCGGAGACTGTAAAACCTAGTGCCTCCAAATTTGGTATGTAGACTCGTGTAGTATGTACAGTGATAAAATTTATTTCAAATTTTTGCCACGCCCCTTTCCGCCCCGCAAATTAATACAAGCGTTTATCCCGAAAACTATTCTATCTAGAGACACCATATTTAGTATGTATGTATGTATGTTTGTTTAGTAAATGCGCACGTTTTGATTGTTTACATTTTTTGCCACGCCCGTAATTTAAAAAACCCGATTATCTCCCATAATTTTATACCTTGTGCACGCAAATTTGATACTAATTTCCAGAAAAATATCAAATTTAATCAAAATAGACGAGTTATGCATACAAACGTTTTTCCATAAGGCCGGAGTTGGGCGTTGTCTGATGTGGGCGCTAGGGTGCTCGTATGCTTGAGAGTGCGAGATATTAAAATATGCTTGTAAAAAGCATGTGACAATGCATTTGTTTCCATGCGAAAGAAATAGTGGGAAATAGTTTGTCGGTTTTGCTTAAACAAACCTGTCTATGCAGGGCAACGAAGTCTATCTATTTTTTATTCGATTTTGATGACCAATACCTCATCAACGGGAAATTTAATTTACTATTGTAGTTCAATTGTGGTTAAACTTTAGAATGAATTAGTTGCTTAAATTGACGCCAAGCAGAAAGTCCAAAAAAAAATATTCAAATTTTCTTAGGGTCCGAAGGTGTACTATCAATTTTAAAAAAATTTAAGAATGTTTTTTTCCAGTTCCAAATTTTGCCGTTTTTTAATCAAATTCAAATTCGATTTAAAAAGAAATAGAATGACCAAGTCAACTCTATAAATTAACACATTAAAACTTTTCACTGACATTAAATATAAATCGAATTAAATCAGAATTTAAGGTCAAAAAGTTTATGTGTCAAATTTTTTATAAAATTGGTCAGATGTTTGTAACGCACTGAAGGAGACGTTTCCGATCCGATAAAGTATATATATTCTCGATCAGCATGAGAAGCTGAGTTGATATAGCCATGTCCGTCTGTCCGTCCGTCTGTACGAATGCGTTTTACTCAGCCGTCTTAAGAGCTATCGGGCTGAAATTTTTTTTTTCGGTGTTTTTTATTACCCGGGAAAAATAAAGTATGAAAACCATCAGGATCGGACCACTATATCATATAGCTCACGAAGAACTAGAAGAAACATTTTCATAAAAATCTGAGTATGCTATGAAATTTACATATGTGATTGTAAAATAATTGTAAAATAGAGAGTAAAATTGTTTTGTTTATATATTGATGAATTGAGTTGCAGAAAACAAATTTTGAACATGTAAAATTATTATTACCAAGGACTGCAAGGGTATATAAACTTCGGCATAGCCGATGTTAGCTTCTTTGATATTTTTTATTAAATTTTTACTTTTTAAATTTATTTGAAAGGTCGTTCTATTTGAGGATGTAATGCGCATTAATGACATTTTATAACACTATTCAATTAAAAACACAGTTTTTTACAAATACTTTCTCCAACAATTAACAAATTTTATTATTAAATATTCCGTCAAATGAGACATAATTCTAATTCTATTATTAAAATTTACATTTTTTATTAAATTTTATTTAACAATATTTACTTTAGCTTAGGTCTATTTATTGTTTAAAAAATGTTGTGTTTTTAATTGAATAGTGTTAAAAACGGCATGAATTTAAATGGAGTTACTACCTTGAGTTAAAAAAAAAATCGATTTTTTTGTTTTTGCATTTTCGGATAGATATATGATTCAAGAATACTGTGTAAAAATTTCAAGTGGAAATCTGTAAAATTACGAATGTTATCGGTCGTTAAATGGAACGGTTGACCGTTGCGGCGCGATGGGCCGCAGCGCAAATTTTCAAACACGTTTTTCTCAAAACTAAGTTTTTGGAGCTTTTGCAAGTCCTACAAGGCTCAAAAATTAAGCCATCGCTATGAAACTGCTTACTTAGGGTATGGTGCATCGCTGGCGAAAAATGGTCAATTTAAAAAAATAATTAGTAAGAAAAAAAGACAAAAAATCAATTTTTTTTCTATAAAAGCTCATAACTATTTCATTTTTCATTCCAATTCTACTACCAACGAACCGAAAAAGTGTCTAGATTGAGAAAAAATTTTCATTTTTGGATTGAGACTTCATTTGCGAACGGTAGGACTCCCATTAGGACGAGATAGGGATGAAATTGTTAATATTACGCCTTTAAAAAAATATATTGAGGGTGTTCATTGTTTACAGTTATTTTTGTTATAATTTTTATATACCCGACTACAAAAAAATTACTATTTTTTGGCAAATTTTCCAATTGGCAAACTTTCCAATTTGCAATTTTCTCTGCATATAACGAGTTAATTAAAGAATTAAACTAATATAGCGGATATTCAAGTAGGCTATCAAGAAAAACATGTTGAGATGAAGGAATTAAGAAATATAGATTATCATCACCTAAGACTATAAAGAAATCACGATCTTTAAGACGACTAAAAATGGTTTGCGAAGCATCAGCATGGTGCATGTAGGTCACGATATCAAAATCTAAAGGAATATATGAACAAGAAATATATAAGCTAAAGTTGTAACATGTAACTTCGACGCAAATAAACTCAACATCTATGGGCAGATCAATCGGCACAACACTTGAACACAGATTCGAGTTGACAGCAATGAGTACTCCACCGCCACTACGACCAACACGATCAAGCCTATAACAAATAAAGTTATTAGAAAGAATTTCGTTATCTAAAACAAAGAAGTTGAGCCAACGAAAAGGTTTGGCTATGACAGAACAGTTTCGCGAGCTTGGTAAGAAGTCCTCTTACATTTTGAAAATGAATGCAAAGACTAGACGTTTTTAGTTTTTTGAAGCAGACAACGAAGAAGATAAATTAGGAAGGTTAATACTGTAACTTTAAAAGAGGAAATTTCGCGAGGACTAGAAAACTTAAACTTTTGAATTAAAACCTTAGCAGGGCATATATTACTAATGTAAGCTGCCACAGACGACTCAGAAGTATATGGAGCAAGTCTAGAGATAAATAATTGTTTGCGATGAGGCACTACACTTAGTGAAGGCGGAGGAGCATTGGAATCCACAAGTGATTGAGAGCCACCATGAACCTCTAATCTTGATCAGAGTTTCCGTGGCGGATAGATTGAGGTACACCAGGGCTTGTACTGGCTACTTCAATCTGAGAGGAAGAGCATAAAGGGGGACAAGCAGATGGTGTAGGCGAAAGTAAACTGGGAGAAGATGTAATAAAGAGTGCTGTCGACTGCTTATTAGGCAACTGAAGGGTACATTTCTCGGGCAACTTCTCAGAAGGTGGAACGAACTTGCATTGCGACAATAAATGTACGCTAGAGTCACGCTCATTAGACATCTACTTGGCCAGTTAAATAAAGAAACTTTAAACGAAAATCCCTGTAACGCAGCCGAGTTTTGTGGATTTTGGCATCCCGTTAATTTTTCTTCGCCAGCCTGATCTGTGTTTTATTCTCGATTCCCGCTTAACTGTAACGCGTAATAATATTTCTCCAAATAGAAATATAGTAGAATGAAATTTATGAACCTCTATCACCGCTGCTCGCAGCGTTTGTCACGTTGTAACGATCCTTTATCGTCCCTTGGGATATTTCTAATATCTCGTGGGCTAGGTTCGGCACAACAAATTTATTTTGTGCCCCGGTGAAATTAGAACTCGTTTGCGTTATTAATGGTTTCAAAAATGGGTATTTATTTGTATTATTTTTGGGCTTACCTGGTAGCAGGCTCTTCCTCAGCAATTTGGTGATCTTCATGATATATAGATCCTGGAATTTTGGCAGTAGGATATATCCTCGTGCCTCCCAATGGCCTACGGACTAGCCTGGAAACGCTTGACGTTTCTCTATACGCAAATATTGTGTTTGGCGTCCTTGCGGTCCTGTTCACCGGACCTAATGTTGTCTGCTAAACTTGAAGGTTACTCAAAAGGCCTTTTCAGTTTTTGACTCTTGCCTAGATCCTCTGATCTCCTTGATTTGTGTCGCCTTTATATAGGCAGCTCCTATGGCCTCAGGAATTGATTGGTGTAGTACCGCTATACAGCTGGTACTTTTCCATCGGCCCTCTGCTTTCACCCATGCATCTACTTGTTGCTATGCGTGGTGAAAGTCCCGTAAATCCTTGGCGCAGATGTCCACTTTCTTTGTGGCTGCGCGCCCATCCATTCCTTGTCCTTGTCTTTCTCCATTGCCTGCATAGTGTCTCTGTCGCTATGCTGGCTTCCGTTACTTTCTCTCATTGGCCGCCCAGCTTCTCCCGTTGATTTTCGACGCTTTCTCTCGTCGACGCTGCCGTTGCCCGTCGCTCACCCTGATCCACTCGTCATACCAGCTTTGCCCTCTCACCTGGCACTTACACATAAATATATATTTTCTATGATTAACTTAGTCTATTGGTTTATACTATTTACCATGATTATTCTATTAAATACTAGTAGTTTATTTAATTGTATACTAGTAGTAGATTTAATTGTATCGCGAGGGCTTCCCCAATGTTCATCCTTCCCTCTTTGGCTATGTTCCCCTCACATACCCACAAGCCGTCCGTTATCGTTCTCGCATCTCGTATTTTCGTTGCTTCGCCTCGCATGTACTTGTTCCCTTCCCCCTACTCCCCGATTCACAAGCATAGCTCTCACTTATTTCGGTCCGGGCCCGTTGCACTCCCGCACCCGTCATGGGTTTGCTTGGCCCTCACTTTTACTCTCTCTTGTGCATCGGGTTTCGGCTTTTCTCCATCCAATTCAAGAGGGCACCTGCATTGGCCACTGGGACTCTCTGTTGCTGTCGTACACGCATAGTGTAGGTGTAATGTAGGTGTATGCTCTACACTTATTGCTCCATAGGCCACACGCATGCTAAACTAGTGCATGCATTTCTCTTATCGCCTCTCCCACTCTGCGCTCTTGGATTTCATTATTAGACCAATGCCCTTTTTCGTTCGTAATTATGCAATCAAGCTTCGTCTCACTTTCGTTTGGGTGTAGCCGATTTCTTATGTTACGCTTCCCACGCATTTGGTGTAGCCGATTTCTTATGTTACGCTTCCCACGCATCTTCCAGCTTGGACGAAATCGCCAGCGGTTGCGTGTGGTTCGATTGGCCATACTTGTGTTTGATCGTAGATTGTATGCTTTGGTTTGTGGTTCGACCGGTCCCAAGTATGCTTGACCGTATATTGTAAGCTGGAATATTGTAGCGTTTGGAGTGTGTCTTTCCTTGCTTATTACCTGTTTGTTGTGTGGGACATTACTATTATATAAAATATTCGTCACAACATTTTATTGACTCAGCTTCTCATCCTGCATTCTGCAGCCCTGTTGTCCTCAGCCACTCCCGAAAGATAAGTATCAGTTCTGCTGATAAACTAATCGGAACAATAACAATCTGCCTCAAAAGCTTAAATGACAAATAAACAATCGTGGGCAAAAGTATTTTGACTACAATTTTTGTGATTTTAAAACCTTTCTTTGCTTGCTTTAAATAATAGGTATCAATTACTTAATTATTTAATTACATATGTATATATACATATTGTAGTAATGTTTAAGCTAAGTATAAGTATCCCTAATGATAAATTCCAATGTGCACCCATTGTGCAATACGTAGATCTTAAGCTAAAAATAAGCAATCTCTCACAAAGAGAGAGATAATCTTGAACCACGAGATAAATCAAGAAAAAAGACATTCTGTGAGTGACAATTGAAGTGAACGGACGTATTTTACTAACCATCTTAAAATATATGCAAATATGCAGGATAAAATTTTGGCAAGTGCATTATACCTTTTTTTATGGGCGATAATGTAGAAAATAATGATTTTCCACATTTAATGAAACGGTTGCTGTGTAGTATGTTCAGCAATAAAATAATAATACCCGACGCAATGTAGAGTATTCTACATATAAAAGCTTTAAATGATCAACACATGATAGTGTATACTACAACGCTCAGTACGAACAAGTGGTTCATATGACACCAGGCCCGGGCCTGTTACGAATGACCCTAAGTAAAGTTAATGTTACAACCTCTACCCACTCCGACCTAAGGGCATAGGCGTATTACATATATAAACATAAATTAAACTAAAGAAATGGAAAATATTAAATGTAATGAGATAATAGGTTACATATAACAAGAAAACAGGATAGGTTTAAATAAAGATGATTACAACTAATTACGAGCGAGGAAGGACAAGATCGCAGTTTTTATACCCGGAAGCGATGTTTCGGAACCGATAACGTGCCAAAGTCTATTGTAGTCACTACATATTATACGAACAGGTTCTTGCAGAGAAAAGTTAGTTGTGCAAGTGGGAAGTATAAGCGGTGTGAAATTGCGGGTCCTTCTAGATGGAACAGAAATGTTAATTTGGCTCAACAGCTCGGAAGAGTCAATCTCACCATTCAAAAGTTTGTAAAGAATGGAAGTTGTACAGTTGGATCCCAGCGCAAATCATGAAAGGCAAAGAGTAAAAACTGTTTTTGTACAAATTCTAATTTGTTTTGATAAAATTCATATTGAGGAGACCAAACACAAGATCCATATTCTAATATGTGGCGGACTAAAGAAGTAAAAAGTATTTTGGTAGTATATGGATCCTTGAACTCCTTCGACCAGCGCTTTATAAAGCCAAGAACACTCTTAGCCCTACTAACAGTAGTCGATATATGCTGATTAAAACTAAGTTTGTGGTCGATTAAGATTCCTAAATCTTTTACAACCAAGGAAGTATTATTAATTTTTTTTAACGGGAAAATATTTAAAAAGTAACTCGTTAATTGGGGAGAACCTCTATAAAAAGACATAACTTTGCACTTAGAACAGTTTAGAGATAACAAGTTAGTCCTACACTACCCCTCAAAAGCATTCAGGTCAGCTTGCAAGGTATGACATGAGAGAGAGTCTACGATGCGATTAGCGATTTTTACATCATCGGCATACATAAGAACTCTGGAATTTAAAAGAACGGTGGGGAGATCATTAATAAAAATGGTAAATAATAATGGGCCAAGGTGACTGCCCTGTGGGACTCCTGATTCAACACAAATGATCTTAGAAAGAGAGGACCTAAAAAGAACCCTCTGCCTCCTATTGCTTAAATATTGTGAAATCCAAGCAAGCAGAGCATCCGGAAAGCCAACTAAATTTAGCTTATGTAATAGTAAGGCATGGTTTACCGAATCGAAAGCCTTACTGAAATCCGTATATATAACATCAGTTTGCTTTTGTTTCTTAAAACCTTGGATTACAAAAGATGTAAACTGTAAAAGGTTAGTAGTGGTAGACCTATTCTTGACAAATCCATGCTGGTATGGCGAAAAAATAGATTTACATAAATGCTGTATTTGAGACGTCATAATTTTCTCAAACAGTTTAGGTATCGCTGACAATTTAGAAATTCCTCTGTAATTAGTGACGTCGGATTTATTGCCACATTTGTGAAGAGGTAAAATAAACGAATCCTTCCATATAGTTGGAAACTCGGACAGTGTAACGGACAACTCAAAAAGCTTAAGTAAAGGCGAGCACAATGACTCCGCACAGAACCTCAGGACACAAGCGGGAATACTGTCTGGGCCCCGTGAGTATACCGGCTTAATCGTCATTAGTTCCTTAGCTACCGAACTTTTCGTTATAATAGGATTAGTAATTATTATAGCATTTAGAATTAGAAACAATAAAATTCGAGACACTACAGGTCTCACAGTCGTTAAAGATCGAGTCAACAGTGGTATAAAATAAAGAAATGGCGGAATTCATATCCGTACAAGTGTATAAATTAGTCCAATCGGTATTAAGAAAGGCATTGTTTAGTGCGACAAAGTCAGTCTTCCGAAAACATCGGGTGCGTACCGTTGGATCACACTCGGAAATGGGCTCGCGGCTGGGAAACTCAATAGATAACTCTAAAGTTGGATGATAACTATCCTCTGGTAACACCATTGGACTAGTTCTAGATACTTCACAAAAGCTAGGATCAGAAGTAAAAATCAGATCCAGAAATCTGCCAGACGTATTAGAAATCGAATTCAGCTGGGCCAACGAAAGCTCAAGCAGACCATCAATAAAATCATGACCCAGAGGGCAGCAACGTTTTGCTACCATTAACTGTTGACCAAGTCATGGAGGGCAGGTTAAAGTCCCCTAGGACAATTAATAAGTCTCTGTCAGAAAGTAGTTCAACTATAAATTTAGTAGAATCTAAGTGTAGTAAATAGGTTGGCCATACCGATTGGGGCGGAATGTAAGAACAGGTAACAAAAATGGAAAAACGAGTAAAAGATACCTTAACGCATATAAATTCGATAGTACTTGAGACAGGTATTGTTATCAGACCCGATGAAAGGGCGGAATCTACAGCAATAAGAACTCCACCACCCCTACGATCAGTCAGGTTTTAACCAAGTCTCAGTAAAGACAATTAGGTCAAAATCTAAACACAGACTATCTACAAAGAGTTTAGTAAGTTTAGTATTAAGGCCTCTGACATTCTGATAGCCGACAGAGAAGGAAGTTGTTAGTTTTTTGATAGAGTAGAAGAAGGAATAGATAAGGAAACAGTGGGAATAGATGAGGAAGAAAGAGGAATAGATGGTGATGGAATCCTTGTTTGGCCCCGTGTCTTCTTTTTTCTGGATGTAAACTCCTTCACAATTAAGCTTTCAGTTGGAACACTGATTTTAAAAGATGAAATTTCTCTAGAATATGAAAATTTGAACTTTTCTATTGATATATTGGAGACATTCAGTTTAGCCCGAATGTGGGCCATGACATCATCCGATGTAGCATCAGGGAGAAGTCTCGAAACAAAAATGTGTTTTTTAGGTGGCACTCCCACCAATGGTTTCGGCATTGCAGGTATTGCATCAGCTACCGCATTAATTGTAGCATCAGTTGCAACAAGTGGAATTCCGGCACTACTATCACTAGAATCCCTATCGGCAAAATCCATGGGTGTAGATTCTTGCCCAGACAAAACGGACACTACAGACATCGTCTGCGGAATTGGAGTTTGCATTGGTTGAGAAGGGGTCGGAACCGATATAGATGTGGAGACCGGCAAACACAAGGACAAATCAGAAGTCTGTTCTCCTGCCTTCTTACGCTTTCGAGACTCAGTCAGTAGCGTTAAACTACTAAACTGAGACTCGACAGCTTTAAACTCTTGCGAGAGTTTAAGAAAACTGGCGGACAGACTCATCAGGTTATCCTTTGTTTGCCGCATGAAAAGTTCCATTTCATCTTCCACAATACGGCAAGACTCTTATCCCCATTTGAGACCCTTTTTTTAATCTAAAAGATCCTTTACCCTGCATGTAATGCAAAAAAATGTTTAACCGAACAGACAGGCATTATGAGTTAATTAGATGAATTAGTAACCAAACAAATAAAAATGAGATATCTATTGGTATTAAAAATATATAACTCACTCTGAGGTCCAGAAATAATAAGAAAGCGAGATATTGAGGGTGCACAAGGGTTAAAAGATAAAGAGAGCACTATAGAGTCTAAATTACAGACACACAACAGACTGCAGTATGAGCGTAAATAACGGCGACGAGTAAAACGAAAACGAAAAAAGTTAAAAAGCGCGAGCGCGGGAGCTAGAAATCACAAAAACAAAAACACTGCAACAAGAACTCACAGAAATTGCAAGACAACAACAAATGAGCGTTGCTTGTGATTTACAAGAAAGAAAAAAAAAGGTGGGAAAGAGAGAAAGAAAAGAAAAAAACCAACAAAGGTTTTAACAGAATTAAGGTTGTTAAAAACTATTAACACAAACACACAAAAAAGCAAACGAGTGATATGGTGCAAGCTAGATTTAATATTATAATTATAATTTTGGATCGCGATGCCGATAAAACAAAATAAGAAAAAATTATAAAATCAGTTAAAACGCGGGAGCTTAAAAAAAATGATTGATGATTATGATTATTTTTATACCATACACCCATAGGGTGAAATGGTATATTAAAGTCGCCAAAATGTATGTAACAGGCAGAAGGAAGCATCTCCGACCCCACAAAGTATATATATTCTTGATCAGGATCAACAACCGAGTCGATCTAGCCATGTCCGTCTGTCCGTCCGTCTGTCCGTCTGTCCGTCCGTCCGTCCGTCCGTCCGTCTGTCCGTATGAACACCTAGATCTCGGAGACTGTAAGAGCTAGAGCCACCAAATTTGGTATGTAGACTCGTGTAGTATGTAGAGTGATGAAGTTTATTTCAAATTTTTGCCACGCCCCTTTCCGCCCCCGCAATTTAAAAAAAGCGTTTATCTCAAAAACTATTCCAGCTAGAGACACCATAGTTGGTATGTATATTCGCTTAGTAAATGCACATATTTTGTATGTATTAAAATTTTGACACGCCCTTTTCCGCCCCCGTAATTTGAAAAACTTGATTATCTCCCGTATTTTTTTACCTTATGCAACCAAATTTGGCACACTTAAATTTAATACTAATATCTAGCAAAACACCAAATTTGATCAAAATCGGACAGAAAACAGTCGAGTTATGCATATAAACGTTTTTCCATAAGGCCGGAGTTGGCCGTTGGCTGGTGAGGGCGCTAGGGTGCTCGTATGATTGAGTGAGCAAGATACTAAGATATGCTTGTAAGAAGCATGTGAAAATGCATTTGTTTAATAAAGTTGAAATATTTGCTTTACTGGTGTATGGTATACCTAAGTCGGCGGGACGACTTACTTACTTCATTAAAATAAAATTCATTCGGTTTTTAACAACAAGAACAAACGCGACGTTTCTTTAATTGACTTATTTCTACATGGCGACCGTGACAAGTGTCACGAATGTGTGCAGATCGTTTTTTTAATTAAAGAATAAAAGAAATGAAATGTTAAAACAAGAAAACCAAACAAGGAAAAACACAAATATAGATAAGTGGGAAAAAGAAGAGCTTTTGTTGATTTCTACTACTACCCCCCACCCCGTTTTAAACCAACAATCTTATAAAAACAAAGAATTCAAAGAACGTTTTAAGCAAGAAAAACAACAAAAAACACACAAAAAAAAAACAACAACAAATTATGTACAACGAGCGGTATTAGCGAATTCACTCAGCAGCAGTTACCAAAAGTGCAGCAGAGCGGAGAAATTCTAAATATGAAAGACTTAAAAATACATATACAATATATATAAAATATAAAAACTATAAAAACTATCTAAAAACTAAAACGTTTCGATGATATCAAGTTCAATAAGTAAGTAGAGTGATGGGAAGGAAATCCGGTGTGGCGAATAATTAAAAGCCAGAAAGGCTGAAATTTTGAGGCTACTAAACAGCCCAAACGAAATTAATTGGAACACCTCGTTGAAATTACACGCCGAGGTAGAGTTCATAAAAAGCCAATTGGCCGAAATAAGGAATAAAACCACAAAGAACACCCCATCAACATACTCTACAATACGCAACTTGGCAAAGCCAAGGATGAAACAAACGCCACAATCCGCAAAGGAAATCCCAGAGCTAAGGAAAGCTTGTCCAAACGACTGCGGGGGACCACTATACTCGCAGTTCTGTGAGCATACCTGTGCCGCCTGCACCGGTACCCCAACACAGAAGCCTGTGCCCCCTGCACCGGTACCACAACACAGAAGCCTGTGAAGTCAGCGCCGGCAACGTCTGGACCGCTAGCGCTACAAAGAGCGCCCACCATAATAAATTTTTAAATAACTATGCGCTGCGCCGCACATTTTTTTAATGCACTGCGATGCATATTTTTTTTCATATAATTATAACAATTAATGTACAATTGTGCGGCATTAAAAGCTGTCCAATTAGAGTGTGGCCTGAAAACCACACGCAAAAATAGTCAGGAATAAATTTAAAATTAAAAATATTTTTATGCTAACAAAATTTAAAACAAAAAATGTTCATATGCCTACATTTAAAAAAATTTAAAATTTAAATTTGAAAATTCTAAAATGAAAAAAAAAAATTTTTTTTAAATGAATAGAAAAAAAAAATCTGTTACTTTTACGCACAATAAAAAAAATAATAAAATAAATATATAAAATAAAATAACATTTGCAAAAAAATGATATTTTATAAAGGTTTCACAATATTTTGTTGTTTTGAACAAATAAATTGTAAAAATGGGTTGGTTCGGTAGCGACGATACCCAAGCAAAAGATAATACGGCCAATGTGGTCAATAATGTCAAAATTATTGATCACACTGACTATATTAATGCTTTATGGCTGCTACTGCTTATATTAACTATACTGACACTATAGTTAATTTCTATTGACCCTTTACATCAAACATAACAAACTAATAAAAAAAAGATATATGAGCAGAGCCAATAATCTAGACAGGATTTAAAAACAATTAAAACCCAATATGACAGAAATTATTGAAAAAATTTATAGTAAGTACCCAGATTTCAGGTTAAACTCATTGATAATATTGCAATAGCATAGGGAATTTATTACAATATATAATTTCGAAAACGAATACATTGAAACATTCCAGAGTAATTTGAGCCCACTATTCGGTTGTACAAAAATCGAGAAGGACATCGTGTTAAGCACATTACCCTATGTGTTAATAATGAGTATCAGCTAAACACACACAATACTGGGAACAACAGACATATTGATGCTGCGCATGCACCGCTAAAAGCTCAATTGTTTCATTGAACAATAGAATGGAGTACACTAGCAAGAAAAATAAATTCCTATAAAGATAAATTTGAAAAATCGTACAAATGTATTAATTCCAACACAACAATAAAGAATGATACATTAGTATACCATGCGACAATAGTCACAGCACAATATAACAATATTGTAATTGCAATAAAGGATGTTAATGAGAACTTAACTCAAGAACATATGTAGGTATCAATGTAACAAAATAAAACAAACATTGAAGACAAGATTAAACAATATCGCAATAAGACGAAATATTGTTATAACAATAAGAGAAGACCAAAATCATATAGCAGAATTTGATAAGGACCAGCTAGAAGGTTTAGACGAGTCTAAATCGAAATCGAAACTGTTGATGTACACATTTACCTATAAGAACATGTAATCTGTTAATGTAAGCTACAATGTTATTTAACATGTTGGAAAGAACTGAACGATCACTGTAACATAACAGAGTTCAGTCCTGAGTTAACCGTCAACCAATATTCACTGTTTGCTCTGAATAAATGGTAAATTATATCACTTTAACCAACATTGGTTATGGGCCCAGAACAAGCTCAAATATTGGTTAAAAATCTGAAACTAAAATTCGCGAGTGAATTTTGTTAACAATCATTAGAAAAAATGTTGGGTTCATATCAAATCGAAAAACTTGGTGAAGACAATTACGATGTTTGGAGTATGTCAATGAAAAGCATATTAATTACACAGGATTTATGGAATGTTGTATGCGGAAAATACACATTAGAGGAAAAATCAACTGCAGCTGAGGCTCAAAGGCTTGGGAACAGGCAATTCCTAAAAACTAATACTCCACGTGAAACCAACACAGTTAATGTACATAAAGGCATGTACAACTTATTCGCAAGCGTGGAAGAAACTTCGAGAAATTCATCTGCAAATTGGACCAATAAGAAAAGTTCAACTGTACCAAAAACTTTTACGTTTGAGTATGCAAGAGGGGGACAAGGTATCAGAATATGTCCGAGTATTTACAGAAACAATAGAAAAATTGAATGAGATAGGCATTGAAATTAACGATGATTTAAAGGTAATAATGATTCTGTCAAGCCTACCCAACTCTTGGGAAAATTTTGTTGTTGCTATCGAGACTAGAGATGAGTTACCATTATTTGAAACGGTAAAATTAAAACATCTGGAGGAAGGGACGCGTAAGCAAGAGAAGAGTGAGCAAGACAATGCAAAGCAAATGGTTTACACACACACTACAAAGTTTTCAAGAAAGAATGCCGTGGACAAGGAAAAAGCAAAAAGACAGTCAAAATTTAACGGAAAATGTTTTTACTGTGACATCCCAGGGCATCGTGCATCGGACTGCCAAAAAAAGCAGAGAGAGAGGAAACAAAATCAAAAGAGCGAGACACAAGATACATCGGCCTGTTTACTCTTGAACTACATGTCGACGCAGAAAAAGAATACATGGTGTATAGATAGTGGCGCGACGTCTCATATGTGTTGTGACAAAAAAATGTTTGTGTCGTACCAAGAAAAAAGGGCGATGAACAACGTTCTGTATGCCCCTTCTCTACAAATGAATTTTTTCTCGGTGAGTAAAGCAGCGAAATACGCTTTAACTACAATATTTAAAAATGGAAAAGCTATGGTACAAAATAGTTTGGGTAAAGTGGTTTTAGAAGCAACACAAGAAAATGATTTGTATGTATATATTGATGGTCCAGAAAAAGAAACTTTTAATATATTGGATAGTGCGACGCATACAAATATTTGGCATAATAGATATGGACATCTTAACTTCAAAAACTTGCAGCAATTAAGTGACAAGGAACTAGTTCACGGTATGAAAATAAAAAATTGTTTCAATAAAACTAATTGTGAAACATGTAATCTGGGAAAAATATGTGCACTCCCTTTCCCATTAAAAACTTAGCGATCTAGAAAAAATGTTTTGGAACTAGTGCATACAGATGTCTGCGGACCGATGAACGTAACTTCATTAGCTGGTAATCGATATTTTGTAACATTTATCGATGACTATTCTCGAAAAATCCACATTTATTTCATCAAAGCTAAGAGCGAAGTTTTTGACAAGTTTAAAAAATTCAAAAGTTATGTCGAATGTCAAACTGGTAAGAAAATCGAAGCATTGAGGAGCGATAACGTCACTGAGTATAATAACGGGAGTTTTTCAGCATACCTTGAAGAAAATGGTATCAAGCGTGAATTAACCGTACCCTATACACCGCAACAAAATGGAGTTGCCGAGCGTGCCAACAGAACAATAGTGGAGATGACTAAATGTCTATTGACTCATGCAAATTTAGAAGAATTTTTATGGGCTGAAGCAGTGAATACTGCAGTTTATTTGCGAACCCGATGTCCTACAAAAGCCTTAGATGGACATACACCTTTCGAATTTTGGAAATGTCGCTTACCGTCAGTGAAGCACCTAAAAGTTTTTGGATGTCGAGCGTTCGCTTTGGATAAAACAAATAAAAAGAAGTTCCACTCAAAAGGAAAAGAGTACATTTTTATTGGTTATTCCTCTGAAGCTAAAGCATATCGTCTATATGTTGAGCGACGTGACGTGAAGTTTATAGAAAATGAATTCCAGAACAAAGAATTAAAAAATTTTGATCTTTCAGACAAAAACAACGATTTCGTGACAAGCATTATTCGTCTCGAGCCGCACGTCCCAATAGAAGAACCAAATGAAGATCTCCAGGAACCTATGTCACCAAGGTCAGATATTCCTCCAAACGACGATACGGACTTCGACGAAGAGGAGGAGGAAGATTTTGTCACTGCGAGTGATGACGAAATCACAAATCAACAACAGGATCTAGAACCGATCCAGAGAACCGAAGAAGAGACTCCACAACGAGAACCAGGAAGACCGAAAATTCTTCGTACTGGTTTAGCTGGTAGACCAAGGAAGCAATATAACATGCTTCATCAAATTCAACTTGAGGATGATATAGAGACACCTCAATCAGTATCAGATGCACTAAATAGACAACGTGCCAAGTTCTGGCAGGAATCGATGAAACAAGAATACGACGCATTGTTGGAAAATAACACATGGCGTTTGGTAGATTTACCGCCTGGCCAAAAGGCGATTGGGTCCAAATGGGTATTTCGCATTAAAAGAACTAAGCATGGTGATATAGAAAGGTTCAAGTCAAGACTGGTGGCTAAAGGCTGTGGGCATAGCTGCGGAGAAAAATCTTTACATACACCAAGTTGATATATCCAATGCTTACCTCAACAGTAATCTAGAGGAGGATGTTTACATGAAGCAACCGGAAGGTTTTGTCAACCATTCCTCCCCAAAAAGGTTCTCAAGCTACAAAAAGCACTATACGGACTCAAGCAATCTGGAAGAATTTGGAATAATACACTCGACGAAGTTCTACGTGGTATCGGATTCCACAAATGCAAACATGAGTCTTGCCTCTATGGTAAAGAAGACAAGAAAATCTACATAGCCGTCTACGTCGATGACCTTATAATCATATGCCCTAACGAAACAGACATATCCAAAATTTAGAAGGAGATTGCAGTACATTTTAAAATGCACGATGGAGGCCGACTTAAATATTTCCTTGGACTGGAAACACAAAGAGAAAATAACGGAGATATTTGTAAGAAAGCTACTTGATGTTCATGGTATGGCTAACTGTCGGCCTGTTGGAACACCTCTAACCCCTGGTTTTACGGCTGATTGTAATGACGCGGGCTGCGCCAAGGTAAATATAACAAATTATCAGTCACTAATTGGTATGCTTAAGTATTTAGCAGTGTTACAAAGTATCGTTGCTTTGAGTAGCACAGGGGCTGAATATGTAGCCTTATCATCTGCAGCCAAGGAAGCTGTATATCTTAAACGTCTGCTCATCGAAATAGGATATGCTGCCAGCGATCATCCTATCATCATTTACGGCGATAATATCAGTGCGCAGCAAATTGCCCGAAATCCAATTCATCATAAGCGCACGAAGCACATCGACATCAAATATCATTTTGTACGAGAAAAAGTAGAAAATAATGAAATTGATTTAAAATATGTTTCAACTAACGAAAATGCTGCTGATATTTTAACAAAATGTTTGTCTAAGATTAAGCATCATGAATTTGTTTACCTTCTTGGAATAACTAAAATTGAATGAAACATATTTGTATAATGTAGTTTAAGAAGGAGTGTTGATGTACACATTTACGTATAAGAACATGTAATCTGTTAATGTAAGCTACAATGTTATTTAACATGTTGGAAAGAACTGAACGATCACTGTAACATAACAGAGTTCAGTCCTGTGTTAACCGTCAACCAATATTCACTGTTTGCTCTGAATAAATGGTAAATTTTATCAATTTAACCAACAGAAATGCCTGACCAGGTTACCCTAGATAGGGAATATGTGAAGCAGGTTTCCTCTTCCATCCCCGAATTTGATGGCAACAAGTTGTCATTAAATAGGTTCTTGACAGGTAACCAGGAAGATTTGGCAGTTGAAGTAACCAAATCAAAAATAGTAGGAACAATCTATTACAGGATACAAAATGAAAACACAATTATAGGCATAATCAACAAACCAAAGGGTAACGTCGAAGGTGAATCAACCGACGTATAAAAAGACAAACTGTTAAACATAAAACAGCAAGTCAAAACGTTATCGCAATATGCAACCGATATAGACAACTTGCGAAAACAGCTTGAGGCTGCCTATATTGACGATGGCCTAGACCCTGATAATGCCGAAAAATTCTCAACAAAAGAGTCCATAGCTGCCATGGTTAAGAACTGTGAGCATGAAAAGCTAAAAATCGTGCTAGAAGCTGGTAACTTCGTCACTTTTAATGATGCAATGGGTAAATATATCCATTGCAGCACTAAAATGACTGGAAGTGCTAGCACAGTACTATTTCAGCGCGGACGAAGTAATAGAGGAGGTAGTTACTACACTCAAAGAGCTAGAGGCAATGGCCGAGGTAACTACAACTCCTATGGAAATAACAATTACTACAATGATAGAAGAACCAATAGAGGAGGACGATGTTATAGCCGAGGTAGTTAAAACTCAAACCGAAACAACAACCAGAACACGAACGGCTCTAATAGTAGCAATGGCAATAATGTCCGAATTACCCAAAGCGACCAGGGAAACGGACAAGCTCCTTCAAATGCTCAACATTAGAAAATAAACTCTATTCTATTAACCTAAGTCTTAATAATTTCGTATCATTTAAGAATGTTAAAACAAATAAGAAAATAAGATTCTTAATTGATACCGGTGCAGACATTTCTATAATAAAAGAAAATTCTGATGTATTCCATGACATGCAAGTAATAAAACCACAGACATTCGAGGCATATGAGAAGGAGTAATAAACTCCAAGGGCCTAGTCTCAATTGAATTGCAGACAGATAAATATATTATTCGATACGAATTTCATCTGCTTTATTCAGATTTCGCAATCCCATGCGATGGAATAATAGGATTAGATTTCATAAAAACTTTTAATTGCTAATTAGATTACAATAATTCAGAAGACTGGTTTATACTAAGAGCACTTCTACCAGCAAGATCCCAAGTGGTACGCAAAGTAGAGCTACATACATATATTCAGCAGAAGATAACATTTTAATTCCCAATCAGGAAATTAAACCGGGTGTTTATGTTGCAAACACTAATGCAACAGACCAAAGTACTTTTGTCCGATTGTTAAATACCACAGATAAATGCCAAATAGTAGGCTTTAACAATATAAAATTGGAATCACTTGCGAACTACGATATAGTTCAAAATAACAAACATATAAGAAAAGAATCTGTAATTCATAAATTGAGGAAAAATTTCCCAATACTATTTAAAGACAAACTCGATAAGTTATGCACCGACTTCACACCGAACCAATCACAACAAATAATTTTTATAAACAAAAATTAAGACTTAAGGATGATGAACCGGTATATGTGAAAAATTACCGGAATCCGTATAGCCAAATAGAAGAAATCCAGCGACAAGTTGGAAAGTTAATTGAACAGGGTATTGTTGAACCGTCTGTCTCGCCTTATAATAACCCACTCTTACTAGTCCCAAAGAAAACACTTTCGGGATCTAAAGAAAAAACTGGCGATTAGTAATTGACTATCGTCAAATAAACAAAAAATTGCTGTCAGATAAGTTTCCGCTCCCCAGAATTAATGATATTCTTGATCAATTGGGAAGAGCTAAATATTTTTCTTGCCTTGACTTAATGTCAGGTTTTCATCAAATTGAACTAGAAAAAAAAAACAAAAGATATAACGTCTTTTTCAACGAGCAATGGCTCATATCGTTTCACGCGATTACCTTTCGGTCTAAAAATAGCACTTTATTCATTTCAGAGAATGATGACAATAGCATTCTCAGGGCTTGAGCCTAGCGAAGCATTCCTCTATATGGATGATTTAATCGTTATTGGTTGTTCTGAACAACATATAATTAAAAATTTAATAGATGTTTTTGAACTTTGCAGAAAAAACAATCTAAAACTGCATCCAGAAAAATGCTCATTTTTTATGCATGAAATGACATTCCTAGGTCACAAATGCACAGATAAAGGAATCTTGCCAGACAACACAAAATTTGACGTCATCAAGAATTATCCAGTCCCACATGATGCAGATAGTCCTAGATGTTTCGTTGCATTTTGCAATTACTATAGACGTTTCATAAAAAATTTCGACGAATATTCCCGGCACATAACAAGATTATGCAAAAAGAATGTTCCATTCGAATGGACAGCAGAATGCGAAAATGCATTCCAATACTTAAAAGAAAAGCTCGTTCACCCTAATCTATTGCAGTACCCAGATTTTAGCAAAGAATTTTGCATAAACACAGATGCAAGCAAGCAAGCATGTGGAGCAGTTTTAACGCAAAACTACAATGGACTCCAGCTTCCAGTTTCATATGCATCAAGAGCATTCACTAAAGGTGAAAGCAACAAGAGAACTACAGAACTTGTTCTAGCTAGCAGCAATACATTTTTTTGGCCATATATATATAGAAAACACTTCACAGTGCGAACAGACCATAGACCATTAACATATTTATTCTCCATGGTCAACCCGAGTTCAAAACTAACACGCATGCGGCTAGAATTAGAAGAGTACGACTTTACAGTAGAGTATTTGAGAGGTAAAGATAATTTTGTGGCAGACGCCCTATTGCGGATAACTATATCCGAATTACGAGATATGAATACAAAAGTCCTGAAAGTCACTACCAGGCAACAAAGTAGACAGAAAAACTAAGCAGTTAATAACGAAGCACATTTGCCAAGGCAAAAACTTCAAGATGCTTCTCTAGGCCCAACGTATACGAAATCATCAATAATGACGAGGTACGGAAAGTAGTCCCCTTGCGAATAACAGAATCTAAATGTTCATTGAAACATGGAAAAACAGTTATAGCAAGAATTGATGTTAGCGATTTATACACCAATGGAATTCTCGACTTAGGTCAGTTCTTCCAAAGGCTTGAAATGCAAGCGGGTATACTTGAAATCAGCCAACTAAAAGTGGCACCGAGCGAAAAGATCTTTAAAATTATTTCAATAGATTCTTTTAAAAATATGGGCAATACTATATTGAAAACATTAAGAGTAGCGCAACTGCAGCCGGTGACCCTAATAGAAAATGAAAAAGAAGCAATACTGTCTACATACCATGATAGTCCAATTCAAGGAGATCATACTGGCATTACCAGAACGCTGGCAAAAATCAAAAGACGCTACTAATGGAAAAATATGGGGCGCCATATCAAAGAGTACATGTCATAAATGCCAGGTATCAAAAACGACGACACATACCCCCATGATAATAACAGAAATACCAGCGAAGGCTTTTGATAAAGTGATAGTGGACACAATAGGTCCACTACCAAAATCAGATAATGAAAATGAGTATATTGTCACATTAATATGCGATCTGACAAAATATTTAATAGCCATTCCAGTTGCATCCAAGAGTGCAAGTAATGTAGCTAAAGCTATATTCGAAAATCTTATACTACAGTACGGTCCAATGAAAATACTCATTACGGACATGGGAACTGAGTATACAAATCAAATTATAACAGATATGTGCAAGTACATGAAGATTGAAAATCTAACATCAACAGCATACCACCACCAAACTTTAGGGACAATAGAACAAAGTCATAGAATATTCAACGAATATATTCGTTCATACATATCAGCAGATAAGTCCGATTGGGATGTTTGGATACAATATTTCACTTATTGTTACAACACAACACCCTCGGCAGTGCATGAATATTGTCCATACGAACTAGTATTTGGAAGACTACCAAATCAGTTCATAGATTCATATATACAATTTAGACGACTACTCTAAGGAAATAAAATTTAGAATAGAAATAGCATATAAAAGAGCTAGAATAATGTTAGAAAACCATAAGTTAAAGAATAAAAAATACTACGATAAAAATACTGATTTGATTTACAAATAGTAGATAAAGTCTTGTTAAGGAAAGAAATAGGTCATAAACTAGATGCTAAGAAAATGATAATATAATAATTGCAGATGATAAAAATAAAAACCAAAAAGTTCATAAAAACAGGTTAAAACCATTTATAAAATAAAAATCGGAATGATCAACCGTAATAATAATAAAATTTAAAATTTATTAAAAAAAATATATATACATATATAATATCGATTATTTTTTATCTCAACAATTTAAAAAAAATTAAATAAAAAAAAAATTAAAAAAAAAAAATCAAATTAAAAATAAAAAAAATAATATATATATATATTTTATAATTTTCATTATAATTAAGTAATTTTACAAAAAAAAAAGCGAACACAAAAAAAAAAAAAAGACTACGTATAAATACTACTTTATTTTTAAAATTATGTTCAGTAATAAAATAATAATACCCGACGCAATGTAGAGTATTCTACATATAAAAGCTTTAAATGATCAACACATGATAGTGTATACTACATTTTCATGTTTATACTAGTGACACTTTGTCGCTATGCATAAACAAGGCGAGCGCATAATATAAACAAATGTAATGCGACCCCATGTGGCTGACCACCAGCGTGGAATCTGCCCCGTCAGCATATTCCCCAAGCCTTATGCGCCTGCTAAATATACATATATTCCATATGCATATACATATGTACACACATACATACTACGCTCTCTCGTTCTGCTGCCGAACCTATAGCGGCAGAACTTATATACTTAAGAATTCTTAGGCTAAGCACAAGAACATTTTTTAAATAAAATTCATTCGGTTTTTAACAACAGGAACAAACGCAACGTTTCTTTAATTGACTTATTTCTACAGCTGATTTCCCAATTGCTTAATGTAGCTTTGAACGTAAACGATATTTTGTATTGCATCACTCTGGTCTTTAAGCTGCATGGTCACACCTTTTTTGGATGATGCACTATCTAGCGTCTGGTGTATGTTTAGTTTTATTTGATTGCTTTTTGGCCAACAAAAAATTTCACAAGGAGTTAAATAAATATATTTTTAAAGCAAAACGAACCAACAAACTTATTTTATATATCACCATAAAATTGGTTCTTCGTGCAGGATTTGAATTCTAGGCAATTTTTTTTTTGCTTGACAAAATTGATGCAGAGTCGCAATGCAAATGGGTCTCCCACAGCCGTGAGGGGACATCTCCAACCATTAAAGATTTTCTCAGATTTCTCGGGGAACGTTGTGATGAGTTCGAATTAAGCTAGTGCGAAAAAGTCGCACAATCAAGCATTACGAAATCTACTCGGATATTGATATCGGCAGACTCAAGAGGGTGCCTTAAATGTGAGTCTAAGGAGCATAGTGTATACAACTGTGACCAGTTCTTGAAGCTCTCCGTGGAGAGGCGCTACTCATTTTCTAAGGAGAAATGTTTGTGTTCCAGTTGTCTAAGGCCTGACCATGGTATTTCAAGATGTGATTAAACGTATAGATGCAAACATTGTCAGGACAAGCTAGACACACTGCTACATCGCCAAGCCGAAGAGAACAGCATTAATTCCACAGAAGCTATGATTACCAAAACTAAGCAAGTAAAGGATGTCCAATCTATTGAATCACAGCTGTCCACAGATCTAGTTTTTGCATTGAATTCAAAAGGATCATAGACCACTTGTCGTGTTCTCTTTGATAGTGGATAAGAATTATCATATAATTCGGAGCTTTCCATATGATCAGTGGGCCTCTCACGCTCACCATCTCGAATACTTGAATCAGGAATTTGTAAAGGTACTTTTACCTGTCGTCCTTTTTTACCTAAGCAGCGTTACTTTCCATGCGAAAGAGGGAGTGGAAAATAGTTTGGTGGTTTTGCTACTGATCACTATCTTATTTCAATTGTGGTTATTTTTTAGAATGAATTAGTTGCTTAAATTGACGCCAAGCAGAAAGTCCAAAAAAAATATTCAAATTTTCTTAGGGTCCGAAGGTGTACTATCAATTTTAAAAAAATTTAAGAATGTTTTTTTCCAGTTCCAAATTTTGCCGTTTTTTAATCAAATTAAAATTCGATTTAAAAAGAAATAGAATGACCAAGTCAACTCTATAAATAAACAAAAAGTTTATGTGTCAAATTTTTTACCGCCACTGTATATTTTTTATTAAATTTTTACTTTTTAAATTCTATTCGTTCTATTTGAGGATGTAATGCGCATTAATGACATTTTATAACACCATTCAATTAAAAACACAGTCTTTTACAAATACTTTCTCCAATAATTAATAAGTTTTATTATTAAATATTCCGTCAAATGAGACATAATTCTAATTCTATTATTAAAATTTATATTTTTTATTAAATTTTATTTAACAATATTTACTTTAGCTTAGGTCTATTAATTGAATGGTTTTAAAAACGGCATGAATTTAAATGGAGTTACCACCTTGTGTTAAAAAAAATGCGATTTTTTTGTTTTTGCATTTTCGGATAGATATATGATTCAAGAATACTGTGTAAAAATTTCAAGTGGAAATCTGTAAAATTACGAATGTTATCGGTCGTTAAATGGAACGGTTGACCGTTGCGGCGCGATGGGCCGCAGCGCAAATTTTCAAACACGTTTTTCTCAAAACTAAGTTTTTGGAGCTTTTGCAAGTCCTACAAGGCGCAAAAATTAAGCCATCGCTATGAAACTGCTTACTCAGGGTATGGTGCATCGTTGGCGAAAAATTGTCAATTTAAAAAAATAATTAGTAAGAAAAAAAAGACAAAAAATCAATTTTTTTTCTATAAAAGCTCATAACTATTTCATTTTTCATTCCAATTCTACTACCAGCGAACCGAAAAAGTGTCTAGATTGAGAAAAAATTTTCATTTTTGGATTGAGACTTCATTTGCGAACGGTAGTACTCCCATTAGGACGAGATAGGGATGAAATTGTTAATATTACGCCTGTAAAAAAATATATTGAGGGTGTTCATTGTTTACAGTTATTTTTGTTATAATTTTTATTAAAAAGGCCAAAATACCCGACCACAAAAAAATTATTATTTTTTGGCAAATTTTCCAATTTGCAATTTTTCCTGCATGTAGTAGTAACTAATGCCAAACATTTAAGTATAAATAATATACTGATAATCATCTAGAAAAATACAAGCAAGGTTTCCGAGGTTTTGTTGACATAAATATATTACCTGTTCAATGTACTCCAAGACATGATTTCTGCACGAATCATACATTGGAGCATGCAGTTCCGGTATAATCGATCTAAGAATGAACTGGAGAAATTCGCCGTTATCAAGCGTGCAGGATTGGCTTCTTCCCATATACTGATGTGCAGTAAACAGCAATCTGAATGAAGCTGGTAATCTGGCTTCTTCATCAGGAATGTCGATCAAATTGTGATTTATCTGATCTTCCCTAAAATTATATAAAACATTTGCAGCATAAAATAAATAACAGAATCGACGCTTGAATATAATAGACATATGTATCACTTTTCATCCTAAGCTCTTTTTATACCCTTGCAAAAAGAGTATTTTAATTTTGGTCAGCAGGGTGCAACGCATAGAAGGAACATATCCGCCATGCAAAGAATATAAAAGTCCCTGTTTACCTCCGATTGTTCCTTTGGGATCTATATGGCATGACTATGTCGGGTGACTACCCGATGTTGATCAAATTTGGCACAGTCATTAACAGGTATATAAAATTGTCAAATTTTAAATTTAAGGCAACCGAGTTAAAAGTGACAGAGTTATTCATTAGAGTCCCTGTTTTTCGACCATACCTATGGCCATTATAAATTTTACCTTCACTCGGAGACCTGCTGGCCCAGACCGTCAGAGAGCTCGGCACAGACGTTGCAATCATAAGCGGTGCTAGTAGGCGCACTTCCTATCCGAATCCTAGCTGACGAGACTAGTTACCTGTTTACCAAGCTAAAAGACCCGAGCATTTCGCAAATCAAAAGAACTGCAATCGCCAAGAGGGACCGGAGCAGAAGTATTTCTACATGGCAAGCGCTATATTAAAAATCCGTCGGTGCGTATGCGTTTTAGTCAGCCATCTTAAGAGCTATCGATATGGAATTTTTTTTTTGGGCTTTTTATTACCCGGGTAAGATAAAGTATGAAAATTGTTAGTATCGGACCACTATATCATATAGCTCTAGAAGAAACATTTTCATTAAATTGGAGAATCCCCATAAAATTAACTAATATGATAGTATTGGATATAAAACCTCAGATTCCAAAATTTAAATCTGATCGAATATATAGGACACAATACAGTCAATATAAATCGATGCAACCACTGCCGACATCCCTGCTTTCTACCAACTACTCATCATCAAATCAACAGAGCACATGCATACACACACAGACGCAACGCTACATAAGCTGTATGTGAATGCGTGACGTGCTTTGCTGTGGGAATGATGGTAGAAGAAGAAAAAATTTTAGTAAAAAGAGTAATAATGTTTTGTTTGTGTATTGATGAATTGAGTTGCAGGGAAAGAAATTTCAAAAAGTAATAATATTATTGCCAAGGACTGCAAGGGTATGAAACCTTCGGCATAGCCGAAGTTAGCTTCTTTGATATTTTTTTAGAAGATGCCCTATAGAACACCATTTCATTTCGTGTTAGAATGTTTATGAAGTTGTATTGATTTTTAATACTGTCTGGACGTTGACGCGTACAATGCGAAGTACGTTCAAGTGGCCCATACGACACCAGGATACCAAAGAGCTGTCCAACTACCGCCCGACAAACCGTGGGGCGCAGCCGTATATCGGACGGCACGATCGCGTGGACAAATACAAATAAAACGGACAAACAATTAAAATATGATTAACTACTGCTAATTACGAGCTAAGTGTGCTAAAATAGAGGTTTTTACAAGAGAAAGAGAGGCTTCTGTTCTGATTACGGGATACAGAAGATTGTAATCAGAACATAGGACTCGAAAAGGTTCATGCAAAGAATAGTTGGAACTACAGTGTTTTAAGGATAGAGGAATAAAATTTCTAGTAGGTCTACGGGGTACAGATAGGTTTAACTGGTTCAATAGCTCAGGTGAGTCTATTTCACCTAATAAAAGTTTGTGAATAAAAATAGCACCAAGCATTACTCTACGATTAATTAAAGAAGAAGATTGATTAAAAGAAGCCTACTGGAGTATGATGGCAAATTGACATTGCGATCCCAATTTAGACCGCGAAGAGCGAAAAGCAGAAATTGCTTTTGAACAGATTCAATTTTGCTTTGGTGGGTCTCATATTGCGGCGACCATATGCAAGATCCGTACTCTAAGATAGGACGAATTAATGAAGTATACACAATTTTGGTTGTGTACGGATCGTCAAAATCTTTTTTACAAACCCAAG
This sequence comes from Drosophila willistoni, assembly GCF_018902025.1. Lineage (NCBI taxonomy): Eukaryota > Metazoa > Arthropoda > Insecta > Diptera > Drosophilidae > Drosophila > Drosophila willistoni. The sequence continues at coordinate 12,913,909 of NW_025814047.1, forward strand.
AACATTCATAACTTTAATAACTGTGGCAAAAATATGAGGATTAAAAGTTAATTTATGGTCCATAAGAACAACTAAGTCATTGATAATATCTAACCGTTCTAAGGCAGTGTTGTTAAGATAGTAAGTTGCTAAGTCTAGAGTGCATCTATAAAAAGGCATAACTTTACATTCGGAGCCATTGAAACTTAATAGGTTGTGTTTGTGGTGGGGCGGAAGGACTCAAATAAGCCGCAAGTGGTTGGCGGGTGCAAAATGTTTTCAGGGGTCTGGTGCGTGAGTAAAATAATTAAAACGCGCGAAAAACTTCGTTTTAATTAAATTATGATTTATTTCTTTAAGTGACAATCGAGAAAAAAAAGGCAAATTCCAGGAAAAGAACGGGTGTTCGGGTTAAAATCTCGTCTTAGAATAAATGGCGATGCCCATGGGAAAAATCAAGTCACTCCTCCTGGTGTGACCGTAGATGCCGAGGATCAAAAAACCCTCCTCACTCCTCACTGCTCTTCGCCGCACACTGCTGTTCACCCGGTGGCGTGAACATACCGCCCCCCTTGCAACATGTTGCAATTGCCACCCTGGACATACAAAGGATGGGGGACGGCAGCGTCCTGGAGCGCCTAGATCCCACAGGATCCGGAAACGACCCATCCGAACACGGTGCTCTGAGCTGCGGGAGTACCGCTATGACCGGGCACACAGCCTGGTTGGATGAAATAGGCCGGTAGAAATAGGGGTCGGCCAGGATCAGGGTGGCAAATTTCTCCCGGACCGGCGCCGACACTTCCCGGATGGGAGTGCGGATGAGCAAGTCCTCTTCGACCCGGAATATAACGTTCCGTCGGAACGTCTTGTCGGACCTCGACTCGAGGACGGCCGTGCAGGCTTGGTCGACCCCGACCTTGGTCACAGCTAACCCCAGGGACCGGGCAAAGGAGCGATTGATGCGGCTCTCAGCCGCACACGCATCGAGAAGGACGCGGGTCTCGAAGGATTTCGAGCCATTGCCCAACCGGAGAACTGCGGTTGGCAGGACAGTCGTCGTCCTGGCGTGGAGCAGGGAGGATAAAGAGATTTCGGGTGCGCCTTCTGGGGAAGCGGAGCGGTCGGACGATGATCGGGAACAGGGTTGTAGCGGGGGTGCAGCACGCCCGGAGGGGGGTGATTGGCTGCGCCGCCGGGCGGAGGCACGTGGTCTCGGCGTTTGGTCGGCCATGTGGAGCAGGGTGTGGTGCCTTTGCCCGCATCGTCGGCAACCATGGCGAGTCCGGCACGCGTCGGATGAAAGCTCGTGTGCCAAGCAATTGGGACAATACTTGTTGATCAGCACCGCCCGGAGCCGCTTTTCCCCTCGGAGGTTCAGGAAGCGCTGACACTGCCGGAGTGCATGAACCCCCGACAGACCCGGCATCGGTACACGTTCGTGCCCTGCGGAGCAGCTCGTTTGCTGCGGTGGTGCGGCAGACGTGTGGGGGCCATGTCGCTATGAAGGGGGGAGCTGAACGAACTGTAACGAAAGAAATTACGTAGGGGGGAGTGGATTAGTCTATGCGCGGGAACGAACAACATGCACGGAGACGAGGACATTCGGAGGGAACATAGAGGGATTGGGAGTCACGATACGGTTTTAGGCTCAGGACTCCTGCTGTCTTGCAACAGAATGAGCTTCGCTACGGGTCTTCGGATAGACCCACGCGCTGTGGTGACATCAGCCACTCGGACGAGACCGTCAGCCCTGGGCAGAGTGCGCTCAATTCGCCCTAAGCGCCACTCGTTGGAGTGGAGGTTATATTCAGACACGATCACGAGGTCGCTGGTCTGGAGGCTGCGAGTCGGTGATTTCCACTTATTCCGTTTGTGAAGCTCCTTGAGGTACTCACTCTTCCAGCGGCGGCAGAAAGCCTGCTGGATTGCCTTCAGTCGCTGCCATCGGTTGATCAGCGACATAGGCTCGACCAGAATTTCCGGTTCCGCAATGGATAAGAGCGGTCCTCCAATCAGGAAATGTCCCGGGCTTAGGGCCAGCAGATCCTCTGGATCCTCGCTCATGGGAGAGATTGGCCTGGAGTTTAGGCACGCTTCGATCCTACACAGGAGAGTGGAAAGTTCCTCGAAGGTGTACTTGGCAGTGGAAGAGGACTTGTAAAACAGGGTCTTAAAACTTTTGACCCCTGCTTCCCACAATCCTCCCATATGGGGCGCGCTTGGCGGAATGAACTGCCAGGATAAAACGTGCTGGGTAAATGCTTGGTGGCATTCCGGAAATCTTTTTCGAGCGCCTTTGAGGCCCCTACGAAGGTTTTGCCATTGTCGGAGTAAATGCGCTGTGGGCATTGTCTCCGTGCGACAAACCGAGAGAAGGCTGCAAGAAATCGTTCAGTGGTGAGGTCGGAGGTAGCCTCGAGATGGATCGCCTTCGTGGTGAAACACACAAAGACGCAGACATAACCCTTAGTTATGAGACACACACGCCCGGTGTAATTTTTGATCTCGAACGGCCCTGCGAAGTCAATGCCCTTGTGGGTGAAGGGCCTGGAGTACGTGATGCGTTCTCGAGGGAGATCACCCATCATCTGAGTCTGTAGTCGTCAACGATGAACGATGCAGACTTCACACCCCTTGATGTGGGACTTCACCATGTTCTTGATCCGTGGGATCCAGAATTTGGTGCGCAGATACCGCACCATCAGTTGATTGCCGCCATGCAACGTGATGCGGTGGGCGAATTCGACAAGCAGACGTGTGAAATGAGTACTATAGGGGAGGAGAATAGGGTGACGTTCATCATATCGGAGGGACTCAGCGGCCCGGAGTCGTCCGCAGGAGCGGAGTATCCCATGCTGGTCGAGAAATGGATTCAGATTGAGTAGCGTGCTGGATTATGGCAGGGGTCGCCCTTCACCCAGGGCCCGAATCTCCGCGAGGTATTCCCGATGCTGAGAGGTCCGAGTCAAGGCGCGCTCGGCGGAAAGAAGATCGTCATTGGTGAGGCGGACCGTAGGATGTACGCGATGACTCGTAATGCCCTACCATAGTCCGAGAAACGTTCGCTAACGTCATCGAGTAGGGTGGTCGCGGTGGTGTGGCACTGGACTCGTTGCTCCAGCTGGGTGTCTGGGAGTTCGTTATGGGGAGTTGGCCAATACTCGGGGACTCGCTGGAGCCAGTCCGGCCCATGCCACCAGAGGCTGCTGGCCGATAACTCGACCGCGGAGACTCCACGGCTAGCCAGATCAGCGGGGTTGTCCACGGAGCGCACATGTGACCAGCTTTGGCCACTGGTGCTTTTGGAGATGCTGGATACTCGATTGGCCACAAAGGTGGACCAACTGCACGGGGGCTTATTAAGCCAACCCAACACAATGGTGGAGTCGGTCCAAAACTGGGAGGTTGAAGGTTGGATTAGAAGTTCAGGAGCGATCGACGCCCAGAGATCGGCTAGCAAAACCGCTCCGCACAACTCCAGCCGAGGCAGCGAGACTGTTTTGACCGGAGCTAGCTTAGTCTTAGTTAGGAGTCTTAGCCGTTAATAGATGGACGCTTACTTGATCGCGATAACTAACCCGCACATATAGGGTTGCCCCGTACGCTTTCTGTAACGCGCCACAGAAGCCATGAAGCTCCCACGAGAGCGTGTCGCTGGTGTTTAGCCAACGGGGGATGCGGAGTTCACTGAGGCCTTGGTAATCCTGCAGAAATTCGTGCCATTGCTGCAGCAGGAGAGGCGGCAGAACATCATCCCAGCCCAGTTCGGTTAGCCAGATTTGCTGCATGAACATTTTCGCTCGAATAAGAAATGGAGCTAGCCAGCCAGCGGGTCGAAGAGTTTAGCGATATGGGACAGAACTTGCCTCTTGGAGATCGACTCCTTCAGGGGGGGTCCGCTACGGTGAAGAAGAAGACGTCCTCGGCAGCTCGCCAGCGGATGCCCAAGGTTTCTGCAGTGCTCGCGTCTTCCAGCTCGAGAAAGTCCTCTCGCAGCAGGTGCTCTCTCGGAATAGCTTGAAGTACTTACTTCTTATTGGAAGTCCACTTCCGAAGCGGGAGGCCCGAAGATTGGAGGGCAGCTTGAAGCTCTCGTATGGCGAGACGGGCGTCGGCTTCAGTGTGAGCGCCGGCAAGGACATCATCAACATACATGTAGTTCCGAAAGATTTCGCTCGCCTGAGGGTACATCGCTTGCACGTCTTGTGCCAATTGTAAAAGGACTCGGATCGCCAAGAATGGCGCGCAGTTAACCCCAAACGTGACAGTTTGTAGCTCATAATCCTGAATATTGCCGCAGCGGTCTCGGTAGAGGATCCGCTGAAAGGCGGTATGCCTGGGGTCGACTCGGATTTGTCGATACATCTGCGTTATGTCAGCGTTGAAAACGAATTGAAAGATCCGCCATTTCAGTACCTGAAGCGTGAGATCGGCCTGAAGAGTAGGGCCGGTGTGCAAGACATAGTTGAGGCTGACGCCTCGTGTGGAGGGGCTCGACGCGTTAAATACCACGCGTACCTTGGTGGTGGTGCTATCGGGCTTAACACCGCGTGATGGGGGAGATAGAAGTTTTTCCCATCTTGAGGCGGCGTCACCCGAATCATATGCCCAATTCCTCGTACTCTTGAATTATGGCATCGTACTGCGTTTTTAGGACGGGATCCTTGAGAAGGTGTGCTTCATTCCGCAGGAATTGAGCCAGCGCGATCGGTCTTGAATGACCCAATTCGACGCTATACGGACCTTTGAACGGTAAGGACACAACATACCTCACTTCACCTTCCCTCTTCGGGTGGTCTCCTGGAAGTTCCGCTCGCAGAATACGTCATCCTCCTTCTCCGGCGTTGCGGGAAGGTCTTCCACCTCCCAAAACTTGGTGAGGAGTACCTCAAGTTTTGCTTCTGGACTAACTCGCGTCTGTGCAGCGAAAACTGATCGAGACACTGGAGGGTCAGGCATGATAGCCCCACACAGAACCCATCCAAAGATGGTTTCTAGCCCGACGAACTGACCAATATCCTTTTTGGTCCGTTCTCCGAGGATGTGGGGAAACAGGTCTACACCGATAATCATGTCAATAAGCGCGGGCTTGTTGTAGTACGGGTCAGCCAGGGGGCGATCAAGCACTGCGTCGGAACCGTGTTAAGGAATGGAGCCGTTGGAATGGCCCCTGACATTTTGGATACGACCAGGGCGGAGACCTCAATCTTGTTCAGTCGGTCACACGAGGGAGACAGCATTAGCAGACACACCTTGTCGGCGCAGCCTCCATCACTCTGGCCCATGCCAGTAACCGCGGCGTCTACTGGGTAAAAGGGGGGTTGGACCATGTTGAAGACACGCTCGGAGAGAAACGTTGAATCGGCCCAGAGTCGATCAACGCCCGAATATGGTGATCCACACCACGATGGTGCAGAGTGACAATCGCAGTGCCTAAAAGGCCTCTGCCTGGGGTAGATGCAAAATAACTTTGAGCATTTGTGAGCTGGTTGCTCGTGGACGGACGCTCTGTGGCGCTGGATGGTGGGACTTGGGCAGCGGACGGCGAGAACACGGACACATCACTAGGATGCAACAGAGTATGATGACGTTCCTTGCAGGTATGGCAATTATGCGCACTGGAGCAGCCTTTCACTTGATGACACGGGCAAAACAGTTCAGACAAAGTCCCTGCTGTCTAATGGTTTCCAGACGCCTCTGAACAGGCATGTCAAGGAAACTAGGACAAAGCCGTATTGGGTGATTCTCCCGATGGCAAGACGCAGGTTCGAGCTGAGCTTTCGCGGGAAACGCTTTGACCTTCATCGTCGCAGAGGATTTGCGGGGGCCAATGGCCATGGCTTGGACACTTGGGGCCGACTTATGTTCTTCGGTGGAATCCAGGGCACGATACCGATCGGTGAGAAATTGGTTCAAATCGTACCAAGTGGAAACGACAGTTTTATTTGGCACTGATTGTTCCCACAGGAGGATTGTGGCCTTCGGCAATTTGCTAGTGCATATGGCGATAAGTAAGACATCCCAATTCTCAGTACTAACACCCGAACGCTCAAGCGCGGTAAGACACCCTTGAAACGCAGTCTTCAGCTCTCGCAAGGATTTGCCCGACTCTTGTGCCACCGCGGGAATCTGAAGCAGTTGTCTGGCTTGAGTCATGACTAGCAGACGGCTATTTTGGTACCGTGCGGTGAGGTGCTCCCACGCGGCCTGGAAACCCTCATTCGTCATGGGGGACTTAGCCACGATGGTTCTCGCTTCCCCTCGCGTCTTGGCGTTCAAGTGATAGAGCTTTTCCACTTGTGACAAATACGGATTGGCGATATAAACGGCAGCAAAGGGATTTGAGCTGCTCTAAGTGCATTTTAATGCAAAATAAGGGCACTTCAGAAGTTAGAGCTTCACTCTCAGGAGCTTCAAACAGAGTCAATGCGTCGCGCGCCAGAACGAAATCGGAGAGGGACATTTTGGATTGTTCTCTACGCTGTTGTGATACGGATCGGGAACGTCAGAACAGTGCGTCACAATAACGTGCGGGATCTGAGCCTGGGTTGAAAGCTTGGAACGACCTTTGTGTTCACTCGAGTCTTTAACCGAGAATCTGCGACCCTTAGGTAGGCTGGACGAAGACGGACGGGATCTTGGGGATTCGCCGCGGCTGCGAACAGACGAGAACTTGCGCGAAATATCCGTACGCTTAACGGTCACCGGAGTTATCGGACGAAAGACTGTTAGACTTCGGCGCAGTCTTGGACAACTCCGTGGACATACTCAGGGGACGATCTTACCGACGAACACCGAGGTTGTGAGCCTTTTGTTTTTTTTTTTTTTTTGGTTTTGGAAAAACCACAGAAAATGAGAAGTGGACTGTATGAGGACGCAAGAACGTTCTCACTGTGCACCGCAGGATTGCGGGAGAATGCTCTACGTTTTTATATAAATCTGGATCTGGATATATATATGTGCGCAAAATAATGGCCGGAAAAAATTATATACGATTTATAAATATGAACGGATATATATATGGGCACGATAATGCTGGAACAAAAAATATATATGTATTTATTTCGAAATATGGGCGGATATATATATGTGCGCAAAATACTGGCCGGAAAAATATATGTATAATTTATAAATGTGGACAGATATATGTGAGGGCAAAATAATGGCCGGAAGAAATTATATGTATCTTTATTTATAAATATGGACGGATATATAATAAGGCGAAAGAAGGAAATCGGAAATGTGATTTGAATTTGGCGCATTTGAGCCGCCTATCGATATCACGACTCGACTCACGTGTCACCACTACTCCGAAAACAGCTGTCGGCCGCTGCTTATATGTTTGGTTTTGGTTTTGTTGTTAATTATGTTAATAAATTTATATATTTTTTTTTTTGTGGTTGTGCGGAGGAAAAAGAGCAAAACGAACGTTTCTACACACCGCGAGTGTTGTGCGCGAAAAACAAACAAAATACCCGATCAGTGCATATGGACGAATGCTTTGATCTATGTAAGTACGTACATGCGTAAGTACACAGGTGAGTATATAGATATGCCGCAGTCCTCGGTAGATGAGTTGTCTAAGTGGCGCAGTCATTTAGTAACTGAACAACGAGGATCCCGGTTCGAATCCCAGGCTAGTGTATGGATGTAGTTTTCGTCTAAGCCGAAGGCCTTAGTTGCCAGTGCTTGTAAAATATAGTTAGGTTGATAGTTTACAACTATATCCTATACTTTAATAATAATAATAATAATAATAATATAGATATGTATGCACACGCGTTGTTCACAAAAAACGTAAGTAATTTGTCATTTAGTTGGATGTGGGGTTCCTTTCCCCTCCTTTTTTTTTTGTGTTAAATCAATGCGCGACACCGAAATGGATTATGTGTTGTGGATATGTACATATGTGCAATGTATGACTATGTAAGTATGTATGTACATATGTAATTATTCCAACACATAAGAAAAAGCGGTGAACACTTTGATTACTATTTTTTCCTATTTTTGTATAACACTTTAATAATTTTTTTTGTTTTTTAAACTTTTACGCGGACTTGGCAAACAGCTGTGGAAACTACATGTACATGTGAATGCATATGTAAAAAAGTGGAATTGGACAAGTGCGAGGAAAAGACATAAATAAAAATGGATAAACGTGGAATGTAAAAACAAAACGTTGGACAAACACGCTAAGGATTAGGAACTACCATGTAACCTTGGAACAGGTCAGGTATGTACATACAATATATAAAAGTGTGTAGGTCGCTATGGAAAAGCGGGAAAACCTCACAGTTTTATTAGTATGTAGGGGCAAATGAAATGAATAATGAAATTTTTGTACTTATCAGGAATTCCGCCGATGCAAGCCGGAGGAGCGGAAGGAGATCCGGCTCGAAGGACCAATGTTTGTGGAGGGGCGGAAGGACCCAAATAAGCCGCAAGTGGTTGGCGGGTGCCAATGTTTTCAGGGGTCTGGTGCGTGAGTAAAATAATTAAAACGCGCGAAAAACTTCGTTTTAATTCAATGATGATTTATTTCTTTAAGTGATACTATGTCCCGACACACACGAGATGACTGCGGGTTGAACAAATTTACAAATCGAGAAAAAAAAAGGCAAATTCCAGGAAAAGAACGGGTGTTCGGGTTAAAATCTCGTCTTAGAATAAATGGCGATGCCCATGGGAAAAATCAAGTCACTCCTCCTGGTGTGACCGTAGATGCCGAGGATCAAAAAACCCTCCTCACTCCTCACTGCTCTTCGCCTCTCACTGCTGTTCACCCGGTGGCGTGAACAGGTTGGTTTCACACCAACTCTGAAGATCATTAAGATCGGATTGAAGCAGGCAAGAAGACGATATTTCTTTAAAACTGAGGTAACGCTTAATACATCCGCGTACATAAGCACACGAGAATGTGTTATTACCAATGGAAGATCATTAATGAAAATAGTGAATAGCAATGGACCCAAATGACTACCCTGAGGTACTCCAGAGGTCACTTGGAAGGTCTTAGAATATGAAGACTTAAAGAGGATCTTTTGTGTACGCTTAGAAAGATATTGAAGAATCCAAACAAGCACTTTGGATCAACCAATTTTGACCATTTTTTTTGTAAATGTTGGTTGTGGCCCAAAGAAGGGTTTTTTTCCAAAAGAAAGTTAATTTTCAGTTTAACCAATTAACTAAAGGCGTTTTAAAATGAATGAATAAAACCAGTTTTATACAACACTATACGTTAGAGGTATACGTCAATTTTTTGCGTTCAATAAGAGAAGTGAGCTTAGAATTTTAAAAATTAAGTGAATTGTATATAAATCACATTCAAAATGCCACTTCCACGATGTTCAAATACTGGTAGACGAACACGAAACGCCACAGGTGTTAAAGAATTTCGTAGACGTAATGCGAACACAGTTGACAACAACATGGAATTGGCGGCTTATAATTATGATAGCACAATTGATTATAGCATATATTCCAATATTGGACAAATGAATAAAGAATGTGTGCATTGCAGAGCATTGAAATTTATGAACGAAACGCCTGCCATGTGCTGTGCTTCTGGAAAAGTTCAATTGCCTGCATTAGAACCTCCACCAGACCCTTTGCACTCATTAATTTATAGCAATTCACAAGCGTCAAAGGAGTTTTTAAAAAATATTCAAAAGTACAATTCGTGCTTTCAAATGACATCTTTTGGGGCTACAAATATTATAAGATATGGATTTATGCCGACCTTTAAGGTAATTACTTCTTAGTACTTACTATGCAATTTGATTTATGAGAAAAAGAATTCCTGATTCAAGGTCAGATATACCATAGGGCTGGGTCACTGTTGCCATTCCCAGATGCTGACCATCAGTTTTTACAAATATATTTCATTGGTGATGTTGATAGCGAATTGAACCAGCGCTGTGCAATCGCTACAAATGTTAGAAGAGAAATCTTGAGTGAGCTGCTAAGATTTTTCCATCAGCACAATGAATTGGTCAAATTATTCAAGAATGCACTGGATCAGATGCCCACCGATGATAAAATCATAATACGTGCTGACAGAACACCACTCGGACAACATGCCAGGCGATTTAAAGCACCAACAATCAATGAAGTTGCAATCGTAATAGTTGGAGAACAATTTCATCAAAGAGATATTGTTTTGCATCGTAGGAATGAGCAACTAAATCGTATTTCTGAACTCCATCGTTGTTATGACGCATTACAATACCCGATTTTGTTCTGGAGAGGAGATGACGGGTATCATATTGATATCAATATACGAACGATAAATGCAATAACTGGTATAAAAAATTACGATCAGTATCAACCAAAATAGTAATTCTTATAATTTTTAGGTCAGGAAACATCGAAAAAAGTTAGTGCGATGAATTATTATTCGTATCGATTGATGATTCGTTATCAGGATGACAATTACATTTTAAGATGCAATAAACTTTTTCATCTATATATTGTGGACATGTATGCTAAAGTCGATAGCGAACGATTGAATTTCATCCGTCATAATCAAGCCAGAATGAGATCTGAAGAATACATTTACGTGATGCACTATTGAATGATGTGGATGTACATGAAATTGGACGTTTCCCGATATTACCATCGTCACATATCGGTAGCCCACGACATATGCACGAGTATACCCAAGATGCCATGACATATGTTCGTCAATACGGCCGTCCAGATCTGTTCATCACATTTACTTGCAACCCTAAATGGACTGAAGTGTATGAATACTTAGTTAATGGTCAGGTGCCAACAGATCGACACGATTTAACAGTTCGCATATTCTACCAAAAATTGAAAAAATTAATGGATTTCATTGTCAAGCTTCGTGTGTTTGGAGAAGTGCGCTGCCATATGTATCGAATTGAATGGCAAAAAAGGGGTTTGCCGCACGCTCACATTTTGATTTGGTTGGTACGGAAGTTAACACCAGATGTGATTGATAGTGTTATATCGGCCGAAATTCCAGATCCAAGCATCGATCCACAATTATTCGCTGTTGTCACTAAAAATATGATACTCGGTCCCTGTGGTGAAATCAATCCAAATTCACCATGTATAATAGACGGCAAGTTCTCAAAACGATTTCCAAAGCAATTAATTGCTGAAACGATACACGGTAATGATGGATATCCATTATATCGTCGACGATCAGCACAAGATAATGGTAAAACAACTACTATTAAAATCAGAAACGAAGATTTTGAAGTTGATGATCGTTGGATAGTGCCGTATTCACCGCTGTTATAAAAAATTTTCAATGCCCACATAAATGTCGAATGCTGCAATTCAGTAAAATCGATAAAGTACGTTTGCAAATATATAAATACGTGGCATGTTCCAGGGCGGGAGCACCAAATAATTTGTTTATTTATGCACCTGGAAACAAAACAAAAAATATTGTATACTCAATAGTATTAAACTAAGTTAAGTGCGTAGCAAAAAATTTGAAAATTGCCACGTCGAACATTTAATGGATGAACTAAACATTTAATTCGCCAGCAAGTAAAAAAGGGGGCAGAGCAACTCTTGCCGGGCCAGCTAGTACATGTATAATTTCATTCCAGCCTTTATTGTGCTCATATATACATATATCCATTTCCATCCAGATTTATATAAAAATTTGTATTCTTTGCCCTATACATCTTTATTTATATATTTCATCCGTGTTTTGTTTTATACCTACTTCCATTGTTACTTACAAATCCATCTAAACTTGTTTGTAATCACTCCGCTTTGTCTACGTGTAATTTTCGATCCGCATTCGTGCGTTCGTATGTTGTTCCGAATATATCTCCATTAAAGGGGCTCCTTTTCCGAGCCACGCGCGAGAGAATTCTCCCGCAACCCTGCGGTGCACAGTGAGAAAATTCTTGCGTACTCATACAGTCCACTTCTCTTTTTTGTTGTTTTTCCAAAACCAAAGGGCGCACAAACTCGGACTTCGTCGGTAAAGTCGTCCCCTGAGTATGTCCACGGAGCCGTCCAAGACTGCGCCGAAGTCTAACAGTCTTTCGTCTCCCTCTGCAACTCCGGTGACCATGAAGCGTACGGACATTCTGCGCAAGTCCCCGTCTGCTCGCAGCCACAGCGAATCCCCAAAGTCCCGTCCGTCTTCGTCCAGCCTACCTAAGGGTCGCAGATTCTCGGTTAAAGACTCGAGTGAACACAAAGGTCGTTCCAAGCTTTCAACCCAGGCTCAGATCCCGCACGTTATTGTCACGCACTGTTCTGACGTTCCCGTCACCCGATCCGTATCACAACAGCGTAGAGAACAATCCAAAATGTCCCTCTCCGATTTCGTTCTGGCGCCCGACGCATTGACTCTGTTTGAAGCTCCTGAGAGTGAAGCTCTAACTTCTGAAGTGCCCTTATTTTGCATTAAAATGCACTTAGAGCAGCTCAAATCCCTTTGCTGCCGTTTATATCGCCAATCCGTATTTGTCACAAGTGGAAAAGCTCTATCACTTGAACGCCAAGACGCGAGGGGAAGCGAGAACCATCGTGGCTAAGTCCCCCATGACGAATGAGGGTTTCCAGGCCGCGTGGGAGCACCTCACCGCACGGTACCAAAATAGCCGTCTGCTAGTCATGACTCAAGCCAGACAACTGCTTCAGATTCCCGCGGTGGCACAAGAGTCGGGCAAATCCTTGCGAGAGCTGAAGACTGCGTTTCAAGGGTGTCTTACCGCGCTTGAGCGTTCGGGTGTTAGTACTGAGAATTGGGATGTCTTACTTATCGCCATATGGACTAGCAAATTGCCGAAGGCCACAATCCTCCTGTGGGAACAATCAGTGCCAAATAAAACTGTCGTTTCCACTTGGTACGATTTGAACCAATTTCTCACCGATCGGTATCGTGCCCTGGATTCCACCGAAGAACATAAGTCGGCCCCAAGTGTCCAAGCCATGGCCATTGGCCCCCGCAAATCCTCTGCGACGATGAAGGTCAAAGCGTTTCCCGCGAAAGATCAGCTCGAACCTGCGTCTTGTAAGCTTTGCCATCGGGAGAACCACCCAATACGGCTTTGTCCTAGTTTCCTTGACATGCCTGTTCAGAGGCGTCTGGAAACCATTAGACAGCAGGGACTTTGTCTGAACTGTTTTGCCCGCGGTCATCAAGTGAAAGGCTGCTCCAGTGCGCATAATTGCCATACCTGTAAGGAACGTCATCATACTCTGTTGCATCCTAGTGATGTGTCCGGTTCCTCGCCGTCCGCTGCGCAAGTCCCACTATCCAGCGCCACAGAGCGTCCGTCCACGAGCAACCAGCTCACAAATGCTCAAAGTTATTTTGAATCTACCCCAGGCAGAGGCCTCTTAGGCACTGCGACTGTCACTCTGCACTATCGCCCGCGCCTTTTGATATGATTATCGGTGTAGACCTGTTTCCCAACATCCGCGGAAAGCGGATCAATAAGGATATTGGTGATTTCGTCGGGCTAGAAACCATTTTTGGATGGGTTCTGTGTGGAGCTATCATGCCTGACCCTCCAGTGTCTGGATTAGTTTTCGCTGCACAGACGCGAGTTAGTCCGGAATCAAAACTTGAAGTACTCCTCACCAAGTTTTGGGAGGTGAAAGAACTTCCCGCAAAGCCGGAAAAGGAGGATGACGTATTCTGCGAGCGGAACTTCCAGGAGACCACCCGAAGAGGGAAGGTGAAGTGAGGTATGTTGTGTCCTTACCTTTCAAAGGTCCGTATAGCGTCGAATTGGGTCATTCAAGACCGATCGCGCTGGCTCAATTCCTGCGGAATGAAGCACACCTTCTCAAGGATCCCGTCCTAAAAACGCAGTACGATGCCATAATTCAAGAGTACGAGGAATTGGGCACATGATTCGGGTGACGCCGCCTCAAGATTGAAAAAACTTCTATCTCCCCCATCAGGCGGTGTTTAAGCCCGATAGCGCCACCACCAAGGTACGCGTGGTTTTTAACGCGTCGAGCCCCTCCACACGAGGCGTCAGCCTCAACGATGTCTTGCACACCGGCCCTACTCTTCAGGCCGATCTCACGCTTCAGGTACTGAAATGGCGGATCTTTCAATTCGTTTTCAACGCTGACATAACGCAGATGTATCGACAAATCCGAGTCGACCCCAGGCATACCGCCTTTCAGCTTATCCTCTACCGAGATCGTTGCGACAGTATTCAGGATTATGAGCTACAAACTGTTACGTTTGGGGTTAACTGCGCGCCATTCTTGGCGATCCGAGTTCTTTTACAATTGGCACAAGACGTGCAAGCGATGTACCCTCAGGCGAGCGAAATCCTTCGGAACTACATGTATGTTGATGATGTCACACAATTCTGCTCTCTGACGTGACGGTCGTGTTTTTGCATAGCTCCTGAGTTTTTATTAATATTTATTGTTTTCTCTCAGTTTTTAATTGTGCTAAGTTTGTTTACGCTTTCACTGGTGTTGTTTACTTGACACCCTTGTGTTTTATTTCCATAATTCGCCAAATTAAATAGTTTAAACAGTTTTTCTGTTTCGTGATTAGTAATTGGTGCATTTAATTTTTTTTCTTTTTATTTTTTTCTCTCTCGTCGTTGCTATTATTATTGATTTCTTATCGATAATTATCTTTGTGCTGTGAATTTAATTTTTTCTATTTATTCTTATATATATAAATTTATTTATTTATTTTTTTTTTTTTTGCCTTGTGTTTCTTTTGGCTTTATAATGGCTTGTTGTCTACCTACTTGCAAGCATTCTGATCGTTTTGATGATCAGTATAGAGCAATATCATCTTGGCTTTGCGATAATCTTATTCACTTAAAATGTGCTGTCCTCAATGGCCGCGACTACGACAAATTTTCTGGTTTGTCTGTGTCTAAGCCCGAGCTTGGCTTAATGCGCTGGACTTGCCCATCTTGTGCCAGCCAGCAGCTTGATTTTAGCCGTATGTATAAGGATCTTCGTTTAAAGTTTCTTTCTTTAAACAAACTGGCCAAACAGCTGTCTAACGAGTGTGACTTTAGCGTACATTTATTGTCACAATTCAAGTTTGTTCCACCTTCTGAGAAGTCGCCCAAGAAATGTACCCTTGAGTTGCCTCGCAAGCAGTCGCTAGCACTCTCTATTACATCTTCTCCCATTTTACTTTCGCCTACACCATCTTCTTGTCCCTCTTTATGCTCTTCTTTTCAGATTGAAGTACCCATTACAAGCCCTGGTGTACCTCATTCTATCCCTCACGGGAACTCTGATCAACCACAGGATCATGCTGGCTCTCAATCACTTGCGTATCCCAATGCTACTCCGCCTCCACTAAATGTGGTGCCTCATCGCAAACAATTATTTATCTCTAGGCTTGCTCCAGATACTTCTGAGTCGTCTGTGGCAGCTTACATTGGTAATATATGCCCTGCTAAGGTTTTAATTCAAAACTTTATATTTTCTAGGCCTCGCGAAATCTCCTCTTTTAAATTACAGTACCAAATAAGTATTTCTCAGCTATGGTTGACACTAATTTCTGGCCAGAGGGCATAGTTGTACACGAGGTTGCGCCCAATAAGCGCTCCCGTCCGTTGCCTGTCCACCTTCCTAATTTATCTTCTGCTTCAAAAAACTAATAGCGTCTAGTCTTTGCATTCATTATCAAAATGTAAGAGGACTTCTTACCAAGCTCTTGAACCTGTTCTGTGATAGCCAAACCTTTTCGGCTGACATATTAGCTTTCTCTGAAACTTGGCTTAACTCCTCTGTTTTGGATAATGAAATTCTTTCTAATAACTTTATTTCTTATAGGCTTGATCGTGTTCGTCGTCGTGGCGGTGGAGTACTTATTGCTGTTAACTCGAATCTGTGTTCAAGTGTTGTGCCAATTGATCTGCCCTTAGGTGTTGAGTTTATTTGCGTCGAAGTTACATGTTCCAACTTTAGCTTATATATTTCTTGTTCATATATTCCTCCAGCTTCTGATATCATGACCTATATGCACCATGCTGATGCTTTGCAAACTATTTTTAATCGTCTTAAAGATCATGATTTCCTTATAGTTTTAGGTGATTTCAACTTGCCTAATATTTCTTGGCTTGTTGATGATAATCTATCTTTCTTAATTCCTTCATCTTAACATGTTTTTCTTGATAGTCTACTTGGATGTCCGCTATATCAGTTGAATTCTTTCCTTAACTCTTCTAAAATAATCCTTGATCTTGTTTTTGTCTCTGATCCCACTATTAGTGCTGTATCCCGAACACAGCCCCTAGTGAAACCTGAAGATCCTTATCATCCCACGATTGAAGTCATTATTTCTTACAATTCCATTACTAATTCATTTAATAACATCGCAAATTCTCGTCGTAGATGTTTTCATAACACAAATTTCAATCTTCTTAATAACCTTATTTTCTCTTTTGCTTGGTCATTTCTATTTGAGTGCTGCGATATAAATTGTGCAGTGAAGTTTTTCTACTCTGCTCTTAATTCTCTAATTGATAAATGCGTTCCTTATGTGAATGTCTCTACCGTCTCCAGCGCGCCAGTCTGGTTCACACGTAGGCTCTCTAATCTCTGTAACATTAAATTGAGATAATTTAAAAGATTTAAAAAAACTGGTTCGCGACTTGACTACGCAAATTACTGTATAGCCAAATCTCAATTTTGTCTTTTAAACACTCAATGCTACAATAATTATATCGTTCGCTGTAAGGTTGAATTTTATAAGAACCCCAAAAGATTTTATAACTTTGTTAATTCCAAAAGACGCTCTAATGTACTACACTCCACCTTCAGACTTAATGACCAGACTGCTAATAATGATTCAGATATTGCAGATCTGTTTGCTAAATTCTTTCAGTCGACTTATTCTACTACTCTTTCGGATCCCACACCCTATCCCTTTTCAATCCCACATTTAAATTGTATGTTTTTCCTAGCATTACTGAAGACTGTATTATCTCTAGCTTGTCATCTCTGACGTCTTCCTTCGTTCCCGGTCCTGATACTATACCTAGTTGCATCCTTAAAATGTGTTCGATTTCCCTATCTATGCCTTTATATCGGTTATTTTTTATATCGAGTGAGACTTGTAGCTTTCCTGATTTTTGGAAGGAGTCTTTTATTATTCCGCTTTTAAAAAGGGTAGCAAATCGGATGTTTCTAACTACCGTGGCATTGCCAAACTTTCAAAAATACCAAAGCTGTTTGAGAAAATTATTACGTCTTCCCTTCAACCAGATCCAGATCCACTATTTCTCCTTGTCAGCATGGATTCATGAAAGGTCGTTCGTCGCTTACTAACCTTTTAGAATTGACTACCCTTGTACACCATGGCTTCCGTAAAAAGTGTCAAACTGATGTTATTTATACTGACTTTAGTAAGGCTTTCGATACGGTTGATCATTTTATGCTTCTCGCGAAACTTAACATCATGGTTTTTTCCCCGAAAACTGTTCGAGTTACGTCAGGTATACCCCAAGGCAGTCATCTGGGTCCACTGTTATTTACACTGTTTATAAATGATTTGCCTTTGGCTCATTCACGCGTGGTCATGTTTGCGGATGACGTCAAGATTTGTCCTTCTTTCCAACAGTACTTGCAATCAGATCTCGATGCGTTCTGTGATTGGTGACACGTTAATAAATTACACCTTAATGTCTCTAAGTGTTCTTTTATGACTTTCAGTCGTTTATCTCCATTCCTAGCTCATTACTCTATTTAGACTGTTCTGTTAGATTGTGTTCCATCGTTCAAAGACTTAGGCGTTATGTTTGACCCAAAACTTTCATTTAATGTTCACATTTCTTCAATTGTCAATAGAGCATGCAGCCTTCTTGGCTTCATGAAACGTTGGGCCAAAGAATTTGATGATCCCTATGTAACAAAGGTTTTATACACTTTGTTAGTTCGCACTACTCTCGAATATTGCTCGCTAGTGTGGAACCCGCAACGTGATGTTCACCAGCGTAGTATTGAATCGGTACAGAAGCAATTTCTTAAGTTAGCGTTACGCGGTCTTAATTGGGACCCGAGTCTTCGCCTACCTTCTTATTGTGACAGACTTCTTCTTATTAATCTTCCTTCACTTTACATCGGTAGACTCGTTTTTGGCATTCTCTTCACGAACCTTTTCGTGTTCTTTGCCAATCTTTTAACAACCTTTCTCACCTAATTTCTCCTCATCTTTCTGTCACTTCTCTTCGCGCTATACCTTTTAATCATCTACAGCGAAACCAATGAAAATATTCTGGACTTGGATTGGCTGCAACTCATCCCTGACCACATTGGCTGTGAATCGGGGCATAGCTGGCACCTTATGCAAATAAAACACCTCCTCCCGGTCGGGGATATTTAGTTGTGTATATAGCTAAACTATCTTCTTCAATTAATTACTATCTGTCTTAAGCTTAAGCTTTTTCGTCGACTGCTGTGTTAGTTGACGTAAATAAATAAGTAAATAAATAAATAAATAAATAGATTGGATTTCTTTTACCTGCTTAGTTCTGGTAAACATAGCTACTGTGGGATTAATGCTCTTCTCTTCGGCTTGGCGATGTAGCAGTGTGTCTAGCTTGTCCTGACAATCTTTGCATCTATACGTTGACTCATATCTTGAAATACCATGGTCAGGCCTTAGACAACTGAAACACAACCGTTTCTCCTTAGGAAATGGTCCTTCCAATCCTCCACTGTATTAGTTATAACCGCCTTATTTTGCTGAAATAGTCCGTTACAAATTAGTCATCTTCTGTTGGCACGTTATTTAGTTTGTTCATTAGCTCCTGGTGACTTTTTTAAAAGTTCTCCCATATGTACTCCAAGAGCTCAAGTTTCTCCTCGAAATAAAATGGCTTCGTTTTCCTGGCGATTGAATCCACTTTGGTATTCCGAATGAAGGCCTGAATTGCCTCTCCTCGTTCTGTCTGCTGCTTATAAAACTCCTCCATGTTCTTTTGTATTCTTATGTACTTGCTTATTTATACTAGTACTTGACCCGATGGAAGTTCATTTATATTGTCAAAGACAGGGAACGCTCCGACTCGTTCCTTAAATTGGTCAAGTGTAGCACAAACAGGGATTGAAAATGCTATGCTACGTCGGAGTTTTTTTTTTTGCTCCCGCTACTGCTCTGATTTTGAAGGGCTACGTAGCATAGCAGAGAGCACAAACGGAAAACGATTGCTCTTGTGCTCTGCTCCGTAGCATACATCGTCGGAGCACAGAGCAATAGCAAGAGCAAAAAATTTTCGATACGCTATTTGTAGTTGTAGCAATAGCACAAGCATTAAAAGCGAGATGAGAGCGGAGCAAACAAAATAAATTTTTGTGCTACTGCTACGGAGCATTTCCTTTTCTGTTGCTCTCATAGCAATTTCGTAGTCGCTTTCGTAGCAACTTCGTAGTCGCTCTCATAGTAGATCTGTACTAGAGGTGGGCATGGGCCGAAATGTTACATCCAACCCAACTCAGCCCATGGGCTTAAAATTTCACCCGCTCCCGAAAGCTAAAAAAATTTGGACATTCAGAGGAATCTGTAATTCCACAAACTGGGAGCACAACAGGGATAAATTCAACATGCAAGTTAACATGGACAAGAGGGTATAGCGGATGCATCTGCAATATTAGCAGTGGCCACGATCGCTGGGTAACATGAGTCAGCCAATGCTTGTGATTCTTGGATTTGGCGCCTACATTCACAGTTGCTTGGCGATAGGCATCAATGTATTTCGCAAGGTGAAAGTCCAAGGATCAACTCTGGAGTGATGCCACTCTGTTGGTTGATGTCGTTGTGTTTGGCTACCCTGGTGAGCTGTCAATTGCCTTTCTTTCCTTTCCGGTCTTTGCCCCATACCCTCCCGCACCCAACTCGAAATTTGGTTATTCAGCCCATACTCGCGGGTACCCGTCAAAAACTCAGCCCATGCCCACCTCTTATCTGTACCAAATATTGCCGTTAAGACGTTAATTTCAAATTATACGAATTTATTTTTCATGACATTGTCTATACTATAGTATATATACGAATAAAGCATATTAAAAAATTAAAAATTGAATTTCAAACAACCAGTAATTTCCACTTCTAATTTTTATTTTCGTCTTCAAATGAAGGAAAGTTGTCGATGGCACGATCCAGTTATGAGTTAAGTTTAACCAGTAAAATATTTTCCAAAGTGTCGTGGTTTAACCTATTTCGATTGTCGGCCAGTACCAGTTTCAATGATGAAAATGCTCGTTCTATTGTGACCTACATAAATAAAATAAAAAGATGTGAATGGCAAAACATACTTTGCTCAGTTCATACAGTTCAGGATCAGACGACTTTCGTTCTCTCCAGAAGTTCAAAACATTAACATTTGCTTTCATGTAAGGAAGTTTTAGGGTTTCGATTTTTGTATAAACATCCGTGCATTCATCTGTAGGCGATATTGTAGCTGCCAAATAAGTGTCCAATAAGTCAAAACCTTTATTTTCCTGCCACTCTTCAAGAATTGAACTTATTGAAGTTGTTGAGGAGTTCAGTTTTGAGATATTTGTTTTAATTTTCTCCCATAAAACCTTTAAGAAATGTACAGCATTTTTTTTTTGAGTCCAGGAAAGAATTTGTTGAAACCTCGGATCTAAGGATAAGCCTGCATCAAATCCAACATTCGATATAAGTTTTTCAGTTCGAGTATCTATGCTTTCAATTAGGGTCTTACCAATTTTAAAGCCGATAGAATTTTCGCTATCTGATCGTGATAGCCAAATTTGATTAGTAGTCAGCTTACATGTGAGCCACCAAGCATAAAAATTGTCATAGTGCAATTGCTCTTCTTGGAACTTTACTATAGTTTTTTGCCGTGGGTTCATTATACATGTGTAGCAATCTATAAACTCCCACAACATAGAGCTAGCGTCAAAATTTTCATCTTCCGTTTTATTTTCGATTGCTTTAATTTCGCTCAAAACGTCCTTAGCTTTATGCAGTCTATCGATCATTTCATACGTTGATCCCCACCTTGTGGGACAATCCAATTGAGGTAATTTCAGTTGACGAAACTCAAATACCTCACGATATCCATTTGATGGCTTACGAATATATTTGGTCATGTTGCGACATTGAAGAATATAGTTTTTAATTTCTGCCTTTTTTAACACATAAAGTGCGCAAAGTTGTGCAGTATGTGCCGCACACCGGCATATTTGTATATTACCCACATGCAACTCATCTGGGGTCTCAAAATTATCCATTTTTTCACTATAGTCTATGTTTTTTTCTACTTCCTCTGCGCCTTCAAAATCATCACCAAATATATAACTTTGTGATAATAATTTTGTTGTTTTAATCATATTAGCTCCATTGTCTGATGTAATTGAAACAATTTGATTCAATCGGATATTGTACTTGTCCAAAGTTGCTATTATTTCTTTGGCCAGATTTTTTGATGTACTTCCACTAGCGCCTTTTATTTCAGACAAGCCTAATATCGAGATACAATTTCATTTTCATTAATAAATTGCGCACTTATTCCAAAAATATTACGGTTGAGCCGAGTTGCGCTATCTATTTTTAAAGACAGTAATCGGCCGCGCATTTCTTGTTGCATTTCGGCGAGTATGTTTTCCGCCACATGTTTAAGCATGTTTTTGCATTTATTGCCATTTAATTTTAAGCTTTTTCCGTTCTTTTCTGCAAGACCATCACAAATCGGATCTATTATATTTTTCATGTTTTCTGAATTTAGAACATTGAAAGGGATACTTTGTTCTTTCACAAGGCCTATGTACGAACGAATCAACTCTTTTTTTGTTTATTTTCACTTTGATTATTTCTTTCCTGGGTTGAGATATGTTTTCCGAACAAGAGGACTCGTTGTCTTGATAATCTATTCTTATTTTGTGCACTCCAATTTTTTTTTTTTTTTTTTTTTTAACGTTTAATATATATTTGTTGAATCTACTCTTAAATTAGAGCCTAACAACAAGTTTGAGATATTTTTCTTAGCCTAGTACTTAAGCGAAATCCTGGGGATACTGCAGGCTGCCCTATTAGGTTAGTCTGTCATTTCTTTTAAGACGAGTTCTATTATTAGTTCGCGTAAGGGAATTGGCAAGAACATTTGGGTGTGCATCCAGTTTCGCAGAATACTTTGGTTGTTGAGTACCTATTTCAGATTTTACGCTAGGTATATTTAGATCATTTTGAATGTTGTCGTTTCGTATATACCACGGGGCCCCCGTGATTGATCTTAAAATCTTCGACTGCGCTCTTTGTATAATATCGACATTGCTGGTACTTGCATTTCCCCATAGTACGGCTCCGTAAGTCCAGATGGGTTTCAGTACGGAGTTGTATAGGAGGACTTTATACTCCAAACGTAGAGGGGACCGAGCATTGATGATCCAATGTAGGCTACTCGCTTTCAGTTTAAGCTGTGACTTTTTTGCTTGCGCCAAGTTAGTCTTCTGTCTAGGTGGATGCCAATGTAAGTGACATCGGCAAAAGTGGACGTTGTAAGTCCTAAACTCGTTGGTAAGTCTGCAGTGTACAGCAGGTAGAGCAATGGGCCGAGTACACTGCCTTCCGGTACACCAGCTTTGATTTCAAAATCAGCGGAGACGGAGCCATTACATCTTACAGCGAATTTCCTATTGTAAAGGTAAGATTCCAAGAGTTTGTGTGTGTACTGTGGCAGTTTTTGCCGGATTTTGAACATCAGACCCTCCAGCCAAACTCTATCAAAAGCCTGGGCAACGTCGAGAAAGACAGCCGCACAGTATTCTTTCAGTTCGAATGGTGTTCGTATTTCGGATGTTATGCGATTGACTTGTTCAATTGTACCATGTTTTTCGCGGAAGCCGAACTGGTGTGAAGGGATTGTGTTCTCCGATGCCAGAAATGAGTTTAGGCGGATCTGCAGGACATTTTCAAAAAGCTTCGAAAGACATATGAGCAAACTAATTGGCCTATAGGATGATGGCTGGGTTTTGTCCTTTCCCACTTTAGGAATCATGATGATAGTGGACTTTTTCCATGTTCTTGGGAAGTAGCCAATTTTTATTATAGCGTTGAACAGTTTGCAGATATATTGTATGGCGATGACAGGGAGTTCTAGGATCATTTTCGGTGTGATTAGGTCATGGCCAGGTGCTTTTTTCGGCTTTATGTGGTTTTTAATAACTGCAGTGATCTCGTCCGATTGGACGATACTCACTATCCGTTAATGTGCTCGAAGGGGGAAGTACAGATGAGTTTGATGTTGGATTTGGCTGGAAAACCATTTTAAGATGTGTGCAAATACGGATGCCCTCTCTTCGTCACTGCGGGCCCATCTACCGGTTGGAATCCTTAACGGTGAAATTGTCTTTGTAGGAGCGCTTAAAGTTGGGAGGGCTTTCCACAGAGGATGTTTAGTGCTGGTTAGGCTGAGTATTTCTATGTATTTCCTTTGAGCCCAGCTTTCCTCTTGTCTTAACGCCTTGGAGAGGTTGCGATTAGGCAAAGTTTTGCTGCTGGTGAGCGAGTAATCTGCCATTCTCTTCTTAGACACCCTTTTTCCGTTACTAATTGTTCTATACGCCGGTTCGTAGGCCTGTCAACAGGTTTAGTGTAAGAAGAGGCAGGTGGAGTAGATACTCTTGCTGCAGCTCCCATCGTAGACTCAAGTGCAGAGACGCAAATATCAATGTCCTCTGCAGCATCCAGTTTCGGCGAACAGTCAATGTGGGCACTCATGTACGAGTGTAATAAAGAAATCGGTAAATTCCTTTTCCGAGATTGAGAAGCGTGGTGGGCAGTACAGGGCAACCAATGTAGTGTTGCCGCAGCTGGGTTGGACGGTTATAGCAGTAGGTGCTGTGTTTCAAATCTGTTGAGGAACGAGTGTTTTATACGGTTTTTGATTAGGATACCAGTCCCGCCATGAGCTTTTCCGTCTGGATGGTTTGTTGCGTAGAAGGTATATTTTGGTATTTGAAAAGTATTTTTTGATGTTAAATGTGTTTCCGAAATCAGCAAAACGTCGATTTCACTTGAGTCTAGGAATAGTTGCAGTTCATTTTTGTGCTTGGAGATGCCGTTAGCATTCCAAAGACATAGACGTAGGGAAGCCATTATTTATTCTCGATTGGTGGGGTGGGGGTGGGGTCGGCGACAGCACCGAAAAGTACGCGTTGTTGCGTTGGACCGAGAGTCGACGCTCACGTTGTTGTTGTACAATTAGTTCTTGTAGCTGTTGCTGGTGGGGATCGAGAGAGCTTGGGCCAGAATTGGTGGACATGGCTTTTGTAAAAATTACACACTTTGTTGTTGCAACTTAGTATTTATTGCTATTAGAGCAATCTAAAAGCAATATGATCGTAAATAGGCGTCTCTGAGGCGACTGAGAGCCCTACACAAATTTTTGCAAACGCAGTCTTTTTTTTTACACTCAATATTTGCGGAGTGCATTAAAAAACACGTCTGTACACGGTCTGTTTGTTTACCATTTTTGAACCCCTTAATAATTATTGATGTAAATTCTAAAACGTTAGTGGTTGTAGATCTACGTTTCACAATCCCATGTTGGGATGGCGAAATAATAGAGCTGCAAAAATGTTGCAATTGAGAAGTTATAATTTTCTCAAAAGCTTTCGGAAT
Source organism: Drosophila willistoni (assembly GCF_018902025.1). Classification (NCBI taxonomy): domain Eukaryota; kingdom Metazoa; phylum Arthropoda; class Insecta; order Diptera; family Drosophilidae; genus Drosophila; species Drosophila willistoni. The sequence goes on from NW_025814047.1 coordinate 12,938,483, forward strand.
AGCGGATATTTTTGAGATACCCCTATAGTTAGAGGCTTCGGACTTTTTGCCATTTTTATGCAGAGGAATGATATACGACTCCTTCCAAATAGATGGAAAAGAGAAAGACAATAGAAACAATTCTAAATTGGGTTTACATAATGCGCTTGCACAGAACCTGAGTACACATCCAGGAAGACCATTCTCTATTCTCCGGGGCCAGGAGAATAAACAGGTTTAACTAATTTAAGTTCGCTAAGAATAGAACTTTCATCAATCACTGGATTGAAAATGCAATTAGCCTTTTTTAAATGATAAGGATACGGACTTGCTCGATATTCCGTTGAGGAATAAGTTGTTTTGAAAAAACTCGCAAACATATCGGCAATTGCCTGATCAGTGCTCGCTTTTTTATTTTGAAAAGACAAAAAAGATGGGTGCACAGAGGTCTTACGTTTAAAATTAACAAAATTATAAAATTGTTTAGGGTCAGAAGAAAACTGAAGATAATTCTTAAAGCATTGTGTATTAAGCATTATGAATTTTGAACGAGCGACTGTATACAGAGCATAATCTGATGAACGACGTGTTTTTTAATATTTCTTATAACATATTTCTTAATTCTTCACATTTTTCAAATTGGATAACTATCGAGAGAACCAAGGAGGTTTGTTAAGCCGCTCCAGCCTACCAAGCGGCACACAAATATCAAAGAGTGAATTCAGAGTATCAGTTCAAGGCTGGCAAAGTCAATCTTACGAAAGCACCTAGTTAGAGGTAACTCATTTGAACCAAGTAATGGTGAAAACAAGGGCAAATCCATTTTTAAATTTAATGTAGGATGAAATTTGTCTTGTGGAAGAAGAAATGCGTTGATCCAAGAAACCTCGCAATAAGAAGAGTCCAATACAAAAATAAGAATGTTATGCTCAAAAGAAAGACTATCTACATAGAGATTAGCAAGTTTAGATTTCAGTCCTCTAACGTTCTGGTAACCCAGGTTAAGGGACGAAGCTAGTTTTTTGACACACCAGCAGATGCTGATGTGGCAGGAATAGTATTAGTTGTTGTTGTAGGCAAGCGAATCGGTTGCCGATTTTTCTTTTTTACAGTGTATTCCTTAACTATTATATGTTTAGGCCAAAAATCTTCTCGACATATAGTGTCGAAGATATTGGCAGAAACACTAATTTTAAAGGACGAAATGTCCCGAGAATAAGAAAATTTAAACTTCTCCACCGCAATATTCGAGACGTTAACTTTCTTCCGAATATAGGCTATTACATCATCAGATGTGACAACAGGGTCTAGCCTAGAAACAAATATATGTTTCGTTGGTGGTATGCCAACGAGAGGCCGCGGTCCCGAAGCGTCAGCCACAGCAGTAACGTTGGACAAGTCACCCACTGCAGCAGTCAACTTGCTTACGGGGCCCTCGATACTTTTAGAACTATCGGCAATTTCCATTGGAATGGGTAATTGCCCGGACACATCGGACACTACAATAGGCATCGTTTTTAAGAGATTATTCCCAGGTGAGACCGGTAATTTCTTACTAATAGCATTCACAACCGGGCTCTTAAACGATATCAATTGCTGTACATTAGGAGTGGACAGTGCATGAGACCGGTCGGGGACGATAAGAGACGCTGGCGGATCTACAGATACAGAAACACCCCAAGGACTGGTCCTTTTACGTTTCGGAGACTCATTCATAAGCGATAAACTTCTGAACTGAGTCTCCACCGCAATAAACTCAGCTTGGAGTCTATTAAAACCTGCCCTTAAAGTGTCAAAACACTTAACGTTTCACACAACCAACAAAAAATATAATCATGGGAGTCAACCGCATTAGTGGCAACTATGCAATTATTTTTTGAGCAGACAACCATTTTATAAAAAGTTTAATTTAATTACAAAAGGAAATACAAAAAAATAAAGAATAAAAATTCTAAAGGTAAAAAATCAGTGTATAAGAATATACTGACCAGTTCTGACACAAGGGTTAATGTGCAGAGTAAGCCTTCACAACTAAAGAATAAAAAGAAATGAAAACACAAAAACAAAAACACGTATCACAGAGTCGCGGGTAGGCAAAAGACGAGAGCGCAAATCAATCAAGAATAGGAAAGAGCGGGAGAGCGCGTCAAATTGAACACATGCAACAACAATTTGTACGCAAGAGCGCGAGAGTTAGTTAAAACGGTAAAGACACAAAAGCAAAACAGATACACAAAACAACAACACCGCTAATGCAAGTATTGTTGTAAGTTTTGATTTTATTTAAATTTAAACAAAAACGACAGCAAGAATTCGCGAAATGAAAATAAAATTCGGATGTTGTAATTATTATTAATTAAACCGATAATTTAAGAGTTATGTAAAAGTATTCAATCGCGAGAAAAAATAAAAGTTGATAAGCGCAAAAAAAACACGTCCGTCCTCTGCAACGAGTGAAAGTCTTTGTCAGAGAGATTTGAGGAAACAAGTTGAATAGCTTCCAAATGGTGAATGTAAATTGCCAAGTCGGACTGTGGTGGAATATACGAACAAGTAATATAGGCAGAAAAGAAATTAAAAGAAATTTTAACACAAACAAATTCAACCTCCGGATAGGAAGACTGGATAATTTCAGTCGAGAACGCCGAGTCAACAGCGATCAAAACACCACCACCATTACGGATAGTCCAATACCACACAAACAAAAACAAAATGTGAAATGTAAACTGACAGCGCGGGTGAGAGCGAAAAATAGAAACAAATTGAAAACAGCGCCACAACAAAATAAAAAGTGCATTTATTAACGTTTTGTTAATAATAAAAATGTAAATTTAACTTTAACTTCGCGATCAATTCAGCGTGGATAAAAATTTGTTTAGATTATTTAATTTAATATAAATTAAGTACACGAAAGAACGAAAAAATTAGTTGAGCGAGAGCGCAAAAACCGCAACCGACTTTCCTTTGCAAGCCCATCGTATGTGTACATGTAGTATGTGTTACTTAGTAGGCTGCTGGCAGCCAGAAGGAAGTTTTTCCGACCCCATAAAGCATGGTTGCCGACGTGGTGGCTCGTGGCTGGCCCGAGGCTCTTTACCGGCAGAGGCTTGGCAGAGAAAATGTCACTTTTGCGAGTCGACGCACACAAAAATTTGTGTGTCTCGAGCGCGCGATAGTCGTCCCGGAAAAGTGATTCGTGGGACTTCCTGGCGAAAAGGGGCAAAAAAGTCACGGTCTCGAGCACTCAACAAAAACAACAGCCGAGTCGATCTAGCTTTGCCTGTCTGTCCGTCCATCTGTCCGTCTGTCTGTATGAACACCTAGATCTCGAAGACTATAAGAGCTAGATCCGATAAATTTGATATATACACTGGTGTAGTACGTAAAATAATCAAGTTTATTTCAAATTTTCGCCACGCCCCTCAAAGACTATTTCGGCTAAAGATACAAAGTTTGGTATATATACTTGTTTAGTAAAGGCGCAAATTTTGTAAATTGTAAAATTAAGCCACGCCATAAAACTCGATCTTTTTTATGCAATCAAATCACATACTAAAATTTGATATTAATATCCATCATAAGCATCATTATATTGTCACTCATCGAAGTCGGTCGCGTTTTTTTTGCGCTCTCGCTTAATTACTGTCTTTCATTCTTTCGTGAAGCTAATTTATAATATTCAATTTAAATTCATTGCCTTACCAATTTTTAATAAATCACTATACTCATCGCGAAGTTTGGGTTAAATTTACTAACATTTATATAAATTTATAATCAAAACTTTAACAAACGCAAATATAATTTTGTTGTTGCGCTGCTTAGTTCTTGATTTCGTTCTATTTTTTGCTCCCATCCGAGCTCTTCTATTTTTTTGTTTTCTAATTTGCATATTGCAGTTAGCTTTTGGCTTTGTTTTGTATACGTCTCTCTTAACATATATATACATTTTTCACTTTTTATTTACATATTGATTTATAATTTGTTTTTGTATAAATCAATTATTTAATAATGTCTGTCTGTTGCAAATATAATTGCAATAATCCCACCAAGACCAGTGAAGACTTTCTTTACTGTTGGCTGCGTGACAATGTAATGCACTTTTAATGTGCTGGTTATACAGTCAAGGTGCGTGTTGGTATTGCACAGGGTGGCGGCCTTAAATGGGGCTGTGATTCGTGTCATGGCTTAGAGCTCGAGATGCGAAGTTTTATGAAACGGACTGGGGATACATTTAAAACCCTGTCAGCTGGCGTTAATTATCTCCATAAGGATCTTTTGGCGATGGAGGTTCAATTCAGAAGTTCTAAACTTTTGATTGAATCTCCGACGCGAAAGAGGGCCAGGTTTCAGGGCGCGTCCCTCAGTCCGTCGGCACATTCGTCTCTACCATTTCCGGCTTTCGACATTGACCCTATATCGACAGCAGCTGATATCGTTTAGGAGTCCGGCTTTGGCAGGTGTGGAGTCTCTTCCCATTTCCCCTGACCCGTCCGGTCAAACATCCGTTTCCAGGAATATTGCCAATAAAGTAGTTACAAGAGGAGCTAGTCCTGCGATTTATCAAGCAAATCCTCCTTATCCTCATCACTTGCAATCGTCTAATTGCATTTTAGACCCTGTGTTTGATGAAAGTTCGGTTCTTAGCGTGCTCAGTTTCGTCAAATCAATATATGCACCTGGCCCTGATGGCCCAGGCTGCGTATTAAGGTTTTGCGCGGGGGCCATATGTAAGCCAATACTTAAGTTGTTTACACTGTCCGTCACATCTTCCGCCTTCCCGCCTATCTGGAAGGAATCATATATTATTCCTCTTCATAAAAAGGGGAATAAGTCCGAAGCCTCCAATTATAGGGGTATTTCTAAATTGTCTGCCATACCCAAAGCATTTGAGAAAATAATAACATCTCAATTGCAGCATTTTAGTAACTCTATTATTTTGTAATCCCAACATGGGTTCTACATTTAGATTGACAACTACCAACCTATTAGTGTTTACTTCTCACTCGTTCAAAGAATTCAATACTGCTGTGCAAACTGACGTCATTTATACATACTTCAGCAAGGCTTTTGACTCTGTTAATCATACTCTGCTTTTATATAAGTTGAATTTTCAGCGTTTTGCTTAATGGAATTTTCCAATAATTTTCTAAGCGTACACCAAGTGACTTCTCGAGTACCTCAGTCAGGGTATTTGTTTGAGTCCATTGCTATTCACCCTATTTACAAATTGAAATTTTATTTTAAAGTCGCCAAAATGTATGTATCAGGCCGACTCCATAAAGTATAAATATTCTTTATCAGCAACAACAGCCGAGACGATCTAGCCATGTCCACCCGTCCGTCCGTATGAACACCTAGATCTCGTAGGCTATAAGAGCTAGAGCCACAAAACTAGGTATGTGTGTAGTATGTACAGTTATCGAGTTTATTTCAAATTTGACACACTCTCTTCCGCCCACGCAAATTAGATAAAACAGACTTTCTCAAATAAAAAACAAAGCATAAATCACCAAATTTGGTACTTAGATTTGTGTAGAATTCCGCAGATTATCATTATTTCCGCCTGCATAGTTTAGAAAAAAACGAGTGCCTTCCACAATGTTTGAACCAACAAACTCAAACTCGGCACACTAGTTAGTCCTATTCATTCGTTTATTTTGGCAATTTTTTTGTTTGTTAAGTGTTTTAACCTTCGTCGATTTTATATTGCGTCGATTTTATATTTTGGAACATCCTAGTTAGGTAAAAAAATATTTAACACACGATATGGAGTAATATTTTTCTGTGTAAGCACTGTTAAAGTCAGCTGATTATGTAGAACCATATTTGCGTCATTGTCCCGTGTTCCTGTCCAATTGTACCGTGTTTTTTATATGTGTATTTTTAGATTGAGCTTAACAAGTGTATGTGAGAAAGTATTAACAAAAGTGTGCAGATTAATGAGAAACTGGTGATTTTTTTTCGAATCCACACGATTTTCAAAAAATCACCTTTTTGTAGTACTTTATGTGTTCGAGCGGACGGAGCTGCTTGACGTTTGGAATAACAACAATCGTTCCCGTGACGCAGTACAACATTATATGTTGCATTTCTTACATTGACAATAAATGAAAACGTGAAACTTGCCAAAGTGTAATTCAAATCTGGCAAGATAACACAAGACAACTCCTTTCCTTTATTTATAAATTCTAATACAAATTCAGCTAAAAAATCAAAAGCAAAAGATTAAGCCTAAATGGGATAAGAAGTAAACTTTTTACTGATGAGCCAAAGCAAATCCACTGACCTCTTTATATGGCAGCTTTTTAAAATAGTGCTCCAAATGCCTACCAAAAACTTTATTCCTCTATGCTCTGATTTCACTCTTCTTTACCCTGTAATCAGATCAGAAGCCTCACTTTCTTTTCTAAAAACCTTTATTTTATTAGATTTAGCTCGTAATTAGCTGTAGTTAATTATATGTTAATGTTTGTCTGTTTTTATTTTTCTGCTTGGGTTCTTGTACGTAATTCGCATTGTACGCTTCAAATAGGTATGACATGCTCTTAACTGGGGACAAGATATTATAGGACACGATCAGCTCCTTCTTTTCCAATCGCCCTTTTGTATGTCAATGTCGATGCACTTTGCGGTTTCTCCTGGTCGTCAAAGTACGTCAAAGTCAGAAATGTACACACCTGAAGTTATCGGGTTACAATAAAAATAAAAAAAATATCACAGAGTCGAATCGGAAATCTCGAACTGTATCTATCGTGGTATATATAAGAACTGCCCGTCACTCCCCCAGTATGACCGCCTTCTCCTTGGGAAAAAATCATAACCCTGCTGTTCACCCGGTGGCGGGAATATACCATACCTTTTCAACATGTTGCACTTACCCCGCAGGTCATGTCACAGGATGGGAGACAGCACCATTCTAAATCGCTAAGACTCTGGTGGGGAACCTTGGGAGAAGATGGAGTAGGCGGCATAGAGGCATTATTGGCCATTATTAGTTTTCAAATAACCGGAGACACATAATACATATCCATACACATATATATACACATATATTCCATATTCCAAATTTTACATATCCATTCAAATAAATATATATATATACTAGAAAACCCGGCAAACGTTGTTTTGCCATATAAATAATTTTCTACTTATTTCTAGTGTAGATAAAAAATAGCTAGGCCAAACATTATTTTTAAATTACTATAATTTATCCCTTAAAATAATATCAATCTCTTAATACTATAGCGTGAACAATATTCTTTGTTAGTCCATTTTTAGCTAACACTGGATGGTTTACCCACTCGAGAGCATGCCACGTACAATTGTCCGTATGAAAAACATGGTGTTATTAAATGAACAACGGGTGCATTGAATCTACCAATGCTCTCCAGCTGGTGTTTTATCAGGATTAATGACGATAGTGTAATTATCACTTTGTAATTGGTGCATATGGGATTTCTTTATATTCAACAACTCGTTGTGCTCGTTCTAAAGAGCATCTAGCTCGCTGACGATGCGCCTGGCATTAAGTAAATCAAGGCTATTATAATCACAACGTTCACGCGATTGGCAAGTGCTCTTCCGGAATCCTCTCCGCCTATAAAGTACATTTGTTAGAATTTATGTGGTTCGTTTGGCATTGGCAGCAGTGAGCCCATTTTATGATAAAATTGGCCTCTGATTTTGAATGTAGAATTAAATTGTTGACCATTTGTATTAGTATTTCGAATTATTTCTGTTGCTCCTAACGATGTCATTTGAAAGCATGAATTGAATCTTCGAATTGACTTGAGGCACACGTTAGAATCTGGATCCATACCGATAAGTAAGCCGTTCAATGGTTCAGGTGGTGTTTCTATTTCAGGTAGTTGCACTTTCCCTGACGCGCAACACATCCAAGCTGGCTCATTTTTGAATTTCAGAGCATGACAATGCGAACATTCCTTGTCCATAGCACCAATTACCACTTTTGAATGAGCGTAATATTCAACATCGGGCTCATACTCGAATGCTAGATTCGTGTATCTTCTGGCTCTTCTTGATGCAATTGCACCATTCTGACACGTGCATCAGTATTTTGTTGCTGGATTTGTACTTCTGTTCTTTCGGATCTGCTATTTCGCAAGTACCGAGCATTACTTGTACTGCGGCTCAAATCAGCTCCTATGCGTTTTTTTGTCATATGTATATACATATATAACCATTCCTTGTTTTTATATTCGCACACAAATCGATTTAACTATTTTTTCCCTAACCGCGAGAACTACCGCTATCCCTTGCAGCCTGTATACGTGCAAACATAAGTTCCGCTTAGCCGCTGTATACAGGCACAGCTGCAAGCTCATGTGACAAAAGACCGGCACAAAGCAAACGATCAAAAGTAGCTGTGCTGTATACCCTGGGTTGGCAGGCACTATGTGGGGTATATACATAGGGCATGCTAAAGGGTCACGTTGAGGGAAAAGTCGGAATATATTAAACTGGTGAAACTTTGTGTTCCGCGTCATTTTATTCCATATCCGAACATAAGAGATTACGTTTCAATTCCGTTTCGGTTCAAAGGACAAATCTTATTTCTTCTTGTTCGGGAAAATTAATTTATGATCTTTTTGTCTGAACTCTTGTCCCAATAGTTTCGCCTTGCAGACCAAAGTTCCAGTTCCACTGTTACGAAAAATCGGGCAAATTCTTAACTTTGCGTTCCATTTTTCGCGTGACGTTTGGCAACGAATTTCCAATTTCGGATGTTTTATTCTATTGTTGGTTTTATAGTCGATTTCCAAAGTGGTCCAAGCGTTCTAAGTCGTGATTGGGATTTCATTTCAATTCCAAAGCTTCCCAGGCCATTCATTATCTATTTCGGCACCGTTTCAAGTTATCCCAACTCGTGTTCGTGGATTGCTATTTTGTTGAATTCTATAAGAACCCCAAAAGATTTTACAACTTTGTTAATTCTAAACGACGCTCTAATTTACTACCTTCCACCAGACTGCTAATAATGATTCCGATATTGCAGATCTGTTTGCTAAATTCTTTCAGTCGACTTATTCTACTACTCTTTCGGATCCCACACCCTATCCCTTTTCAATCCCACATTTAAATTGTATGTTTTTTCCAAGTATTACTGAAGACTGTATTATCTCTAGCTTGTCATCTCTGACGTCTTCCTTCGTTCCCGGTCCTGATACTATACCTAGTTGCATCCTTAAAATGTGTTCGATTTCCCTATCTATGCCTTTATATCGGTTATTTTTTATATCGAGTGAGACTTGTAGCTTTCCTGATTTTTGGAAGGAGTCTTTTATTATTCCGCTTTTAAAAAGGGTAGCAAATCGGATGTTTCTAACTACCGTGGCATTGCCAAACTTTCGGCAATACCAAAGCTGTTTGAGAAAATTATTACGTCTTCCCTTCAACCAGATCCAGATCCACTATTTCTCCTTGTCAGCATGGATTCATGAAAGGTCGTTCGTCGCTTACTAACCTTTTAGAATTGACTACCCTTGTACACCATGGCTTCCGTAAAAAGTGTCAAACTGATGTCCCCAAAACTATTGGCTTGGTTAAAGTCGTATCTTATTGGCAGAACCCAAAAGGTGTCTTTTCGTTCCCCGATATCTAAAACTGTTCGAGTTACGTCAGGTGTACCCCAAGGCAGTCATCTGGGCCCACTGTTATTTACACTGTTTATAAATGATTTGCCTTTGGCCTTGGCTCATTCACGCGTGCTCATGTTTGCGGATGACGTCAAGATTTGTCCTTCTTTCCAACAGTACTTGCAATCAGATCTCGATGCGTTCTGTGATTGGTGCCATGTTAATAAATTACACCTTAATGCCTCTAAGTGCTCTTTTACGACTTTCAGTCGTTTGTCTCCGTTCCTAGCTCATTACTCTATTAAGTCTGTTATGTTAGATTGTGCACCATCGTTCAAAGACTAAGGCGTTATGTTTGACCCAAAACTTTCATTTGATGTTCATATTTCTTCAATTGTCAATAGAGCATACAGTCTTCTTGGTTTCATTAAACATTGGGCCAAAGAATTTGATGATCCCTATGTTGCAAAGGTTTTTTACACTTCGTTAGTTCACCCTACTCTCGAATACTGCTCGCCAGTGTGGAACCCGCAATATGATGTTCACCAGCGTAGTATTAAATCGGTACAGAAGCAATTCCTTAAGTTTGCATTACGCGGTCTTAATTGGGACCCGAGTCTTCCTACCTTCTTATTCTGACAGACTTCTTCTTATTAATCTTCCTTCACTTTACAACCGTAGGCTCGTTTTTGGCATTCTCTTTCTTCATAATCTAGTCAACGGCGAAGTCATTTTTTCTAATTTACTAGATAAACTATATTTTTGTGTTCCCTCACGTCGGACCAGAAACTATTTTCCTACTCACCTTAGTAGATGTCTGACAAACTACTCTCTTCGAGAACATTTTCGTTATCTTTGCCCATCTTTTAACAACCTTTCTCACCTTATCTGTCCTCATCTTTCTGTCACGCTATACTTTTCAATCATCTACAACGAAACCGCTGAATACGGTTTGGACTTGGATTGCTTGCAACTCATCCCTGAACACATTGGCTGTGAATCGGGGTATAGCTGGCACCTTGTGCAAATAAAAAACCTCCTTCGGGTATGTTTGGTTGTGTATAAACCCAAAAACTTTCACTCGTTGCAGAGGACGGACGTGTTTTTTTTGCGCTTATCAACTTTTATTTTTTCTCGCGATTGAATACTTTTACATAACTCTTAAATAATCGGTTTAATTATTAATAATTACAACATCCGAATTTTATTTTCATTTCGCGAATTCTTGCTGTCGTTTTTGTTTAAATTTAAATAAAATCAAAACTTACAACAATACTTGCATTAGCGGTGTTGTTGTTTTGTTTATCTGTTTTGCTTTTGTGTCTTTACCGTTTTAACTAACTCTCGCGCTCTTGCGTACAAATTGTTGTTGCATGTGTTCAATTTGACGCGCTGTCCCGCTCTTTCCTATTCTTGATTGATTTGCGCTCTCGTCTTTTGCCTACCCGCGACTCTGTGATACGTGTTTTTGTTTTTGTGTTTTCATTTCTTTTTATTCTTTAGTTGTGAAGGCTTACTCTGCACATTAACCCTTGTGTCAGAACTGGTCAGTATATTCTTATACACAGATTTTTTACCTTTAGAATTTTTATTTTTTTGTATTTCCTTTTGTAATTAAATTAAACTTTTGATAAAATGGTTGTCTGCTCAAAAAATAATTGAATAGTTGCCACTAATGCGGTTGACTCCCATGATTATATTCTTTGTTGGTTGTGTGACAATGCGGTTCACGTTAAGTGTGCAGGTTACACAGGCAGAATCAAGGAGTCTATTGCAAAAGGTGGTGGCTTAAAATATGGATGTGATGCTTGCCGGGAGGTCGAGAATGAGATGCGCTCTTTCATGAGGCGGACTAGAGATAGTTTTGACACTTTAAGGGCAGGTTTTAATAAACTCCAAGCGGAGTTTATTGCGGTGGAGACTCAGTTCAGAAGTTTATCGCTTATGAATGAGTCTCCGAAACGTAAAAGGACCAGTCCTTGGGGTGTTTCTGTATCTGTAGATCCGTCAGCGTCTCTTATCGTCCCCGACCGGTCTCATGCACCGTCCACTCCTAATGTACAGCAATTGATATCGTTTAAGAGCCCGGTTGTGAATGCTATTAGTAATGAATTACCGGTATCACCTGGAAATGATCTCTTAAAAACGATGCCTATTGTAGTGTCCGATGTGTCTGGGCAATTACCCATTCCAATGGAAATTGCCGATAGTTCTAAAAGTATCGAGGGCCCCGTAAACAAGTTGACTGCTGCAGTGGGTGACTTGTCCAACGTTACTGCTGCGGCTGACGCTTCGGGACCGCGGCCTCTCGTTGGCATACCACCAACGAGACATATATTTGTTTCTAGGCTAGACCGTGTTGTCACATCTGATGATGTAATAGCCTATATTCGGAAGAAAGTTAACGTCTCGAATATTGCGGTGGAGAAGTTTAAATTTTCTTATTCTCGGGACATTTCGTCCTTTAAAATTAGTGTTTCTGCCAATATCTTCGACACTATATGTCGAGAAGATTTTTGGCCTAAACATATAATAGTTAAGGAATACACTGTAAAAAAGAAAAATCGGCAACCGATTCGCTTGCCTACAACAACAACTAATACTATTCCTGCCACATCAGCATCTGCTGGTGTGTCAAAAAACTAGCTTCGTCCCTTAACCTGGGTTACCAGAACGTTAGAGGACTGAAATCTAAACTTGCTAATCTCTATGTAGATAGTCTTTCTTTTGAGCATAACATTCTAGCTTTCACAGAGACGTGGCTAAAACCTGATATTGCTGATGCATCGGTTTTTTCCACAAACTTTTCTATTTTCAGACGTGACCGGATTTCTCGCATAGGTGGTGGCGTTCTGATAGCTGTTGATGCTGCTTTATCATCTGAAATGATTCAATTTTCTAGTACCCAGGAGATTGAGTTTGTCGGTGTTAAAGTAAATTTTAAATCTTTTAATGCTTTCATTACTTGTTCCTATATTCCACCATTGTCAGACATGGTGGTATATTTAAATCATTTAGAGGCAACTCAGTTTGTCTCCTCTTTAGTTTCGGGTCAAGACATGCTCATAGTTGTAGGTGATTTTAATTTACCCGCTTTAGCATGGTCATAACAGATGAATCTACCACGTTGTTGCCCTCTTTGTCACATGACTTTATTGATGGCCTTCTAGGCTTATCTTTATCCCAAGTCAATCCTGTCTTAAATTCTAATGGAAAATCGTTAGATCTTATTTTTGTATTGGATTCTTCTTATTGTGAGGTTTCTAGGATCGAACCATTTGTTCTTCCAGAAGACAAATTTCATCCTACATTAAATTTAAAAATTGATTTGCCCTTGCTTTCACCATTACTTGGTTCAAATGAGTTACCACTAACTAGGTGCTTTCGTAAGACTGACTTTGCCAGCCTTAATGAAAACATTGCTACTACCGATTGGTCTTATCTGTACATTGTAGTGATATGAACTCGGCTGTTCGTTTTTTCTATGATACTCTGAATTCACTCTTTGATATTTGTGTGCCTCTTGGTAGGCTGGAGCGGCTTAACAAACCTCCCTGGTTCTCTCGCGAGCTATCCAATTTGAAAAATGTGAAGACACGATATTATAAGAAGTTTCAAAAAACACGTCGTTCATCAGATTATGCTCTGTATACAGTCGCTCGTTCAAAATTCATGATGCTTAATACACAATGCTATTAGAATTATCTTCAGCGGTGTAAGCTTCAGTTTTCTTCTGACCCTAAACAATTTTATAATTTTGTTAATTCTAAACGTAAGACCTCTGTGCACCCATCTTTTTTGTCTTTTCAAAATAAAAAAACGAGCACTGATCAGGCAATTGCCGATAGGTTTGCGAGTTTTTTCAAAACAACTTATTCCTCAACGGAATATCGAGCAAGTCCGTATCCTTATCATTTAAAAAAGGCTAATTGCATTTTCAATCCAGTGATTGATGAAAGTTCTATTCTTAGCGAACTTAAATTAGTTAAACCTGTTTATTCTCCGGGGCCAGACGGTATTCCTGGATGTGTACTCAGGTTCTGTGCAAACGCATTATGTAAACCCATTTTAAAATTGTTTCTATTGTCTGTAGAATCTTCCTCTTTTCCATCTATTTGGAAGGAGTCGTATATTATTCCTCTGCATAAAAATGGCAAAAAGTCCGAAGCCTCTAACTATAGGGGTATCTCAAAATTGTCCGCTATTCCGAAAGCTTTTGAGAAAATTATAACTTCTCAATTGCAACATTTTTGCAGCTCTATTATTTCGCCATCCCAACATGGGTTTGTGAAACGTAGATCTACAACCACTAACCTTTTAGAATTTACATCAATAATTATCAAGGGGTTCAAAAATGGTAAAGAAACTTATGTCATATACACTGACTTCAGCAAAGACTTTGATTCCGTTAATCATACCCTATTACTTTCTAAGCTGAGCGACATTGGGTTTCCACCCCTTTTCCTTTTGGGTTCGAGAATATTTAACAAATAGAAAACAGAAGGTACTTTTTAAGTCTTCTTTTTCCGTTTCCATTCCTGTGATTTCTGGTGTACCTCAAGGTAGTCTTCTTGGCCCTCTGCTCTTCACACTATTTATTAACGATCTTCCATCAGTCATTGTTCATTCGCGTGTGCTTATGTATGCTGACAATGTCAAGCTGTGTCTTACTTATAAAGATACAGATTCATTTAGTCGGCTACAAGCTGTTCTTAAAAACTTTCAATCCTGGTGCCAGTTTAATTTACTAAATCTTAACACTACCAAATGTAAGGTAATGACTTTTTTTCGTAACTCTCCTCAACTGGTCACTTATTTTCTAAACAATAGCCCTTTAGAACGTCTAAATAATATGAATGATTTGGGTGTACTTATGGACCATAAGTTAAATTTGAACACCCATATTTCCACCACGGTCGCAAAGGCCATGAGTGTCCTGGGTTTCATTAAAAGATGGTCAAAAGAATTTGATGACCCCTATAGAACTAAAGTTCTTTTTACTTCGCTTGTCCATCCTATTTTAGAGTATGGATCTTGCATTTGGTCACCTCAATATGAGTCGCACCAGATTAGACTAGAATCCGTTCAAAAGCAGTTCTTGCTATTTGCTCTTCGTGGCTTAAGCTGGGATCGCAATGTCAATTTGCCTTCGTATTCTAGTAGACTTCTCTTGATTAACCTTCCGTCCCTAACTAACCGTAGAATTATGCTTTGTGTCATTTTTATGCACAAGCTCCTAATTGGTGATATCGACTCGCCTGAGTTATTAGCTCAGGTGAATCTGTCGGTACCATGTAGACGGAGTAGACATCCTTTAATACCTTTATCCCTTAGTCGTTGTTCTTCTAACTATGCTATGCATGAAACTTTTAGGGTCCTCTGCTCCGATTACAACCTTCTATTCCATGTAATCGGCTCAGAGTTTTCTATTAATATGCTTAAAACATCTATCCTATCCCATTTAGTTAATAGATAGCTTTAGTATTGTGTTTGTCTGTCTTTTCTATTGTGTATTTTGTCCACGCGATTCGTGCCGTGCGTTATACGGCTGCACCCCTCGGTCGGTCGGGTGGGAGGTGGGCAGTTATCTGCTTGGGCTCGCGCTTAACAGGCTTTGTCCTGGTGTCGTAGGGGCCACTTGAACGTACTGCGCATAGTATCGTCGACGTCCGCTATATAAAAAAAAAAAAAAAAAAAAAAAAAAAACGAAAGCTACCTTTTCCAATTATTTTGTTATCTGTATTTTAGGTTAAGCTTTTTCGTCGACTGCTGGTTAGTTGACGTAAATAAATAAATAAATAAACAAATAAATAAATAAATCATCTACATATATTAGTAACAAACAAAGTCTACCTTTTATAGCCTGCTGATAAAGGCACGGCTCGTTCTTGCAAGAAGTGTATCCAACATCACATAGCGCTGTATTCAACTTGGCATTCCACTCCCCTCCTGCTTGTTTCAATCCATATATCGCTTGATTCATCCTCAACACCTATTGTAAATTGCCTTGTCCACATATAACTGAGGCTTCCTCATATAGACGACATGACATCGTTTAGTTCACAGTTAAGATAGGCTGTGCACACATCTATTTGGTGCAGATATAGATTCAGCTCCGCTGCTATAGCCAAAATTAGCCATATCGTTTCGTAGGGGCACACTGGTGAGAAGGTTTCTTGTTCTTCTGCTTGGCCAGCTTCATCA
The DNA here is from genome assembly GCF_018902025.1 of Drosophila willistoni. Taxonomy (NCBI): domain Eukaryota; kingdom Metazoa; phylum Arthropoda; class Insecta; order Diptera; family Drosophilidae; genus Drosophila; species Drosophila willistoni. The sequence goes on from NW_025814047.1 coordinate 12,954,262, forward strand.
TCGCTCTGCCCTAAATGCTCATTATCGGATTCGTCAGCGCTAAACAACCTTTCCATATAATCTCTATGTTTAAGAATAAACATCGTGTTCATCTGAAGCGGCTTCACCAAATCAGATGCACTAAAGAAAATATAATACAACTGTACTTTGGCACAAACAACTAACCTAGCATATGACTAAAATTACAATCAGCCACACGCGTTGTGGGAAAAATACTTGTAATTGTAAACTAACCCAAACGATCACAACGGCAGGATGTCAAGTGGCCGACGCCGTGCCTAAAATAATAATAATTTTTCAACCCCCGAATGCGTGGGTGTGAGTCGTACTAGAATAAGATCTCCTTAAGAACAATTGTTACCTCCTAGAGCCTAAGATTTCTGATAAGATTTAAAATCAGTTCATAATATGAATTCAACGAATGAAGATTGGGTAATTTTCCTTCTCTCCGGGATTCCCTATTCATTTTGGTCCTTCGAGCCGGATGGATCATGTTTGGTCCTTCGATAAGAAAGAACCCTGTAGTTTTCCCCCACCAGTGCACAGTGGTTTTTTTAAAGTTTTTTTTGGCATAAACTCTAAGTTTAAAGCTATTACATTGAAATTTGGATTGTATGAATATTTTACGCTCCTTAGATGACCTACCAAGTTTTATATGATTTGGGGCATTATTTCATATAGCTGCCATATAACCGATCTGGCCGATATTGGTGAATGTTGCATAAAATACCTTTTTTTTTTATTTTAAAAAAGAAAAAAGTAAGATTTATAAAGAAATGAAATTTAAGTAAATATATTTAAAAGAATAGATCAATTTAACAAATTTTTAATTAAGTTTACTTTATTCTGGCTCAAAATATTCATCTTCTGAAGCAATGACCTCAAGTTCACCCTCATCTTCCTCGTCGGACGAATCCACTTCATTATTTTCCGAAGGTATTTCTATAAGTGGTTCTTGTAGTAGGGATATGACTTCTGCTGGTATTACTTTTAATTTGATTCGCTGCGATCCTTTTTTAAAAAAGGTGCTAGACAGCAATGGATCCGAACTATCCATTGATCTATTAAAAACATCAGTGATGTTGTCTAGTCGACTGCATTTTCTTGCGTGGCCTCTTCTATCGCTTTTGTATAGTTTATTTCTTGATTCAGATGCATGTTCCCCAAGGCAGCCTACAGGAACTAAACATGTATCTATTATTTGGTGCCCATGTACTAAGATTTTGTGAACAGTGGGCGACATGGGATACCAAGGATATTTATCGTGATATGCCACAAAAACTTTCGCACAGAAGGCTTTAAACTTTTCCGAGTTTATGTTGTATTCGCAGTTAATTGTCGTTAAAATAGTATGAAAACTTTGCAGAATGTCAAAATCAAAATGTAGAATTGATGACAGTAAAGCTGGATTTAAACAACGCCCTTCTCGCTGTGTTGCCATCATTTGAGTTGCCACTGCCATTTGGAAGAGGCTTGTCTACATTTAGGCCCATTTCTTTCATCATTATACCCTTGCAAAAAGGGTATATTAATTTTGGTCAAAAGTGTGCAACGCATAGAAGGAAGCATCTCCGACCATATAAAGTATATATATTCTTGATCAGCACGACGAGACGAGTCCAAATCGCCATGTCCGTCCGTCCGTCCGTCCGTCTGGATCAACGCAAACTCTTCCTAGACCGTAAGAGCTACAGAGCAGAATTTTGCATGTAGGCTTGTATATACTGCAGGCGTTGTATATCTCGGATTCAGCCGGATCGGATCACTATATCATATAGCTCCCATACAAACTGCAAAGTCACGAACAGTGACTTTTCTTAATAACTTCGTTATTTTCTGAGCTATTATCATGAAATTTAATATTGTTAAGTTAATTACATATATAAACGACTATGCCAAATTCGATCAAGATCGGGTTACTATATCATATAGCTCCCATAGGAACGATCTTTCGAAAACAGTGACTTTTGTCAATAACTTCATTACTTTTGACGCGATTGCTTTTAAATTAAACATTTGTTAGTTTTATATATCTGTTAATGACTGTGCCGAATTTGATAAGGATCGGGTAACTATATCATATAGCTCCCATAGAAACGATCGGTGGAAAACAGTGACTCAGATCAATATCTTCGTTATTTCCTATGCTAAGATTGTAGGCCGTTCTTTCGGACACATTAGCCCTTTTAGCTTAAACGTTTTTCCACTTTGATGGCTATAGGTAAGGAAAAACTTACCAAAAAAGTTGCAAGGGTATACAAACTTTGACGCGGTCGAAGTTAGCCCCGGCCCTCTGGTTTTTGATTGCAACAGTCTTTTTCGTGCTTCCAGGTCAAACTTATCGCAATCCTTTACATGCCACTTCTTAAGCTCAATTCTGTATGAGACTTTTAAAACAAACTCGAAAAAGCGGATCCAAGCGTGTAAAGGACTGATTCCATATTGAAGAGCGTGTGGCTTAGCCATAAAAACCTTCGAGTTCATATCTCTAATGTTCAGCAATTGTTTTAACTTCGCTCCACAGATTAGGCAAGATTGACACGAGTTGGTTCCTGACAATATGTTTAAGACTTTCCCGTCTATTAGCGTCATATGCCCAGTATATTCGACGTATATATTTTTTTCTTTATATTTATATAAATATATTTCCATGTTGCGAATCTGAACATCCAAATTTTCCTTTTCTGCTAATATGAGGGCGGAAGTTTCCTTAATGAATTCGATTTTCAAAGGTCGGCAAAATCTAACAGATTGCGGGGCTTTGTTGAACCAAATAATTTGTTGTGTCTCATTTATATATTTTAATGGAACAATTGTAGTAACAAACAGTGAACTCTCAATTGATGGTCTATCATGGAAACGCTCTTTGTACACACTCTGGCCGGCGGAACCATCATATCCATAGCTAAAGAATAGTTTACAATGTACTATATTGGGAAGTGTTTCTAGGACCTCGTGTTGCATTTCAAGAATGCGGGAAGATGTATGATTCCTTGTGGCCTAAGTTTTAATTTAGAATTAAGAACGGCCGGATATGCCGGGTATATATCACAACCGTAAAGTTTTTTTTTTTATATCATCAATACTCCCACAATTCCCAGCTGCTTTTAAAACAATAGCCAAATTCTTTTCATTTGATTTTTTAGCTGAAACTGTGGCTGCATGTATGAGTAAGGGAGATGAATTGTTATTCTCTTCAGAAATTTCGGCGGCTAATTTTCTTTTTAGACGTGGACCAGCGCTTTCGTAATCACATTTTGGGCGACTCATTTTATTTGTTAGGGCATATTGACCAGTAATGTCAATGAATAAGCTTTTGGCAAGCCATTCCGAGTGTTTTATCTTAAATCTTTCAGGAGTTGAATTACACTTCGGCAGGTGCTTACGAATGTAATTTACAAAGCCTTTAACTTTTTCATTTATTAAGCTTATGTTCTCCTCATCTAAGTGTTTTTGTGCAATATTTGCCAATATACATATGTTGTTGTACTGCGTCAACTGAGCGATTGTTGTTGCTCCAAATGTCCACCAGATTAGCACGACTAAACTCATATTGTACTAGAAAAATTAAATTAGATCGAAAACGTGTGGATTCGGACAAAAAAGATTAGTTTCGTATTAATCTGTACAAATTTGTTAATAACTCTGCATATAAAACCTTTTGCAACGCTTTGCCATACAAAAGTACTGATCCACGAAACACAACTACGCTTGTTAAGTTCATTCTGAAAATACACATTTACAAAACACGGTACAACTAAACAGAAACACATAAAAACGATACAATTATAAATAAACTATAGTTTTCAATACCTGGACAACCGTTTTCCATATTAAATCTTTCCACTTTTGTGTAAACTTTCGCCAAAACAAACAATTAAAGTTGCCAAACTTTTGCCGCCAATTTCCTACAAAACATATGTTATATAAACAGCTGACTTTAACAGCGCCCTAACAGAAAACTATTGCGTCAAATGTTAAAGTTAAATATTTTTTTGTCTAACTAGAATGTTTAAAAAATAAAAATTAACAAAATTTTAAAATACCTAAAAAAAAAAAATTGACTTTATGCCAAAAAAAACTTTAAAAAAACCACTGTGCAGTGGTAAGAGACAGAGTATAAAATTAAAGCAAAATATTATTGCTTAATAAATAAAAAATGCGTGCGTCTGAAATTAAAGGCAGTTTGGCTAGTTGAGCAACTGTAGTATCTTCAGCGCCGGGAGAGTTTTAACCGATCTTAAAGGCAGTTTGGCTAGTGGAGCAACTGTAGTAATTTCGGCAGTCGGAGTGTTTTGGTGTTTGGCGTTTTCGAAGCCGTAATATCGAAAGTATAACAGAAATATTGAGTGTGTATGTACACTAATATCGTAGCAAAACGCTGTATGTAGTTGCAAGTAGGCAACAAAGATCAGCAGCAGAGCAATGAAACAGTTGCAATTAAGCAACAAAGGACAGCAAAAGAGCAATGAAATAGTTGCAAATAGGCAGCACGTTAGCAGCAGAGCAACAACATAGTTGCAGAGACGAAAAGGATGGTGCCAGGTGGCCGCAGGCATGGTTTTCTAACAATTTAAAGGTCGCTTAAATCAAAAACTAACTACATACTATACAAATAAATTCCAAAACGCCCCATTTGGCGGCCACTCGCAGAATGTTTAAGATTAAACATCGTTTTCATCTGAAATGGCTTCACCAAATCAGATGCACCAAGAAATATACAAAACGAAACAAAAACATCACACAAAAATAAGTCATAAAGATTCATATGACAATTATTGCTTAAAACCAATGAAAACATGCATCCACACTCTGTGGAAAACACTTAAGATTACAACAGCGGTGCGGTATCAAGTGGCCAACGCTGAGCATGAAATATAAACAATTTTCAACACCCGAAAACATGGGTCATTAGAATAGGTATTTTTAAGAACAATTGTCGCCTAGAGTCTAAGAATTCATTTATATACACAACAATTCTTTAAATAAAATCAGTTCATAATATAGAATTCAACGAATGAAGATTGGGTTATTTTTCCTTCTCTCCGGGAATCCCTATTCACTCTAATTGATTCGTCCCACCGGATATCCAAACCTTTGACTGTTTGTGCTGCACCTGGGGATTTAAAAATCGAAACCATATCGAAACCAAATCATTCGGATCCACAAACATAACATCCCGTTTCTCAACGACCTTTTGATACCAGTGAATATCCTACGAGCCGATATTTTTTGCCCTTGGCCTGAAACTTGCTTCGTCGTCTCTTATCTAATGCGACTGCTATTGATCCAAAAATGCGCAAAACCTGCACATTGGGTTTCCTTCCAGACCATGCCTCATAGGGCGTCATACCAACTAACGCCGCTCTTGGTGATCTGTTTCGAATGTATCACGCTGTCATTATTGCCTCTGCCCAGAGAAACTCCTCCATATCCGCGTGTAAAACCAAACATCTTGCCATCTCGACAAGCGTCCGGTTTGCTCGTTCAGTCACTCCATTCTGTTGAGGGCTATATGGAACCGTCAACCGACGCACAATTCCATGATCCTTTAAGTACGCATTTAACATTAGACTTGAATAATTCAAATGACCATACCTGTGCCAATCTTTTGCACTTATCTATTTCGCTCCAAAGCATCGATTGCCTGTCTCCTTAAACACAAAGAGCTTTCCTTGTCTCTCCGCTGTTAGTACCATCTCCCCGTCTTGGCGAACCGTCGCAGAATTTTTGTCGAAAGTCACAGTTCATCGCCTATGGACTGCTCGATCAACCGACATAAAATGCGTCTGGTAAGTGCAAAACATTTTCCAGTTTCAGCTCACAAAATCCTGTTTGTACAAGCATGTCACCTCTTCAATTGCCTTCATGACGTGGTTGTTGGCCCATACAACATCTTCCTCATGCGCAGCATAATTCGCAAACAATACTGCGTCTGCCACATAAAAGAGCCGTTTCTCCCGAATCCACACACCAGCTCGAAGAATCTAGATTTCCTGCCTGTGCCGCAGCTAGAATAGTGTAGGATCGATGTTGTGATTGCCGATAGACTGTCCAAAGAAGGAAGACTATGACGAGTCTCCATCGCAATAACGAAGTTTTCATATTCCTTTGGCAAACTTGAAAGTAATTTGATAACCGTTAGTTCGTATTCTAACTTTTTATTCACTTCAGCTAGTTTGTCGTTTGTAGAGAAGAACATATTGAGATGGTCGCTCATCCGGTGGTCTCTCAGCTGCAACCTAAGCAACTCCTCCGGACGGGTCCGCTAAACTCATACGTTTCCTTGAGCTTATCCCATATTAAATATATATAAATATATAAATATATAAATATATAAATATATAAATATATAAATATATAAATATATAAATATATAAATATATAAATATATAAATATATAAATATATAAATATATAAATATATAAATATATAAATATATAAATATATAAATATATAAATATATAAATATATAAATATATAAATATATAAATATATAAATATATAAATATATAAATATATAAATATATAAATATATAAATATATAAATATATAAATATATAAATATATAAATATATAAATATATAAATATATAAATATATAAATATATAAATATATAAATATATAAATATATAAATATATAAATATATAAATATATAAATATATAAATATATAAATATATAAATATATAAATATATAAATATATAAATATATAAATATATAAATATATAAATATATAAATATATAAATATATAAATATATAAATATATAAATATATAAATATATAAATATATAAATATATAAATATATAAATATATAAATATATATAAATATATAAATATATAAATATATAAATATATAAATATATAAAATATATAAAATATATAAATATATAAATATATAAATATATAAATATATAAATATATAAATATATAAATATATAAATATATAAATATATAAATATATAAATATATAAATATATAAATATATAAATATATAATATATAAATATATAAATATATAAATATATAAATATATAAATATATAAATATATAAATATATAAATATATAAATATATAAATATATAAATATATAAATATATAAATATATAAATATATAAATATATAAATATATAAATATATAAATATATAAATATATAAATATATAAATATATAAATATATAAATATATAAATATATAAATATATAAATATATAAATATATAAATATATAAATATATAAATATATAAATATATAAATATATAAATATATAAATATATAAATATATAAATATATAAATATATAAATATATAAAATATATAAATATATAAATATATAAATATATAAATATATAAATATATAAATATATAAATATATAAATATATAAATATAAAATATAAATATATAAATATATAAATATATAAATATATAAATATATAAATATATAAATATATAAATATATAAATATATAAATATATAAATATATAAATATATAAATATATAAATATATAAATATATAAATATATAAATATATAAATATATAAATATATAAATATATAAATATATAAATATATAAATATATAAATATATAAATATATAAATATATAAATATATAAATATATAAATATATAAATATATAAATATATAAATATATAAAAAAAAAAAAAAAAAAAAAAAAAAAAAAAAAAAAAAAATATATAAATATATAAATATATAAATATATAAATATATAAATATATAAAAAATATATAAATATATAAATATATAAATATATTGTTCGTGGGGGGGCGGAAGGATCCAAATGAAATACAAGGAGTTGGCGGGTGCCAATTTCTTCAGTTTGTGGTGAGCGAGTGGTGAATTAAAACGCACGAAAAACTTCGGTTAAATAAACGTAGGTTTTATTATTTATATAATATTCACAGGTAACCCGGCACACACGGAGATGGTTCGGGTTGAAAGTGATTAACAAATCGCAAATTAACAATTAAAGGAGATGAACGGGTGTTCGGGTGAAAATCTCGATTCGGAATAATGGCGATGCCCATTAGAAAAACCCAGTCACCCCTCCTGGTGTGACCGTAGATGCCGAGGATCAAAAAACCCTCCTCACTCTTCACTGCTCTTCGCCGCTCACTGCTGTTCACCCGGTGGCGTGAACATACCGCCCCCCTTGCAACATGTTGCAATTGCCACCCTGGACATATAACGGACGGGGGACGGCAACGTTCTGGAGCGCCTAGATCCCACAGGAGCCGGAGACGACCCATCCGAACACGGTGCTCTGGGCTGCGGGAGTACCGCTATGACCGGGCACACAGCATGGTTGGATGACCTCCGGATAGAGGTCTGCCCCGAGTACCACGGACACCGACGCCGGCCGATAGAAATAGGGGTCGGCCAGGATCAGGGTGGCGAATTTCTCCCGAACCGGCGCCGCCACTTCCCGGATGGGAGTGCGGATGAGCAAGTCCTCTTCGACCCGGAATATAACGTTCCGTCGGAACGTCTCGTCGGACCTCGACTCGAGGACGGCCGTACAGGCTTGGTCGACCCCGACCTTGGTCACAGCTAACCCCAGGGACCGGGCAAAGGAGCGATTGATGCGGCTCTCAGCCGCACACGCATCGAGAAGGACGCGGGTCTCGAAGGATTTCGAGCCATTGCCCAACCGGAGAACTGCGGTTGGCAGGACAGTCGTCGTCCTGGCGTGGAGCAGGGAGGATAAAGAGATTTCGGGTGCGCCTTCTGGGGAAGCGGAGCGGTCGGACGATGATCGGGAACAGGGTTGTAGCGGGGGTGCAGCACGCCCGGAGGGGGGTGATTGGCTGCGCCGCCGGGCGGAGGCACGTGGTCTCGGCGTTTGGTCGGCCATGTGGAGCAGGGTGTGGTGCCTTTGCCCGCATCGTCGGCAACCATGGCGAGTCCGGCACGCGTCGGATGAATGCTCGTGTGCCAAGCAATTGGGACAATACTTGTTGATCAGCACCGCCCGGAGCCGCTTTTCCCCTCGGAGGTTCAGGAAGCGCTGACACTGCCGGAGTGCATGAACCCCCCGACAGACCCGGCATCGGTACACGTTCGTGCCCTGCGGAGCAGCTCGTTTGCTGCGGTGGTGCGGCAGACGTGTGGGGGCCATGTCGCTATGAAGGGGGGAGCTGAACGAACTGTAACGAAAGAAATTACGTAGGGGGGAGTGGATTAGTCTATGCGCGGGAACGAACAACATGCACGGAGACGAGGACATTCGGAGGGAACATAGAGGGATTGGGAGTCACGATACGGTTTTAGGCTCAGGACTCCTGCTGTCTTGCAACAGAATAAGCTTCGCTACGGGTCTTCGGATAGACCCACGCGCGGTGGTGACATCAGCCACTCGGACGAGACCGTCAGCCCCGGGCAGAGTGCGCTCAATTCGCCCTAAGCGCCACTCGTTGGAGGGGAGATGATCTTCGGACACGATCACGAGGTCGCCGGTCTGGATGCTGCGGCAGAAAGCCTGCTGGATTGCCTTCAGTCGCTGCCATCGGTTGATCAGTGACATAGGCTCGACCAGAATTTCCGGTTCCGCAATGGATAAGAGCGGTCCTCCAATCAGGAAATGTCCCGGGCTTAGGGCCAGCAGGTCCTCTGGATCCTCGCTCATGGGAGAGATTGGCCTGGAGTTTAGACACGCTTCGATCCTGCACAGGAGAGTGGAAAGTTCCTCGAAGGTGTATTTGACAGTGGACGAAGACTTGTAAAACAGGGTCTTAAAACTTTTGACCCCTGCTTCCCACAGTCCTCCCATATGGGGCGCGCTTGGCGGAATGAACTGCCAGGATAAAATGTGCTGGGGAAATGCCTTCATTATATCAAGCTTGGTGGCGTTCAGGAAATCTTGTTCGAGCGCCTTTGAGGCCCCTACGAAGGTTTTGCCATTGTCGGAGTAAATGCGCTGGGGGCATTGTCTCCGTGCGACAAACCGAGAGAAGGCTGCAAGAAATCTTTCAGTGGTGAGGTCGGAGGTAGCCTCGAGATGGATTGCCTTCGTGCTGAAACACACGAAGACGCAGACATAGCCCTTAGTTATGAGACACGCACGCCCGGTGTAATTTTTGATCTCGAACGGCCCTGCGAAATCAATGCCCGTGTGGGTGAAGGGCCTGGAGTACGTGATCCGTTCTCGAGGGAGATCACCCATCATCTGGGTCTGTAGTCGTCGACGATGAACGATGCAGACCTTGCACCCCTTGAGGTGGGACTTCACCATGTTCTTGATCCGTGGGATCCAGAATTTGGTGCGCAGATACCGCACCATCAGTTGATTGCCGCCATGCAACGTGATGCGGTGGGCGAATTCGACAAGCAGGCGAGTGAAATGAGTAATATAGGGGAGGAGAATAGGGTGACGTTCATCATATCGGAGGGACTCGGCGGCCCGGAGTCGTCCGCAGGCGCGGAGTAACCCATGCTGATCGAGAAATGGATTCAGATTGAGTAGCGTGCTGGATGATGGCAGGGGTCGCCCTTCCCCAGGGCCCGTATCTCCGCGAGGTATTCCCGACGCTGAGAGGTCCGAATCAAGGCGCGCTCGGCGGAGAGAAGTTCGTCCTTGGTGAGGTGAACCGTGGAAGGCGTCGAAATCCTTTTGGTGGCGAAGCGTAGGATGTACGCGATGACTCGTAATGCCCTACCATAATCCGAGAAACGTTCGCTGACGTCCTCGAGTAGGGTGGTCGCGGTGGTGTGGCACTGGACTCGTTGCTCCAGCTGGGTGTCTGGGAGTTCGTTATGGGGAGTTGGCCAATACTCGGGGGCTCGCTGGAGCCAGTCCGGCCCATGCCACCAGAGTCTGCTGGCCGATAACTCGGCCGCGGAGACCCCACGGCTCGCCAGATCAGCGGGGTTGTCCTCGGAGCGCACATGTGACCAGCTTTGGCCACTGGTGCTTTTGGAGATGCTGGATACCCGATTGGCCACGAAGGTGGACCAACTGCACGGGGGTTTATTGAGCCAAGCCAACACGATGGTAGAGTCGGTCCAAAACTGGGAGGTTGCAGGTGGGATTGGGAGTTCAGGAACGATCGACGCCCAGAGATCGGCTAGCAAAACCGCTCCGCACAACTCCAGCCGAGGCAGCGAGACTGTTTTGACTGGAGCTACACGGGTCTTAGCCGTTAATAAATGGACGTCTACTTGATCGCCGCACCGAACCCGCACATATAGGGCTGCTCCATACGCTTTCTGTGACGCGTCACAGAAGCCATGAAGCTCCCACGAGAGCTTATCGCTGGTGTTTAGCCAACGGGGAATGCGGAGTCGACTGAGGCCTGGGTAATCCTGCAGGAATTCGTGCCATTGCTGCAGCAGGAGAGGCGGCAGAACATCGTCCCAGCCCAGTTCGGTAAGCCAGATTTGTTGCATGAATATCTTCGCTCGGATGACAAATGGGGCTAGCCAACCAGCGGGGTCAAAGAGTTTAGCGATATGGGACAGAACCTGCCTCTTGTTGATCGACTCCTTCAAGGGGGGGTCCGCTACGGTGAAGAAGAAGACGTCTTCGGCAGCTTGCCAGCGGATGCCCAAGGTTTTTGCAGTGCTCGCGTCTTCCAGCTCGAGAAAGTCCTCTCGCAGCAGGTGCTCTCTCGGAATGGCTTGAAGTACTTCCTTCTTATTGGAAGTCCACTTCCGAAGCGGGAAGCCCGCAGATTGGAGGGTCGCTTGAAGCTCTCGTATGGCGAGACGGGCGTCGGCTTCAGTGTGAGCGCCGGCAAGGACATCATCAACATACATGTAGTTCCGAAGGATTTCGCTCGCCTGAGGATACATCGCTTGCACGTCTTGTGCCAGTTGTAAAAGGACTCGGATCGCCAAGAATGGCGCGCAGTTAACCCCAAACGTGACAGTTTGTAACTCATAATCCTGAATATTGCCGCAGCGGTTTCGGTAGAGGATTCGCTGAAAGGGGGTATGCCTGGGGTCGACTCGGATTTGTCGATACATCTGCGTTATGTCGGCGTTGAAAACGAATTGAAAGAACCGCCATTTCAGTACCTGAAGCGTGAGGTCGGCCTGAAGAGTGGGGCCGGTGTGCAAGACATCGTTGAGGCTGACGCCTTGTGTGGAGGGGCTCGACGCGTTAAATACCACGCGTACCTTAGTGGTGGTGCTATCGGGCTTAAACACCGCGTGATGGGGGAGATAGAAGTTTTTCCCACCTTGAGGCGGCGTCACCCGAATCATGTGACCCAATTCCTCGTACTCTTGAATAATCGCATCGTACTGCGTTTTTAGGACGGGATCCTTGAGAAGGCGTGCTTCATTCCGCAGGAATTGAGCCAGCGCGATCGGTCTTGAGTGGCCCAAGTCAACGCTATTCGGACCTTTGAAGGGTAGGGACACAACATATCGACCGTCCTTTCCTCTTTGGGTGGTCTCCTGGAAGTTCCGCTCGCAGAATACGTCATCCTCCTTTTCCGGTTTTGCGGGAAGGTCTTCCACCTCCCAAAACTTGGTGAGGAGTACATCAAGTTTTGCTTCTGGCCTAACTCGCGTCTGTGCCGCGAAAACTGATCGAGACGCCGGAGGGTCAGGCATGATAGCTCCACACAGAACCCATCCAAAGATGGTTTCTAGCCCGACGAACTCACCAATATCCTTTTTGATCCGTTCTCCGAGGATGTGGGGAAACAGGTCAACACCGATAATCATGTCAATAGGCGCGGGCTTGTTGTAGTACGGGTCAGCCAGGGGGCGATCGAGGCACTGCGTCGGAACCGTATTAAGGAATGGAGCTGTTGGAATGGCCCCTGACAATTTGGATACGACCAGGGCGGAGACCTCGATCTTGTTCAGTCTGTCACACGGGGGAGACAGCATTAGCAGACACACCTTGTCGGCGCAGCCTCCATCACTCTGGCCCATGCCAGTAACCGCAGCGTCTACTGGGTAGAAGGGGGGCTGGACCATGCTGAAGACACGCTCGGAGAGAAAAGTTGAATCGGCCCCAGAGTCGATCAACGCCCGAATATGGTGATCCACACCACGATGGTGCAGAGTGACAATCGCAGTGCCTAACAGGCCTCTGCCTGGGGTAGATGCAAAATAACTTTGAGCATTTGTGAGCTGGTTGCTCGTGGACGGACCCTCTGTGGCGCTGGATGGTGGGACTTGCGCAGCGGACGGCGAGGACACGGACACATCACTAGGATGCAACAGCGTATGATGACGTTCCTTGCAGGTATGGCAATTATGCGCACTGGAGCAGCCCTTCACTTGATGACCGCGGGCAAAACAGTTCAGACAAAGTCCCTGCTGTCTAATGGTTTCCAGCCGCCTGTGAACAGGCATATCAAGAAAACTAGGGCAGAGCCGTATAGGGTGATTCTCCCGATGGCACAGCTTACAAGAAGCCGGTTTGAGCTGGGCTTTCGCGGGGAACGCTTGGACCTTCATCGTTGCAGAGGATTTGCGGGGGCCAAAGGGGATGGCTTGCACACTTGGGCCCGACTTATGTTCTTCGGTGGCATCCAGGACACGATACCGATCGGTAAGAAATTGGTTCAAATCGGACCAATTTGAGACGACAGTCTTATTTGGCACTGATTGCTCCCACAGGAGGATTGTGGCCTTCGGCAATTTGCTAGTGCAGATGGCGATAAGTAAGACATCCCAATTCTCCGTACTAACACCCGAACGCTCAAGCGCGGTCAGACCCCCTTGAAACGCAGTCTGCAGCTCTCGCAAGGATTTGCCCGACTCTTGTGCCACCGCGGGAATCTGAAGGAGTTGTCTGGCTTGAGTCATGACAAGCAGACGGCTATTTTCGTACCGTGCGGTGAGGTTCTCCCACGCGGCCTGGAAACCCTCATTCGTCAGGGGGGACTTAGCTACGATGGTTCTCGCTTCCCCTCGCGTCTTGGTGTTCAGGTGATAGAGCTTCTCCACTTGTGACAAGTACGGGTTGGCGATATAAATGGCGGCGAACAAATCGCGGAATGTGGGCCATGCTAGGCTGTCGCCATCAAATGTCTCCACCTCACACGGAGGAACTCTATGCCCCGCCGGCCTCGACGGAGCGGTGGGCTGACGCATAAGACTCGTCATCTGTGCCGAGAGCTGTTCGATGCGTTCTCCAAACAACGTCCCGCATCGCACATACGCCGCATAAGCGTATTCGTGCTTCGCCTTGATGCGGCTTATGTTTGCCAAGCTTTCCTCGTCGGTTTGGACTGTCAAGGCCTTGTGACAACGGGAGTGTTCCATCTCGACAGTTGACCACAGCGATTTGAGCTGCTCTAAGTGCATTTTAATGGAAAACAAGGGCACTTCAGAAGTTAGAGCTTCACTCTCCCGAGCTTCGAACAGAGTCAGTGCGTCGCACGCCAGAATGAAATCGGAGAGGGACATTCTGGAGTGTTCTCTGCGCTGTTGTGATACGGATCGGGTGACGGGAGCGTCAGAACAGTGCGTCACAACAACGTGCGGGATCTGGGTCTGGGTTGAAAGCTTGGAACGACCTTTGTGTTCACTCGAGTCTTTAACCGAGAATCTGCGACCCTGAGGGAGGCTGGACGAAGACGGACGGGATCTTGGGGATTCGCTGCGGCTGCGAACAGACGAGAACTTGCGCGAAATATCCGTACGCTTCACGGTCGCCGGAGTTATCGGAGGCCGAACCTTCTCCGGAGTTGAAGAGGGAGACGAAAGACCGTTAGACTTCGGCGCAGTCTTGGACGGCTCCGTGGACATACTCAGGGGACGACCTTACCGTCGAACACCGAGTTTGTGGGTTTTGAGAAAATGAGGAAATGAGGAAAATTTGAGGAAATGAGAAGTGGACTGTATGAGGACGCAAGAGCTTTCTCACTGTGCACCGCAGGATTGCGGGAGAATTATCTCGCGTGCGGCTCGGAAACGGAGCCCGTTTAATGGGGATAGATGTGGAACAATATACGAACGCACGAGTGCGGATCAAAACTTGCACGTAGACAAGCTAAATGATTACAAAACAAGTTTCTATGGATTTGTAAGTAACGGTGGGAGTACGTATAAAACAAAACACGGAGGAAATATATAAATAAGGATGTATAGGATAAAACAAAATACGTTTTTGTATAAATCTGGATCTGGATATATATATGTGCGCACAATACTGGCCGGAAAAAATTATATATATAATTTATAAATATGGACGGATGTATAAATATGGGCCCGATAGTGCTGGAAAAAATATATATATGTATTTATTTATAAATATGGGCGGATATATATATGAGCGCAAAAGGCTGGCCGGAAAAAATATATTTATAATTTTTGAGTATGAATGGATATATAAATATGGGCCCGATAGTGCTGGAAAAAAATATATATGTATTTATTTATAAATATGGGTGGATATATATATGAGCGCAAACGGCTGGCCGAAAAAAAATATATTTATAATTTTTGAATACGAATGGATATATAAATATGGGCCCGATAGTGCTGGAAAAAATATATATATGTATTTATTTATAAATATGGGCGGATATATATATGAGCGCAAAAGGCTGGCCGAAAAAAATATATTTATAATTTTTGAATATGAATGGATATATAAATATGGGCCCGATAGTGCTGGAAAAAATATATATGTATTTATTTATAAATATGGGCGGATATATATATGTGCGCAAAATACTGGCCGGAAAAAATATATTTATAATTTTTGAATATGAATGGATATATAAATATGGGCCCGATAGTGCTGGAAAAAATATATATATGTATTTATTTATAAATATGGGCGGATATATATATGGGCGCAAAATACTGGCCGGAGAAAATTATATATATATAATTTATGAATATGGACGGATATATAAATGTGGGCACGATAGTGCTGAAAAATATATATGTATTTAGTTATAAATATGGGCGGATATGTAATTAGGCGAAAAAAAAGGGAATCGGAAATAATGTGATTTGAACTTGGCGCGCTTGAGCCGCCTATCGATATCACGACTCGACTCACGTGTCACCACTACTCCGAAAACAGCTGTCGGCCGTTGTTTATGTTTTGATGTTGTTTAAATATGTTAATAATTTTTTTTGTTTTTGTGCAAAAAGGGAGAAAACCAATAACAAAAGAACGCTTTTACACGCCGCGAGTGTTGTGCGCGAAGGCAAACAAAACAAACGATCAATGCATGTGGACAAATGCTTGATCTATGTATGTACGTACATGCATAAGTACACAGGTGAGTATATATATATATGTGCACACGCGTTGTTCACAACAAAAAAAATAACGTAAGTAGTTGTCATTTAATTGGAGGTGGGGTGGTGTTAAATCAATGCGCGACACCGAAATGGATTATGTGTTGTGGATATGTACATACATATGTGCAATGTATGACTATGTAAGTATGTATGTACATATGTAAGCCAGTGCACCGGTTTCCAAAGACGCGCGTGGGGAATTAATTTCGCACTTAATTCGAACGCGCAAGAAATCGCGGTGCATACGTTAAGTGTTATTAAAAAAAAAAAAAAACAATACTTTTTGGCCTTTTGTGTTGTGGTAAATGTGTGAAGGGATTATACATATGTACATGGATATGTACATATGCGCGTACATCAACAGATGACGATGTGTGTATGTACGTAGATACGCGAGTGCGGCAATTAGTTTGGCATTAAAATAATTATTTCAACACATAAGAAAACGCGGTGAACACTTGGATTATTATTTTTTTTTTCTATTTTTTATACACTTTAATATTTTTTTTGTTTTTTAACCCTTTACGCGGACTTGGCAAACAGCTGTGGAAATTACATGTACATGTGAATGCATATGTAAAAGAGGTGGATTTGGACAAGTGCGGGGAAAAATATAAATAAAGAAATGGAAATGTAATGGAAAACGAGAACGTTGGACAAACACGCTAAGGATAAGGAACTACCATGGACCCCTTGGAACAGGTCAGGTATGTACATACAATATGTAAAAGTGTGTAGGTCGCTATGGAGAAGCGGGAAAACCTCACACTTTTAATAGTATGTAGGGGCAAATGAAACGAATAATGAAATTTTGTACTTATCAGGAATTCCGCCGATGCAAGCTGGAGGAGCGGAAGGATATCCGGCTCGAAGGACCAATGTTCGTGGGGGGCGGAAGGATCCAAATGAAATACAAGGAGTTGGCGGGTGCCAATTTCTTCAGTTTGTGGTGAGCGAGTGGTGAATTAAAACGCACGAAAAACTTCGGTTAAATAAACGTAGGTTTTATTATTTATATAATATTCACAGGTAACCCGGCACACACGGAGATGGTTCGGGTTGAAAGTGATTAACAAATCGCAAATTAACAATTAAAGGAGATGAACGGGTGTTCGGGTGAAAATCTCGATTCGGAATAATGGCGATGCCCATTAGAAAAACCCAGTCACCCCTCCTGGTGTGACCGTAGATGCCGAGGATCAAAAAACCCTCCTCACTCTTCACTGCTCTTCGCCGCTCACTGCTGTTCACCCGGTGGCGTGAACATATATAAATATATAAATATATAAATATATAAATATATAAATATATAAATATATAAATATATAAATATATAAATATATAAATATATAAATATATAAATATATAAATATATAAATATATAAATATATAAATATATAAATATATAAATATAAATATATAAATATATAAATATATAAATATATAAATATATAAATATATAAATATAAATATATAAATATATAAATATATAAATATAAATATATAAATATATAAATATATAAATATATAAATATATAAATATATAAATATATAAATATATAAATATATAAATATATAAATATATAAATATATAAATATATAAATATATAAATATATAAATATATAAATATATAAATATAAATATAAATATATAAATATATAAATATATAAATATATAAATATATAAATATATAAATATATAAATATATAAATATATAAATATATAAATATATAAATATATAAATATATAAATATATAAATATATAAATATATAAATATATAAATATATAAATATATAAATATATAAATATATAAATATATAAATATATAAATATATAAATATATAAATATATATAAATATATAAATATATAAATACAGGGTGGGCCATTTAAAAAGGAAGGATTTGTTTTTGCAATAGCAAAGTAAAAAGTGGAATTGTTAAAATTTTTTTTTTAAATTCATTTATTTAGGTCCATGCAGATTTGTTCTAACTACTTTTTATACCCTTGCAAAAAGGGTATATTAATTTTGGTCCTATTTCCGACCATATAAAGTATATATATTATTGATCACCATGACGAGGCGAGTTCATATAGCCATAAATTGGTCGTGGCATGCGCTGTATGGCATGTAGCTCCGTCCTGTTGGTAACAGTAATTATTAAATTCATTTTCACGAACAAATGGCAATAAAAAATCGGTTATCATTGTCCGATAACGCTCCCCATTCACGGTTGCTCCATTTTCGTTTTCAAAGAAGTACGGGCCGATGACTTTATCGGCATAAATGCCACACCACACAGTAACTTTTTGGTCATAAAGATGTTGTGTTTCGATGATTTGAGGGTTGTCAGTAGCATAAAACCGACAATTTTGTTTATTCACTCCTCCATTCAAGTTGAAATGCGCCTCATCAGACATTATGATTTAGTTAGTCCGTAGGAAGTAAAAACTGAAAGCGACAGGCTAAAACAACAAAAAGCCCAGCATACGACGGCGGTAATGTGGTCACCCTGCCTAATTAATGGAATATTCAAATATGAAAAATCCTCTCATATCAGGTTTGCTAAACGCAGAGCTGACTGCCCACCAGTCAGCCTCATGGGACTCCCAGACAAGGTGAAATATCTGGGCTTAACTCTTGACGGAAGATGTAACTAAACCTAAAAGCGAGGAAGATGCATTGGCTCATTGACCACAACTCGCAGCGCAAAACATCAAATAAGATTTGGGTTTACAAGTCCATCCTAAATTCCATATCGATATACGGCATCCGGCATACAGCGTGTCACTCCAACGTGGAAATTCAACAAATGTTCTAAGACAAGCAACTATGTAGATTGGTTTGTGCCCCTTTCTATGTCTGGAACTCTGTCCTGAGATGCGGAGTTCGTCAATTCGGCAGACTCACCAATCAGCCAACCACCCAACCAGCAGACCTGCCAAATGAAAGCCATCCTTACAGGCTACAAAGTTGGCACCCACTGGACTTGCCTTACCGACATTATCCTGATACATACAATAATATTACAAAGATATTTCTGAAGTTGCCCAAACACTAATTATCCTATTTCGAATCCGAAAATTCGAGGTAAACTTTTACCAAATATTTTTTTATGACTCTCTCCGGAAAATCATGCTTCATAAAACAACTTTTCCGACTACCACTTTTTATTAAATTTCTTTGAAGAAGAGCTAAGCAAAGTCGATTTCAGAATCAGTGGAATATTGCCATAAAAAAAATGTAAAAACATTGCAAAACAATGTTAAAGCCTTCTAACTCAAAAAAATACAAATTCGAGACTTTAATGCAAGAATCCCATATCTAGTCATAACAGCTGTGGTGTTTTGTGAACATGTTCGTATAATTCTTAATTTTTATAAGTAATGATTAATTCGACATTTGAATTTCAAGATGAGTTTTGTTTCAACTGTCTAGAAACTGTTAAAATACTGATTTTATAAACACATTTAACTGCTGACAAGTACATGCACAAGGTCTTGAGCTTGGTATCGATGTCAATTTTTTTTTTTTTAAACAGACTCTTGAAGACATATGTAGAAGATATACCAATTAAAACAATGTTGTTAATTTTTAAGCGTTATAAAAGGAGGTTTTAATCTAAAATAAATAGAATGACGGAGCGGGCTCCGTTATGGTTATTTAATGAATGCAACTTAATGCAAATCTTCACAAATTTTAAAATGGAGCAGATATATCAAACCAAATTAGAGTTAAATTCTACCTATATTTATTTCTCCCCGATAAGATTTCGATGATTCTAAATGGATTTTAATGTAAGCAATTAGGAAGATAATTTAATTAGTATAAATCTTACCGCAGTAAAATATTGTACAAAATGGTCCAAGATGACCTCACTTTTATTTCATCGGATGTTTTTGTTTTTTTTTCCACATCTTCATCTAATAAGCATGAAAGTATATTTATAATATCTTGGACAAGTCTCGAAAGATTTCCTTTAAGTGCATCAACTGAAAAAAATCGTAAATAACTGAGGTTAATAGTAATTGACACATCGGCAATTGCAAGAGCACCAATCTGTATTTAGTCACGACCATCAACAGCTCTTCCACTGAAGAGACTGTTCGCCGATATTGTAATCAATGGATCGGGACACTAGAAATAGAGATGCCAGGCCTGTTGTCACAGAGTTGTGCTAGGATTTAATTAAGTTTACTTTTACAAATGGTTAGCCTCGGGAAACACAAAGCAAAACTAAGGCCAATCAGGACAGAGGCAACAGCGGTGGCCAGATTATTTTTATACCTATGCAAAAAGGGTAAAGTAATTATATCAGATGTGTGCAACGCATAAAACAAATATATTAAATATATATTCTTGACCAGCGAGAAGAGACGAATACATATAGCCATGTCCGTCTGCGTGTTCGTCCGTCTGGATCGACAAGAACTACACCTAGACCGTTGATAATTGATAATCATACCACATATAGCTCCCCATATGACAAAACCACGAACAGTGACTTTTCCTAATAGCTTTGTTTTCGAATGAGTTTTTTTATCTGTTAAAACCTGTACTAAATTTCGACCGGACGACTAAATTATATAGCTCCCATAGATTCCTACCGATAGGAAAACAGAGACTTTTATTATTAACTGCTTCAGTTTTGATACGGTTGCCTTTCAATATATTATGTGTCAGTTTTGGCGACTGTAGGTAAGGAAAGAGTAACAAAAAAGTTTCCTCGACCCTATGGTTTATAAAGAGGTTTCGGAATTATTCATCGTCATAAGTACAACGACTAGTCAGAGCCGGCTCAAATGGTGAATATTTTCATAAACCAAACCAACTGTAATGACCGGGTTCTAATTTGAAGACAGATTCTTGAGGCGGGCACGTCAATGTTGTTTGAGTAGGTTTTTATACCCTTACAGAGGTTAACGTAGATTGTGGTCCGTTTGGACTACTATATCAAAAAGTGGCATACGAAAACTCGGTGAAGGAGACTCTTTACCAAGTTTACTAATGATTTAGAGCTGCATGTATAACATAATATCCTAAAATTTTAATAATATCGGATATAAAGCAGACTACTACGTTATTATTGGAACAGACACTGCACTGCATGTGTATGCGAGTACACATACAATGGGCTTGCTATAAAGAAGCGGAAGGGCGGGTACAGCGAAGTTGAAAGGGATAGAGTTTTTGAACATACGTGGGAAGTTTAGCTTCAGTTTTTGCATTACTGATTGAATTCTTTGGTCATCAGTGTTCAGTTCTATTTCATAATTCTTTAATGGTTCATATTTGATTTTTTTCAAATTTACTTTCGGTTGGTTGGTTTGATTTGCACTTGAGATCGAATTTCCAATAAATATTCGTTTTTCGACTTCTTGATTTAAATGACGATATTTGTATTTTCGTTTGGAATATTTATTTGTCGGATTACTTCAGATTTTGCTGGGAGTATTGTGGTATTACTGTCACAGGTGTGTAATATTGGGATGTTTATTGGAAAATCTAAATTTTTCGGTCCTAATATTAGTGAATCGTTTGGTTGACTGACACAAGGGTTAAGGGCTGAGGGAGGCGAGCTTTCACCGCTCTCCCGAACATGCCCACCGCTCTCACCACTCTTAGTTAAGTTAGTTTATAGTTCAATTATTAATGTGAATAAAGCCAGAAGTGAAAATATAATATGTGTGCGTGTGCACTTTTTATGAGCCTAAAGAAGGAAAGAAACTTCTCTTAGCTGCCCCCAATTAAGAAGGAAGTTCTGCCCCCCCACCAACAATTGGTCCTTCGACCCGGATACCAAGATCTACTCGAACCTCAGCATCGGTGGAGTTTGATATACATAGTTTGATATGTATTTGAGAACATGTACATGCCTCCAGCATCCGTACCCATACTCACATACATATAATTGGCTTCCCTTGATTTTCCTAATCGCTAAATTACTTTCGCTCATAATTCCTGCATTTAATTCGTTTTTTCCTCTTCAAAAGAAAGAAATTTGGTCCGCCACACCCCATAAAGTTGGGGCATATCCAGCAGTCAGATCGAAAAAAAAATTTATATTAATTTTTTATAGAAATTTATATTCATCCAATCAATTTACACCTCTGCATATTTTCAAGCACAATTGTTACATTTTAAAGCGTTCCAAGTATCTTTGGTATCGTATCTTTGGTTTTTTATTTGAATTGCAGAGTGATCGAATCGTTCCAAGTCGTGATTGGGGATCTCATTCATTGGTTTTTTCGGAACCGTTTCAAGTTATCCCAAACGAGGAGTACCAGCCCTAACATTCCTTCCTTCAGAGCGCTTCAGCAAGCCAGCAAGCCATTCAGTTTGTAGTCGACACCCAAGTCACTTCATTGTCCGAGGTCAGGGTATTTACCCTCCAAGTCCGTTGTGATCGAGTTCGAGCGTTGTGGGAGAGGGTCGAGCAGAAATATGAGAAATGCGAGGCTTTCCCAGATAATAAAGACGGTAGCTCTGAAGTTTACGAACGATGCACGGCGCGATAAAGCACGCTTATCCATGAATCGTCTACGCCTACTCCTCCGAACCGTCATGGCTCCACCTCTGCACCAGCAGAACGAGGCTGTCGCCTTCCACCCATTGACACAGAGGTCTTTACGGAAGATTACCTTAAATGGCCTACTTCCCGTGATTTGTTGACGGCCATCTGCAGAAGCGATTGTCAAATTTTCCCCGTTAAAAAGCTAGTCCAGCCAGTACCATCTCCTAGCAAAAACGAGCGGTGAAGCCAACCTCATTGCAGCAAAATTCCCGCTTACAAATGATGGATTTGAAACCGCATGGAAAGCAGTCAAACAGCGTTCTAAAAATAAGCGACTTATCGTGAACAGCCAATTTACTTTTTGACCTGTCTAAAATTTCCAATGAGCCCGGAAAGGCATTACAAGATCACCAGAATGCTCTGCAGGGATCCATTTGTGCTTTTGAGTACTGTGGCCTGCTAGTCACCACGTAGGGTGGCATGTTGGTATTTTTCTCTTCCATCAAATGGCCGAAAAACACCCTTTCAATGTGGGAACAATCTCTTGGAGATAAGACTGTCATTCCAGAGTGGCAAACGATGGACGATTTCCTTACCGAGCGGTTTCGTACGCTCGAAGCGGTTGAAAATTCAACTGCAATGGCTATTTCGGTTCCCACATCCAATCCTCCAAGAAACCCACTTCCAGTCACACGAAAGGATAATACATTTAAAGCCAAGGTGACCACCAAGCCCAAGTCCTGTGATCTCTGTATGAAGGAGAATCCCCCGGTGCGTCGATGTTCCTGCTTCCTTCAGATGCGCATGCCAGAGAGGGTGGCATACATAAAGAAAAAGTCCCTGTGTCTGAACTGTTTCGCAGGATGGCATCAAGTAAAAGATTGCCCGAGTCAACATAACTGCTCCACATGCAAGGGTCGTCACAATACGCTCTTGCATAAAGACGCCCGACTGGAGAATAGTCCAACGCCGGTCCCAGCGCAGCCAAACAGTCAGGACCAAGGTGACAGGCATTAACGGAAAGGTCAATAGGACCTTGAAGGTCCTATGTCACATGTCACATAAGCATTCGGTCATCGCATGGACCTCCAGTCGAGACAGAAGCTTGTGTCCTATCCCAAGTTGCCGATGATTTGCCTCCATGTACGATAGCGGACACTGGAAGTAATGCCCAATATTCCGCTAGCTGACCCCTCCTTTAGATTAAAGGCGAAGATCGATCTGCCTCTTGGTATACCAGCGGTGACCATTTCCGGTATTGATGTCATACCAGCGGTGACCCTTTCCAGCATCTAGACCGAAATGTGCGGTTCTTTACTGGCACAAAAGACGAGATTCGGTTGGGTCCCCGTTAGTTCGTATGCCACGTTCACCGAGAGGGTCGCTTTAAGCAGAGAGAGAGCACTTGAAACTCTTCTCACAATGTTTAAGGAGATGGAGGATCTACCGGTCAAAGCGGTAGATTCTGATTCATTTTTCGAGGTCAATTTTCAGAAGACCACAAGGAGGGATGTTTCGGGGATATACATGGTCTCACTTCCGTTTCGAGACACAAGCAACATCAACCTCGGTCACTCCAGACCAGGTGCAATGGCTCAGTTCCCAAAAAACGATGGTCGTCTCCTAAAAAAAATAAGCAAAACTGAGTATGACGCCGTCATCCAAGAGTATTTGGACTTGGGCCACATGCGTCAGGTGCTACTTGACGGCAGTAATAACAACTTTTATTTGCCACACCCTGCAGTTTTTAAGCCCGACAGTACCACAACGAAGGTACTGGTAGTGATTCGATTCTGACAGCGGTGAGAAGCACACGTGTCAAGAAATTAAGTGCTTAACAATCGGTGTTTCTGAAGTTTCTTTTCTACAATTAATTATTTTTTGAGTGTTTAATACAAATACTCGTAATTATGATTGAGCATAATGCTCTCGACGATATGGACGTCAATTCTAATGATATGGACCTAGAAAAAATACTAGGTAACTCCAGAAAACGAAAAAGTGTTTACTCTCCCACAAAGCATGAAAAAAAAAATTCGCGCACTAACTACTACGAATTATTAGACATTGATTCGCAACGGTGCGACGAAGAAGTGATTGAAAGCTTTACGCAGCATGTGCAATTACAAGCAGGTCTCAATAAAAGACTAAGTGCACAAAGCAAAAACTGCGATATAATAACAACAACAGCTTCAACAGGTGAGCCCATACCATCACCGTCAACATCCAAAGCTGCAAAAAACACCTCAACTATAACGGCGTGTACAGGGCCCAATGCAGAAAATATTAAAAAGTCCAACAAAAACAACAACAAACATATACATTGTGTTTAACATTGAAGCAAAACAAATAATAAAATTAATTAAAACTGGTTTAAAAATTACACAATTCACTATCAGAGAACTAAACCAAAACAAAACTGCCGTTTTCTTGACAAACCTGAACGATTACCAAAAAGTACGTGGTCACCTGGAAAAATCCAACGCTCAATTTTTCTCCTATACACCTAGGAGTCTCAAAACCAAAACATACCTAATGAAAGGCCTAAGTGGGGATTCAGACGTACAGGAAATTTTCAGTGATTTAAAAAGTTTTGAATCAGAAGCTCTAAAATTCATACAAGTAAAACCCTTCAACACAAAATCCTCTGTGGAACGGAAAATTGTCTTACCTATGTTTTTGGTTCAAATAAGCGCCGAAAGCAGCGCAAACGCTTTAAAAGCAATTAAAGCGATACAACATCATTGCATTAAATGGGAGCCACTGTGCCGAGCGGAGACTCCCCAATGTAGAAAGTGTCAACGTTTTTTTCACAGTTCTGCTAACGGTAACCTTCCATCCAGATGTGTAAAATGTGGTGCCCATCACGGCATCGCACCCTGCCCCATCCTCAAAAACTCTGAGTGTAACAAGGAGGAACTGTTCTGTGTACTCTGCAAGAAGAGTGGCCACCCGACCTCGTATATAGGATGCGAGCGATACAAAGAACTCCAACAGGGGAACAGGGATCAAAAAAGACAAACACCATTAACCCAAAAATATTCCACTAAGCTAATTAACCCTAATATAAGGTGGAGGCGTCGCAATACTAATAAAAAATAGTATAAAATATCAGAGACAATATAATCACAATCAAACCTTTTCTCCTACATTGAGGCATGTGTGGTAAAGCTTTATTTACAGTCTAATAAATGCATATTTCTGGTTGCCGTATACTGTCCTTCAGGAAATGAAAGCGGTTCATTTCAAAACGAACTTAACATTTTATTTGAAACATTTAAGCCTGACAACACTAGCCATCACTATATTATAGCTGGTGACATGAACTGTAAACATACAAATTGGGGTAATTCATGCTGCAATCCAAAGGGTAACTCTCTTCAAAACTTCTTGTGTCGCAACGAAATTAGATATCGTTGTAATTTATATGCCTCCCAAACACCATCTTTCGAAAGCTCAAACTCCTTCTTAGATATTTGCCTGTCAGATCATAACTTAATGATACACAAAACTAATGAATCTGTGAACTGCTTAGAATGCTTGGACTTTGATAGTGACCACCGTGCAATTGTAATAAACGTATCTTGCCAGGGTAGAGACGATTTTTTTCGTCTTTCTGAACCACTACAATTATTAAAACGCGATTTTAAAAGAACCAATTGGGTCTCATTTAAGAATAAATGTTCGTCCTTGCTTCAAAGAGAAAAACATGTTAGATAACATCCTCACAACGGCAATCAATAAAAGTGTGCCAAAATACAAGAATACACATACACTAGACATACTCACTAAAAGTAGCGTTATCAAAAAACTACAAAAAGAAAAAAGCAAAGTCCTAACACTTATAAAAAAACACAATCGGCTAGAACAAATAGTTCCACTCTCTACTCTACAACTAGCAAAAACCAAGTTAAAACTTATGAAGAAATTATGACTGAAAACATAATATTGCACTACAACAAGATGGTGGAGTCTCAGCTTCTTAACTTAACTCCTTCTGATCCACTTAAATTTCCAACAATTAAAAAATGTGTTCTTAAAGGTATCAGCCATCCTTTAGATCACATAACCATACCAGACACTCGATTTCAGAAATCTCCTGCAAACCCCGATTTCCTTTACAAAGACCCTGCTTCAAACAATTTAGTGCTGGAAAATGAGCAGGCCATTCTCAACTTTATACTTAATTTTTTTGAATTGGTCCACTCTGAAAAACAGAGTGCAGGGACCAATTCTGTCCATAGCAATGTAGAGTATCAATCAATATTCAATCAATTTTTAGATATTAAAAATAGATTTGACAACTTACAATCTACACTTATTGACTTTAGCGAGAACAAAAGAGCTAGTTGCCTAACCAAAAGCCAGACTGAAGACTATTTTATTACAAGCAATGAACTAATTCATTCTCTATTACATCGTCTCCCATGTTACTTTCGCTTACACCATCTTCTTGTCCCTTTTTATGCTCTTCTTTTCAGATTGAAGTACCCAGCACAAGCCCTGGTGTACCTCAATCTATCCCTCACGAGAACTCAGATCAATCACAGGATCATGCTGGCTCTCAATCACTTGCGGAACCCAATGCTCCTCCGCCTCCACTAACTGTAATGCCTCATCGCAAAGAATTATTTATCTCTAGGCTTGCTCCAGACACTTCTGAGTCGTCTGTGGCCGCTTACATTGGTAATATATGCCCTGCTAAAGTTTTAATTCAAAAGATTAAGTTTTCTAGGCCTCGCGAAATCTCCTCTTTTAAAATTACAGTACCCAATGAGTATTTCTCAGCTATGGTTGACACTAATTTCTGGCCAGAGGGCATAGTTGTACACGAGGTTGCGCCCAATAAGCGCTCCCGTCCGTTGCCTGTCCACCTTCCTAATTTATCTTCTGCTTCAAAAAACTAATAACGTCTAGTCTTTGCATCCATTATCAAAATGTAAGAGGACTTCTTACCAAGCTCTCGAACCTGTTCTGTGATAGCCAAACCTTTTCGGCTGACATATTAGCTTTCTCTGAAACTTGGCTTAACTCCTCTGTTTTTGATAATGAAATTCTTTCTAATAACTTTATTTCTTATAGGCTTGATCGTGTTGGTCGTCGTGGCGGTGGAGTACTTATTGCTGTTAACTCGAATCTGTGTTCAAGTGTTGTGCCGATTGATCTGCCCTTAGGTGTTGAGTTTATTTGCGTCGAAGTTACATTTATTTTATTTATTTATTTATTTATTTATTTATTTATTTACGTCAACTAACACAGCAGTCGACGAAAAAGCTTAAGCTAAAGACAGATAGTAATTAAATGAAGAAGGTAGCTTAGCTTTATACACAACTAAACATCCCCGGCCCGGTGGAGGTGTTTTATTTGCACAAGGTGCCAGCTATGCCCCGATTCACAGCCAATGTGGCCAGGGATGAGTTGCAGCCAATCCAAGTCCAGAATATTTTCATTGGTTTCGCTGTAGATGATTAAAAAGTATAGCGCGAAGAGAAGTGACAGAAAGATGAGGAGAGATAAGGTGAGAAAGGTTGTTAAAAGATTGGCAAAGAACACGAAGAGGTTCGTGAAGAGAGTAGTTAGTCAGACATCTACTAAGGTGAATAGGAAAAAAGTTTCTGGTCCGACGTGAGGGAACACAAAAATACAGCGTATCTAGTAAATTGGTAGAAATGACTTCGCCGTTGACTAGTTTATGGAGAAAGAGAATGCCAAAAACAAGCCTACGGTTATAAAGTTCAAGTACATGTTCCATTGTGCACCATCGTTCAAAGACTTAGGCGTTATGTTTGACCCAAAACTTTCATTTAATGCTCATATTTCTTCTATTGTCAATAGAGCATGCAGCCTTCTTGGCTTCATTAAACGTTGGGCCAAAGAATTTGATGATCCCTATGTAACAAAGGTTTTATAAACTTCGTTAGTTCGCCCTACTCTAGAATATTGCTCGCCAGTGTGGAACCCGCAATATGATGTTCACCAGCGTAGTATTGAATCGGTACAGAAGCAATTCCTTAAGTTTGCGTTACGCGGTCTTTATTGGGACCCGAGTCTTCGCCTACCTTCTTATTCTAGCAGACTTCTTATTAATCTTCCTTCACTTTACAACCGTAGGCTCGTTTTTGGCATTCTCTTTCTCCATAAACTAGTCAACGGCGAAGTCATTTCTACTAACGTCACGTCGGACCAGAAACTTTTTTCCTATTCACCTTAGTAGATGTCTGACTAATTACTCTCTCCACGAACCTTTTCGTGTTCTTTGTAACGGGTAACGTATAGTTGTGGCTGGTCATGCAGTAGCTGGATATCTGCTGGCACGCTGTAAATTTCCGGCACTAGCTCGTGGACAAGGGGGTGTAGTTCTGCCGAAACCCAGTTACCACAATTAATTATACTTCGCCGACCTGCCTGCTTTTCTCATTGCTATATTATTAAAAGTGAGCGTGCATGCGACAAGAGAGAGAATACAAAAAAAAATCAAAGATAGAAAAAAAAAGATAGAAAAGAAATATAGAAACAAAAGATGGAATTCCCTACGCTGATAATGCAAGATGCATTTTTACAGTCGCAATCACTGGTGGATTTGTGATTGACCTTTGCCCACCCTTCCTATGATCATCGGCCGCTTGAAGCTTCAGCTTCAGATGATCCCTTTTTCTTTACTGGGGAGACATGTGTAGATGGATGAATTCAACGATAAATTTTAAACAGACATTATAAAATTGTATTAATTATCTAACAATAAGAGAAAAAAATTTAGATTATTAATCATACTTAAATAACTATGCGCTGCGTCGCACATTTTTTTTAATGCACTGCGATGCATATTTTTTTTTCATAATTATAACAAACTATGTCAAATTGTGCGGCATTAAAAGCTGTCCAATTAGAGTGTGGCCTGAAAACCACACGCAAAAATAGTCAGGAATATATCTAAAAAAAATATATTCTTATGCTAACGAAATTTAAAACAACAATTTTCATATTTCTACAATTAAAAAAAAAATTTAAAATTTAAATTTGAAAATTCTAAAATCAAAAAAAAATTTTTTTTTAACCCTCTACCGCATACAAAGCCATATATTGCTTCTCACTTTCAATAATTTTTTTTTTGTGTAAAACGGTACTTACGAATACCTCTTGTTATCAGTTATTTTCTTTGCACTATTTTCTGTAGGATTTTGATGTTTATAGGTTGTTTGTGTTGCCTTATCGCAAGTTCCAATCAGTTTTCTAAAAAACACTTTTGTCGCTAAAAAGTATTTTTATTTTTAAAGAATATAAAGTTTTCTTTTATAAAAATAAATAATTAGAGTATAGGTATGCATTACAAGTACTAATTTACGCAAAAAACTGCGGAAGCCATATATGGCTCTACATGCAGTAACGCGTGCATGATATATTCTAAGTATCCATATCCGGAAGGGGCCCCTAATTTGGGAGTAAGCGGAAATGTTGTATCAAGATTATCGGTAACCATACCAAAAGGAAAAAACTTCAAACTGTTTTCCGACAATTGGTCCACTAGTCCCAAACTTCAAGTCTACCTTATAAAAAATGGCATATTTGCTTTGGGTAAGGTAAGGATTAATCGAATACCTAATTCATAGATTTCAACTGAAAAAGAATTGAAAAGGCAAGGACTTGGAAGCATGGTCAAAAAAGTTACTAATATTGATGGAGTTCAGTTTGACCTTGTCTATTGGTTTGACAATAAGGTAGTTTTCTACTTTCTACTTACGTTGAAAGCAATCCTGTTTCATCGGAAAACCGATGCAGTAAGAAAGACAAAAAGTATATAGACATCGATTCTCCTAAGGCAGTTGATGTGTACAATTACCATATGGGTGACGTTGACTTACTGGATTCTTTACTAGAACTTGCGTTCAAGAGAGTGGTATACAAAATTTTTTTTCCATATGATTGATGTGTGCGTGGTTAATCCATGGATTTGACCATGAAATTCCCTTGAATTCTGTTCGGGTGGACAATATTGGCCTTTTCCCACATGGAAAAAGCAAAGGCAACTCTACCACAACAATTATTCTTTCCGCTCATACACTTTTTGTGAGAAATGCAATGTATTTCTATGCTATAATGACAAAAGAAACTGTTTTACCAATGTTCACCTAATTGCATGGAAAGCCATATATGGCAAACTTTAAAAAGCGCTAAATGCATAGAAAGCCATATAAGGCTTAATTTTTTTCCCCCAAACTAATTTTTACTTACTTTTTTACTTTTACGCAAAAAAAAAAATAACAAAATAAATAAATAAAATAAAATTAATTTTGCAACGAGATCATATTTTATAAAGGTTTCACAAAATTTTTTTTAACAAATAAATTGTAAAAATGGGTTGGTTCGGTAGCGACGATACCCAAGCAAAAGATAATACGACCAATGTGGTCAATATGTCAGAATTATTGATCACACTGACGATATCAATGCTTTATGGCTGCTACTGCTTATATTAACTATAGTGTCAGTATGTCAATTTCTATGGACCCTTTACGTCAAACATAACAGACTAATGAAGAAAAAATATATGAGCAGAGCCAATAATCTAGACAGGATTTAAAAACAATTAAAACCCAATATGACAGAAATTATTGAAAAAATTTATAGTAAGCACCCAGATTTCAGGCTAAACTCATTGATAATATTGCAAAAGCGGATAAAGGGGGTAGTTACTACACTCAAAGAGCTAGAGGCAATAGCCGAGGTATCTACAACTCCTATGGAAATAACAATTACTACAATGATAGAAGAAACAATAGAGGAGGACGAGGTTATAGCCGAGGTAGTTATAACTCAAACCGAAACAACAATCATAACAGGAACGGCTCTAATAGTAACAATGGCAATAATGTCCGAATTACCCAAAGCGACCAGGGAAACGGACAAGCTCCTCCAAATGCTCAAAATTAGAAAATAAAGTCTATTCTATTAACCTAAGTCTTAATAATTTCGTATCATTTAAGAATGTTAAAACAAATAAGAAAATAAGATTCTTAAATGATACCGGTGCAGACATTTCTATAATAAAAGAAAATTCTGATGTATTCCATGACATGCAAGTAAATAAAACCATAGACATTCGAGGCATATGAGAAGGAGTAATAAACTCCAAGGGCCTAGTCTCAATTGAATTGCAGACAGATAAATATATTATTCGATACGAATTTCATCTGCTTCATTCAGATTTCGCAATCCCATGCGATGGAATAATAGGATTAGATTTCATAAAAACTTTTAATTGCAAATTAGATTACAATAATTCAGAAGATTGGTTTATACTTAGACCACGAAATTTAAAGTACCCAATTTATGTTTCAATAACATTTCCTGATTGGAAATTAGACCGGCTGTTTATGTTGCAAAGCCCAAAGTATTTGGGTCCGATTCTTAAATACCACAGATAAATGCCAAATAGTAGGCGTTAACAATATAAAATTTGAATCACTCGCGAACTACGATATAGTTCAAAATAACAAAGATATAAGAAAAGAATCTGTAATTCATAAATTGAGGAAAAATTTCCCAATACTATTTAAAGACAAACTCGATAAGTTATGCACCGACTTCACACCGAACCAATCACAACAAATAATTTTTATAAACAAAAATTAAGACTTAAGGATGATGAACCGGTACATGTGAAAAATTACCGCAATCCGCATAGCCAAATAGAAGAAATCCAGCGACAAGTTGAAAAGATAATTGAACAGGGTATTGTTGAACCGTCTGTCTCGCCTTACAATTAGAAGAGTACGACTTTACAGTAGAGTATTTGAGAGGTAAAGATAATTTTGTAGATGACGCCTTATCGCAGATAACTATATACGAATTACAGGATATGAATACAAAAGTCCTAAAAGTCACTACCAGGCAACAAAGTAGACAGAAAAACTGCGCAGTTAATAACGAAGAACTTTTGCCAAGGCAAAAACTTCAAGATGCTTTTAGAAGCCCAACGTATACGAAGTCATCAATAATGATGAGGTACGGAAAGTAATGACCTTGCGATTAACAGAATCTAAATGTTCATTGAAACCTGGAAAGAAAGATATAGCATTATATTGAAAACATTAAGAGTAGCGCTACTCCAGCCGGTGACCCTAATAGAAAATAAAAAAGAAAAAGAAGCAATACTGTCTACATACCATGATGATCATATTCAAGTCATACTAGCATTACCAGAACGCTGGCAAAAATCAAAAGATGCTACTATTGGAAAAATATGGGACGCCATATCAAAGAGTACATGTCATAAGTGCCAGGTATCAAAAACGACGACACATACGAAGACCCCATGATAATAACAGAAACACCAGTAATGTAGCTAAAGCTATATTCGAAAATCTTATACTACAGTACGGTCCAATGAAAATACTTATTACGGACATGGGAACTGAGTATAAAAATCAGATTATAACAGATATGTGCAAGTACATGAAGATTAAAAATCTAACATCAACAGCATACCACCACCAGACTTTAGGGACAATAGAACAAAGTCATAGAACATTCAACGAATATATTCGTTCATACATATCAGCAGATAAGTCCGATTGGGATGTTTGGATACAATATTTCACTTATTGTTACAACACAACACCCTCGGCAGTGCATGAATATTGTCCATACGAACTATTATTTGGAAGACTACCAAATCAGTTCATAGATTTTAATAAAATAGATAGAATAGATCCTATATACAATTTAGACGACTACTCTAAGGAAATAAAATTTAGAATAGAAATAGCATATAAAAGAGCTAGGATAATGTTAGAAAACCATAAGTTAAAGAACAAAAAATACTACGATAAAAATACTTCAGATTTTGATTTACAAATAGGAGATAAAGTCTTGTTAAGGAAAGAAATAGGTCATAAACTAGATGCTAAATTTATAGGCCCTTATAAGGTAGTGAGTATATAAGATAATGATAATATAATAATTGCAGGTGATAAAAATAAAAACCAGAAAGTTCATAAAAACAGGTTAAAACCATTTATAAAATAAAAATCGGAATGATCAATCGTAATAATAATAACAATTAAAAAAAAATATATATACATATATATATAATATCGAATTTTTTTTTATCTTAACAATTTAAAAAAAATTAAATAAAAAAAAATTTAAAAAAAAAATCAAATTAAAAATAAAAAAAATAATATATATATTTTATAATTTTCATTATAATTAAGTTCATCATATTAATTAAAAAAAAAAGAGAACACAAAAAAAAGAAGACATTTAATTTAATTAAATAACTACGTATAAATACTACGTTATTTTTAAGAAGAGGGAGGTGTAGTATGTTCAGTAATAAAATAATAATAACCGACGCAATGTAGAGTATTCTACATATAAAAGCGTAATATGCTCAACACATGATATTGTATACTACATGTTCACATAGTAGTCGCTATGCATAAACAAGGCGAGCGCATAATATATGCAAATGTAATGCGACCCCACTTATATGTGGCTGACCACCAGCGTGGGATCTGCCCCGTCGGCATATTCTCTAAGCCTTATGCGCCTGCTAAATATATACATATACACATACATACATACTACGCTCTCTCGTTCTGCTGCCTCCAGCGGCAGAACTTATATACTTAAGATTTGTTAGGCTAAGCACAAGACCATTTTTTAAATAAAATTCATTCGGTTTTTACCGACAAGAATAAACGCAACGTTTCTTTAATTGACTTATTTCTACATGGCAGGATCTCTCACGGTCGCCATCCTATCTAAGCTGGAAAACAATATAATCATTTTAACTTTTATTCTACAAACGATGGTTGAGCTGCAAGTGCTGCGCAAGCCCTTGAGTCATCGATTTGTCCTGATGAAAGACCCGACACCTATACTGCTGGGCACTGATTTTTGGCTAAAGCACAACGTCGTGATCGACTTTGATAAAATGCACCTAAGATTCCTCTGGGGTACCATGCCTTTACTCCGCGCCTCCGAAGCGCCATGTTTGGCAACACGCTCCGACACGCATGTCAGGTTGCAATGTGCGACGGCAAACCGTCCGACGCTTTCACTCGCTTTCAGTCACTCGTTTGACACCTTGAAGAAGTGTTTAACGACAGCCCCCGCTTTGGCGGTTCCTTATGACACCGGTCAATTTATTCTGAACACGAACGCCTCGAATTCAGGGGCGGGAGCGGCGCTCCATCAACCACAGGACGGACAAGAACGAGTAATCGAGTATTATAGTAAATGTTTCCAACCAGTAGAACGTAACTATTGTGTAACACGTCGACAGCTCCTCGCCGTGATCCGTGCCAACACTTGCATCATAATTTATATGGCCGTCCGTTTCTCGTACGGACTGATCATGCATCTTTACAGTGGTTGTACAACTACAAAGAACCGGAAGGGCAGATGGCACCTTGGCAGTCTAGTGTCGATTCGGTGTTCCCTTCGTCTTACACTCTGATCACGGACGCAACTTCGAGGCAGGTGTCCTTCAAGCCTGCATGCGGCTGATGACTGTTGAACACACAGGAACCCCACCGCTGCATCCACAATCGCTGCATCCACAATACCCTTTTTGCAAGGGTATAAAAAGGGTAAGGTAAAGCAAATAAAAAAAAAAAAAAATCCAGACGGCCGGTGCTAGCTTTGACCGCGTCAAAGTTTGCATATACTTGCAACTTATTTGCTAACTCTGTGGAAAAACGTTTTATCTAAAAAGGCTAATGTTTGCGAAAAAACGGCCCACGGACAGACGGACGAACAGACGGACGGACAGACGGACGGACAGACGGACGGACAGACGGACGGACAGACGGACGGACGGACGGACATGGTGTGAGGAACATTAATAATAATAATATCCCAACAAGCAAGCAGCAACACAATCCAACGCTGCAATGATATGCCAGATACAAGATACAGTCGAGACGCAAACCGATATACGACCAAGCCTAGCACTGACCGATCGAACCGAATCACGGCAAATGATTTACGATCAAACATGGCCGATCGAACCACACGCAACCGCTGGCGATTTCGTACAAGCGGGAAGATGCGTAGGATGCATAATATGAGAAATCGGCAACCAAAGATACAATATACGACCAAGTCTAGCACTGACCGATCGAACCGAATCACGGCAAATGATTTACAATCAAACATGGCCGATCGAACCACAAGCAAACGCTGGCGATTTCGTACAAGCGGGAAGATGCGTAGGAAGCATATTATGATAAATCGGCAACCAAAGATACGATATACGACCAAGTCTAGCGCTGATCGATCGAACCAAATCAAGGCAAATGATTTACGAGCAAACATGGCCGATCGAACCACACGCGACCGCTGGCGATTTCGTACAAGCGGCAAGATGCGTGGGAGGAGGAACATAAGAAATCGGCTGTATAAGAGCGAATGAAACGAGGCTTGAGGGCATAATCACAAATCAAAAGAGGGCATTGGCCTAGTGAGAAAATCCAAGAGCACAGAGAGGCAATAAGAGAAGTACATGCACTAGCATAGCATGCGTGTGGTTTGGGGAACAATACGCGGGAGAAGCATACACTCACACTACACGTATACTATGCGTGTATGACCGCGAGAGAGAGTACTGGTGGCCAATGCAGGTACTCTCTGCCTACGTCACGCAGGCGACACCGAAAGCAATTAGATCGCGAACAGGAGAAACCAAACGAACAAAAGAGAGTAAAGGTGAGGCCCAAGCAAGCCCGTGAGATGGGTGCGGGGGATGCATCGTGCCGAAACGAAATCAAGTGAGGGCTATGCTTATGAATCGGGGAGTAGGGGGGAAAGAATAAATGCAAGAAACGATAATGGCTTGCGGACTTGTAGGGGGAATATGCAAGCCGAAGAGGGAGGGATGAGCAATGGGGAAGCCCTCTATCCAATGGATAAGATATGCGCATTATATTGCGATACATATAAAATGAACTACAAATACTTATTAAAATAAACAGGCTAACTATTGTAAAATAATAGATTAAGTTGAATATAGCAAATATTTGTATGTTCTAGTTCTAGTGTGGGGGGATTTGGGCGAAGTTGGGTATGGCGAGTGGATCAAGGGGAGCGACGGGCGACGGCAGCGCCGACAGAGAAAAGAAAGCAGCGAAAGTCAACGGGATAAGATGGGCGGCCAATAGGAAAGCGACGCCAATAGGAGAAAGTGATAGAAGCCAACATAGCGACCGAGATGCTATGCAGGCAAGGAAGAAAGACAAGGACAAGGAAGCGAATGGGCGCGCAGCCACAAAGAAAGTGGACACATATGCGCTAAGGATTTAAGGGACTATCACCACGCATAGCAACAAGTGGGTGCGTGGGTGAAAGCAGAGGGCCGATGGAAAAGTACCAGCTGTATAGCGGTACTACACCAATCGATTACTGAGGCCGTGGAAGCTGCCTATATAAAGGCAACCCAGGCCACGAGCACGCAAAGACCATCTTAAAAACGCGGCTGAAGGCACTGAGGTGGAAACAACATCCCTAGAAGATCAGGATACGCCAGGAAGGTGAAAGAAAGGCCTTAGGATCTATCCTATGCTAGGATCTATCCAATCAGCGTTCCAGAGATATTCTGAAGAGGGAGATACCAGTCAAAGCATCTACATTGCGAGTCTGAAATAGGAACAAGCGGAGACAAAAGGAATGAGAGACGGACTGCAGCCACCAGCGAAGGACCCAAACCACAATCAGCGCTGTCCAATTTCGAGACTTCCCCAGAGAAATTAGTCATACCCAGCCGAGCCCAAAAATATTATAAATAAATACGTGCTTTAAAACCATTAATCAAACAAACGAGTTCTAATTTTACCAGGGCACAAAATAAATTTTGTTGAAAGGATCGTTACAACTGGCGCCCAACGTGCTACACTGGTGAAATTTAGACACAAAAACTACAATTTGTAAATCAACAAAAAAAAAAATTCAAAATGGGAAAAGGATGGATTTACCACATGAAGAAGGAGGATCTGGTACAGACAGGCAGGAAATGAGGAAACAGCTAGGCGAGTGGGTAGAAAACAATGAAGCGGACCAAGACTGGAAGGATGAAATAAATAGATACAAAATACGAAGACATTATAAACAAGGAATCTGAGTCATTCAAAAAAATAAATATCGCCACATTGGCAATTCCTCCGTTTCTACCACCAAGATGGGGAAGCGAAGGAGCACTGGATAGCACCGAAAACAAAAGGGATGTAAGGAGACAAACAATGGAACCCAGGAAGACGGTGCTAAATACAACAAGCAAGACCACCGAGCACTCAAATAATACATCGCGAACAACAAACAATGGCGATCGTGGAAAGAGTTTGTGGAGGGATTCAAGAAATACTTTCTTCCAGGAGGTTTCTTCAACAAACTGGGTGATCAAGTCAAAGCTAGTAAACAAAGCATTCATGAGTACTTCAAGGACTACATGGTGGACTTGCAAACAATGATGAGACCCCTTAAAATACCAGAGTACGAACAATTGGAGGTCATATTGGAAAATTGCACTCCAGATTTGAAAAGAAACCTAGATGAGCTGATGCAGTTGGCAGAAGAACACGAGATGCTCGAACAGGAACGATCCGATTTCCATCGCGAAAACAGTGCTCAAAGAACACACAAAAACCAATGAAACCACAGAGGAGGAAATAATCACGGGCCACTAGTCACACAGTGCCGAAGATGCCAGGACAAAAGCGTGGAGAATCATTCAAGACCAAACCAAGAAAATAAGAACATCCAAGACGGAAGAGTCGAGAACATAAACCAGTGAGGAATAAAGGAAAATGGGAGAACACCCACAAGCAGGTGTAGATGGCAGATGGAAAGGTGCGAGACATTGAAGAGCAATGGACAGGATACGTGAGATTCGGGAATAAGGAAATTCACATGCCATTCCTCGTCATGCCAAAGGGAATGGATGCACTGATTTTAGGGTGGACAATCCTCAGGACAATGAACAGAGATATATCGTGTGGAGGCCACAAAGTGCGAATACCGACAGTAAGGCGAATACAAGGCAGGCTGGTGGAAAGAATATCCATCATGGTGACTCAGAATGGTGAACAACAAGACATACAAAGTTTTCTGAGTCATGAGTTGAAGGAATTGGGGAAAGCTAAGGGACTATCAAAGGTGGGGATACATCGCATAACGATGATGGATGATATCCCAATAAAACAAAGGTATTACCCAAAAAATCCTAAAATACAAGGAGATATGAACCCAAAGGTCGATGAACTGTTGACAATGGGATGCATAGAACCATCACAAAGCCCATATAGCTCACCCATAGTGATGGTGAGAAAGGAACAGACAGGCAAATGGAGATTATGCGTAGATTTCAGACAGATTAACGCAAAATCTATAAAGGATGCATACCCAATGCCACTCATCGACTATGTCTTATATCAGCTACGCGAAGCAAAATTCATAAGCAGCTTAAATCTGAAGGATGGATACTGGCAGATTCGATTGGAAGAAAAAAGCACATAAGTCCCATCCGTAAGTCCAGATGGGTTTCAGTACGGAGTTGTATAGGAGGACTTTATACTCCAGACGTAGAGGGGACCGAGCATTGATGATCCAATGTAGGCTACTCGCTTTCAGTTTAAGCTGTGACTTTTTTCTTCGATGTGCTTGCGCCAAGTTAGTCTTCTGTCTAGGTGGATGCCAAGGTAAGTGACATCCACGGCTTGAGGAACTGGTACGTTGTTTAGCATTAGAGCTGGAAAGTTTCTTCTGTTAAGCGTAAATGTAACATGTTTGCATTTCTGCTCGTTGACCCGGATACGCCAGGTTGATAGCCATTGCTCTACCACCTTGGGGTGTTCCTCTAATTTTGCAGAGGCTTGCCATGTCATCGGCAAAAGTGGACGTTGTAAGTCCTAAACTAGTTGGTAAGTCTGCAGTGTACAGCAGGTAGAGCAATGGGCCGAGTACACTGCCTTCCGGTACACCAGTTTTGATTTCAAAGTCAGCCGAGACGGAGCCAATACATCTTACAGCGAATTTCCTATTGTAAAGGTAAGATTCCATGAGTTTGTGGGTGTACTGTGGCAGTTTTTGCTGGATTTTAAACATCAGATCCTCCAGCCAAACTCTATCGAAAGCCTGTGCAACGTCGAGAAAGACAGCCGCACAGTATTCTTTTAGTTCGAATGCTGTTCGTATTTCGGACGATTGACTTGTTCAATTGTACCATGTTTTTCGCGAAAGCCGAACTGGTGTGAAGAGATTTTGTTCTCCGATGCCAGAAATGAGTTTAGTCGGATCTGCAGGACCTTTTCAAAAAGCTTCGAAAGACATGGCAGCAAACTAATTGGCCTATAGGATGATGGCTTTGTCCTTTCCCACTTTAGGAATCATGATGACTTTTTCCATGTTCTTGGCAAGTAGCCAATTTTTATTATAGCGTTGAACAGTTTGCAGATATATTGTATGGCGATGATAGGGAGTTCTAGGATCATTTTCGGTGTGATTAGGTCATGGCCAGGGGCTTTTTCGGCTTTATGTGGTTTTTAATAACTGCAGTGATCTCGTCCGATTGGAGTTCCGAGTACTCATCCGTTAATGTGCTCGAAGGGGGAAGTACAGATGAGTTTGATGTTGGATTTGGCTGGAAAACCATTTTAAGATGTGTGCAAATACGGATGCCCTCTCTTCGTCACTGCGGGCCCATCCACCGGTTGGACTCCTTATCGGTGGAATTGTTTCTGTAGGAGCGCTTAAAGTTGGGTGGGCTTTCCACAGAGGATGTTTAGTGCTGGTTGGACTGAGCTTTTCTATGTATTTCCTTTGAGCCCAGCTTTCCTCTTGTCTTAACGCCTTGGAGAGGTTGCGATTAGTAGTGATCCGATTACGCGGAATCCTCTTGGTAACTGGGAAATCAATCGTTATCGATAAGCTTCTAGATAAGCAGGTTTTGATTCCGCATCAGTTCCTGCATACAGTTTTGCATGAACGTCATAAAAGTGGTCTTGTTTTGATTAAGGGAGATCAATAGGGCCTCTAAACCACTTGGAGTTTGCTGGCCAAGTTCTGGTGCGCTAGGTTGCGGATTCTGTAGATGATGGAGTGACGGGGTCTCTTTCGCGGGCTCCGTCTGTCCAGTTCGGAGCAGTACGCTAGGACTGGTTGCAGCAGTCATGTTAGATGATCTAACAGCCTTGGCGAAGAATACCTCCGGTGTAGTTTTGGAGGCGTTGAAGATGATTTTTGATCCTGTTGGTGGTTTGCGCCCGTTTAGGTGTGATTTAAGATCCTGGAAGACAGGACATCCTCTGTAGTTGGCCGTGTGGTTCCCTCCACAGTTGCTGCATAGTCTTAGTGCGACGTTGTTTCTGTCCTTGGTGCAAATGCCATATTCATGATGTTCGCCGCAGCCAACACACACTGACCTAAGATTGCAATTGTTAGAGGTGTCGTTGTATTCCTGGCAGTTTTTACACTGCGGTGGTTGGTGTCTCTTATGGGGCTTCTCTACGGTGATTCTTCTGTGCAATAGAAGCTGTAGGTTGTAGATCGGGTGCACTTCATTTGGCTTCGACCGCTTTGCATCTGGTTGGAGCTCGATTTTAAAGAGCGGCTGTGCGACTTTGTTCCTGTTGATGATGTTGACAACGGACTTGACCGCAAACCCTTCGACCAACGCGTCTG
Organism: Drosophila willistoni; assembly: GCF_018902025.1. Taxonomy (NCBI): domain Eukaryota; kingdom Metazoa; phylum Arthropoda; class Insecta; order Diptera; family Drosophilidae; genus Drosophila; species Drosophila willistoni. Next base: position 12,995,694 of record NW_025814047.1, read on the forward strand.
CTATTTCTTGAGTAGGGACCGAAGACTCAATCCCCTTTAACACAACCTGGATCCCTTTACTTCTTTTTAGTTAGTTAGTTGGTAAATATAGAAGTTGATGTTAGCATTACGGAGGTACTTTTCGATGATGCGGAAATTGTCCTGTTTGGGTTTGACATTTAATTTCTTTAATGTTACCCCTATTGAGTAGGGTTACAACAAAGTTATTTGCCACTACTGTTTCTACTAGCTTCGAAATCAGAGCGCAGCAGTTGGCTCCACAGATGTATAAAGGGGTTGGTCTAGCTGATTTAATTTTATCTACAGCGCCGGCTTGATCGTCTTGCTGATCGGCAAGAATTTTAAAACGATTCCCGCTAAGGGGTGCTAGTCGTTCATTTGGTTTGGTTATTTTCGGCGTATTGCCACTTTTTTTCTTTTGCGGGCTTAGCTTCCGCCCAGTTATTTTAATATATCTATCCATTCCAGTTTCGACAGAAGTCGTTGGGTTTACTATTGTGGTTGACTCTGGGCGACTTGTCGTTGACGGCTTGAGCCAGGTCAATACTTCGGCAGACGTTGCAGTAAGTAGTTGCTGTCAACGAGCTGACGGTGTTGGTCGGTGCAATCGGAGACCCAGTTATCGATATTGATGGAGAAGCACACTGCTCTCTCCACGGTAAGTTGCCTGTTGATTGCTGAGTGGCTGGCACTTTCAGTGTTATTGCTTACGTTAGCATTCAGTGGGGTCGGCGACACCACCGAAAAGTTCGCGTTGTTGCGTTGGACCGAGAGTCGACGCTCACGTTGTTGTTGTACAATTAGTTCTTGTAGCTGTTGCTGGTGGGGATCGAGAGAGCCTGGGCCCGAAATGGTGGACATGGCTTTTGTAAAAATAACGCACTTTTTTGTTGCAACTTAGTATTTATTGCTATTAGATTGCAAATAGCAATTGATTGTAAATAGGCGTCTCTGAGGCGACTGAGAGCCCTACACAAATTTTTGCAAACGCGGTCCTTTTTTTTACACTCAATTTTTGCGGAGTGCATTAAAAAACACGTCTGTACACGGCGGTAGTTGAATTGAATATGAGTTCAATTCACTAGCAGAATATTCAAGAAAATGCTAGATGAATGGGGATGCAAACACCAGCTAACGGCACCGTACACACCACAAGAAAATCCAACCGAAAGGGCAAACAGAACAGTGAAGATAATGATTGCTCAGTTTACGGAGGAAAATCAACGTAACTGGTATGAGAGTTGGCCAGAAATAACACTAGCAGTAAATACAAGCCAATCCGAGTTAACAGGTTTTACGCCAGCATACGTGATACAGGGGCGGGAACCAAGAATGCCAGGTGCGATATATGATAGTGTCATGACAGGCACTGGGAAACAATCCATACCACCGGTGGCAAAGGCGAAACAAATGCAAGAACTATTCGAGTTAATACGGCGTAATCTAAAAACAGCGGCGCAGGATCAGGCGCGACACTACCATGATCCAGAGGAGTGGCCGGTGAGGGTGGCCGAAATAATAAATGAATTAATTCAACAAGGAGGGCCGAGGAGAGTTAAGATAGTATGGGCGGGTCAAATTAGGTATAGAACTAGAATATCTCAGGGGTTAGTAAGAGTTTTCAGGGAAAGAAAGGTATAATAAGGGGGAAATAGATTAAGAAATATTGAATAAGAAAAGATGCGGAACGGGCCAAAAGAAAAGGAAAACGAAAATAATGAAAAGATGCCCAAATCCGCCTCCATGAACGAAAAAATACTCAGTATCCGCCAATAAAAGATGCGAGCTGAATCCGAAAAGAACCACATTCAAACACATAAAAAAGGCCGAAAAAAGTCAAAAGGGCAAGGTCGCTGCATAATAGATGAAGACCAGATTAAACCATGCATGGAGCTAGTAAACAAAAAAAAGGAGAAAATTCACATATATATAAAACAAACACAAGGGACAGGGTTTGGCAAATCCCTCCCGAAGAAGGGGGGGAGGGTGAGGAACATTATAGATAATAATAATATCCCACACAACAAGCAAGCAGGAACACAATCCAACGCTGCAATGATATGCCAGATACAAGACACAGTCGAGACACAAACCGATGGAGATACGATATGACCGATCTGACCGATCGAACCGAATCACGGCAAATGATTTACGATCAAACATGGCTGATCGAACCACACGCAACCGCTGGCGATTTCGTACAAGCGGGAAGATGCGTAGGATGCATAATATGATAAATCGGCAACCAAAGATCCGATATACGACCAAGCCTAGCACTGACCGATCCAACCGAATCACGGTAAATGATTTACGATCAAACATGGCCGATCGAACCACAAGCAAACGCTGGCGATTTCGTACAAGCGGGAAGATGCGTAGGAAGCATATTATGATAAATCGGCAACCAAAGATACGATATACGACCAAGTCTAGCACTGATCGATCGAACCGAATCAAGGCAAATGATTTACAAGCGAACATGGCCGATCGAACCACACGCGACCGCTGGCGATTTCGTACAAGCGGGAAGATGCGTGGGAGGAGGAACATAAGAAATGGGCTGTATAAGAGCGAATGAAACGAGGCTTGAGGGCATAATCACAAATCAAAAGAGGGCATTGGCTAGGTAAGAAAATTCAAGAGCACAGAGAGGCAATAAGAGAAGTGCATGCACTAGCATAGCATGCGTGTGGTTTGGGGAACAATACGCGGGAGAAGCATACACCCACACTAAACGTATACTATGCGTGTATGACCGCGAGAGAGAGTATGGTGGCAGGTACTCTCTGCCTACGTCACGCAGGCGACACCGAAAGCAATTAGATCGCGAACAGGAGAAACCAAACGAACAAAAGAGAGTAAAAGTGAGTGAGACGGGTGCGGGGGATGCATCGTGCCGAAACGAAATCAAGTGAGGGCTATGCTTATGAATCGGGGAGTAGGGGGGAAAGAATAAATGCAAGAAACGATAATGGCTTGTGGACTTGTAGGGGGAATATGCAAGCCGAAGAGGGAGGGATGAGCAATGGGGAAGCCCTCTATCCAATGGATAAGATATGCGCATTAGATTGCGATACATATAAAATGAACCACAAATACTTATTCAAATAAACAGGCTAACTATTGTAAAATAATAGATTAAGTTGAATATAGCAAATATATGTATGTTCTAGTTCTAGTGTGGGGGGATTTGGGCGAAGTTGGGTATGGCGAGTGGATCAAGGGGAGCGACGGGCGACGGCAGCGCCGACAGAGAAAAGAAAGCAGCGAAAGTCAACGGGATAAGATGGGCGGCCAATAGGAAAGCGACGCCAATAGGAGAAAGTGATAGAAGCCAACATAGCGACCGAGATGCTATGCAGGCAAGGAAGAAAGACAAGGACAAGGAAGCGAATGGGCGCCCAGCCACAAAGAAAGTGGACACATATGCGCCAAGGATTTAAGGGACTTTCACCACGCATAGCAACAAGTGGATGCGTGGGTGAAAGCAGAGGGCCGATGGAAAAGTACCAGCTGTATAGCGGTACTACACCAATCGATTCCTGAGGCCGTGGAAGCTGCCTATATAAATGAAATAGGAACCAGCGGAGACACAAGGAACGAGAGACGGACTGGAGCAAGCAGCGAAGGACCCAAACCACAATCAGCGCTGTCCAATTTCGAGACTTCTCCAGAGAAATTAGTCATACCCAGCCGAGCCCAAAAATATTATAAATAAATACGTGCTTTTAACCCATTAATCAAATAAACGAGTTCTAATTTCACCAGGGCACAAAATAAATTTTGTTGTGCCGAACATAGCCCAAGAGATATTGGAAATATCCCAAGGGACGAGAAAGGATGGTTACTATGGCTATTTAAGCTCGTCTCGTCGTGCTGATCTAGAATATAAGTTGACCCAAACGTCCGAGCATCCGCCGAAGCAGCGCTTCCCACGCTAAGCGCTGCATAACGTTGGATAAGCAACGGAAGAAGTAATGCGAGATCTTGCACATGACGAAAGATCAGCACTTTTGCAGTTATGTTAACACTCCAGGCTAGGCAGAAAATATATATGTCTCTAACTTAAGTTTTAGTCTTAATCTGAAGTCCAAGAAACTGTGGCTTGCAATAGAGAACAATAATTAATGATTATTAATGTTCACAATCAATAAATAATACAATGACCACATTACCGCCGTCGGATGCTGGGCTTTTTGTTGTTTTAGCCAGTCGCTTTAAGTTTTTACACCCTACGGAGTAACTCTGCTAATGGGGAGGGCCATTTCACATGCAAATTTGGCAAAAAATCATAATGTCTGATGAGGCGCATTTCAACTTGAATGGAGGAGTGAATAAACAAAATTGTCGGTTTTATGCTACTGAGAACCCTAAAATCATCGAAACGCAACCTCTTTATGACCAAAAAGTTACTGTGTGGTGTGGCATTTATGCCGATAAAGTCATCGGCCCGTACTTCTTTGAAAACGAAAATGGAGCAACGGTAACCGTGAATGGGGAGCGTTATCGGACAATGATAACCGATTTTTTATCGCCATTTGTTCGTGAAAATGAATTTAATAATTACTGGTACCAACAGGACGGAGCTACATGCCAGCGCATGACACGACCAATTTTTGGGCGAAATGTTCTCCGGAAGATTAATATCGAAAAACGGCGATTATGACTGGCTACCGAGATCACTTGATTTGACGCCTCCTGACTTTTTTTTGGGCAAAGTGATGCGAAATGCCGAAAATAGGGCACATTTTGCGGTCAAGACCAGAAGCGGGCATTTACGAGATATCATATTCAACCAGAGGGCCGGGGCTAACTTCGACCGCGTCAAAGTTTGTATACCCTGGCAACGTTTTTGGTTACTCTTTCCTTACCTATAGCTATTAAAGTGAAAAAACGTTTTATCGAAAAAAGCAAAAGAACGGCCTACATAGGAAATAACGAGGATATTGATAAATTTTAGATCTGTAGCTCTAACGGTCTAGGAGAAGTTTGCGTTGATCCAGACGGACGGACAGGCGGACGGACGAACATGGCTATATAAACTCGTCTCGTCATGGTGAGCAAGAATATATATACTTTATATGATCGGAGATGTTTCCTGCACACTTCTGAACAAAATTAATATACCCTTTTTGCAAGGGTATAAAAAGCCAAAACGAAATTCGCGAAAACTAATAATGGTAACAGAGCAAGGAAGTCAGCGACGATTGAGTTTTTTTTTGTCTTCGCGTGTTGATGATCGTCGTTCTAGCAATACGAGCCACTCAACTTATGATATTCGGTTAACTCGGGTGAGGGTCGGGTCAATAAATTAAGTCGAATTGTTTTTTCCCCACCAATGCTTTTAGCTCCCATACGATACACCTTAGAATTGTAGTTTATTTGTAACTTTTTAATATTAATTTGGTATTGTAAGTGCTAAGGTCACTTTTTTATGCACAACTTTTTATAAACTTCCTCATTAAACTTGAGTTTCTGCGAGGGTTAATAGTTAATTTAGGAAACAATTAGAAGGCTTGATGTTCAAAAAAGATAAAATATGACAGACACTTTAAATTAAAAGTATCCAAAACGGCACCTGCAAGTCGAGAGCAACCACACCAAATAGCCGCCGAGCCAGAACCGGACCCTTAATGCGTGCGCGCTCGATCTGCAATTTTTACCTAGCCCGTAAAGTAAAGTACAGTAAAGCTTAATAAACCTTTAAATTTTATGACGCCCAACAAACTTCTTTCAAATAATTGTTTTCATGTAGCATCAAGCATAATTGTTACACAAAAATCTATAGGCATCCTTATAGGCAAAATTGCAGACCCAAAGGAATTGCAGTAGGTTTCCATTCAGAAGGAAAATACGCACCACGATTGCAAAGTTTATCATTAGGGATACCCAAATCCTAGGTCAATTGCATACCGAAGCTACGACACTGGGTTACTTCAAAAATTTTCTAATGGTGTGTATATAGGCCTCCGTCAGGTCTAGGTAACTCAGTTGGTTTTTTTTTTCTATAGTCTTATCAAAGAAGATTATTGGTATAAATACTGCAGGGTAAAGTTAAAACTCAATGTACTGTAATGTACACATTTATACATTATACCAGAAATTGCTTTACCAGAGCAATATTCAACCCAATGTTGGCACAGGTTTCACAAAAAGTGTCTCATGACTCACGCCACCATGAAACATAACTGTCTCACCTGCAAGGTTGTATGTTTCAAGACGGTTGCCCAGAATATATTTATTTATTTATTTATTTATTTATTTATTTATTTATTTATTTATTTATTTATTTATTTATTTATTTATTTATTTATTTATTTATTTATTTATTTATTTATTTGCTTATTTATTTATTTATTTATTTACGTCAACTAACACAGCAGTCGACGAAAAAGCTTAGGCTAAAGACAGATAGTAATCAATTGAAAAAGATAGCTTAGCTATTTACACAACTAAACATCCCCGATCCGGTGGAGGTGTTTTATTTGCATAAGGTGCCAGCTATGCCCCGATTCACAGCCAATGTGTTCAGGGATGAGTTGCAGCCAATCCAAGTACAGAATATTTTCAATGGTTTCGCTGTAGATGCGTAAAAGAAGAGAAGTGGGAGAAAGATGAGGACAAATTAGGTGAAAAAGGTTGTTAAAAGATTGGCAAAGAACACGAAAGAAGAGAGTAGTTAGTCAGACATCTACTAAGGTGAATAGAAAAAAAGTTTCTGGTCCGACGTGAGGGAACACAAAAATATAGCGTATCTAGTAAATTAGTAGAAATGACTTCGCCGTTGACTAGTTTGTGGAGAAAGAGAATGCCAAAAACGAGCCTACGGTTGTAAAGTTAAGGAAGATTAATAAGAAGAAGTCTGTCAGAATAAGAAGGTAGGCGAAGACTCGGGTCCCAATTAAGACCGCGTAAGGCAAACTAAAGGAATTGCTTCTGTACCTACTACTGGCGAGCAATATTCTAGTGTAGGGCGAACTAACGAAGTGTATAAAACCTTTGTTACATAGGGATCATTAAATTCTTTGGCCCAACGTTTAATGAAGCCAAGAAGGCTGCATGCTCTATTGACAATTGAAGAAATATGAACATTAAATGCAAGTTTTGGGTCAAACATAACGCCTAAGTCTTTGAACGATGGTACACAATCTAACAGAACAGACTTAATAGAGTAATGAGCTAGGAACGGAGACAAACGACTGAAAGTCATAAAAGAACACTTAGAGGCATTAAGGTGTAATTTATTAACGTGGCACCAATCACAGAACGCATCGAGATCTGATTGCAAGTACTGTTGGAAAGAAGGATCATTATAGTTATAACGAATCTTGACGTCATCCGCAAACATGAGCACGCGTGAATGAGCCAAGGCCAAAGGCAAATCATTTATAAACAGTGTAAATAACAGTGGGCCCAGATGACTGCCTTGGGGTACACCTGACGTAACTCGAACAGTTTTAGATATCGAGGAACGAAAAGACACCTTTTGGGTTCTGCCAATAAGATACGACCCATGATGTTAAGTTTTGCGAGAAGCATAGAATGATCAACCGTATCGAATGCTTTACTAAAGTCAGTATAAATAACATCAGTTTGACACTTTTTACGGACGCCTTGGTGTACAAGGGTAGTCAATTCTAAAAGGTTAGCAAGCGATGAACGACCTTTCATGAATCCATGCTGACAAGGAGAAATAGTGGATCTGGATAGGTGTTGAAGGGAAGACGTAATAATTTTCTCAAACAGCTTTGGTATTGCCGAAAGTTTGGCAATGCCACGGTAGTTAGAAACATCCGATTTGCTACCCTTTTTAAAAAGCGGAATAATAAAAGACTCCTTCCAAATATCGGGAAAGGTACAAGTCTCACTCGATATAAAGAATAACCGAGATAAAGGCTTAGATAGGGAATTCGAACACATTTTAAGGATGCAACTAGGTATATTATCAGGACCGGGAACGAAGGAAGACGTCATAGATGACAAGCTAGAGATAATACAGTCTTCAGTAATACTAGGAAAAAACATACAATTTAAATGTGGGATTGAAAAGGGATAGGGTGTGGATTCCGAAACAGTAGTAGAATAAGTCGACTGAAAGAATTTAGCAAACAGATCTGCAATATCTGAATCATTATTAGCAGTCTGGTCATTAAGTCTGAAGGTGGAGGGTAGTACATTAGGGAGTCTTTTGGAATTAACAAAGTTGCAAAATCATCCTTACAGCGAACGATATAATTATTGTTGCATTAAGTGTTCAAAAGACAAAATTAAGATTTGGCTATACAGTAATTTGCATAGTCAAGTCGCGAACCAGTTTTTCTAAATCTTTTAAAATATCTCGATTTAATGTTACGGAGATTAGAGAGCCTACGTGTGAACCAGACTGGCGCGCTGGAGACGGTAGAGACATTCACATAAGGAACGCATTTATCAATTAGAGAATTAAGAGCAGAGTAGAAAAACTTCACTGCACGATCTATATCGCAGCACTCAAATAGAAATGACCAATCAAAAGAGAAAATAAGGCTATTAAGAAGATTGAAATTTGTTTTACGAAAACATCTACGACGAGAATTTGCGATGTTATTAAATGAATTAGTAACGGAATTGTAAGAAATAGTAGCTTCAATGAAATAGTAAGTTAAGGAAAAAATTCAACTGATATAGCGGACATTCAAATAGGCTATCAAGAAAAGCATGTTGAGATGAAGGAAATAAGAAAGATAGATTATCATCAACAAGCCAAGAAATATAAGGCAAGTTGAAATCACCTAAAACTATAAGGAAATCGCGATCTTTAAGACGATTAAAAATAGCTTGCAAAGCATCAGCTTGGTGCATATAGGTCATGATATCAGAAGCTGGAGGAATATATGAAGAAGAAATATATAAGCTAAAATTGGAACATGTAACTTCGACGCAAATAAATTCAACACCTAAGGGCAGATCAATCGGCACAACACTTGAACACAGATTCGAGTTAACAGCAATGAGTACTCCTCCGCCACGACGACCAACACGATCAAGCCTATAAGAAATGAAGTTATTAGAAAGAATTTCATTATCCAAAACAGAGGAGTTAAGCCAAGTTTCAGAGAAAGCTAATATGTCAGCCGAAAAGGTTTGGCTATCACAGAACAGGTTCGAGAGCTTGGTAAGAAGTCCTCTTACATTTTGATAGTGAATGCAAAGACTAGACGCTATTAGTTTTTTGAAGCAGAAGATAAATTAGGAAGGTGGAACGGACGGGAGGGCTTATTGAGAAATACTCATTTGGTACTGTAATTTTAAAAGAGGAGATTTCGCGAGGCCTAGAAAACTTAAACTTTTGAATTAAAACTTTAGCAGGGCATATATTACTGATGTAAGCTGCCACAGACGACTCAGAAGTATCAGGAGCAAGCCTAGAGATAAATAATTGATTACGATGAGGCACTACAGTTAGTGGAGGCGGAGGAGCATTGGGATCCGCAAGTGATTGAGAGCTAACATGATCCTGTGATTGATCAGAGTTCCCGTGAGGGATAGAATGAGGTACACCAGGGCTTGTAATGGGTACTTCAATCTGAAAAGAAGAGCATAAAGAGGGACAAGAAGATGGTGTAGGCGAAAGTAAAATGGAAGACGATGTAATAGAGAGTGCTGACGACTGCTTGCGAGGCAACTCAAGGGTACATTTCTTGGGCGACTTCTCAGAAGGTGGAACAAACTTGAATTGCGACAATAAATGTACGCTAGAGTCACACTCGTTAGACAGCTGTTTGGCCAGTTTGTTTAAAGAAAGAAACTTTAAACGAATATACCTATACATACGGCTAAAATCAAGCTGCTGGCTGGCACAAGATGGGCAAGTCCAGCGCATTAAGCCAAGCTCAGGCTTAGACACAGACAAACCAGAAAATTTGTCGTAGTTGCGGCCATTGAGGCCAGTACACTTTAAGTATATAAGATTATCGCAAAGACAACAAGATATTGCTCTATCCTGATCATCAAAACGATCAGAATGCTTGCAAGTAGGTAGACAACAAGCCATTGAAAAGCCAAAAGAAACACAAGGCAAAAAAAAAATAAATTTATATATAAGTATAAGAATATATAGAAAAATTTAAATACACAGCACAAAGATAATTATCGATAAGAAATCAATAATTACAAATAAAACAAAGAGACAGCTAGAGTGCACAGCACAAGAGAGAGTGTGAGAACAGTTATAAGCCGAGCTTTGAGAGGCGGCCTTACAAAAGTGATTACGCGGGAGAGAATGACGAGAGAGAAAAATAAAAAGAAACACGACCGTCACGTCAGAGAGTAGAAGCTTTTTTTTGATATATTGCCATGGAACAGGTGACAACAAGCCGCATGCAAAGAACACCTCCTCAGCAAACAGTCTTAATTAAGCTATATCTAGGCAGCAACTAGTATCCCAGACAGAGCAGCCACTAATTACTACCGAAAGCATTCAAAATATGATATCGCAATCGATGCGATCAATACAGGAGGATCTTCTAAATCAATTGTCTGCTCAAATGGCTCAGCTAGTGGGAAAGGCGTACTGCAATCGAACTCTGGGAGAAATATAACTGAGAATACAGAGGTAGTCCCAGCAAGAAACTGGGGTGCAGAGAGGGAAATTGCTGTATCAACTTCAAAAAGCTTCAATTCAGACTTGCTGCAGCGGCCAGATAAAGTGGCCGCATGAATAGATGGAAACTGCGGTTCAATGGCAGTCCAGAAGGGTTGAGCGTCGACAATTTTATCTTTCGAATAGAATCGCTTACTAGGAAGATGCTTGAATGAGATTTAACTGTTTTGTGCTGCAATGCCAGTTTATTATTTGTGTAGTATATTCATACTAAAAATCACTTAACACAAAGAGCTCAACTTGTAACACTTTTGTGTTTGTTGTTCATATATGTATGTACATTTATATATAATTATATATCTGGTCTTTCCAGATAGGAAAAAAAAGGATATTGTTTTGTTGAGTAGAAAGTCCCGTCTTTATTCAATGAATGAATACTTAAAACTAAAGCACAAAGATGTCCTAGAGTAATATTTATAGGCTAAACTTGTGAGCCCTTTAGTGGCGTGATCGATATTATTATTGATATTATAAAAACGGATGTTTACTTTAAAGTTTGATTTTAGGGGCGAAAAGTTTATAAGGTGTGGGGTATTGAAGTTGGATATATGACTCCCCCATCCTAAAGAACATAGCCTGTCCTCAGGCGGATACATTGGGATATAGCGAGGGGTGTTTCTCAGCTGTAAATATTGGAGTATCAATTTTTTATATTTGGGACTCAATTTTTTTCAACAATTGGGGTTTCGATTATTTCTGTGGGACCACGATTGTTATTTGATCGAAAATGCTTAATTATTAATTCTTGTGGAATTGCCTTAAACTTGGATTAAGTATGTAATCAAACTTATTATAGTAAGAGTAAAAGTGGTTAATGTAATAGTTTGAAATGCAGTATAATATTTCGTATGTTCGTTAGTTATCTCTTGTGTTTGGATAAAGGAAATAGGTTCTAGCCTGGTGATATTGTTTGTTACATAAATGCTTTGGCTATAGTCAAGCAATGAATTTATTATTGTTGTTAAAATAGTGTTTATCGTATGAATTTTCTGTCAAAATATTTTTATTCTCGTCTGGATGAGGAAGTATCTCAAAGATAGGGGTTTTTATTATTTCTTGAGGAATGTTTGAAATGATAAATATCTCGTTTGAATTTGGTTTAAGCCAGGTGGATGTTTTTGTATTCAATAGTTTTTCCGAATTAACATGATTTAGGTGATTATGTTTTAAAAGTTTTGGGTTGAAAATTCCTAGTCTAGTGAGCTGCATGCCCATTTCTACGTCTTTAATGTATTCTGTGAAGTGCTCAAAATTAAAGATTAGAACTTCTAATTTTACTGATTTTTCCTTTTCTTCCTTGAGGTTGTTTAATACTTCTAAGCCTTTTTTAATAGTGTCTATTACGTAATTTAGATCGTTTGCTTGTACGCTATTGCTTTCAAGATTATTTATTTTTTCTTATAATTCGTCTCTATCGTCTTCATCAAGAGTACCAAAAAGATATTTGTATATTGAACCAATTCCGTTAATTAGTCCTCGTTTGTTACGTTTTACAATTTGTATTCCATTAATTTTCCTACTTAGTTTTTCTGTTAGGTATTGAATATGAATTATGTCTTTAAATTCTTTATAATGTTAAGAATAGCACGATGCACAAAAAAATCATCTTGAGTTGTTGACCTGTAATGTATCAATTGTCGTATTTGCTTTTATTAACTTTATTTTTCTTTTTGAATTTTGATTTGTAGTGTGTGACCTTTTGTCCTATATTTCTTTCTTCAAAATGTTTTTAACTGATTTATTTCTCCTGTCTTTTTGAATGGATTTGTTGTTTTTGACTTTACTAATGGTGCTTGTTTAAATCTAGTATCGATTTCGAAGTCGTGTCTATCTTTATTTAAATTGTTTATTTTATGTATTTTATAGTCGGGTGATCCTGCATAGATAAAAATGTGTTCGGTTAGTTGTTTTATGTCTCGTTGTATGGTTGTATATGTAGAGAATTTTTTCAAATTTAAGTAATTTATCTTCGATGTCATTTTCACTATTTATAATTCTGAGTTTTTCATTTACTGTTTTATGGAATCTTTCTACGTCAGAAATGCCGTTTTTACATGTTGTAATTTCTAACTTTACAATTTCCTCTTGTAGCCAATTTTTTAGTGCTATACACAGAAATGCTGAATCTTTGTCTGATTTTATTTTTATTGGTTTGCCCATTTCAGTGAATACTTTCATAATTGCTCTCTTGGCTTCTAACCAATCTCTAGATTTTACTTCTACAAGAGTTGCAAATTTGGAGTAAATGTCAATGCATGAAAGGAATTGTCGTTACTAAAGGCTTATGGTCGCTTAGAATTTCGAACTTTCTACCGAAAAGGTATGGTCTGAAATACTTTGTTGCCCAAACTATTGCTAGTAATTCTTTTTCTATAGCTGAATAATTGATCTCATGTTCGTTCAACGTTTTGCTTGCGTAAGAAATAGGTCTATGGTCCTGTGAGATGAACGCACCTAAAGCTATATTGCTAGCATCTGTAGTTAGAAAAAATGATTTTTTGAAATCGGGATATGCAAGTATGGTGTCGTTCATAAGAAGATATTTTAATTTTTTAAAGGATGAAATATAATGTGGGTCGTCTATGTTAATTTTAGCTCCTTTCTTTAATCCAAGAGTTAGAGGTTTTGAAATATGTGCAAAGTTTGGTATGAATTTTCGGAAGAATCCGCATAATCCTACGAATGATTTTATTTCTTTTGGGGTTTTAGGGATCGGAAAATTTTGAATTGCTTTGACTTTATTTGGGTTAGGTATAAAACCTTCTGTTGTTATTATATGATCAAGGAATTCTGTTTCTTTTTTCATAAATTCGCATTTGTCGAGTTGGAGTTTAAGATTAGCTTCTCTTAGTTTGTTAAATACCTTTCTGAGTGATAGTATGTGTTCCTCCAATAAAGTGGAGTACACTACAGTCATACAGATAAACAAGACAATCCTTATAAATAAGGTCTTCCAAAAGATAATTCATGCATCTTTGGAATGTTGCCGCGTTATTTTTAAGACCAAATGGCATACGTGTGCATTCGTAATGGCCATGTTTTGTTGAGAAAGCTGTTTTTGCAATAGATTCAGGATCCATTTGAATTTGATGAAATCTCTTAGCTAAATCAATGGTGGTAAAGTATTGGCATTTTCCCAGTTTGTCACGAATTTCATCCATGACTGGAACTGGGAATTTATCATCTATTGTGACTTCATTTAAATTTCGGTAGTCAATGACTAATCTAAATTTTTGTTTGTTGGAAGCATCTCTTTTTTTTCGAACGATCCAAATGGGTGAACAGAAGGGTCAGTTCGATTTTCGAATGATACCCTGTTCGATCATTTCATTTATTTGTTTGTTGATTTCTATATCAAACGTTTGGGGATATTTGTATGGACGTTTATAAATTGGGTCCTCATGTTTTGTACATATAGAGTGCTTTATAGTACTCGTGAAAGTCAAATTTTTTCCTTTGCGGTACTGAATGTCACCGAATTCGCACAAGACTTTTTTAAGTTTTTGTGTTTCTTCGTTGTTTAAATGGTCGAATCTATACTCATTGCTTTCTATTATTTCATTTTCAATCGCAGAAATTGTGTCTGGGTCCCTATCTGTAGGTGGATCCAAACATTCTATGTTATGTTCTTCCGCTATTTCTTCATTATCTCTGAAATAAAATGTATAGTTTCCTAGTTTTGCGTATTCTTCTTCATAATTTATTTGGCCTTTACATGCTTTTAGGAAAGTTCTGCCTATCAACATGTCATATTTATTTGAAAATTTATGGATATAAAATTTTTGTTCTGTCGGACAAAGTCTTCTTGCTGGGTGCAAGAAAAATGATTTCTTTTAATTCTACTGCTCCTTCAATCATGTGTATTTTGGAATCTCCTAAATGGGTTTTGAAATCAAAAAAGTTTTCGGACATTATATTTATTGAAGATCCAGAGTCGACTACACATCTCAAAGGTTTATTGTTCATTATTATTCTGATGAAGGACTTGTCTCTTCTTCCGATTGTTCAGAGGCATTCTGATGAAAATTTTCTGATGTGTCCATTTTGCTAATTCCACTATTACTTTCTCTTTGCCTTTTGTAGGTTGATTATTCATTGAATTTTGAGCCCTGTCAATACTTAATTTTTGTTGAAATTCTTGGAAAAGTTTTTGGTTTTGTGTTGTATCTGATTTTTTTGTTTGAGACGGAGTTGTACTATTGGATACAAAAGATTTTCCACTTTATTGGTTTTGATATTGATTTTCTGATTTTTGTTATACTATCCTCGTATAACGGCGTTCGGCTAATCGCAGATCGCGCATCATTTTAGCCGCGAAGGAATATACCACATCCCACTTACGTGGACTCGAAATCATCTCCTCTATCAGGTTACCAACTGTGAGGGTGGTACCCACATCTTGGAATAGCACTTGCCGTTCTCCAGAGAAGCGATTGCATTCAAACATAACTTGCTCTGCATCCTTAATGACGCCGTCCCCGCAGGACGGGCAGAAGGGGGATGCGTCGTGTCCGAAACGGTGTAGTTAATACCTAAAACTGTCATGCCCACTGATGATTTGCGTGAGGTGGAGGATGATTTGCGTAAGGGTCGAGCGAAGGTGCTACTAGTCGAGCTTCCTCTACCTGTAGCTCGATCGGAACCATTCCCGCAATAACCAGTGCGGCGTCGTCGGAGATGGTCCTGAAACCGCAACATACTCTGAGCGCACTGAGACGATATGCTGCCCGGATACCTCTGGTATAGCTCTCTGTCTATACTGCATCTGTCTATACCTGTGCCGCGTAGAGAATGATGGATGTTGTAACGCTAGAGAGTAGTAGTCTTCTTTCTTGTCTGGAGCCGCGTGTGTTCTGCATGATTCTCGCTAAAGCCCTCGCTGACGCCAGAGCCTTTGCGTGCACATGCTCCAGTTGTTCTCGAAAGCGTAGCCGCGTATCCAGCCAAACTCCAAGGTACCGAATAGCCCTATTCGAGCACATGACCGATGCCGTCTCGACCCGTTTCCTGCTGCTTATTAGGACAAGCTCCGTTTTTTGCGCTGCTAGTTGTAGGCCCACCGAACGCAGCCACTCTGTGATGAGCAAGATCGCCTCGTTCGCCAACGCCTCTGCTTTCGCGACTTCTTTTGCCACTATGACCAGAGCGACATCGTCAGCATATCCAACAGTTTCGCAGCCAGCCGGCAGGTTCAAGCGAAGGATTCTGTCATACATAATGTTCCACAACAGCGGCCCCAGAACGGAGCCTTGGGGTACCCCTGCAGAAACAGAGTATGTTGATTGGCCGTTCGTTGTACTGAAGCACAGTTGCTGTCCTCGAAGTAGCTCCAGATAATTGCACGTAGATACTCTGGGACTCCAAAGTTGTATAATGCATCCAAAATACATCCCCAGTTTGCAGTATTGAAAGCATTTCTAACATCTAGCGTGACAATCAGACAGTACTCCTTCGTCCCGTGCTTCCATCAAGTGCCTTCTATACTGACAACATTGCCAATGGCGTCGACCGTCGATTTGGCTTTGCGAAATCCAAATTGATTGGACGATAGGTCCCCTCCGGCATTTATAGCTCTGTGAAGCCGGGTACATATAAGACCCTCTAGAACTTTTCCCATAGTATCCACCAGGCAGATGGGCCTGTAAGATGAGGCCGTTCCTGTGGGTTTCCCTGGTTTCGGGATCGGAACCAGTTTTCGCCGTTTCCAGATCGTGGGGAAAACTCCTTCATATAGGCATTTATTGTATGACTCCAAAAATGAGTCTGGGCGCAGCGCCATTGCCAGCTTGAGGGCCCGGTTGGGGATGGCATCTGGTCCTGGTGCCTTACTCGGCTTTAGTGTGCTTGTTGCGGCCACGATTTGTGGTGACATAACTTCCTGCTGCTGGTGTGGCGGGACGACTACTATCGAGTGAGTTTTCTCTACGCGGGAATAATTCCGTGACTATAGAGGTGAGTTGCTCTGCTTCTAAAGGTGTGTGCTGCCTATTTGCATATATGCGCCACGTGTGCTGGGATACACAGAATGGCTTTCTGTGTCCCCGAGCGCAGCGGACGCAGACTCTTTACAGCATCATGGGGTAGACTTATGCTCAGTTTAGCAGAAATCGCATTGATGATCTCGTCTACGGTTGTTTCATCATCCATGTCTAGAATCTCCAGCCGCGTACGGTGGGTGAGGGTATGGGCTTCGGCCTTGCCATTCAACGCCACATCGATATCTCCTTTAATCCGCTGCAAATTATCGGCACTAACTTTGATCTCTAGAAGAAGGTCGCCCCTTGCTGTTCTTCTCACTTTTTGGACACATTCGCCGACGGCTTTGAGCTTCGCATCCTCGCTACGCGTCACCAGTTTTAGGATGTCACTATATGACATGTTGCCTTTCTTTTCGACCATGATAGCATTTGGTCGCTGCCTCTGCTTTGTATTGCTTCTCGGTTTTGGAGCTACTACTTGCCATTCGGCACCGCCAGCAGCAGGCTCTTTTGCAGTTCTGATCTCTGCAATATGTGCACTTTTTTTTGATTTTTTGCTGGTACACAGCTTTGAGTCACCACTTCATCCCTTGGGCGTTTAGGAGATTCGCCGAGTGGGGGCTTACCACGGAGTCTACTCACGGCCTCGCCGGGTGCTTGATCTGACTCAGCAGACTTTCATTACAGACGGTCATCTGGCCGTCGAGCACCTTTTGACACGGGAGTTCTTGCAGCTCCTTCATTCTCGTGATAGCTTGTTTGGTGTTGACATTGACGTGTCGGACAGCCTTCGTCATGAACACCTCTACTAAATCCCCAAGAAGCTTACCCAATTCGTCGAGCTCAGGGATATTCGATGCCGGTGGAGGTAGCTCCGCCGCATCCGAGCACTCGACCAATGGTGTCACAATTAGTTGCTGGCCATTCTCTGGTGGAGCCAGACGTGAGCTCTTCCTGAAAGCAGCCTCTTCAACTGCCTCAGCAGCATTTGCACGAACCATACTGTATTGGCACTACTGAGACAAGGTTTAACGGTCAGGCGTAATCCGTTACTCTAAAATTTGAATTTGAATTTTCAAATTGGCGAAAGAACCGCTCAAAAACTCCCTGGCGCCCTCTGTCAGATACAAGGGCCCGACCCCAACCTTTTATGGTTGTAACACACACAGTTGATATTTCCGCACACAGTTGATATTTCCGCACACAGTTGGCGTTTTTGTTCCACAATTGGAATTTTATGGCTGTAACATACACAGTTAATATTTCCGCACACAGTTGGCGTTTTTGTTCCACAATTGGAATTTTTTGGTTGCAACACACAGTTGATATTTCCGCGCACAGTTGGCAGTTGTAGACTTTTGAGCGTTCCCGTAAGTTCTTGATGTCGGATCGGAGTTTTATAGTAATTATTCACTAATTCTATGCAACGCACGGATAATAATTCTATGTGTCAATCGGATAGAATAACAAGTTCATTTTTACCGATCCTACCAATTATATATCTTAACTCACTTAACACAAAGAGCTCAACTTGTAACACTTTTGTGTTTGTTGTTCATATATGTATGTACATTTATATATAATTATATATCTGGTCTTTCCAGATAGGAAAAAAAAGGATATTGTTTTGTTGAGTTGAAAGTCCCGTCTTTATTTAATGAATGAATACTTAAAACTAAAGTACTACGATGTCTTAGAGTAATATTTATAGGCCAAACTTGTGAGCCCTTTAGTGGCGTTATCGATATTGGTGTGATTTAATAATGAGAACGCTAACGCTTTTGACTTTTAGGGGGACAATTGTTATTGCAATATAAAAATGGATGTTTACTTCAAAGTTTGATTTTAGGGGGCGAAAAGTTTATAAGGTTTAGGGTATTGAAGTTGGATATATGACTATATACACATACATATATTCACATTTATTTATTTATTTTATTTTATATTCACATAAGCAACAATGCACACGCGTAACATGAGCTAGAGCCAAGCCAGCGTGTAAGCGCTGACCACGCACTTTGATGCAAGCGCTCCAAATTACAATCTGTTACAAAAATGAAAGAATTCACGTCAGCACCCAAAAAGACAACATGCATCCCAGCCAGTTAGCCTTGAGAACAAGATCAACTGCATCTAGCCATAAAAAGAAAGGCGTAGGTATGCCAGCACCACTGATGGTACCTGGAAGGCACGATTTAGATGTTAGTGTTTGGGATACGCCAAATAAAATTCCCCCGCCAGTACCGTCTCCGCCCTCTCCACAGAAATGTTCAAGCCTTAACTTGCCTTATTTAATAACTTTAAATATAAGCCTCTATCAGCAAGTTGATGCACGAAAGTGCAACTTGCGAATTACTAACTCTTTGATAGGCTTTTACTAACAATGTGGTTGGAATTTTTTTTTTTTTTTTAAACCAAAATATTGAAAAATAAAATTGTGAGCCAACCACATATTCTAACAACTTATGCACGTGTCTGGCTCGCTGTGCAAGGCACAGTTAAGATACATTTTTTCTCTTTTCAAAAAAAAAATATCAAAGAAGCTAACATCGGCTATGCCGAAGTTTAGGGTATATAAACTTCGGCATAGCCGATGTTAGCTTCTGCAGTCCTTGGTAATAATAATTTTACATGTTCAAAACTTGTTTTCTGCAACTCAATTCAACAACATACAAACAAAATAATTTTACTCTTTATACTACTCATTCCAATTCAACTGCCGCCGGGTGCAGACGTGTTTTTTAATGCACTCCGCAAAAATTGAGTGTAAAAAAAAGGACCGCGTTTGCAAAAATTTGTGTAGGGCTCTCAGTCGTCTCAGAGACGCCTATTTACAATCATATTGCTATTAGATTGCTCTAATAGCAACCAACGCAACAACGCGTACTTTTCGGTGGTGTCGCGGACCCCACCGAATGCTAACGTAAGCAATAACACCGAAAGTGCCAGCCACTCAGCAATTAACAGCAACTTACCGTGGAGAGAGCAGTGTGCTTCTCCATCAATTTCGATAACTGGGTCACCGATTGCACCAACCAGCACCGTCAGCTCGTTGACAGCAACCAGCACCGTCAGCTCGTTGACAGCATCTACTGCAACGTCTGCCGAAGTATTGACCTGCCTCAAGCCGTCAACGACAAGTCGCCCAGAGTCAGCCACAATAGTAAGCCCAACGACTTCTGTCCAAACTGGAATGGACAGATATATTAAAATAACTAAGCGGAAGCTGAGCCCGCAAAAGAAAAAAAGTGGCAATACGCCGAAAATAACCAAACCAAATGAACGAGTAGCACCCCTTAGCGGGAATCGTTTTAAAATTCTTGCCGATCAGCAAGACGATCAAGCCGGCGCTGTAGATAAAGTTAAATCGGCTAGACCACCCCCTTTATACATCCGTGGAGCCAACTGCAGCGCCTTGATTTCGAAGCTAGTAGAAACAGTAGGGGCAAATAACTTTGTTGTAACCCCACTCAATAGGGGTAACATTAAAGAAATTAAATGTCAAACCCAAACAGGACAATTTCCGCATCATCGAAAAGTACCTCCGTAATGCTAACATCAACTTCTATACCTACCAACTAACTAACTAAAAAGCAGTAAAGGGATCCAGGTTGTGTTAAAGGGGATTGAGCCATCAGTCCCTACTCAAGAAATAGCAGACGCGTTGGTCGAAAAAGGGTTTGCGGTCAAGTCCGTTGTCAACATCATCAACAGGAACAAAGTCGCACAGCCGCTCTTTAAAATCGAGCTCCAACCAGATGCAAAGCGGTCGAAGCCAAATGAAGTGCACCCGATCTACAACCTACAGCTTCTATTGCACAGAAGAATCACCGTAGAGGAGCCCCATAAGAGACGCCAACCACCGCAGTGTAAAAACTGAATACAACCACACCTCTAACAATTGCAATCTTAGGTCAGTGTGTGTTGGCTGCGGCGAACATCATAAAGATGGAATTTGCACCAAGGACAGAAACAACGTCGCACTAATACTATGCAGCAACTGTGGAGGGAACCACACGGCCAACTACAGAGGATGTCCTGTCTTTAAGGATCTTAAATCACACCTAAACGGGCGCAAACCCCCAGCTGGACCAAAAATCAGATTCAACGCCTCCAAAACTACACCGGAGGTTTTCTTCGCCAAGGCTGTTAGATCATCCAACATGACTGCTACAACCAGTCCTAGTGTATCCTTCGCTAGTGTGCTCCGAACTGGACAGACGGAGCCCGCGAAAGAGACCCCGTCACTCCGCCATCTACAGAATCCGCAACCTAGCGCAACAGAGCTGGGCCAGCAAACTCCAAGCGGCTTAGAGGCCCTATGGATCTCACTCAATCAAAACATGACCACTTTTATGACGCTCATGCAAAACTGTATGCACGAACTGATGCGGAATCAAAACCTGCTTATCCAGAAGCTTATCGAGAATAAATAATGGCTTCCCTACGTCTATGTCTTTGGAATGCTAACGGCATCTCCAAGCACAAAAATGAACTGCAACTATTCCTAGACTCAAGTGAAATCGACGTTTTGCTGATTTCGGAAACACATTTAACATCAAAAAATAATTTTCAAATACCAAAATATACCTTCTACGCAACAAACCATCCAGACGGAAAAGCTCATGGCGGGACCGGTATCCTAATCAAAAACCGTATAAAACACTCGTTCATCAACAGATTTGAAACACAGCACCTACAAGCAACTGCTATAACCGTCCAAACCAGCTGCGGCAACACTACATTGGTCGCCAATCTCTGAAAAGGAATTTACCGATTTCTTTAACACACTCGGAGATCGCTTCATTGCAGCAGGGAACTATAACGCCAAACATACGCACTGGGGATCTCGCCTGGTAAATCCTAAAGGAATGCAGTTGTACAACACAATAGTCAACCCTCTCAATAAGATGGATTGCGTCTCACCGGGTAGGCCTACTTACTGGCCGACAGACGCACAGAAAGTGCCTGACTTGATTAATTTCGCAGTAACCAAGAGGATTCCGCGTGATCGGATAACTGTGGATACAATGCTAGATTTAACTTCCGACCACTCTCCAATGCTATTCATGCTATTAACAAGACCTCAAGTACTTGATCGCCCATATAGGCTTACAATCAACAAAACAAATTGGCTTAAATTTAAAATGTACATGAGTGCCCACATTGACTGTTCGCCGAAACTGGATGCTGCAGAGGACATTGATATGTGCGTCTCTGCACTTGAGTCGATGATGGGAGCTGCAGCAAGAGTATCTACTCCACATGCCTCTTCTTACACCAAACCTGTTGACAGGCCTACGAACCGGCGGATAGAACAATTAGTAACGGTAAAACGACTTCTAAGAAGAGAATGGCAGATTACTCGCTCACCAGCAGCAAAACTTCGCCTAAGGCATGCTAATCGCAACCTCTCCAAGGCGTTAAGACAAGAGGAAAGCTGGGCTCAAAGGAAATACATAGAAAAGCTCAGTCCAACCAGCACTAAACATCCTCTGTGGAAAGCCCACCCAATTTTAAGCGCTCCTACAGAGACAATTTCACCGATAAGGAGTCCAACCGGTGGATGGGCCCGCAGTGACGAAGAGAGGGCATCCGTATTTGCCACACATCGTAAAATGGTTTTCCAGCCAAATCCAACATCAAACTCATCTGTACTTCCCCCTTCGAACACATTAACGGATAGTGAGCAGTTATTAAAAACCACATAAAGCCGAAAAAAGCCCCTGGCCATGACCTAATCACACCGAAAATGATCCTAGAACTCCCTATCATTGCAATACAATATATCTGCAAACTGTTCAACGCTATAATAAAAATTGGCTACTTCCCAAGAACATGGAAAAAGTCCACTATCATCATGATTCCTAAAGTGGGAAAGGACAAAACCCAGCCATCATCCTATAGGCCATTTAGTTTGCTGCCATGTCTTTCGAAGCTTTTTGAAAAGGTCCTGCAGATCCGCCTTAACTCATTTCTGGCACCGGAGAACACAATCCCTTCACACCAGTTTGGCTTCCGCGAAAAACATGGTACAATTGAACAAGTCAATCGACTTCACAACTGCAAGAATACTGTGCGGCTGTCTTTCTCGACGTTGCCCAGGCTTTTGATAGAGTTTGGCTGGAGGGTCTGATGTTCAAAATCCGGCAAAAACTGCCACAGTACACACACAAACTCATGGAATCTTACCTTTACAATAGGAAATTCGCTGTAAGATGTAATGGCTCCGTCTCCGCTGATTTTGAAATCAAAGCTGGTGTACCGGAAGGCAGTGTACTCGGCCCATTGCTCTACCTGCTGTACACTGCAGACTTACCAACGAGTTTAGGACTTACAACGTCCACTTTTGCCGATGTCACTTACATTGGCATCCACCTAGACAGAAGACTAACTTGGCGCAAGCAAAAAAGTCACAGCTTAAACTGAAAGCGAGTAGCCTACATTGGATCATCAATGCTCGGTCCCCTCTACGTCTGGAGTATAAAGTCCTCCTATACAACTCCGTACTGAAACCCATCTGGACTTACGGAGCCGTACTATGGGGAAATGCAAGTACCAGCAATGTCGATATTATACAAAGAGCGCAGTCGAAGATTTTAAGATCAATCACGGGGGCCCCGTGGTATATACGAAACGACAACATTCAAAATGATCTAAATATACCTAGCGTAAAATCTGAAATAGGTACTCAACAACTAAAGTATTCTGCGAAACTGGATGCACACCCAAATGTTCTTGCCAATTCCCTTACGCGAACTAATAATAGAATTCGTCTTAAAAGAAATGACAGACCAACCCAATAACAAGTGATTAGGGCCGCCTGCAATATCCCCAGGATTTATCTTAAGTACTAGTCTAAGAAAAATATCTCAAACTTGTTGTTAGGCTCTAATTTTAGAGTAGATTCAACAAATATATATTAAACGTTAAAAAAAAAAAAAAAAAAACTCTTTATACTACAATTTTACAAAAGCAAAGCAACGCTTGTTTACGTAGTTTACGTAGCGTTGCGTCTGTGTGTGTATGCATGTGCTCTGTTGATGACGAAAGACGTAGTAGACAGTAAGCAGCGCTGCCGGCAGAGCTGGGAGCAGAGCCGATTATTACATATATTGACTGTAACTTGTGTTATATTTATATTTATATTTATTTATATTTTAGGATCTGGGGTTTTATATCCAATATTATCACATATGTAAATTTCATAGCTTACTTCAATACTTCAATTTTAATGAAAACTTTTCTTCTAGAGCTATATGATATAGTGGTCCGATCCTAGTGGTTTTCATACTTTATTTCTCCCGGGTAATAAAAAGACCCGAAAAAAGAAAGAAAGAACCACCCAAAAACTCCCTGGCGCCCTCTGTCAGATACAACGGCCCGACCCCTGCGTTCCCTAACACTGGCCTTGGTCAGCTGACAAACGATCGGGGAAGAAGAAGCAGATTCTTGCAGCAACAAGAAATGTGGAACGGCCTGGGGAAATTTGCGGATAATTCCACGACACACTCACACAGGCTGGAGTCCAGAGGATGAGAGGCGGGAAAACCAGCAAGTAAGAGAGTAAAAATATGTTCATATTGCTATTGATTATTGTTATAATATTGTGCGCATATGTATTGTATAAAGCTTAACAAGAGCCCTAAGCCAAGCTAATGATCTAGACAAGATCTAAAAAATACATAAGCACTAAAGCAATTATAAATCAAGAAAATTTGTAATAAAAGATTAAATACAAAAAAAATTGAAACATTTATTGAAAAAAAAACCAAGAAAAAATATGATGCAAATACCTCAAAAGCAATTATTTTTGATACAACCAAAAAAAAATAAATAAAATAAAAAATGGATATCAAATAGTAAGTTGGAAAAATTAAATGACAATGATTGGAATCAAAATTCGATATATATATAAGTATATATTTTTTTTACAGAATTTGAATTTCTTTTTAAAGCTTATTTTGCGTTGTGAGATTTCAGAAAGGTTACAAAAAGAATTTCCATAGAAATTCAAACATTGATCAAAGGATATTTTTTTGTTTCAAACTTATTCAAATGTATACCTTAAAATTAAAGACTATTCATTCTCAACTTAGATAATTGAAGTAACTAACGAAATAATAAATCAGGCAGATTGACCATGGCAATGATTTATAATTCAATGGTTTTTTTCGTCCTTATTGTTTGTGAACAACTTACTATTAAGGTCATTTCCAGAGCTCAAAATAATGATCGAATAAAACTTGTGGAAAAATGTTTTGGAGTTCCAAAAAGAAAACCAAAATATAAAATGTATCAGAAAATTAAACAAGAAATGATAAAATGAAAGAAACACTGCCTACACACAGGAAAAACAAAAAGAAAAGAGATTTGAGAACAAGAAACTAGCAACAAATTACAAAAGAAAAGAAAAACCGAACAATACAACAAAATGCAAATAAATGAATTTACCAAAAAATAAAAAGGAACATTACCATATACTAATTAAAGATACATACTAATAAAATGTAGATATTAGCATTAAATGAAACAAATTGACAAAGGATCTAAAAAACACTAACGCGCATGACCTAAAAGTTACAACCAGACAGCAAAGTAGACAAAATAATCTCTAACCAGAGAATAAAAATTAAAATACACTTGGGCTCTAATGATGCTTCTAAGCTCAAAATACATAAAGTACTCTGCAATGATGAAGTACGAAAAGTAGTGACCTTGCATATAACACATAATTTATGTTTCCATAAACATGGAAAAAAAGTTATAACAAGAATTGAGATTGGAGATCTGTACACCAATGGAAACCTCGATTTAGGTCAGTTTTTTCAAAGCACTATGGTCTGGATGTCGATTTTTTTGGCATAAACTACAGTTTGAATGCTAGAGAGTTGAAATTTTGCAAGCATGCTGGAAATACTAAAAGAAAATTTCAATTTTTTTTTTTTGGAATTGCACCATGGCTTTACCGCGATTTGTCGAAAACTATAAAATTTGACCCGATTGCATACTTTCAGGGTGCATTTTTAAATATTCGGAACTGTTTTGACCAATTAATAACACAGGCCGACATGATTTTTGGTGACGTTAACCTGAGAGACGTTTTTAACTAATTCGGGTACGCTGATTCTGACTGCATACTCAGTTTTTGTTCATCACATCCAGATTTTGCGAAATTATGGGATCTAGGGTTGGAAAATAGGCACCCAAAAATATACTATATAAAGTTAAAAATTGTTTTTCGACATTTTTAACGAATTGTAGAATTTCTTGTTTAAGAAAAATAGCTGTTGTTTGCCAACATTACTAATAAACAATTTGTTAGATGCATAAAATTAGAATAGTTCTTTAATGTTAACAAGTTGCAAATTCTTTGAATCCCTATAGCATACTTTTTGGTTCGAATTTTACTCATTTTGGAACCAAATCCAAAGTGTATGATATTATGCATGATAACAAAGAAATGTCTCTTTAATTTTGTGTAAATTGCGTTTAAATCATACTTAATATATTAATAGGTTAAAATAACAACTTTTAGAGTATAGTAATTTGTTTATATTATACTAGAATATATTGAAAATGAGGCCATTTTGAATAATTCCAAAGCATTTTTTTCGAAATCCCGACGTGATGGGCAAAAACTAAGTAAAGGGCCGTGATCAGCAACCCCAAATTACTATAAAAGACCTATTGAGCTTAGAACACTTTTTCATGACCTCGAAAATGTCGGCCTGTGTAATTATATACATGCACAAAATAGATGGTTTAAAATTTTTTTCGTATTCCAGATGGTTATTGTTGACTTTATTGTAGATCCATTCTGATACAGATTTTATTTCTCGATTGTTGCTGCACCAAATATCGATGAGTTCTTTATGACAAAATTCGAACTTGCCTGAATATTATCAAATTAATGGAAAAGGTGGAAAAACGGGGCGAAGGCATTAGTTTGCGATCAAAGACGACATATATAGGTACCAACTTGTGTCATTACTTTTTGTCAGCAGGTGTCAGCTTGTTAGTTCTATTCCACGAAACACAGAGAACGCAAAACAATTTTCTAAAAAAATACACATTTATTGGACATTACACAACACTTAAATCCTAAGACTACACATATATTTTCCATATTTTAAATTATTTTTATGTGCAAAATTCCACAAATGGTGACACTTTAAACTTTAGGTTTTTTTTTTTCACTTTCCAAATGTCGATTACGCACAAAGCACATGTCTGACTTTAAGACCCTGGTATGAACCCAGGGATGCCATTAAAAATTGTTTTGTTTTTATGGATATTTTGTGCTCAGGTTATCTACTTTCATAATCAATTACCAAAACCACCGAATCTTTTCATGAAAATTTGGACTTTATGCCAAAAAAATCGACATCCAGACCATAGTGCAAAGGCTTGAAAAACAAGCCGGTATACTTGATATCAAAGAACTCAAATTGGCACCTTTTTAATAGAATCTTTTAAAGAATTGGGCAATAAAATTGTGAAATCATTAAGAGTAGAGCTATTCTAACCGGTGACCACTGTAGAAAAAGATAAAGAAGCAATATTGTCTACATATCATGATGATCCTATACAGGGTGGCCATACAGGCATTACAAACCGAAACCCCCATGCATGCTTTTAACAGGGTAATAGCTTAATAGCCTTAAGCTCATATTATCTGATTGGCTAGCGAGAGGGTGACAGAAAAGTGTTGCATACTTTCGGGCATAGAGATTATTTTAAAATCATCACAGACTTGTAGGCGGAGGTGCCCTTAATAGGCATAATGGACTCGCCATCCACAACCAACGCACCAATACCAATATCACCATCGTGGCAGTATAGCCCAAAGCCAAAACCAGAGCAGACCAATCATGCAAAAGGTGCATCAACGCCAAAACAGGCTAAGGTTTCATAAACCAAACCCAAAGCCAAGAGAGTCATCCATATGAGCGAAAGCGACGATAGCTCCTCAAGCAACGAGCCTGGGGAAATGAAAAGAAAAACGCCATTGCACACAAAGTGGCAATCCGGTAACACCAATACTCCGAATATTGGCAACAAGGAGGCCTCAAGTAGCAACAGGTTCCACATTCTCTCAAATGATAAGGAAGTGGACGACGATGACGATGAAATGGAAGGAGGAGAAGCAATCCAAGAGCAGGCCCCAGGAGTACCTGTGCGGATAATAAAGCCCCTCCCAATCTTTGTTTCGGGTGTTGTTAACATAAAGGACATGCTATCGGACGTATCTGCGGTCATTGGAAAGCAGAATTTTACCTATAAGTCGGGCAGAGACGGATGTGTGAGGATTAACACACCTGACAAAGAGAGCTTCACTAAGCTCAAAAACTTCTTAATTGAAAAGTCGAAGCTCTTTCAAACATTTCAGCCAAAGGACGAGCGTGCATACCGCATTGTGATCAAGGGATTGCACCACTCAACTGATCCAGCCGATATTAAGGATGCGCTAGCTACCTTAGGACACACCGTTAGAGGCAACGAAATCAAAAATAGACTCAGTCGTCAAACAAAAAAGCCAATGGCGATTTTCTTTGTAAACATTAAACCTGCCAGCAACAATAAGGAAGCGTTTACTATGCAGCTGCATCGTCGCTATCGAGCCCCCTCACAAGTCGAAAGAGGTAGTCCAATGCCATCGCTGCCAAGGATTTGGACACACCAAAGCGAATTGCGGACTTCACTTTGCCTCATGACCACACCACTGCCTAGTGCCCAAAGCCCAAGGAGGCCACTCCCCGCTGCGCGAACTGCCAAGGAGAGCACACTGCCTCTTACAAAGGATGCAAGGTGTACCTAAAAGCCAAGGAACACTACCTTCCCAAGACAAAGGTGCCTACTCGTCCATCAGGCCCCATCTCTACAGCCGTCACACCTGGCTTAACATTCGCCAACGCTACAGCCGTCACACCTGGCTTAACATTCGCCAACGCTACAGCCGTCACACCTGGCTTAACATTTGCCAACGCTCTTAGAGGATCACAAAAGCCGCCCCTGCAACAAGAGCAGCAGCAAGAACAACTGGTAAATGGGAAGTAAGAAATTAATCAAGAGTCGATCGTCTCGAGGCCATTATGTATAAAATGCTAGACCAGTTTGCGGCGCTGTCGCAAATGCTCATGTCTAATATAGAACGCGAACGGCCTGTGTAAGAGCAGGCAAGAGGTCGAGCACGTTCTGATAACTAAACATGTTGACATTCTACTCGTCTCAGAAACCCACTTTACAAGCAAATCTTATTTCTCAATTAACGGCTATGACGTCATACCTGCCAATCATCCCAACGGAACTGCGCGCGGAGGTGCAGCAATAGTCATCAAAAGGGGTATCAAGTATGTGGAACTCCCTGCGTATCAGGAGCCCTGGGCCCAGTGCGCCAAAGTAAGAGTCTTAAGTCCAACCGGAGACACCACTATTGCGGACGTCTACTGCTCTCGCAAGACACCACGTTGCTCAATCCTCGTTCCAAAATCTATTTGATAGCTTTGGTACTCGGGGATCCCGCATTATCAACCCCAAGGGCACAGTCTTGTTTAATTGCATAGCGAACAGCAGATTTGACTGCCACTTCACTGGAGAGCCCACGTACTGGCCCATGGACGCCAACAAAATCCCAGACCTTCTGGACTTCGCTGTCTCAAAGGGGTTGCATAGACACAGGATTATTGCCAGCAACGATATAGATCTTTGCTCCGACCACTGCGCAGTCAAGCTTCTGGTTAACATGCCAGCCAGCACCAACAGTGGCAGAAGCAGGATGTTTAACGATGCTGTTGAAAAACTCAACATTGCCATCCACAATGCGGCCTCACTAGCCACTGCGACACCCACCAGAAATACCAATAATGTTCCACGTAGGAACGCGCTTCTCTTGAACCCGGAGGTATCTTCGCTGGTTGCGGAAAAGAGTCGACTTCGTCGTGCGGCCAAGCAACTCAAAGAGCTCCTACACAGACTCCGCCGGAACTCTTTGGAAAGCTTTCTGGACAAAGTCGAGCCTGGCGACCAGCAATACAACCTTTGGCGGCTGTCTAAAAACATCAAAAGACCCATTATGAGAAAGGAGCCTCTTAGGAAGGAAGACGGTACGTGGTGCCGCACAGACAGCGACAGGGCAGCAGCCTTCGCCACCCACTTGTCAGAAGCCTTCACCCCCTTCAACAGATGTTCCCAACTCGATGCGGAGCTTACGATGAACTTTTTAGATGTACCCTGCCAAATGGCCGGTTTGATCCCTGATCACCAGTTTGGCTTCAGAGAGTGCCATGGTACACCCAAGCAGTGCCATAGGATCACGGACAAAATACTGGAAGCATTTGAGGAGAAGAAATACTGCAACGCAGTTTTTCTTGACGTCAAACAGGCATTCGACAGAGTTTGGCACATTGGGCTGTTGCACAAATTGAAAATCGCACTACCAGCGCCACATTACCTATGGGTACGGTCTTACCTCAAGGACAGAATGTTCTATGTGAAATGCGGAGATGCAATATCTGGAATCAAAAACGTCAAGGCCGGAGTCCCCCAGGGAAGCGTTCTGGGTTCCGTCTTGTACACTCTGTACACGCCCGACATGCCGACAACCGAAGACCCAAGAGTGCTCACAGCCACGTATGCAGACGACACTGCCTTTTTAACCGTGGATCAATCGTCACAGACTGCTGGCAATTTAATGCAAGAGCAAATTGATTCCACTGGTGCATGGCTGCAAAGATGGAGCATGGCGGTTAACACAGAGAAATCAGCACAGGTTACATTCACCCTAAAAAGAGGATACTGTCCCCCCGTCCAGCTGGATGGATGCATAATCCCTTCTTGCGACTATGCCAAATACCTGGGTGTCACTCTGGACAGGAGACTGACCTGGAAGTCTCACTTGAAAAACAAGAGGCTATTGCTTGAATTAAGGCTTAAAAGCTACATGTGGCTCATAGGCAGAAGGTCGACACTGCGGCTGCGCATGACGATGCTTATTTATAAGCCCATGTGGACATATGGGATTCCAATCTGGGGTACAGCCAGCCGCAAAAACTGTGAGCTCATACAGACATTCCAGAACAAAGCTCTCAGAATAATATCGAATGCGCACATGTACACCACCAACATAGAGATCCACGAAGAACTCAACATGCCCTGGGTTCAGGACAAAATAGCTAGGCTCAGCAAGGCTCATCTGGAGCGTCTCGACAGGCACCCCAACTAGCTGGCCATAAATCTTCTAGACAACAGCACTACCACCCGCCGCCTAAGAAGACTCCATCCATTTGACCTACCAGCCCGCGAGGAGTGATCAACTCACTGGCTCCCACCACCAACGCCCCCCCTTCCCACCACCCACATAACCCTAACCACCCTAAATACCCAAGCCTTGCGATGATTTTGCCTAAGCATCATAGTCTGTTATATTTTTTGTAAAATTCAATTCCCTAAGTCACTGTCACGCCCCATAATTTACTTGTTGTCCACAAATCGGACAGATGGTAAATAGGAGATCCCCGTTATAATAAAAAAAAAAAAAAATATAGACACCATTGGTCCACTACCTAAATCTGAAAATGGTAACAAATACGAAGTCACTCTAATATGTGACTTGACGAAATACTTAGTAGCCATACCAGTTCCAAATAAAAGTGCAACAACAATTCCAAAAGCTATATTCGAATCCTTCATTCTGAAGTACGGTCCAATAAAGACGTTCATTACGGACATGGGAACAGAATACTAAAATTCAATAATAAATAACTTGTGCAAATATCTAAAAATAGACAACATTACGTCTACGGCACACCACCACCAGACCTTAGGTACCGTTGAAAAACAGAAAAACTTTTATGACAATAAATCAGTAGACTTTAAAATAGAAATAGAAGGAGGTTATAGAATTAGCTAAAAATAACAACATAAAAATTAGAAACGATTAATAAGATATATATGTAAACAGAGGATAAGCAAACAATATTATTCTGAATAAAAATCAATCTAAAAACTACAATCAAGTGGCACTGACGTGTCCGTCTTTAATATTATTTTTCTCAAATGGAACCAGGTGCCGATTTATGTAGGGCACTAAGATAACAAATCCGTGATACTCTATCAGACGTGGATATTCGGGAGACTATAAAAGATCGAAAACAAAAAGATAAAGAAAGTTTTGAGTCATTCTACGATAGTATAGTTTTGCTGATGGATAGTTTACAAGAACCGTTAAACGAAAATACGATAGTAGAGATTTAACAGCGAAATCTGAGGACAGATATTCGGCAAGAAATTTTGAACATTAAGATCGAGTCATGCGAAAGGCAGTTAGTTCCTTAAACCAAGATATGTATCTGGGAACTGATTTTTGGAAAACATTTGGTCTATTATCTTCAACGTTCCAGATATCGCAGTTATTTACCGATCTGCATGAGCTTTCACTGAATGAAAACATGAAGCTGAGAAAAGTAATAGATCAGTTTCCGTCGGGAAAAACTTGTCTTATAAAGCACGTTATTGATGTAGCTAGTGCGATTCCCGTTAAACAACGTCATTTTCCACTTTCACCTGCAAGAAAAGTTGTTATACACCGAAATTGATAGAATGTTAAGTTTGGGCGTGATTGAGGAATAATGGTAGAAAAACCTGACAAAACCCAAATACACATAGATAGTAGTACGCTTTGCGACCCGAAAGGACGCTTACCCTTTGCACAAACAGATTGCATTTCCAGCCGATTACCTAAAGCTTGGCAGGTTACATTGGATCCAGCATCCCGAGACGAATCTGCATTTGCGGTTCCGGTGAGTATACGTGAGTATACGTTTAAGGACACGATTTCCTCTATAATAACGGATCATGATTCGCTTAAATGGCTGATGTGACAGACAGAACTTCACTCCCGACTGGCCGGATGGGCTTTGAAATTACAGTGTTTCCAAATTAAAAGTCTAATACGGCGTGGAAACTTATAATTTCTAATGAATTAATTCAGTCGGTCTTAAAAAGTGCTCATGACCACCCGGTTGGTGCACCCTTCGGCTTTTCATGGGGAAATACATAAAACCCTGGAAAGAGTGTGTAGCTGTTTATATTTAATCAATAATGTAAAGGCACATTTATCTGACTGTGAAATGTGCAAAACTACCAAAGCTCAAAGCTGTTTACGGCCACCCATGGGAAAATCACCCGAAATTTCAGAGATTATATATAGATTTTCTCGACCCATACCCCCGTCTCATAATAGGAATAAAGGTCTTAGAATATCTTCAACGTGAATTGTTTCATTTGTTTGGAGTGCCGGAAACAATCATTTCCGATAATGAATCACAATTTATATCGCGATGGTTTCAATAGTTATTCAAAATAGTTATTTCAAAATTTCAAGACTGCGGTTTATTCACCCCAAGCAATCGTTCGGTAATCTCAGCAATTCGGTCGTATGTGAATCCTGATCAAAAAGATTGGGATGCAAGTTTGAGTCACATAACCTTTGCGTTACGAACTGCTGTGCACGCGAGTCTGGGCACGTCTTCTTACTACATAGTGTTTGGACAGCATTTTCTCTCTTCGGGGTCCACATATAGGCTCCTGAAAACCCTTAAGAAGACAGAGGTCTTGAGTTTTCCAAGGATGATTCTAGAGAATTGATCGTTGGACGAGCTAAAGTGCTATCTTACATTTTTTATGAAAGAAATCAGCGTCATTACAATAGACGTTCACGTAAGGTTTACTTTAAGGTTGAACAGTAAATATGTATATCTTAGAAAGCAATGTAGATTCCAAGCCGGCTAGATTTCAAGCCGGCTATATTGCCAGATTGGCACCGGGTTTTACCAAAGCAAGAATAAGAGAAAAGAGT
Organism: Drosophila willistoni; assembly: GCF_018902025.1. NCBI lineage: Eukaryota > Metazoa > Arthropoda > Insecta > Diptera > Drosophilidae > Drosophila > Drosophila willistoni. The sequence goes on from NW_025814047.1 coordinate 13,029,172, forward strand.
GTCAAAGCCTGCTATGAACTAAAGGACTTGCAAGGATGGATATTAGTTCGTTAATGTCATGGAATAATATTTTTTAATGCCTTCATAAGAAATTTGATTTGATTGTAAATACATACCCTTGCAGAGGGTGTTATAAAATTGGTCAGATGTTTGTAACGCACAGAAGGAGACGTTTCCGACCCAATAGTATAGTGTATGTATTCTTAGCCATGTAGGTGAAGCAGTTGGAGTATCGCTATGAAATTTCCCAAAATCCCAATCCTTCATCTGCATCTGTGGAAAATACCATATGTTTCTGTTTGAGCCCTGTATTATTTTTTACCCCTGGTTATATCGATTGTACTAAGCTTGTAAGTTATCGATATAAGACTCGATATACTCTGTAGCTCTGAAGATGCTTCTTCTTACCCCTTTTACCAAATAGAAAAGTTGGAAGAGGGGAATTATGATTCCTGGTCCGTTCAAATGCGCAGCGTGTTGATCCATGCGGAACTCCATAGTCGTGGTCTATGGAAGAGGGCGAATGCGTTTGCTGCGTGGAATGTACAGAATCAGAAAGCGTTGGCGACGATAACGCTGAGTGTAAGACCGTCTCAGTTGGTTCTCAAGAATTATGCTACAGCAAAAGAAGCATGGGATAAGTTCAAGCAAACGTATGAGCCAAGCGGACCCGTCCGGACGGTGTCGTTATATAAAAAGTTGCTTGAGTTGCAGCTGAGAGAGGACCGGATGAGCGAGAGGACCACTATGTTCTTCTCTACAAATGACAAACTGGCTGAAGTGAATATAAAGCTAGAATACGAACTAACGGTGATCATATTACTTTCAAGTTTGCCAAGGGAAAATGGAAACTTCATTATTGCGATGGAGACTCGTCATAGTCTTCCTTCTTTGGACAGTCTAGGGATTAAGTTGCTGGAAGAAGGAGATCGCAGTAGTAACGAGTGAGTGTGAACCCCAGAAGAGCAACAGGCAAATGTGCGAAAAAATACAACTCGTAGGAAGAGGTCTCTGGTGGATATAGAGTGCTATAGTTGTGGGCAGCGAGGTCACTATAAGAGGGACTGCCCAAAGTTTCAAGAAAAGCCAAAGGAAAATCGGCAATCACAACATCGATCCTACACTATTCTAGCTGCGGCACAGGCAGGAAATCTAGATTCTTCGAGCTGGTGTGTGGATTCGGGAGAAACGGCTCTTTTATGTGGCAGACGCAGTATTGTTTTCGAATTATGCTGCGCATGAGGAAGATGTTGTGTGGGCCAACAACCACGTCATGAAGGCAATTGAAGAGGTGACATGCTTGTACAAACAGGATTTTGTGAGCTGAAACTGGAAAATGTTTTGCACTTACCAGGGTTGGAGACGCATTTTATGTCGGTTGATCGAGCAGTCCACTGGCGATGAACTGTGACTTTCGACAAAAATTCTGCGACGGTTCGCCAAGACGGCGAGATGGTACTAACAGCGGAGAGACAAGGAAAGCTCTTTGTGTTTAAGGAGACAGGCAATCGATGCTTTGGAGCGAGATAGATAAGTGCAAAAGATTGGCACAGGTATGGTCATTTGAATTATTCAAGTCTAATGAATATTGTTAAATGCGTACTTAAAGGATCATGGAATTGTGCGTCAGTTGACGGTTCCATATAGCCCTCAACAGAATGGAGTGGCTGAACGAGCAAACCGGACGCTTGTCGAGATGGCAAGATGTTTGCTTTTACTGGAAACTGGACTGGAAAGAAACCCAATGAGGAGCACTCGCATTAGATAAGAGACGACGAAGCAAGTTTCAGGCCAGAGGCAGAACGTATCGGCTCCGAATGCGAATGATATGGTTTTGATTTTTGAATCCCCACGTACTGCAGAAACAGTCACAGAATTGGATATGCGGTGGGACGAATCAGGTAAAGATGATATGAAGAAAAGTGGGGAATTTGTTAGCGCTGACGAATCCGATAATGAGCATTTAACGCAGAGCGAAGAAAAAGAACCAGCAGAAGAAAAAGAACCAGAGCAAGGGGTGCGGCGGGAAGGACAGATCGGTCTTGGAAGGCCACTTTTGATTCGTACCGGCAAGAAAGGTCGTCCTAAGAAAAAGTATAATCGTGCTTAAAAGTTACTTGTAAAGAAACTGGATTTGCCACACACATTTGAAGAAGCGATGAAAGGATAAGGAATATGGGGCTCTATTGGCAAAAAAGACATGAACACTGCAAGATTTACCCAAGGGACAAAAAGCGATTGGTTCAAAGTGGGTGTATACTATCAACCGGAATGGCGATGGAAGCGTGGAGCGGTGTAAGTCTCGGCTGGTGGCTAAAGGGTGCTCACTGCGTCGATTATACCGAAACCTTCTCACCTGTGTGTCGTTACGAAACGATACGGCTAATTTTGGCTATAGCAGCGGAGCTGAAACTATATCTGCACCAAATGGATGTGTGCACAGCCTATCTTAACAGTGGCCTAAACGAAGTCGTCTATATCAGGCAGCCTCAGGGATATGTGGACAATGCAAAATCACAACAGGTGTTGAATAAAGCGATATATGGATTGAAACAAGCAGGAAGGGAGTGGAATCCCAAGTTGAATGCAGCGCTATGTGATCTTGGATTCAATTCTTGCAAGAACGAGCCGTGCCTTTATCATAGGTTATAAAATTTAGACTTTGTTTGGTACTAATATATGTAGATGATTAATCTATAGCTTGCCAAAAGATGGATGACATTGTCGCAATTAAGGTAAAGATTGCGATGAAATTCAAATGCGTCGATAAGTCCGTTTGGAGGGTTTTTGGGCATGCAAGTAGACCTGAATGGTGATACAGGCTGTAACGTGATAAATCAGGCTCAGTACATAAAGGGCATGCTTCAAAGACATAGTATGGAAGTGTGTCGAGCTGTTGCTACTCCATTGGATGCTGGTTTCCAAGTGGCGTGCAGAGACGAGACATGCAGTTGATATGAAATTGCATTAACATCAAGACCTGATATTTACCATTCAATTATCAAATTAGCGCAAAGGAATAAGGAACCTCACAGTGAACATGTTGCAACAGTTAAGAATGTTATGAGATATTTGGCGGCTACGAAGGATCTAAAGTTGTACCACCGATCGTGTGGAGTTGCTCTAACGGGATACGCTGACGCAGATTGGGGTTGTGATGTGAGCAACCGCAAATCGTACACAGGGTACGTGTTTTTCTTGGCAGGTGGCCCTATTTCCTGGAAGTCAGAAAAACAATGCAGTGTGGCGTTGGGTAGCGCAGAGGCCGAATACATGGCTATGTCTTCAGCGGCGAAAGAGGCTTTGCACTTGAAGCGATTGTTGATTGAGATTGGATGTGGAGACGCTGGGACATCTACGAAATTGTTCGGAGACAATTTGAGTGCTCAATCTCTGGCCGAGAGTCCCGTGTTTCATGCTAGATCGAAAAACATTAAAATCAGACATCATTTCGTTCGAGAAGTCGTTACAAGTGGCGAGATTGGTCTGGACTATATATCATCTAAGGACATGTTAGATGATATAATAACGAAAAATTTGTCTAAGTTATTGAGCTTAAACTAAGAAAGAAATTGTAATTGGCACACAGAATCATATTGAGGAAAGGTGTTGAAAATACCATATGTTTCTGTTTGCAGCCCTGTATTATTTATTACCCCTGGTTAAATCGATTGCACTAAGCTTGTAAGTTATCGCTATAAGATACTCTGTAACTCTGAAGATGCTTCTTCTTCATTTTCCGCATTTGAAAGTGTATGGACACTTAATAAAGATAAACTTTTAATTTAACGAAATACAATCGATCCTCAACAGCATCATTAAAATTTGTTCGATTTCCGTATCTAAGACTTTATCTCCGTTATTTTTTATATCGAGCGATACTTTTAGTTTTCCTGATGTTTGGAAGGAGGGTTTATTATTTCGCTTCTTAAAAAGAGCAACAAATCGGATATTTTCAGCTACCGTAACTATTTGAGAAAATTATTACGCTCTCCCTTCAACACCTATCTAGATCCACTATTTTTCCTTGAGACGTCATTGTCAACTTATATTTCTATATATTAGGATTTCTTATTATATATTATTATATATTATTATATGTTTAAGATTATTGGAATTTCTACCGCTGTATAATTTCTAACCGTAGGCTCGTATTTGGCATTTTTTTTTTTTTGATACGCTAATCAACGGTGAAGTCATTTTTACTAATCTACTAGATAATCTATATTTATGTGTTCCCTCACGTCGGACTAGACGTTTTTTTTTCTATTCACCTTAGTAGATGTCTAACTAATTACTCTATTCACGAACCTTTTCGCTTTATCTCTATTAATCTTTTTATACTTCGCTGTATACTTTTGAAAAATCTACAACGAAACCGCAGAATATATTTTGGACATCGCATTGCTTGCAACTATTCCCTGACCACATTGGCTGTGAATCGGGATATAGCTGGCTCCTTGTGCAAATAAAACTCCTCCACCGGGTCGGGGATGTTTGGTTCCGTATAAGGCTAAGATTACTAAGCTTAATTTTTATCTGTTTAAGCTTTTTCGTCGACTGCTGTGTAAGTTGACGTAAATAAACAAATAAAAAAAGACTGATTAGGTTTGAATAGGTTTTAAATTGTTCCAGCGCAAGTGCAGACACAAATATTTGCTTCTATTAAATTTCATTTTTATGTTAATGGCAAAAGAATTAATTACTCGTTGCACAATTGCGAAGTTCTTCCGTAATTTTTATAACACGATCATGAAGCTGGGTTTTAAGGATGTCCTTGAGGAGTTTTCTTTCTTCGATCAGTTAAGTTTTGGTCAAAATTAATCAGGTGTGTCACAGAAATCCCTAGAGATTTTATGGCAGATTGTTTTTGAAATCTGGTTTAATTTAATTTATGGACACCGTTTTTGATTCACTTTTACTCTTAGAAATATCAGCGGTCATGATAAACGTTAGTGTGCTTTTTTGAAACATTATTAAAAATAAATAAATTCGTTGAAAAGCAATAAAAATTAAAGTGTTTCTAAGAGCTCAAAAAGTTATAATTAAACCCAAAATTTTTAAAATAATTACCACTCGTAATATTGTTGCCGTGTTGACAACCCTATTGTTTACGTCAACTGAGAATTGTAACTGCCAACTTATTACGTTTTTTAAATTCACAAACTATGATTTTTTTCATTTCTAGCAGGTTCAGTTATGGTTGTTTTGGGCAAAAGCCCAATGTCGCAACAACTGCATTATTATCCAAATATAGGAGGAAAATCTTTTAGATATTAAAAATGACAAACGACATTTTTGTGATACCCTACATTTGCTTTTGGTTTGGGTTAGGGTTGTTATCGATTTCTGTGACACTTCCGATAACAACAAAATACATAATACCAATAAGTGTTATTTTAAAAAAAAAAAAAGACATGGCAAAATTCGATGGTTTTACCCTATTTCGGGTCCTGCGAATCGAACTGCATCATTAGTTTTTTAAGTTATCACGATGGTTTCATATAAAATTTTTTGCAGAAGTTTTTCATCAAAGTTGCAATTTTTTCGAAAAGGATGTTTTTTCAATTGCTTCTAACTTCTATAATATTAATTTTTTTACAAACTTTCTTTAGCAAAAATGTAAATAAAATGTAATCTTGACCCAATTTTACTGTTATTTTCTTTCTCGCGTTTTGCTAATATAGAAAATTTTCCATTCGAATCTGGATCATAATATGAGATTTTACTATGCTCAATGGCAGCAGAAGAAACACCAGACCTATTTAATTTACGATTTATAATATAACCATTTAATCAAATTGAATTTTTCTTAGATATGTTAACAAAATAAAACAAACTGTATTTGTTTAGTTTTTGAAAAATGATTATACAATCGGTATAATAACTGCATATTATTTATTTCACAACAATATTAGTCAAGGGCGTAGCCTGCGTTGGGCACGGGGGGAGGGCGAGGGGTGCATTTAAATCAATGACTTAAAGGTAAAGTTGATAAAACTTGTTTTAGGTTTTCAAATCAAAATGCCGGGGCAAACTACGACCGCGTCAAATTTATGCATAAAATAAATTTATTCAAAATTTTTACTATCGGTATACTTATAAGTGTAATTATTTTATATTTCACAAACTAAAGGAAAAATTGGTATATTGTGTTTTGTGTAGTAACATAATAGAAATTCGAATATCGTGTTTTGTGCAGTGTTTAGTAACCCATATTATCAAACCAAACCAACTAACAATCTAATCATTGTGCCACGTCCTAGATTATCCGATGAACAAGGAGAAATTTTACGAGAAGAGCGCCGCTTTAGTATTCAACGAGTAAGGGCATTAATTCGTGCTGCTCAAACACAAGAGCACAGAGGACAGCCTATGAAACGGTTAGGTTAGAAACGAGAAATCGTCGAACCTATTTATTTATTTATTTATTTATTTACGTCAACTAACACAGCAGTCGACGAAAAAGCTTAAGCTAAAGACAGATAGTAATTAATTGAAAAAGATAGCTAAGCTATAAACACAACTAAACATCCCCGACCCGGTGGAGGTGTTTTATTTGCATAAGGCGCCAGCTATGCCCCGAGTCACAGCCAATGTGGTCAGGGATGAGTTGCAGCCAGTCCAAGTCCAGAATATTATCATTGGTTTCGCTGTAGATGATTAAAAAGTATAGCGCGAACAGAAGTGACAGAAAGATGAGGAGAAATTAGGTGAGAAAGGTTGTTAAAAGATTGGCAAAAGGTTCGTGAAGAGAGTAGTTAGTCAGACATCTACTAAGGTGAATAGGAAAAAAGTTTCTGGTCCGACGTGAGGGAACACAAAAATATAGCGTATCTAGTAAATTAGTAGAAATGACTTCGCCGTTGACTAGTTTATGAAGAAAGAGAATGCCAAAAACGAGCCTACGGTTGTAAAGTCAAGAAAGATTAATAAGAAGTCTGCTAGAATAAGAAGGTAGGCGAAGACTCGGGTCCCAATTAAGGTCCCGTAACGCAAACTTAAAGATTTGCTTCTGTACCGATTCAATACTACGCTGGTGAACATCATATTGCAGATTCCACACTGGCGAGCAATATTCGAGAGTAGGGCGAACTAACGAAGTGTATAAAACCTTTGTTACATAGGGATCATCAAATTCTTTGGCCCAACGTTTAATGAAGCCAAGAAGGCTGCATGCTCTATTGACAATAGAAGAAATATGAACATTAAATGAAAGTTTTGGGTCAAACATAACGCCTAAGTCTTTGAACGATGGTACACAATCTAAAGGAACAGACTTAATAGACTAATGAGCTAGGAACGGAGACAAGCGACTGAAAGTCATAAAAGAACACTTAGAGGCATTAAGGTGTAATTTATTAACGTGGCACCAATCACAGAACAAATCGAGATCTGATTGCAAGTACTGTTGGAAAGAAGGATCAGTATAGGAATAACAAATCTTGACGTCATCCGCAAACATGAACACGCGTGAATGAGCCAAAGCCAAAGGCAAATCATTTATAAACAGTGTAAATAACAATGGGCCCAGATGACTGCCTTGGGGTACACCTGTCGTAACTCGAACAGTTTCAGATATCGAGGAACGAAAAGACACCTTTTGGGTTCTGCCAATAAGATACGACATTAACCAACCCAATAGTTTTGGGGAAAAACCCATTATGTTAAGTTTCGCGAGAAGCATAGAATGATCAACCGAATCGAAAGCCTTACTAAAGTCAGTATAAATAACATCATTTTGACACTTTTTACGGAAGCCATGGTGTACAAGGGTAGTCAATTCTAAAAGGTTAGTAAGCGACGAACGACCTTTCATGAATCCATGCTGACAAGAAGAAATAGTGGATCTGGATAGGTGTTGAAAGGAAGACGTAATAATTTACCCTTTTTAAAAAGCGGAATAATAAAAGACTCCTTCCAAATATCGGGAAAGGTACAAGTCTCACTCGATATAAAGAATAACCGAGATAAAGGCTTAGATAGGGAATTCGAACACATTTTAAGAATGTAACTAGGTATATTATCAGGACCGGGAACAAAGGAAGACGTCATAGATGACAAGCTAGAGATAATACAGTCTTCAGTAATACTAGGAAAAAACATACAATTTAAATGAGGGATTGAAAAGGGATAGGGTGAGGGATCCGAAACAGTAGTAGAATAAGTCGACTGAAAGAATTTAGCAAACAGATCTGCAAAATCTGAATCATTATTAGCAGTCTGGTCATTAAGTCTGAAGGTGGAAGGTAGTACAAAGGAATTGGAATTAACAAAGTTTTAAAATCTTTTGGGGTTCTTATAAAATGCAACCTTACAGCGAACGATATAATTATTGTAGCATTGAGTGTTTAAAAGACAAAATTGAGATTTGGCTATAGAGTAATTTGCATAGTCAAGTCGCGAACCAGTTATTTTAAATCTTTTAAAATATCTCGATTTAATGTTCCGGAAATTAGAAAGCCTACGTGTGAACCAGACTGGCGCGGTGGAGACATTCACATAAGGAACGCATTCATCAATTAGAGAATTAAGAGCAGAGTAGAAAAACTTCACTGCACAATCTATATCGCAGCACTCAAATAGAAATGACCAATCAAAAGAGAAAATAAGGCTATTAGGAAGATTGAAATTTGTTTTACGAAAACATCTACGGCGAGAATTTGCGATGTTATTAAATGAATTAGTAACGGGATTGTAGTAACTTCAATGGTAGGGTGATAAGGATCTTCAGGTTTCACTAGGGGCTGTGTTCGGGATACAGCACTAACAGTGGGATCAGAGACAAAAACAAGATCAAGGATTCTTTTAGAAGAGTTAAGGAAAGAATTCAACTGATATAGCGGACATTCAAGTAGGCTATCAAGAAAAACATGTTGAGATAAAGGAATTAAGAAAGATAGATTATCATCAACAAGCCAAGAAATATTAGGCAAGTTGAAATCACCTAAAACTATAAGGAAATCGCGATCTTTAAGACGATTAAAAATAATTTGCAGAGCATCAGCATGGTGCATATAGGTCATGATATCAGAAGCTGGAGGAATATATGAACAAGAAATATATAAGCTAAAGTTGGAACATGTAACTTCGACGCAAATAAACTCAACACCTAAGGGCAGATCAATCGGCACATAATGTGTCAGCCGAAAAGGTTTGGCTATCACAGAACAGGTAAGAGAGCTTGGTAAGAAGTCCTCTTACATTTTGATAATGAATGCAAAGACTAGACGTTATTAGTTTTTTGAAGCAGAAGATAAATTAGGAAGGTGGACAGGCAACGGACGGGTGCGCTTATTGGGCGCAAACTCGTGTACAACTAGGCCCTATGGAAAGAAATTAGTGTCAGTCATAGCTGAGAAATACTCATTGGGTACAGTAATTTTAAAAGAGGAGATTTTGCGAGGCCTAGAAAACTTAACTTTTGAATTAAAACTTTAGCAGGGCATATATTACCAATATTAGCTGCCACAGACGACTCAGAAGTATCAGGAGCAAGCCTAGAGATAAATAATTGTTTGCGATGAGGCACTACAGTTAGTGGAGGCGGAGGAGCATTGGGATCCGCAAGTGATTGAGAGCCAGCATGATCCTATCGTACAGATGAACATAGGAATAATCTTCAAAGTGCAAGAAGAAATGGTTCAAGAATTGATTTGAATCGAGCAGCCTTTCTATATGATTGCACCATCGAATACAGCTTGCATCGATTAGTTTGTGGCATTGTGGCTCAGTGAAGTTTGCTGGTAAAACGACTGGTTTGTGCTGCCTTAGTGGTAAAGTAAAATTATTATTGGTCCCGCCAACAGAGCCATTGTGTTTCCTGCTTTATGGCGAAACACTAGAAATATGACATTTTCTAGCGAACACTTAAAAATACAATGTCTGCTTCCAAGTGACTTCATTTGGGTTTGAAATTATCGAAGAACTCGATATAATCCAATATTTAAGGTAATATACGTTAAAAAAAGTGTTTGTAAGATCCAAGATCTGCAGTTGTCATCAGAGCAGATAAAAGACCTGCTAGAACATATGAATCGAATCATTTCCTATCAAACATCTTATATATGTAAATATCAAAGAAGCTAACATCTGCTATGCCGAAGTTTATATACCCTTGCAGTCCTTGGTAATAATAATTTTACATGTTCAAAATTTGTTTTCTGCAACTCAATTCATTAATATAGAAACAAAACAATTTTACTCTCTATTTTACAATTTGTTCTTCCTCCCCTTATTCCCAACGCAAAGCAACGCACGTGTATGCAAGTACTCTGTTGATGACGAAAGACGTAGTAGACAGCAAGCAGCGCTGCCGGCAGAGCTGGGAGCAGAGCCGATTATTATATTGACTGTAACTTGTGTTATATTTATCCGATCACATTCAAATTTTGGGATCTGGGGTTTTATATCCAACATTATCACATATGTAAATTTCATAGCATACTCCAATTTTTATAAAAATGTTTCTTCTAGTTTTTCTAGAGCTATCATATAGCTATCATATATAGTGGTCCGATCCTGATGGTTTCATACTTTATTTTTCCCGGGTAATAAAAAATCCCGAAAAAAAATTTCAGCCCGATAGCTCTTAAGACGGCTGAGTAAAACGCAAACGCACAGACGGACGGACGGACGGACGGACAGACGGACAAAAGGGACAGACAGATATGGCTATATCAACTCAGCTTCTCATGCTGATCAAGAATATATATACTTTATGGGTCGGAAACGTCTCCTTCTGTTCGTTACAAACATCTGACCAATTTTATAATATCCTCTGCAAGGGTATGAAAATGAATTGCTGTTCGTTAGTCTCGCTAAAACTCGAGAACGGCTGACCGGATTTATCTAAGCTTAGAGGTCTAGGGAAGGCTTAAAAGGTGACAAAAATTCGAATAATTGCCGGAAAACCCCTTAAAACAGCCAATTTCTTTTCCCAATACAAACGTTTTCTAACAGTCAATTTAAATAAAGTCAACTGTTGTTTTAATGTCATTCTATTGCTCTATAATATACCATGTGAAAACTAACGCAAAAATTTGAATATTGTGTTTTGTGTAGCAACATAATAGAAATTCGAATATCGTGTTTTGTGCAGTGTTTAGTAACCCATATTATCAAACCAAACCAATTAGCAATCTAATCATTATGCCACGTCCTAGAAGATCTAATCTTTCGCAGCGGAGCCGTAATGCAATTAGGCTACGGAACATCGCGAGTCAACTATCCGATGAACAAGGAGAAATTATACGAGAAGAGCGCCACGTTAGTAAGTTAAAAGTTTGTTATGTTTTCATTTGCTTTTGATAGTTAAGCTATTTATTTTCTATACCCTTTACAGCTAAAACTGATATAGTCTATAGTCTATACATATAAAAGAAAGTCCTGTTAGTTACACCACTTATAACTCAAGAACGGCAAAACAGATTTGGCTGAAAATAGGTAGGGAGGTAGCTTAGAGCCAGGAGATGGACATGGGATACTTTTTATCCCGTTCGACAGCGTTCCCGTGTGACTTGACATGAAACGTCAGTCACCATAAAACGTGGTAAAACAAAAAAGAATAAAATTCGCACACCATGTGCAGTTCGATCTTACTTGAGAGATAGGATAGTTTGAATCTCAAATTATAGTCGCGATCGCGAATAAAATGGGTTTTATCACGGCTTTCCGTGTATCGACCGCAGTAGGCGGGGGCAGTTACATGTCAACCACGTTGTAGGAAATTCATTCATTCCTGTTTTAGTTACAAACGAAAAGTTACTAACGAAAAATGACAAGAAAACGCATAGGAGCTGATTTGAGCCGCAGTACAAGTAATGCTCGGTACTTGCGAAATAGCAGATCCGAAAGAACAGAAGTACAAATCCAGCAATTGATGCAATTGCATCAAGTAGAGCCAGAAGATACACAAAACTAGCATTCCAGTATGAGCCCGTTATTGAATATTATGCTCATTCAAAAGTGGTAATTGGTGCTATGGCATTGCCATGCTCTGAAATTCAAAAATGAGCCAGCTGGGATGTGTTGCGCGTCAGGAAAAGTGCAACTACCTGAAATTGAAACACCACCTGAACCATTGAACGGCTTACTTATCGGCATGGACCCAGATTCTAACGTGTTCCTGAAGTCAATTTGAAGATTCAATTCATGCTTTCAAATGACATCGTTAGGAGCAACAACAATAGTTCGAAATACTAATACAAATGGTCAACAATTCAATTCTACATTCAAAATCAGAGGCTAATTTTATCATAAAATGGGCTCATTGCTGCCAATGCCAAACGAACCACATAAATTCTTACAAATGTACTTTATAGGCGGCGAGGATTCCGGAAGAGCACTTGCCAATCCCGTGAACGTTGTGAACGCAGCGAGCTAGATGCTCTTTAGAACGAGCACAACGAGTTGTTGAAAATATTCAAATCACATATGCATCAATTACAAAGTGATAATTACACTATCGTCATTAATCCTGATAAAATACCAGCTGGAGAGCATTCGTAGATTCAATGCACCCGTTGTTGATTTGATAACACCATGTTTTTCATACGGACAATTATACGTGGCATGTTCTCGAGCGGGTAAACCATCCAGTGTTAGCTAAAGATGGACTAGGAAAAAATATTGTTCACGCTATAGCATTAAGATATTGATATTGTTTTAAGGGATAAATTATAATAATTTAAAAATAATGTTTTGCCTAGCTATTTTTTATCTACACTAGAAATAAGTACAAAATTATTTATATGGCAAAACAATGTTTGTACTCAATTGACTCCTAAACCACTTAACCGATTATGATAAAATTCACACACCATGTGCAGTTCGATCTAACTTTGGAGACAGGATAGTTTAAATCTCAAATTATAGTTGCAATTTTAATTTTTCAAGAGCGGGCACAGAGAAGCGTGGCAGGGTTTCTAGTTCTTAGTATATAAATCTAATCAGCTACGGTAACTGAAGTAAGGTATGAACGTTTTAGATTCTACTTTGCCCATCTTAATCGCTGTAATGATTTTGTTCACTTTGTACATTGAAAAAGTGAAGAAGAAACATTTTTACTGCTTATGAAATCCATGACATCTGCTGCTAACTGAATGTAAATTATACGATAGTCTCCTGAATGCTGCCACCACTAAAGAACAAATTGTGGTTTTCGGTGTCATTACTGTGTGTAGCAATGAACAAACTTTTGATGATATGCCCACAGACGGAACGCTACATAAACTGTATGTGTATGCGTGCCGTTTTGCAGCCAGTGCCTCTTGACATTGATAACATTTTCTTTTAAAGAACAATCAATAGAGTCAGTAAATTCATTACATTTTGATTTTTTAGCGCATATGGTAGCTGCATGAAAAAGCATTGCTGTATTGTGCCCTTGAATAGTCGCGATATCTGAAGCTATCTTTCGTTTTAAACGACTACTGCCTTCATCATAAGTCAGCCGTGGACGACCAACGGAACACTCTTTCACAGCAGCTCTTTCAATATGTATTGTCATTTTTGAATCAAGGAACTGTTGGTGTTTCTCTTTGAATTTTCCTATTTTTCTTTGGCACTTTGTACTTGCATATATATTTATTTATTTTTATTTATTTATTAATTTACGTCAACTAACACAGCAGTCGACGAAAAAGCTTAAGCTAAAGACAGATAGTAATTAAATGAAAAAGATAGCTTAGCTATCTTATAGACGTAGTCGTACAACGCTCTGTACGAACAAGTGGCCCATATGACACCAGGCCCGGGCCTGTTACGAATGACCCTAAGTAAAGTAAATGTTACAACCTCTACCCACTCCGACCTAAGGGCATAGGCGTATTACATATATAAACATGAATTAAACTAAAGAAATAGAAAATATTAAATGTAATGAGATAATAGGTTACATATAACAAGAAAACAGGATAGGTTTAAATAAAGATGATTACAACTAATTACGAGCGAGGAATGACAAGATCGCAGTTTTTATACCCGGAAGCGATGTTTCGGAACCGATAACGTGCCAAAGTCTGTTGTAGTCACTACATAGTATACGAAAAGGTTCATGCAGAGAATAGTTAGTTGTGCAAGTGGGAAGTGTAAGCGGTGTGAAATTGCGGGTCCTTCTAGATGGAACAGAAATGTTAATTTGGCTCAACAGCTCGAAAGAGTCAATCTCACCATTCAAAAGTTTGTAAAGAAAAGTTACACCAAGCATTGTTCTACGATCAGTTAAAGAAGGAAGGTTTATTAACTGAAGTCGACTAGAATAAGATGGAAGTTGTACAGTTGGATCCCAGCGCAAATCACGAAGGGCAAAGAGTAAAAACTGTTTTTGTACAGATTCTAATTTGTTTTGATAAAACTCATATTGAGGAGACCAAACACAAGATCCATATTCTAATATGGGGCGGACTAAAGAAGTAAAAGTGGCTTAATGCGCTGGACTTGCCCATCTTGTGCCAGCCAGCAGCTTGATTTTAGCCGTATGTATAGGGATCTTCGTTTAAGGTTTCTTTCTTTAAACAAACTGGCCAAACAGCTGTCAAACGAGTGTGACTCTAGCGTTCAATTATTGTCGCAATTCAAATTTGTTCCACCTTCTGAGAAATTGCACAAGAAATGTACCCTTGAGTTGCCTCGTAAGCAGTCGCCAGCTCTCTCTATTACTTCCTCTCCGATTTTACTTTCGCCTACACCATCTTCTTGTCCCTCTTTATGCTCTTCTTTTCAGATTGAAGTACCCATTACAAGCCCTGGTGTACCTCAATCTATCCCTCACGGGAACTCTGATCAATCACAGGATCATGCCGGCTCTCAATCACTTGCGGATCGCAATGCTCCTCCGCCTCCACTAACTGTAGTGCCTCATCGCAAACAATTATTTATTTCTAGGCTTGCTCCAGATACTTCTGAGTCGTCTGTGGCAGCTTACATTGGTAATATTTGCCCTGCTAAGGTTTTAATTCAAAAGTTTAAGTTTTCTAGGCCTCGCGAAATCTCCTCTTTTAAAATTACAGTACCAAATGAGTACTTCTCAGCTATGGTTGACCCTAATTTTTGGCCAGAGGGCCTAGTTGTACACGAGTTTGCGCCCAATAAGCGCTCTCGTCCGTTGCCTGTCCACCTTCCTACTTTATCTTCTGCTTCAAAAAACTAATAACGTCTAGTCTTTGCATTCATTATCAAAATGTAAGAGGACTTCTTACCAAGCTGTCGAACCTTTTATGTGATAGCCAAACCTTTTCAGCTGACATATTAGCTTTCTCTGAAACTTGGGTTAACTCCTCTGTTCTAGATAATGAAATTCTTTCTAATAATTTTATTTCTTATAGGCTTGATCGTGTTGGTCGTCGTGGCGGTGGAGTACTCATTGCTGTAAACTCGAATCTGTCTTCAAGTGTGGTGCCGATTGATCTCCCCTTAGGTGTTGAGTTTATTTGCGTCGAAGTTATATGTTCTAACTTTAGCCTATATATCTCTTGTTCTTATATTCCTCCAGCTTCTGATATCATGATCTACGTGCACCATGCTGATGCTTTACGAACTATTTTTGGTCGTCTTAAAGATCGTGATGTTCTTATAGTTTTAGGTGATTTTAACTTGCCTAATATTTCTTGGCTTGTTGATGATAATCTATCTTTCTTAATTCCTTCATCTCAACATGTTTTTCTTGATAGCCTACTTGAATGTCCACTATATCAGTTGAATTCTTTCCTTAACTGTTCTAAAAGAATCCTTGATCTTGTTTTTGTCTCTGATCCCACTGTTAGTGCTGTATCGCAAACACAGCCACTAGTGATACCTGAAGATCCTTATCATCCTACCATCGAAGTTACTATTTCTTACAATTCCGTTACTAATTTATTTAAAAACATCACAAATTCTCGTCGTAGATATTTTCGTAAAACAAATTTCAATCTTCTTAACAGCCTTATTTTCTCTTTTGATTGGTCGTTTCTATTTGAGTGCTGCGATATAGATTGTGCAGTGAAGTTTTTCTATTCTGCTCTTAATTCTCTAATTGATAAATGCATTCCTTATGTGAATGTCTCTACCGTCTCCAGCTCGCCAGTCTGGTTCACACGTAGGCTCTCTAATCTTCGTAACATTAAATCGAGATATTTTAAAAGATTTAAAAAAACTGGTTCGCGACTTGACTATGCAAATTATTGTATAGACAAATCTCAATTTTGTCTCTTAAATACTCAATGCTACAACAATTATCTCGTTCGCTGTAAGGCTGAATTTTATAATAACCCCAAAAGATTTTACAACTTTGTCAATTCCAAAAGACGCTCTAATGTCCTACCTTCCACCTTCAGACTTAACGACCAGTTTGCTAATAATGATTTAGATATTGCAGATCTGTTTGCTTAATTTTTTCAGTCGACATATTCTACTACTGTTTCGGATCCCACACCCTATCCCTTTTCAATCCCACATTTAAATTGTATGTTTTTTCCCAGTATTACTGAAGACTAGCTTGTCATCTATGAAGTCTTCCTTCGTTCCCGGGCCTGATGATATACCTAGTTGCATCCTTAAAATGTGTTCTATTTCCCTATCTAAGCCTTTAGCTCGGTTATTCTTTATATCGAGTGAGACTTGTAGATTTCCTGATATTTGGAAGGAGTCATTTATTATTCCGCTTTTTAAAAAGGGTAGCAAATCGGATGTTTCCAACTACCGTGGCATTGCCAAACTTTCGGCAATACCTAAACTGTTTGAGAAAATTATTACGTCTTCTCTTCAACATCTATCCAGATCCACTATTTCTCCTTGTCAGCATGGTTTCATGAAAGGTCGTTCGTCGCTTACCAACCTTTTAGAATTGACTACCCTTGTACACCATGGCTTCCGTAAAAAGTGTCAAACTGATGTTATTTAGACTGACTTCAGTAAGGCTTTTGATACGGTTGATCATTCTTTGCTTCTCGCGAAACTTAACATCATGGGTTTTTCACCAAAATTATTGGGTTGGTTAAAGTCGTATCTTATTGGCAGAACCCAAAAGGTGTCTTTTCGTTCCTCGATATCTAAAACTGTTCGAGTTACGTCAGGTGTACCCCAAGGCAGTCATCTGGGCCCACTATTATTTACATTGTTTATAAATGATTTGCCTTTGGCCTTGGCGCATTCACGCGTGCTCATGTTTGCGGATGACGTCAAGATTTGTTATTCCTATAATGATCCTTCTTTCCAACAGTACTTGCAATCAGATCTCGATGCGTTCTGTGATTGGTGCCACGTTAATAAATTACACCTTAATGCCTCTAAGTGTTCTTTTATGACTTTCAGTCGTTTGTCTCCGCTCCTAGCTCATTACTCTATTAAGTCTGTTCTGTTAGATTGTGTTCCATCATTCAAAGACTTAGGCATTATGTTTGACCCTAAATTTTCATTTAATGTTCATATTTCTTCAATTGTCAACAGAGCAAGCAGCCTTCTCGGCTTCATTAAACGTTGGGCCAAAGAATTTGATGGTCCCTATGTAACAAAGGTTTTATACACTTCGTTAGTTCGCCCTACTCTAGAATATTGCTCGCCAGTGTGGAACCCGCAATATGATGTTCACCAGCGTAGTATTGAATCGGTACAGAAGCAATTCCTTAAGTTTGCGCTACGCGGTCTAAATTGGGACCCGGGTCTTCGCCTACCTTCTTATTTTGACAGACTTCTTCTTATTAATCTTCCTTCACTTTATAACCGTAGGCTTGTTTTTGGCATTCTCTTTCTCCATAAACTAGTCAACGGCGAAGTCATTTCTACCAATTTACTAGATACGCTGTATTTTTGTGTTCCCTCACGTCGGACCAGAAACTTTTTTCCTATTCACCTTAGTAGATGTCTGACTAACTACTCTCTTCACGAACCTCTTCGTGTTCTTTGCCAATCTTTTAACAACCTTTCTCACCTTATTTCTCCTCATCTTTCTGTCACTTCTCTTCGCGCTATACTTTTTAATCATCTACAGCGAAACCAATGAAAATATTCTGGACTTGGATTGGCTGCAACTCATCCCTGGCCACATTGGCTGTGAATCGGGGCATAGCTGGCACCTTGCAAATAAAACACCTCCACCGGGCCGGGGATGTTTAGTTGTGTATAAAGCTAAGCTACCTTCTTCATTTAATTACTATCTGTCTTTAGCTTAAGCTTTTTCGTTGACTGCTGTGTTAGTTGACGTAAATAAATTAAATAAATAAATAAATGACGATTCATTTGGCTACATTATGACGATCACAACTGGAACCGCCGTTTTCGTTCTTTTAAGTTATATACATATAAACATTATTTTTCCACCTTTCAGTATGGACAGTAGGAGTTTCTTTAAATATATTTATTGTGTCTCTGAATAAATGACAATTCATTTGGCAACATTATGAAGATGACAGTTGGCACCGC
Source organism: Drosophila willistoni (assembly GCF_018902025.1). Lineage (NCBI taxonomy): Eukaryota > Metazoa > Arthropoda > Insecta > Diptera > Drosophilidae > Drosophila > Drosophila willistoni. The sequence goes on from NW_025814047.1 coordinate 13,047,571, forward strand.
CGTTTTCATTTATTTAAGTTATATACATATAACATTTTTTTTCTTTTGACCTTTTAATAGGTACAGTAGGAATCTCTTTAAATATATATATTGCGTCACTAAATAAATGACGATTCATTTGGCTACATTATGACGAACACAGTTTGAAACGCCGTATTCGTTCTTTTAACTTATATATATATATAACTTTTTTTTTCACCCATTTAAACATGAAGAGTAGGAATCTCTTAAAGTACATTCATTGCGTCACTAAAGAAATGACGATACATTTGGCTACCTAAAAAAAAAGAGGATAGAAATGGACTTATTATTATATGAAATACTCTTCCATATAATAATAGTACATCAGCAAAAAAAAAAAAAAAAAAAAATATAAATATATTTTGGTAATATATGGATCCTTGAACTCCTTCGACCAGCGCTTTATTTATTTATTTATTTTATTTATTTATTTATTTACGTTAACTAACACAGCAGTCGACGAAAAAGCTTAAGCTAAAGACAGATAGTAATTAAATGAAGAAGGTAGCTTAGCTTTATACACAACTAAACATCCCCGGCCCGGTGGAGGTGTTTTATTTGCACAAGGTGCCAGCTATGCCCCGATTCACAGCCAATGTGGCCAGGGATAAGTTGCAGCCAATCCAAGTCCAGAATATTTTCATTGGTTTAGCTGTAGATGATTAAAAAGTATAGCGCGAAGAGAAGTGACAGAAAGATGAGGAGAAATTAGGTGAGAAAGGTTGTTAAAAGATTGGCAAAGAACACGAAGAGGTTCGTGAAGAGAGTAGTTAGTCAGACATCTACTAAGGTGAATAGGAAAAAAGTTTCTGGTCCGACGTGAGGGAACACAAAAATACAGCGTATCTAGTAAATTGGTAGAAATGACTTCGCCGTTGACTAGTTTATGGAGAAAGAGAATGCCAAAAACAAGCCTACGTTTATAAAGCCAAGAACACTCTTAGCGCTACTAACAGTAGACGATATATGCTGATTAAAACTAAGTTTGTGGTCGATTAAGATCCCCAAATCTTTTACAACCAAGGAAGTATTATTACTTTTTCCAACGGGAAATTATTTAAAAAGTAACTCGTTAATTGGGGAGAACCTCTATAAAAAGATATAACTTTGCACTTAGAACAGTTTAGAGATAACAAGTTAGTCCTACACCACCCCTGAAAAGCATTCAGGTCAGCTTGCAAGGTATGACATGAGAGAGAGTCTACGATGCGATTAGCGATTTTTACATCATCGGCATACATAAGAACTCTGGAATTTAAAAGAATGGTGGGGAGATCATTAATAAAAATGGTAAATAATAATGGGCCAAGGTGACTGCCCTGTGGGACTCCCGATTCAACACAAATGATCTTAGAAAGAAAGGACCTAAAAAGAACCCTCTGCCTCCTATTGCTTAGATATTGTGAAATCCAAGCAAGCAGAGCATCCGGAAAGCCAACTAAATTCAGCTTATGTAATAGTAAGGCATGGTTTACCGAATCGAAAGCCTTACTGAAATCCGTATATATAACATCAGTTTGCTTTTGTTTCTTAAAACCTTGGATTACAAAAGATGTAAACTGTTAAAGGTTAGTTGTGGTAGACCTATTCTTGACAAACCCATGCTGGTATGGCGAAAAAATAGATTTACATAAATGCTGTATTTGCGACGTCATAATTTTCTCAAACAGTTTAGGTATCGCTGACAATTTAGAAATTCCTCTGTAATTAGTGACGTCGGATTTATTGCCACATTTGTGAAGAGGTAAAATAAACGAATCCTTCCATATAGTTGGAAACTCGGACAGTGTAACGGACAACTCAAAAAGCTTAAGTAAAGGCGAGCACAATGACTCCGCACAGAACCTCAGGACACAAGCGGGAATACCGTCTGGGCCCGGTGAGTATACCAGCTTAATCGTCATTAGTTCCTTAGCTACCGAACTTTGCGTTATAATAGGATTAAGAATACAGTTGGATTTCGTTATAGGATATGGATATATCTGGCTAGAGTTGTACTTAGTAGATATGTACGTAGTCGAGAAGAAGTTAGCAAATAAATTAGAAATAGATTTATCAGAAGAGGCCGAAAAATTATTAAAAACTGCAAACGATGGAAGGGAGATAGAATTTCGCTTTGAGTTAACGAAACTATAGAACTCTTTAGGATTTTCGGAGAATCGCAACTTGCAACGTTGTAAGTAATTATTATAGCATTTAGATTTAGAAACAATAAAATTCGATTTAGCAACCAAGTAACGAGACAGATCCGATGATAGACCCGTGACTTTATATTTTTTGTAATACCTAGCCTTAAGATTCTTCAGTTTTGACAGCCCCCGCGTAAACCATGGTGATTTTTGCGTCACCACAGGAGACACTAGGGGTACACAGTCATTAAAGATCGAGTCAACAGTGGTATAAAATAAACAAATGGCGGAATTCATATCCGTACAAGTGTATAAATTAGTCCAATCGGTATTGAGAAAGGCATTGTTTAGTGCGACAAAGTCAGTCTTCCGAAAACATCGGGTGCGTACCGTAGCATCACACTCGGAGATGGGCTCGCGGCTGGGAAACTCAATAGATAACTCTAAAGTTGGATGATAACTATCCTCTGGTACCACCATTGGACTAGTTCTAGATACTTCACAAAACCTAGGATCAGAAGTAAAAATCAGATCCAGAAATCTGCCAGACGTATTAGAAATCGAATTCAGCTGGGCCAACGAAAGCTCAAGCAGACCATTAATAAAATCATGACACCCAGAGGGCAGCAACGTTTTGCTACCATTAACTGTTGACCAAGTCATGGAGGGCAGGTTAAAGTCCCCTAGGACAATTAATAAGTCTCTGTCAGAAAGTAGTTCAACTATAAATTTAGTAGAATCTAAGTGTAGTAAATAGGTTGGCCATTCCGATTGGGGCGGAATGTAAGAACAGGTAACAAAAATGGAAAAACGAGTAAAAGATACCTTAACGCATATAAATTCGATGTACTTGAGACAGGTATTGTTATCAGACCCGATGATAGGGCGGAATCTACAGCAATAAGAACTCCACCACCCCTACGATCAGTACGATCACGTCTAAAAATATTGAAATTAGAGGGTAGAACTGTGGCGCCAAAAAGTTTTCAGGTTTTAACCAAGTCTCAGTAAAGACAATTAGGTCAAAATCAAAAGACAGACTATCTACAAAGAGTTTAGTAAGTTTAGTATTAAGGCCTCTGACATTCTGATAGCCGACAGAGAAGGAAGTTGTTAGTTTTTTGATAGAGTAGAAGAAGGAATAAATAAGGAAGGAGTGGGAATAGATGAGGAAGAAAGAGGAATAGATGGTGAAGGAATCCTTGTTTGGCCCCGTGTCTTCTTTTTTCTGGATGTAAACTCCTTCACAATTAAGCTTTTCGGCCAGAAGCTAGAACTGCAGATACAGTCAAAGAACTCAATTGGAACACTGATTTTAAAAGATGAAATTTCTCTAGAATATGAAAATTTGAACTTTTCTATTGATATATTGGAGACATTCAGTTTAGCCCGAATGTGGGCCATGACATCATCCGATGTAGCATCAGGGAGAAGTCTCGAAACAAAAATGTGTTTTTTAGGTGGCACTCCCACCAATGGTTTCGGCATTGCAGGTATTGTATCATCTACCGCATTAATTGTAGCATCAGTTGCAACAAGTGGCATTCCGGCACTACTATCACTAGAATCCCTATCGGCAAAATCCATGGGTGTAGATTCTTGCCCAGACAAAACGGACACTACAGACATCGTCTGCGGAATTGGAGTTTGCATTGGTTGAGAAGGGGTCGGAACCGATATAGATGTGGAGACCGGCAAACACAAGGACAAATCAGAAGTCTGTTCTCCTGCCTTCTTACGCTTTCGAGACTCAGTCAGTAGCGTTAAACTACTAAACTGAGACTCGACAGCTTTAAACTCTTGCGAGAGTTTAAGAAAACTGGCGGACAGACTCATCAGGTTATCCTTTGTTTGCCGCATGAAAAGTTCCATTTCATCTTCCACAATACGGCAAGACTCTTATCCCCATTTGAGACCCTTTTTTTAATCTAAAAGATCCTTTACCCTGCATGTAAAGCCGGCGCACTTAACATGTACTGTAGTTTTACACAACCAACAGTAAATAAAACTATTCAGGGGTGGGGCGGGCTGCAAACAATTTTTAAACGAACAGACAGGCATTATGAGTTAATTAGATGAATTAGTAACCAAACAAATAAAAATGAGATATGTATTGGTATTAAAATATATAACTCACTCGGAGGTCCAGAAATAATAAGAAAGCGAGATATTGAGGGTGCACAAGGGTTAAAAGATAAAGAGAGCACTATAGAGTCTAAATTACAGACACACAACAGACTGCAGTATGAGCGCAAATAACGGCGACAAGTGAAACGAAAACGAGAGAAAAAAAAAAGTTAAAGAGCGCGAGCGCGGGAGCTAGAAATCACAAAAACAAAAACACTGCAACAAGAACTCACAGAAATTTCAAGACAACAACAAATGAGCGTTGCTTGTGATTTACAAGAAAGAAAAAAAAGGTGGGAAAGAGAGAAAGAAAAGAAAAACACAAAAACGTAAACGAGTGATATGGTGCAAGTTAGATTTCATATTATAATTATAATTTTCGATCGCGATGCCGATAACACAAAATAAAAAAAATTTTAAAATCAGTTATCAAAAAAACACGTCCGTCTTCCTCGTGGTGGTGCTTTATTTGCAAAGGGTGCCAGCTATGCCCCGATTCACAGCCAATGTGGTCAGAGATGAGTTGCAACCAATCCAAGTCCAGAATATTATTATTGGTTTCGCTGTAGATGATTAAAAAGTATAGCGCGAAGAGAAGTGACAGAAAGATGAGGAGAAATTAGGTGAGAAAGGTTGTTAAAAGATTGGCAAAGAACACGAAAAGGTTCATGAAGAGAGTAGTTAGTCAGACATCTACTAAGGTGAATAGGAAAAAAGTTTCTGGTCCGACGTGAGGGAACAAAAAAAATATAGCGTATCTAGTAAATTAGTAGAAATGACTTCGCCGTTGACTAGTTTATGGAGAAAGAGAATGCCAAAAACGAGCCTACGGTTGTAAAGTGAAGGAAGATTAATAAGAAGTCTGCTAGAATAAGAAGGTAGGCGAAGACTCGGGTCCCAATAAAGACCGCGTAACCCAAACTTAAGGAATTGCTTCTGTACCGATTCAATACTACGCTGGTGAACATCATATTGCGGATTCCACACTGGCGAGCAATATTCTAGAGTAGGGCGAACCAACGAAGTGTATAAAACCTTTGTTACATAGGGATCATCAAATTCTTTGGCCCAACGTTTAATGAAGCCAAGAAGGCTGCATGCTCTATTGACAATAGAAGAAATATGAACATTAAATGAAAGTTTTGGGTCAAACATAACGCCTAAGTCTTTGAACGATGGTACGCAACAGAACAGAACAGACTTAACAGAGTAATGAGCTAGGAACGGAGACAAACGACTGAAAGTCATAAAAGAACATATAGAGGCATTAAGGTGTAATTTATTAACGTGGCACCAATCACAGAACGTATCGAGATCTGATTGCAAGTACTGTTGGAAAGAAGGATCATTATAGGAATAATAAATCTTGACGTCATCCGCAAACATGAGCACGCGTGAATGAGCCAATCCAAAGGCAAATCATTTATAAACAGTGTAAATAACAGGGGGCCCAGATGACTGCCTTGGGGTACACCTGACGTAACTCGAACAGTTTCAGATATCGAGGAACGAAAAGACACCTTTTGGGTTCTGCCAATAAGATACGATTTTAACCAAGCCAATAGTTTTGGGGAAAAACCCATTATGTTAAATTTCGCGAGAAGCATAGAATGATCAAACGTATCGAAAGCCTTACTAAAGTCGGTATAAATAACATCAGTTTGACACTTTTTACGGAAGCCATGGTGTACAAGGGTAGTCAATTCTAAAAGGTTGGTAAGCAACGAACGACCTTTCATGAATCCATGCTGACAAGGAGAAATAGTGGATCTGGATAGGTGTTGAAGGGAAGACGTAATAATTTTCTCAAACAGCTTTGGTATTGCCGAAAGTTTGGCAATGCCACGGTAGTTAGAAACATCCGATTTGCTACCCTTTTTAAAAAGCGGAATAATAAAAGACTCCTTCCAAATATCGGGAAAGGTACAAGTTTCACTCGATATAAAGAATAACCGAGATAAAGGCTTAGATAGGGAATTCGAACACATTTTAAGGATGCAACTAGGTATATTATCAGGACCGGGAACGAAGGAAGACGTCATAGATGACAAGCTAGAGATAATACAGTCTTCAGGAAAAGGAATAGGGTGTGGGTTCCGAAACAGTAGTAGAATAAGTCGACTGAAAGAATTTAGCAAACAGATCTGCAATATCTGAATCATTATTAGCAGTCTAGTCATTAAGTCTGAAGGTGGAGTGTAGTACATTAGAGCGTCTTTTGGAATTAACAAAGTTATAAAATCTTTTGGGGTTCTTATAAAATTCAACCTTACAGCGAACGATATAATTATTGTAGCATTGAGTGTTTAAAAGACAAAATTGAGATTTGGCTATACAGTAATTTGCGTAGTCAAGTCGCGAACCAGTTTTTTTAAATCTTTTAAAATATCTCGATTTAATGTTACGGAGATTAGAGAGCCTACGTGTGAACCAGACTGGCGCGCTGGAGACGGTAGAGACATTCACATAACGAACGCATTTATCAATTAGAGAATTAAGAGCAGAGTAGAAAAACTTCACTGCACGATCCTTATCGCAGCACTCAAATAGAAATGACCAATCAAAAGAGAAAATAATGCTATTAAGAAGATTGAAATTTGTTTTACGAAAACATCTACGACGAGAATTTGCGATGTTATTAAATGAATTAGTAATGGAATTGTAAGAAATAATGACTTCAATCGTGGGATGATAAGGATCTTCAGGTTTCACTAGGGGCTGTGTTCGGGATACAGCACTAACAGTGGGATCAGAGACAAAAACAAGATCAAGGATACTTTTATAAGAGTTAGGGAAAGAATATAACTGATATAGCGGACATCCAAGTAGGCTATCAAGAAAAACATGTTAAGATGAAGGAATTAAGAAAGATAGATTATCATCAACAAGCCAAGAAATATTAGGCAAGTTGAAATCACCTAAAACTATAAGGAAATCGCGATCTTTAAGACGATTAAAAATAGTTTGCAAAGCATCAGCATGATGCATATAGGTCGTTATATCAGAAGCTATTCCTCCAGCTTCTGAGCAAGAAATGAGCAAGAAATATATAAGCTAAAGTTGTAACATGTAACTTCGACGCAAATAAACTCAACACCGATGCACAACACTTGAACACAGATTTGAGTTAACAGCAATGAGTACTCCACCGCCACGACGACCAACACGGTCAAGCCTATAAGAAATAAAGTTATTAGAAAAAATTTCATTTTCCAAAACAGAGGAGTTAAGCCAAGTTTCAGAGAAAGCTAATATGTCAGCCGAAAAGGTTTGGCTATCACAGAACATGTTCGAGAGCTTGGTAAGAAGTCCTCTTACATTTTGATAATGAATGCAAAGACTAGACGTTATTAGTTTTTTGAAGCAGAAGATACATTAGGAAGGTGGACAGGCAACGGACGGGAGCGCTTATTGGGCGCAAACTCGTGTACAACTAGGCCCTATGGCCAGAAATTAGTGTCAGTCATAGCTGAGAAATACTCATTGGGTACAGTAATTTTAAAAGAGGAGATTTCGCGAGGCCTAGAAAACTTAAACTTTTGAATTAAAACTTTAGCAGGGCATATATTACTGATGTAAGCTGCCACAGACGACTCAGAAGTATCAGGAGCAAGCCTAGAGATAAATAATTGTTTACGATGAGGCACTACAGTTAGTGGAGGCGGAGGAGCATTGGGATCCGCAAGTGATTGAGAGCTAACATGATCCTGTGATTGATCAGAGTTCCCGTGAGGGATAGAATGAGGTACACCAGGGCTTGTAATGGGTACTTCAATCTGAAAAGAAGAGCATAAAGAGGGACAAGAAGATGGTGTAGGCGAAAGTAAAATGGAAGACGATGTAATAGAGAGTGCTGACGACTGCTTGCGAGGCAACTCAAGGGTACATTTCTTGGGCGACTTCTCAGAAGGTGGAACAAACTTGAATTGCGACAATAAATGTACGCTAGAGTCACACTCGTTAGACAGCTGTTTGGCAAGTTTGTTTAAAGAAAGAAACTTTAAACGAATATCCCTATACATACGGCTAAAATCAAGCTGCTGGCTGGCACAAGATGGGCAAGTCCAGCGCATTAAGCCAAGCTCAGGCTTAGACACAGACAAACCGAAAATTTGTCGTGGTCGCGGCCATTGAGGCCAGCACATTTTAAGTGAATAAGATTATCCCAAAGCCAACAAGATATTGCTTTATACTGATCATCAAAACGATCAGAATGCTTGCAAGTAGGTAGACAACAAGCCATTATAAAGCCAAAAGAAACACAAGGCAAAAAAAAAAAAAAAAAATAAATAAATTTATATATATAAGAATAAATAGAAAAATTTAAATACAGAGCACAAAGATAATTATCGATAAGAAATCAATAATTACAAATAAAACAAAGAGAACAGCACAAGAGAGAGTGCAAGAACAGTTATAAGCCGAGCTTTGAGAGGCGGCCTTACAAAAGTGATTACGCGGGAAAGAAGCTGAGCACAAGCACAAAGCAGATAGAACAACAAAGCCACTAGCACTGATGGTATGATGGGGGCGATGAGGGGAGCAACTGCAGAAGCAATGACGAGAGAGAAAAAATAAAAAGAAAAAAAATTAAATGCACCAAACACTAATCACGAAACAGAAAAACTGTTTAAACTATTTAATTTGGCGAATTATGGAAATAAAACACAAGGGCGAACAACACCAGTAAAAGCGTAAAAAAAAACTAAGCACAATTAAAAACAGAGAAAACAATAAATATTAATAAAAACTCAGGAGCTATGCAAAAACACGACCGTCACGTCAGAGAGCAGAAGCTTTTTTTATTATAATATATTTTTTATTATATATAAGCGACAAAGTTCGAAATTTTTTTGTTTATTTCAAGTTTATTAGCTGCCTTAAGATTTTCATTTATCTTTTCAAACACCCACTCAAAAAGCGCTTTACATGTGCGCCCATTATCAATCCAAATTTGAAGCAACTCTGTGTGACTGAACTCTACCTTGTCTGCAATATCAGCAAATATTTTAAAAAGGCGCAAAAAAGCGTAAGCAAAATTATTGGCGTCATCTTAAGAACATTTAACGGAAAATAATTGCATTCTTACTTGCAAGTAGCAACGAGAAGCAGGTAACATTTAGTCCACAAATCACAGAACGTTGAGGTTAGGTTTCTTCTACAAACAATACCAACAATAACAAATGAAACGAAAGACAAAACACACAAGTACAAATTCTTTGACATTAACTTAATGATCAACATACCTTGAACTATGTTTTCCATATTAGCAATACATCTAGCTATTTTATTAAGCGAATTATGGAGCATTAAAAGTTAAACAAGCTTTTGAGCAAAATCAACACAAAAGCCTCGTGCCACAAACAGCTGCTTTTGCAGGGCTGCCAGAAGGCCGGGGCTGCATGAATAATTAAAATTTTTTTATTTTCAAATAGATAAAACGCCTATTTAGTGAAAATAATATTAATTTAATAGCAATGCTAAAATTTTTATTTTGAGTTTATGCCGCTATTTTCTTCAAATCTGCCACTGTGCAGTGTACATATATCCATGCACACACAGTATATATCCATGCGAAAGAAATTGCGAGTATGGAAGAGAGACTTTGAATATTTTGTTGGTGTATTAATCGGCTTTGCCGAAGTTTGTATACTCTTGCAAATTCTTTTTTTTTCCCTCACTTGCCGTCCAAATGGAACAATGTTTTATCTAATCCGGTGCATAAAGCATGCTATTTAATCAACGCAACTCCATCGAGACATGTCGCCCAGGTATCAACATCTACATCTTGGAGACTATAATACAGATAGATAGAGCCACATAATTTGGTATGTAGACTCATGTATGTATGTATATATGAATTTCCATAAAACTTAAAAACTATAACAGCTAGAGGCATCAAATTTAATATATACAGTCAGTCACAAAAGTATTCGTCTCTAGGGTCCCTTATATTCATGCTCGTTTTTGTTGGATATTCAATAATAAATTCAATCGTTTTTTCACAGGATGGGGTAAATAAAATATTTATCTAACTCAATTTAACTTAATTTTATTTAAACGTTAAATATTTTAGATTTTTTCATAATAAAACAAAAAAATCCCAAAAATGTAATCCCACAAAAGTATTCGTCTCTCGAGAAAAATACTCAAATATTTTAGTATTTTTTAGTTGCAAACTATTTTTTTTTTGCCTTTGAGATTATTTAGGGCATTTTGAATCTATTTCGGGGAAAACCCCATTTACTTTCTGGAACGAAACTTAACTTATTTCATTAAAAATGCCAAAAGGTTCAGAATTAAACGATTCACAAATAAAATCGTACCACACCTACACAATGACGGCAAGTCAAATAAATACATTAGTGATACATTGGCTCCAAAGATTAACAGTGCCTTGTCTTCATCCAACGATTTACATGGAAGATGCCCTAGGAAAAAACCACTGCTTTCTTCTGTTAATGTGTCGAAGCATCTAGACTTTGCAAAAACCCACGAAATCAAAGTTTTTGCATACTGGGAGTGCGTCATATTTAGTGACGAAAGTAAATTCAATATATTTGGATCTGACGGCGAGGTCGTATACTTGTTTAGTATGCGCGCAGTTTATGATTATTTAAAGTTTTAGCCATGGCCCCTTCCGTCCATAATAAGAAAAAACGGATTGCCCCCCACATTTTTTTGACTATCGTAAATAAATTCGACAGACTAATTAATCTTATTTATTTCTACCAACCTATCATATACGAATTTTATCGAAATCAGACTAGAGACATGCAAAATATACGTGTAAACGTGTTTTACTAGGCGGTCCTTCAGGGCGAACTTTGTCGTACCACAGTGGCGGCGCTAGAGTGCACGTATGCTTGTAAGAGTGAGCGAGATAGCTCTTGCTATGATAAAGGCATGTGAAAACAATTTAATAAACATGGTTTTCAAAATTTGAAATATTTGTTCCTGGCGCATGGTGTACCAAAGCAAGGCATTTCTTTATATGGCAGGTGTCAAATCTGCAAAGCACCTACTCCTACGGACAGTAGCCAACGCCAATCTCACAGCAGAGGAGATGGAAACGGTGCTAGTGGTAGTCGGGGCAACGTTTAACTCCAGGCCACTCGGAGCATAAAGAGTTAGCTTATTCGTAAACTTTACCTTTTTTTACCTCGGAGCATAAAGAGTTAGCTTATTCGTAAACTTTACCTTTTTTTACCTTAAGGCCCTGCGCCATAATATGCGTTAAGGAACTTCGTTTCAGAATATAAAAAACCAAGCAGCGAACAAACAACAAAAAGCTTTTCAAATATTAAATTAAATTTTTGCAAATATTTTAACGATTTAATTAAATTTTGTGTGCTCTCTGTGCAGGATAAATCAGAAGAGGTTTTGTCACTCATTCTGCAGCCAAAGTATTTTTATATATTTGGGTTTTGCGGATCTCGCTCTTTTTCTTGAGTGGTTGCCTTGATTAGGGACAGTACTAAATTTCAGGTGGTACTTAATACTGTATATAAAATATATTTACCCATTTCATTTCCCTGGGTTGTAATAATGTATTCAATATAAGATAAAGAAAACGAAATAGAATCTATCCATAATCCATTTAATTCATGAAAGTAACTTTGCATGGAAAAATGCAAAAAGGACTCCGAGTATATCAAGCATTCCTAAAAAAAGTTAAATATTAGATGGTTTATTGTATATTTAAGCACATAATTTTACACTAACCTTGACTTTTCCGGTTTTCCAGAGACATTCAATTAATATTTTATACATGCTGTTAAAGTCCAGCAAAGCTGATTCGTGAATGCTGATGCCGGTTCTAACATTTAGTTCTTCTGTAATAATCCCGCAAACATAAACCAACTCGTTAGTTTCAAGTAATGTTGGGATTTGCTTTAGTTTTTTTTTCCTGTAATAAAAACAAAAAATGCATATTAACAATGTAATAAAAACAAAATAGGCATATTTTGTTTGTCGTATCAGACAGAAAAAATGTGTCCTTTAATGTGTCAATAGCCGAGTCGATCTAGCCATGTGCGTTTGTACGTCAGTCCGTATGAACCGTTATATTTTGGAGACTATAAGAGCAATAAGTTTTTTATGTAGACTCGCGCACATATTTAAAATATTTGACACTCACGCTTCCGAAACCGTAATTTAAAATAAACTATGTCTACACCGAGTTTTATAAAAATCAGAAAAAGTATATCCTTGCTACATATGTAGCATATAAAAAGAATTTTATATAAATACATACGTTGGGTCCATTAAATTCATTCTACTGTTATCAAAGTGTTGACGACTATCCGGATTTTTACCTTTAATTGTAAAATTTTGTAGTTTTAGTTTTAGTCCAGCCTATGCCAATTTTTATTCACCTGACAACAGTGAAACAACAGTGTAAAACTTTTTCATGTTTCACCTTTAAAAGTATGAGCCGTTTGCGCTGTCCGTTATTGTAGCGGCAGAACTAAACCGTAGTCCATGAAAACTACTGGTATTTAGGCAAACAAGACTCTTCCAAAGAAATCTGTATTATCCTATTTTGCGGCATCCAAACGTTAAGAATTGGCATTGTTTTACAATTCTTTGAATCATTTCTTTGGTAAATATTTACTATAGTTACTCGGGACCAAAACGCGCTTAAACTACATAAATTTGGTATCAAACGAAAAAACAAAATTTCACGAGCACGACCTCAGGTGCGCCTTGACGATTTATTATGTAGTTTTTGTGCAATTAACAAAAGAAAAATCATGTTTTTAGTGGGATTATAGCTAAAATTAGCTGTTTCCGGCTAAAAGAAGCTGTCAAATTTTGAGATAGCGTTGCCAGATGCCAAATGTCGTATACTCGAATACGCGCGCTTTTTGAAACTTTTGTTCGCACTATTCTCAACAATCGAAAATATTGTTGAGTTTACATTAGTTTTTGATTTTAGAGAACAAATATAGTTCAGAATACAATATTCGGCTGCCAGAGCAGAAATGTCGAGTAGCTTAAGTAAATATTTACCCAAATATCAAAGTAAGCGTTCTTAATTGAAAATACTGTAAAATATTCCAATGTAATCCAAAATCTTAAAAATAGTAATATAACCGTTTACAAAATAAAAATTATGTCCGGTATATATACTGTACTTTTAGAACAGTCGGTTCTGCCCAAACTCAAATAGAATTTTTAGCCTTAGATTTGAATGCTAATTAACATGAAAAAATTAACTTTTCGTCTTACAATAAAGCATTTTTTACCCCCGGTCGAAATTAGGCTAATTGTGTTTATGTTTAATAAAAATGAAGTAAGTAAGTCGTCTCGCCGACTTTGGTATACCATGCACAAAGTAAACAAATATTTTAAGTACAAAATATTTAAGTATTTGAAACATTTATTTAAACCAAATGGATGTCTATTAAATTCTTTTTACATGCCTCATCATACGAAATGCTATATCGATCACTCTTACAAGCACAAGTACACTCTAGCGTCGCCAACCGATAGATTAATACCGATAGTCAATAGATTGTGGGAGGCAATCGGGTTTTTCTTATTCATAGGGGCGGAAAGATTAATTAAATAATTAGAATCTGCGCGCATACTAAACAAGTTTAGATCAAGAATATGTACATTTTATTGAGTCGTATAAACATATACCCTTATGGGTGCGTCGTACAGTGGGGCTTTTTGGCAACATTGCAAAAATCATTCCGATAGAGCGATTTAAAAAATGTAAAAAACGTATGATATGAATTCCGCAAGCTTCAAAATGAATGTTTGCCAAGAGTGATGGGTGTCCATGGTGCTGTAATATTCAGGGTCAAAGTAAGAAAAAAGGAATGAAACCCGTTTTTTTTAATTACAAGCGACATTTTTAATTGTTTTAAACGACTATGTAACATTTTTAAATGTTTTAATTCGATTTTCTAACATAATTACAAAAAAAGGTGACATTTTTTTTATGTTAATTTGGAAAATTTACTATTGATGACTGATTTTATTAAAAATATTTTTCAATATTTACATCTTTATCTAATAAACTCGACATTTCAGGATTAAAGCTGCTATTTCCCAAATTCTTTCGTGATCGCGCGAGTCTCAGCTAAGCAAAAAGTGGGTCCGAAGAGGCTGCCAGCATGTGGAAAAGGTCTTCATTTTGTCAAACACGAAAAGTTTTTAATGTATTAGTGTATCTAAACCTTTTGTAGTCGTCGTTTTTTTTCTTTTATTCCTGTGCTTCTTCGGATAGCTCTCCAATTGGTAAACACTAATATTTTATTAAATATATTTCGTGAGCCAAAATCCTATGCACCGTTGGGGTAAGTTTTTTTGCGGTTACAATTTAGTCAAAGTTGAAGTATATTCGACAATTTTTTCACCACTTACGCGTCGTATAAAAAGTATGAGCCTACATAAGTGCGCTGCGGCAGAGCTAGTTCCTAGTCCGGGTAATTGGCTGTGTGGACCACTGATCTGTGCTCAGTCATTGGTTTTCATTAACTCTCTTTTGCATAAACATTTTTGCAAGCGAGAAATAAAATTGTTTTGTGCAAATGCAAATTTCATTTCTTTATATATTTGATAAATAATTTTTTTTTATAGTTTAAAAAATAATATTGAAGCACATGCGTGTGAAGCAGTTATGTTGACTCGGGATATCTTTTATTTAATTCCCTCTTGCAAAACAGTTCAGACACAGGGACCTTTTCTTTATATATGCCTCCCAGGTACCGGCATCTGAAGGAAGCGGGAGAATCGACGCACCGGGGGATTCTACTTCAAACAGAGATCAAAGGACTTGGGTTTGAGTGTGTTTCATTCGGTTTCAAAACCATCATTTGTAAGCGGGAACTTCGCTTACCACAATCTGTGGAGATGGTACCGGTGGCTTGCACTTTTCGTGGCTTGTTCGACGTGGTTCAGATGTGGCCTGCTGAGAGGTTGTGCTTAAGAACGCGGAATTGGGACTAGAAAGGGTTTGAAGCGGTCGCTGGTAGAACTGGTACTCCTCTGACGCGGATTTGGAGAAAAAATCGAAGATTTGCGCGTTACAGCAGTGATCTTAGCCTTTTTATCGGTTTGGCACGACTTGGAAATAGTTTGGAACGTTTCCGAAAGGCAAAGGAATGGTCTGGAACGCTTAGTATTTTGAATAAGAATTACAATCACGAAATGGAACGTTTGAAATAATTTGGAGCGTTGGTGAAGGTCCCAAGCAATTGCCTGGAACGCTTTGGAACTAGACTAAAAAACTGAAACACGAAATGGAACAGTTTGGAATAGCTTCCTAGCTAGTTGCAAAAGACCCAAGAAGTGGCCTGAAACGCCTTTGAATTTGCATAAAATCCAGAAACACTAAATGATCGGCTGAAACGTTAGGGAACTTAGCGTTCCATTCCTCTCGTGTTGGTTGGCAACAAATTTACATCCTCTGGTGTGTTTCATTGGGTTTGAGTCTCGGAACAATTAAATTGAAACTAAGAATTCAAAAAGCTTGTGGTCTGCAAAGCGAACCGATTGGGACAAGAATTTAAAAAAAAGAATAATAAATTAATTTTGCCGAAAAAATCAAAAATTTTCGCTTTTCTTAAACCTGTCCTTTCAGCGTATGTACCAAACATAGTGCCTGCCATCCCAGGGTATACAGCACAGCTACATTTGGTCGTCTGCTTTGTGCCGCTCATTTGGCACATGACCTATATATAAGTTAACAAACAATCTAGCGAACTGCCCCTGCACTAAGTCTTAGAAGAATCTGTGCAGCTGCAACGTCGATGTGACGAATTCCGCATAAGCATAAATTCGCTGACACAGCGTCTGACCAAGAGCTCATAGCATGATCATATGCCTTACATATTTACTTCTTATGTATTTAGCTTTAGATTCATATTCCAATTTATGTACTTAGGTTTAGTTCTCTTTTATTTCCTTCAATATATTCAGTTTTTGTATAACCGTTTAACAATAAAGAAGCATAACTCCGGCACTTAGCCGAAACATAATTTATCATATCTAATATATTGCTGATCCACAAGGACGGTGATTCAGATACCTAATGGTATCTCATCCTAATCAATATAAATCAATCCATAAGTTGGATCCCACCAACGGCAACCCCTAACAGGAACCAGTGGACACATTCAACATTATAACTGGCGCCCAACCGGAATTGGATTACCATCTAAGAATCCACACCCTACCAACATGTAAGTGACTGTTCGGAAAAAATAAAAACAAATTATAATATATAAATTTGAAACCAAACAAATATAAAAACAAATATAAAAACAATAATAAAAAAAATAATAATAAAAGTGGCAGCATAAAGTGATCTTGTGAATAATTTGCATTAGATTTGTAACTAATTTGCTTTGAATTTATTTGCATTGAATTTAATTGTGTTAATATGTGTGCGGTCATATTGTTAGATTGAATTCGCTAAGACACTGTGTTAAACAACTGCCAATGAGTTGGTCCTATAGGGACATTAAAAAAGAATCTAATAGCGACGAAGATATTATAGTACAATCTAGGCCTCAGGCACTCGATCAAACAGAAATGGATCCACAAACGTTAAAAGTTATAATAGAGAGCGCAGTCAGCACCGCGCTTAACGCACAAGAACAACGCATAAGAGGCGAGATACACGCCGAACTCGAACATCTGAGAAACCAAATGAACTCATTTAGAATTGAAGCGCCCCAAGTACAGGTGTACGAAAGCGTAACAATTGATCCCAGCATTAGATGTGAGGTTAGACTCGACGCTGCGAAATCGGTGCCGAATTTTAATGGTGACCATGAAGAATATGTGTCTTGGAGACAATCAGCCATAGAGGCATATCAAGCCTACAAGGGATACTATGGGAGTGAAACACATTACCAGGCAGTGATCATTTAAAAAAATAAAGTTTGTGGTGCCGCACGCGCAGTGCTTACCTCACATAACACTGTGCTAAATTTTGATGCAATCATTGCTAGACTTGATTGCACATACGCCGATAAAACGTCTCTGCGCGTTCTTAGACATCAATTAGAAATGGTCAGACAAGGACCCCTAGAATTAATGCAGTACTATGATGAGGTTGAGAAAAAACTCACTCTTATTACAAATAAAATTGCCATGACGCATGAGGAGTAAGCAGCCGACATTCTTAATATAGAAATTAGGAGCGATGCTCTGCACGCCTTCATGGCAGGCCTGAGGAGGCCTATTAAGGCACTAGTTATACCAGCACAGCCCAAAGATTTGCCTTCGGCTTTAGCACTGGCTCGCGAGGCTGAGAATAGCATAGAAAGGAGCATGTTCGCTGGTACGTATGCTAAAGCAAATCAAGATAGGAGCCACCCAGGGGAAAATAACAAGCAAGGGAATCGCTCAATGCCCAGACAGGAAAAACATTTTGAGAAAAACCCCCATTTTACAGAAAAACAAGTCCAAAACAGACCCCAACAGGGTGAGCAGGGACCAACATCAAACAGTAAACAACTTCGAGCCCAAGACCAAGCACAACCGATGGATGTTGGTCCATCAGTTTCCAAACTGAGACAGCAGACTTCTTGGGGTAAAACCCGCGGTAGCGCCACTTACGGCGAATCTCAAAAGAGACAGAACGCATCAGAGCGTATGACTGGACAGAGTCGCCAGAATGTTAACAACATTTCTCAAAAAGACTCGGCCCAAGACCAACAATACGCGCGAGGCCGCCGTCGCAGAGGCTAGGGATGAGAACGACTCCATACCGGACAATGAGTTCGTCGAGCGACAGTTGGCTGGTAGAACACTAAAAATTCTAATCGACACTGGGGCGGCAAAGAATTATGTAAAACCCGTAAAGGAGTTAAGAAACATAACACTTGTCGACACCCCATTTACTGTGAACTCCATACATGGGTCCAGTAAAATTAAAGAAAAATGCTTCATGAGAATTTTCGGAAAGAATGCCCCGTTTTTCATTTTAGATACCCTTGATACTTTTGATGCCATAATAGGCTTCGATTTGCTAACGCAAGCAGGGGTAACCCTAAACATACACAGCGGTAGTATTACATATGGCAGTACGGCGGAAGCACTGCAACACCATACTTGCGATAGCGTTAATTTCACACGCATTGATGACATAATAGTTCCTGATAGCGTAAGAGAGGAATTTAAAAAGGTAATACTGAACAGGATCGGCGCATTTTCGACCTCTAACGAGGCATTGCCATATAACACTTCAGTTATTGCCACAATTCACACAATAGACATTTCGTTAATAACGAAATCGCTCCAGTGTTAAAATACGGCATTATAAGACCATCTCGGTCTGAGTACAACAGTCCTGCTTGGGTTGTTGACAAAAAAGGCTTGGACTCAAACGGTATCAAAAACAAACGACTCGTTATTGACTTTCGAAAGTTAAACGAGCGAACCATTGCCGACCGGTACCCAATGCCAAGCATTCCAATGATTCTAGCGAATCTTGGAAAGGCAAAATTTTTCACGACTCTGGACTTAAAATCTGGATACAATCAAATTTTTCTAGCTGAAAAGGATCGCGCGAAAACGTCGTTCTCAGTAAACGGAGGGAAATACGAATTCTGTCGCTTACCCTTTGGTTTGAAAAATGCCGGAAGCATATTTCAGAGAGCAATCGATGATGTTCTAAGGGAACAAATCGGGAAAATATGCTACGTCCACGTAGATGACGTGTCAAACACATTCACACTGTGCTCCAGCTGCTCTGCAACGCTAACATGAGAGTTTCGAAAGAAAAGACAAAATTTTTTAAAGAAAGCATCGAATATTTTTATCGTCTCTAGTGACGGAACAAAAACTGACCCCGAAAACGTCAAGGAAATTCAGGAGTACCCCGAGCCAAAGAGCCTCTATGCACTAAGATCGTTTTTGGGCCTTGCTAGTTATTACAGGGTGTTTATTAAGGATTTTGGTGCCAGGTCCCAATCGACTTTGATGAATTGCAACGTCACACCTTTGACCGCTTAAGAAACATTCTGGCATCCGAGGATGTCATACTCATGTACCCGAACTTTCAAAAACCTTTCTACCTCACAACCGACGCTTCTGCCGACGGGATTAGAGCAGTGTTGTCCCAGGGCGGGAGGCCAATAACAATGCTATCCCGAATATTAAAGCAAAGTGAATCACATTGCGCCACTAATGAAAGGGAATTGTTGGCAATCGTGTGGGCTCTTGGAAAACTACAGAACTACCTGTATGGAACCAGAGAGTTGCACATTTTTACAGATCACCAACCGCTCACATTTTCCGTGTCACAAAAAAACACAAATGCGAGAATTAAAATGTGGATGGCCTTTATTGAAGAACGCTCAAATTCATTATTCAATTTTATTTTCATTTCGCGAATTCTTGCTGTCGTTTTTGTTTAAATTTAAATAAAATCAAAACTTACAACAATACTTGCATTAGCGGTGTTGTTGTTTTGTTTATCTCTTTTGCTTTTGTGTTTTTACCGTTTTAACTAACTCTCGCGCTCTTGTGTACAAATTGTTGTTGCATGTGTTCAATTTGACGGGCTCTCCCGCTCGTTCCTATTCTTGATTGATTTGCGCTCTTGTCTTTTGCCTACCCGTGACTCTGTGATACGTGTTTTTGTTTTTGTGTTTTCATATCTTTTTATTCTTTAGTGCACATTAACCCTTGTGTCAGAACTGGTCAGTATATTCTTATACACAGATTTTTTACCTTTAGAATTTTTATTTTTTTGTATTTCCTTTCGTAATTAAATTAAACTTTTGATAAAATGGTTGTCTGCTCAAAAAATAATTGCATAGTTGCCACTAATGCGGTTGACTCCCATGATTATATTCTTTGTTGGTTGTGTGACAATGCGGTTCACGTTAAGTGTGCAGGTTACACAGGCAGAATCAAGGAGTCTATTGCTAAAGGTGGTGGCTTAAAATATGGATGTGATGCTTGCAGGGAGGTTGAGAATGAGATGCGCTCTTTCATGAGGCGGACTAGAGATAGTTTTGACACTTTAAGGGCAGGTTTTAATAAACTCCAAGCGGAGTTTACTGCGGTGGAGACTCAGTTCAGAAGTTTATCGCTTATGAATGAGTCTCCGAAACGTAAAAGGACCAGTCCTTGGGGTGTTTCTGTATCTGTAGATCCGCCAGCGTCTCTTATCGTCCCCGACCGGTCTCATGCACCGTCCACTCCTAATGTACAGCAATTGATATCGTTTAAGAGCCCGGTTGTGAATGCTTTAGTAATGAATTACCGGTATCACCTGGGAATGATCTCTTAAAAACGATGCCTATTGTAGTGTCCGATGTGTCTGGGCAATTACCCATTCCAATGGAAATTGCCGATAGTTCTAAAAGTATCGAGGGCCCCGTAAAGAAGTTGACTGCTGCAGTGGGTGACTTATTCAACGTTACTGCTGCGGCTGACGCTTCGGGACCGCGGCCTCTCGTTGGCATACCACCAAAGAAACATATATTTGTTTCTAGGCTAGACCCTGTTGTCACATCTGATGATGTAATAGCCTATATTCGGAAGAAAGTTAACGTCTCGAATATTGCGGTGGAGAAGTTTAAATTTTCTTATTCTCGGGACATTTCGTCCTTTAAAATTAGTGTTTCTGCCAATATCTTCGACACTATATGTCGAGAAGATTTTTGGCCTAAACATATAATAGTTAAGGAATATACTGTAAAAAAGAAAAATCGGCAACCGATTCGCTTGCCTACAACAACAACTAATACTATTCCTGCCACATCAGCATCTGCTGGTGTGTCAAAAAACTAGCTTCGTCCCTTAACCTGGGTTACCAGAACGTTAGAGGACTGAAATCTAAACTTCCTAATCTCTATGTAGATAGTCTTTCTTTTGAGCATAACATTCTAGCTTTCACAGAGACGTGGCTAAAACCTGATATTGCTGATGCATCGGTTTTTTCCACAAACTTTTCTATTTTCAGACGTGACCGGATTTCTCGCATAGGTGGTGGCGTTCTGATAGCTGTTGATGCTGCTTTATCATCTGAAATGATTCAATTTTCTAGTACCCAGGAGATTGAGTTTGTCGGTGTTAAAGTAAATTTTAAATCTTTTAATGCTTTCATTATTTGTTCCTATATTCCACCATTGTCAGACATGGTGGTATATTTAAATCATTTAGAGGCAATTAAGTTTGTCTCCTCTTTAGTTTCGAGTCAAGACATGCTCATAGCTGTAGGTGATTTTAATTTACCCGCTTTAGCATGGTCACTAACAGATGAATCTACCACGTTGTTGCCCTCTTTGTCACATGACTTTATTGATGGCCTTCTAGGCTTTAGTTTTATCCCAAGTCAATCCTGTCTTAAATTCTAATGGAAAATCGTTAGATCTTATTTTTGTATTGGATTCTTCTTATTGTGAGGTTTCTAGGATCGAACCATTTGTTCTTCCAGAAGACAAATTTCATCCTACATTAAATTTAAAAATTGATTTGCCCTTGCTTTCACCATTACTTGGTTCAAATGAGTTACCACTAACTAGGTGCTTTCGTAAGACTGACTTTGCCAGCCTTAATGAAAACATTGCTACTACCGATTGGTCTTATCTGTACAATTGTAGTGATATGAACTCGGCTGTTTGTTTTTTCTATGATACTCTGAATTCACTCTTTGATATTTGTGTGCCTCTTGGTAGGCTGGAGCGGCTTAACAAACCTCCCTGGTTCTCTCGCGAGCTATCCAATTTGAAAAATGTGAAGACACGATATTATAAGAAGTTTCAAAAAACACGTCGTTCATCAGATTATGCTCTGTATACAGTCGCTCGTTCAAAATTCATGATGCTTAATACACAATGCTATAAGAATTATCTTCAGCGGTGTAAGCTTCAGTTTTCTTCTGACCCTAAACAAATTTATAATTTTGTTAATTCTAAACGTAAGACCTCAGTGCACCCATCTTTTTTGTCTTTTCAAAATAAAAAAGCGAGCACTGATCAGGCAATTGCCGATATGTTTGCGAGTTTTTTCAAAACAACTTATTCCTCAACGGAATATCGAGCAAGTCCGTATCCTTATCATTTAAAAAATGCTAATTGCATTTTCAATCCAGTGATTGATGAAAGTTCTATTCTTAGCGAACTTAAATTAGTTAAACCTGTTTATTCTCAGGGGCCAGACGGTATTCCTGGATGTGTACTCAGGTTCTGTGCAAACGCATTATGTAAACCCATTTTAAAGTTGTTTCTATTGTCTGTCGAATCTTCCTCTTTTCCATCTATTTGGAAGGAGTCGTATATTATTCCTCTGCATAAAAATGGCAAAAAGTCCGAAGCCTCTAACTATAGGGGTATCTCAAAATTGTCCGCTATTCCGAAAGCTTTTGAGGAAATTATAACTTCTCGATTGCAACATTTTTGCAGCTCTATTATTTCGCCATCCCAACATGGGTTTGTGAAACGTAGATCTACAACCACTAACCTTTTAGAATTTACATCAATAATTATCAAGGGGTTCAAAAATGGTAAACAAACTGATGTCATATACACTGACTTCAGCAAAGCCTTTGATTCCGTTAATCATACCCTATTACTTTCTAAGCTGAGCGACATTGGGTTTCCACCCCTTTTTCTTTCTTGGGTTTGTAAGATTCCAATTATTTACAGAGTCTGTTAAATGCTCATGCATATACCGAAACCAGTATTGTAGTATCGATTGTTAGTGATAAGTATCGATTGTTAGTAATAAGTATCGATTGTTAGTACTAAGTATCGATTGTTAGCGATAAGGCCTCGATATGCGGCGAGACGGCGTCTCTCTTCTCTTCTGGCGACGCAACGAACAAGTTGTCTCTGCGCAGAAAACCAAGATTAAATCCGGAAAATACCAATTAATCATTATCTTTTTTACTCAATAATTAGGTGTTTACAACTCAGAAGTGGGATGACCACCCGAAAGGATAAATATTTCGGGACACGGCAGGCCACACGTTCCACATCTAGAACGGCCGCCTCCACGCCCACCGCTGCTGGTGCACCCACTGCTGTGACTACCGCTGCAGTACCGGCGGCCACTGGAGCCGCCGCTGCAGTACCGAGAGCCGCTGTGCCAACTGCCGACATATTCGCCCCTGCCGGGCCAACCGCTGACATGCTCGCCCCCGCCGGGCCAACTGCTGCTATACGAGCCCCTGCTGGGCTAACTGATGCCACATTCGCCCCTGCCGGGCCAACTGCTGACATGCTCACCCCTGCCGGGCCAACCGCTGCCACACTCGCCCCTGCCGGACACGCCGCTGCTGCATCCGCCCCTGCTGGGCCAACCGCAGCCACACTCGCCCATGCCAGGCCCGCCGCTGCTGCATCCGCCCCTGCTGGGCCAACCGCTGCCACACTCGCCCCTGCCGGGCCCGACGCTGCTGCATCCGCCGCTGCTGGGCCAACCGCTGTCACACTCGCCCCTGCTGAACCAACTGCCGTCATACTCGCCCCTGCTGCACCCACCGCTGCGGTGTCCGCCGCTTACAGGCCACCTCTGCAGACTGCCGCCGCTGCACCCGCTGCCATTGCTGTACCCGCCGCCGCTGCCGCCGCATCCATTACGGTACCTGCCGCCGCTGCCACATCCACTGTACCTGCGGATGCTGTGCCCGCCGACTATATGTCTGCCATGCGGGTTGCGGCCTCGCTCGCCGCCCCCGTCACTGGTCCCGACCCGGACCCATGGGAAGAGATGCCCGCTTTAGTGCCCTCCGTACCGACTGCCGCGGCCGCCATCACACCGGCCACTTCCGCCTCCCCCAGCCTGGATGAGCAACTGGCGACGCTGCAGAAGCAACATGAGTTGCTACAGCTACAGCATCAAATCCTCAAACTGCAGCAGGGGATTGACGAATTCCAAGCACCGAGGCAGCAAGTCAGTGACGTGAGTGTCATTGAGAGCATGGTGGCTCGATTTTCAGAGGATAACGCATATGACGTGAAGAAATGGCTGAACGATCTGGAAGAAGCATTTGGAATTCTGCAGTTGAACGACCGCCTACGTTTGATCGCATGCCGTCGTATGCTGGAAGGTACGGCGGCGGTGCTACTGCGCACGGTATCGGTGCACAGCTACGAAGAATTGAAGGCAATCCTCTTGCGAGAATTTGGACGCTCGTGTAGCATCGAGGAAGTGTGTAAGCTCTGCGTGGCCGGCGCATCAAGGCAGGCGAGGGATGTTTAAGATTCGCAATCGAGATGCAGGAGATTGCCATGAATGCTCCGATTCCGGAGAACGAGCTGGTCGACCTGATCATTGATGGACTGCGGGACAACTCTACTCGAGTCGGCATGCTGTACTCAGCTCGGACGGTGGCTGAACTGAAGCCCCTACTGGAACGCTACGAGCGCCTCCGTATGCTGGCCGCTGCCTCCAGACAAAGCAATAGCGTGAAGGCGCAGCCAACAACAACTGCCGTGGCGCCTGGAAACAAATCGTCAGGCACCGCCACGAGTGAGACCAGATGTTTCAACTGCTCAGGATGGGGGCATTACAAGAGTCAATGCCCGAAACCAATGAGACCTCCGAATTCATGTTTCAAGTGTGGCATAGTGGGCCACATCTACAAAAACTGCCCGTCTCGAATTGGAAATTTCATTGCTGCCGCCGCCGCTGATGAAGCAGGAGTTCGACTAGACCATTTACAACTGGTGAGTGTTGCTTTTGTTTGTGGTGAAGTGCAAGATAGGAAATTTATAGATATGTTTTCTCTCCTTGATTCGGGCAGTCCAAAGAGTTTTATCCGTCAATCTGAAGTCCCCTCCAACTGCCGTCTTAGCCCCCGTACATTGAACTGCCGTGGCCTAGGAAATAGCCAACTTCTGTCCTTAGGCCAAGTCCAGTGTAGGGTTCGACTCCGCAACACACAGATAATACATACGTTTGAAGTCCTGACGAACCAAGCAACCGAACTGCCGATGATTATAGGTAGAGATCTTTTGTATAAAATTAATATTAGACTCTGTAAACTGAAAGAACTGAAATATGAAAAAGAATCGTTGATACTCATGAATAAACCGACTGAATGAATAAATCCAAAACTTACTGCTGTTCTAAAGTCTTTTAAAATATTGAGGAAAGATCTAGCGGTACTACCGCACGACAGGAATGAGATTGTGTCTGCCGAAGTGTTGCCTGATTCTCCCCTTCTAGAAACTTCTGCTGTACCTTCGGAAACACTGAACGATGCACTTATGGCGATAAATGCCATTGAGCTCCCCGCTGTCAGTGAGTTAGACTTTGATATAGAGCCCACGTTATGGGAAGAGCAAACCGCAGCCCTTAAGTCTATTATTTCCACTTCGTATGTACAAGTTGATCCAGATTTAATCAAGCCCATGAACGATGAGATGAAAATAGAATTGAATAGCCAAACTCCGATTTTCTGCCGCCCCAGCCGTGTGTCGCACCACGAACGCATCGAGGTGCGTGAGATTTGTGACGATCTCTTGAAAGCGGGTATTATTTGCCACAGTAGTTCTCCTTACGCTGCCGCTATTGTCCCTGTCCGGAAAAAGGACAACACAATGAGGAAATGTGTAGATTACCGGCCGTTAAACAAAATAACAGTTCGAGATCATTTTCCGATTCCTCTGTTAGATGATTGCATTGAACATCTGGGTGGCAAATCATTTTTCACTATCTTGGACTTGAAGAACGGTTTCCACCATGTGAAAATGCACCCAGAGTCAATCAAATATACTGCCTTTGTAACCCCTGATGGCCAGTTTGAATATGTACGCATGCCCTTCGGACTTTGTAATGGCCCTTCGGTGTTCGCTAGATTCGTTTATTTTGTCCTTAAGGAATTCTAGTCGCGTCGCATGACTTTGAAACCCACCTTGAGATTCTGAAGGAAATATTGTATGTGTTAAGAGTGAACGGGCTATGCCTGAAGCTGACTAAATGCCGTTTTGCGTATAGGGAACTAGAGTACGTGGGCTACTTAGCCAATTCCGCCGGTATCACGCCTAAACCAGCTCATATTCAGGCGATACGGGATTTGCCCATTCCAAGGGATAGAAAGGAATTAGAGCGTTGTCTAGGCCTATTCTCATACTTCCGCCGATTTGTATCAGGTTTCGCTAAGATTGCGTGTCCGCTGTCCCGATTGTTAAGAAAAGATACCCCTTATGTCTTCTCCGAGGAATGCCTCGAAGCTTTCCGAACACTGAAGTTGAAATTGATCGAATCCCCCGTGTTATCTATTTACAACCCGAAGTCTGAAACAGAGTTACACTGCGATGCTAGTTCAATTGGCTTCGGAGCAGTGCTCCTCCAGAAACAAACAGACGGTAAATTACACCCAGTGTCCTACTTCTCTAAGATTGCATCCGCCGCTGAATCGAAACTACACATTTATGAGCTAGAGACGTTAGCTATCGTGTATTCCTTAAAACGTTTTGAGACATACCTTAAGTTCATCCCGTTCAAAATCGTGACCGATTGTAATTCCCTTGCGCTGACACTGAGAAATGGTGGACATTCCGCCAAGATTGCTCGCTGGGCCCTGCTGTTAGAAAACTATAACTACACGATTGTACACCGCTCGGGGGTTGGTATGCCCCATGCTGATGCTCTAAGCAGAATAGAAAATGCCGCATACGTCGACGATATAAACCTCGACTTCCAACTGCAGTTAACCCAGAACCCTGAGATTGTCAAACTCCGAGATGAGTTAGAGAAATATGAGATAGCGGATTTCGAACTGCGAGATGGAGTAGTGTACCGCCTGTCCTCGACGAGTGTACCCCAACTTTATGTCCCTTCCGAAATGATAAATCATGTCATACGAGTAGTACACGAGAAGCTTGGCCATATGGCCACGGAGATCAAGAAGCATTACTGGTTCCCGTGTATGAAGTCTTATGTTAACAATTACATTAAAAATTGCCTCAAGTGTATCTACTACTCCGCGTCCGCTTCGGACCACCGTGTCACGCTACATAGTATTCCGAAAGTGCCCCTTCCGTTTGATACCGTCCATATTGACCATTTGGGCCCCCTTCAGTCCATACGTTCTAAGAAAAAGTATTTTCTGGTTGTCATTGACGCTTTCACCAAATTTGTGAAGCTGTACCCTGCCGCCACGACTAATTCACGTGAAGTATGCCAGACATTAGAATCTCAGTATTTCGCAAATTACAGTAGACCCCGCCGAATCATCAGCGATCGAGGTACCTGCTTTACTTCCTCCGAGTTTGAAGAATTTCTGAAGGCCAATCATATAATTCATGTGCTGAATGCCACTACCTCACCCCGGGCCAACGGCCAAGTCGAGCGGGTTAACCGTGTGTTGGGCCCCATGTTGGGTAAACTGACGGAACCTGTGGACCACGCAGATTGGGTCCAACAACTGCCGAACATAGAGTTTGCATTGAATAACTCCGTCCACTCCACAACCAAATTTGCCGCTTCCGTACTTCTATTCGGTGTTGAACAACGAGGTGTGGTAGTAGATGAACTAACCGAACGGTTGGGTGAGAGAACGGAGGAGGTCGATGCCTCAGAGGTAGCTGTCCGGAGATTAGCCTTCCGTAACATTGTTAAGTCCCAAGAATATAATTCGGAATATTATTCGAAGCATCACCTCCCTGCCGTTAGTTTTGAGGAGGGGGATTTCGTAGTTATTAAGAATGTGGATACTTCGGCAGGCACGAACAAAAAGCTTATCAGGCGGTATCGTGGTCCGTATGTGGTTCATAAAAAACTTCCGAATGACCGATATGTTATCCGGGATGTAGAGGGCTCCCAAATCACCCAACTACCATATGATGGGGTCCTAGAAGCCTCCAATTCGAAATCCGCGTAGCTTAAACTGGGATCGCAATGTCAATTTGCCTTCGTATTCTAGTAGACTTCTCTTAATTAACCTTCCTTCCGTAACTAACCGTAGAATTATGCTTGGTGTTGTTTTTATGCACAAGCTCCTAATTGGTGATATCGACTTGCCTGAGTTATTAGCTCAGGTGAATCTGTCGGTACCATGTAGACGGAGTAGACATCCTTTGATACCTTTATCCCTTAGTCGTTGTTCTTCTAACTATGCTATGCATGAACCTTTTAGGGTCCTCTGCTCTGATTACAACCTTCTATTCCCTGTAATCGGCTCAGAGTTTTCTATTAATATGTTTAAAACATCTATCCTATCCCATTTAGTTAATAGATAGCTATAGTATTATTTGTTTGTCTGTCTTTTCTATGGTGTATTTTGTCCACTCGATTCGTGCCGTGCGTTATACGGCTGCACCCCTCGGTCGGTCGGGTGGGAGGTGGGCAGTTATCTGCTTGGGCTCGCGCGTAACAGGCTTTGTCCTGGTGTCGTAGGGGCCACTTGAACGTACTGCGCATAGTATCGTCAACGTCCGCTAATTCAATCTAACAATAGACAAATAATAATTAACACAGAAACTCAAAGGCAGATTAATTTACTTACAAATACTGTTAATAAAATAATACAGTCCAGAAGTGGTGAAATCACCGATATCCCACACTTATACGAAACTTTACTAGCAAGAAATAGAATGCTAATTACAGAAATTCAAGACCTTATGCTTACTGTCACACTAGCCAAATCTAATATAATAAACCCAGCCATTTTTGATCAAGAAGATTTAAAATCTATTTTTACCGAACAGTTCACAACAGTCTCCATAGTTAATTTAATGGCTGTGTCCAACATTAAAATATTTCAGTCCGATAGCACCATACATATAATTATAGATTACCCTAGAATTAAACTTTTATGTAAGAAGGTCATTATTATTCCTGTGATACATGGGGACACCATACTACAGACACTACTACACGATACACGCTACGATAAACGGGACCATGTACCTCAACCACAACAAGGTCGTAAGCAAGGTTCCTGGCATCCCAGCTTCCCCTTTACTACATATAACGGGACACGATCATGTGTTAAGTGTACCTCTGCTACAGCGAATGAATGAACTCAACCTAAACTCCATCCAGGAGTTGAATGATGATATGATATCCAACGGATCGCCCAAGGTTTGGTTCGCGATCGGAGTACTTGTAAGCTTCTTGCTCGGTAGCCTCGTCGTAGCTGGTTACTGCAGGTACCAGAGGAAGTCAGCTGCTAAACTGCAAAAATTCGTCCAAGAGTCATGCATCACCGAGGACGGCAATGAACTTAGAAGGGGAGAAGTTAACAAACAATCTAGCGAACTGCCCCTGCACTAAGTCTTAGAAGAATCTGTGCAGCTGCAACGTCGATGTGCCGAATTCCGCATAAGCATAAATACGCTGACACAGCATCTGACCAAGAGCTCATAGCATGATCATATGCCTTACATATTTACTTCTTATGTATTTAGCTTTAGATTCATATTCCAATTTATGTACTTAGGTTTTGTTCTCTTTTATTTCCTTCAATATATTCAGTTTTTGTATAACCGTTTAACAATAAAGAAGCATAACTCCGGCACTTAGCCGGAACATAATTTATCATATCTAATATATTGCTGATCCACAAGGACGGTGATTCAGATACCTAATCGTATCTCATCCTAATCAACATAAATCAATCCATAAGTTGGATCCCACCAACGGCAACACCTAACAGGAACCAGTGGACACATTCAACATTATAACTTATACGCAAAAATAGTTATATACATATGTGTGCGAAAATTAAAAATTTTATGGAATAAATGTATGGATATGTATATGAAATTTGAAATTTAATGGAATATATTTATGTATATGCATACGGATATGTGTGGCTACATATGTATATGTATGTGTATGTGTCTCTATGTGTCTATGTATATTTTTTGCGATGTCTCTGTTGGATATGCCCCAACTTTATAGGGTGTGACAAGAGAAACAAATATATACATACATACATATGAATGTATGGCCTCTTATACATATTTGAAAGGGTGGTTCACTTGCATTTTTTTAAGTGTTTAGTAACTTGGGTTAAAAATGTTCCTTATAAATTATATTATTGTCACATTCACACACTGTGCTTGCATTTAACAAATCACTTTGAATTTTTATACCCTTGCAAAAAGTGTAAATTATTTTGGTCAGAAGTGTGCAACGCATAGAAGGAAGCATTTCCGACCATTAAAAGTATATATATTCTTGATCAGCATGACGAGACGAGTTCAAATAGCCATGTCCGTCCGTCCGTCCGTCTGGATCAGCGCAAACTCCACCTAGACCGTAAGAGCTACAGAGCTGAAATTTAGGCATGTAGGCTTGTGTATACTATTGTATTGCTATTTCTGCTGTTGTCGGGTCTCTTGCTTTCGGAATTTTGCTGTTTGCTGCTACTGTCAAAATTTTCTATTTCGGTTATTTGCTGCTGCTTTTGCTGTCAGATTTTGGTTTTTTTCGGAAGCAAAAGCAACACAAAGTATGCCAAACAGCAATGAATAGCACAAAATGTATCACTTTTGTTAATCGAATACAGCAATTTAAACACTGTTAGATTCAAGTTTCAATTTATGTACCTAAATTTAGTTCTCTTTTATTTCCTTCAATATATTCAGTTTTGCATAATCGCTTAAACAATAAAGACACATTACTCCGATACTTGGCCGTAATCACATTTAATAATCTTTAATATATTGCTGAGCCAGCCACAAGAACAGTTATCCAGATACCTAATTGTATCTCACCCTACCTAAATCATCTCCTGAGTTGGATCCTATCAGCGGCTAACCACCACCAGGAACCAGTGGACGGACCCAACATCATAATTTAGACATCCGATCTTGAAAAAATTTGTCAGTCGTAAATAAGAATATTGGACTGACAAACATTACTTGTTATAAAAAGTAACGACGTTATTCTTGATAGTCACTGTTCTCTACCCATCGTTTTTATAGGACCTATACGATATAGTCATCCCGTCTTGATTTGGCACAGTCATTAAAAGGTATACATTACATAACAAATATTAATTTTTAAAAACAATGGCTCAGAAAATGACGAAGTAATTAAGAAAAGTGACTGTTCCCCTTTTTGCCGTTTGTATGGGATCTACATGATATCGTAATTTAATCCGGCTGAATCCGAGATATACAAACACTGCTGTATATAGAAGTTCAGTAGCTATTACGGTGAAAGAGGAGATCGCGTCGATATAGATGAATGGACGGACGAATACACAGCGCTATATGAATTTGTCTCGTCGTGCTGATCTAGAATATATGTTTATACCTTATATTATTCCATGCGTTGCACACTTTTGACGAAAATTAATATACTCTTTTTGCAAGGTTAAAGAAATTACAAAATAATTGATATCTGTAATAATACCGTTGGTCCGACAAAAATTTTGAAGTTCGAGACCTACGAATTGCCCAACGATATCGGTTCTCAGCAGTCGTGGTATACCCAACCGGGAAAATATTTCTTTCATTTGTTTGATCAGCATTTTCCACAAGTTAGTTTTAACAAATTTAAGTTCCATATACATATCTGAAAAAGTAGTCGATTAACACCAGTCCATAGTCGTTGCGTGGAAGAAGGCCTTATACAAAACTTTCTGCCTGTCTGTTGATCCTTGGCCACCACACCCTTAAACATAATCTCCCTTTCATAGCATATTCGCCCGGTTGGCTCTCGTGGGTTAGTTGGGATCGTAGTATTGTTGGTATGACTACTTTGGTTCCGCGTAAAAGTACGTTGCCAATCGACGATAACTGCCATCGAAATAGATAATATGGACTGGATGAGTTGGTGGTAAGGAAGGTCATTGCATCAATTATTTCCTCGTCGTGCATACTTTCCTCAATGATTTCTGATATGGTTAGCGACTTTGGTACTTCTCTGGCTAAAATTTGAAAGATATACTGTTCATCATCCAAGTTGAAAGCTTTTGCTCCTATTTCGAAGGTGGTTTCGAAGTTGGTTTGAAGATGGATTCCAAAGGCTTATGGTCCGTTATCAGATCAAATTCCAGTCCTGCTGGGTTGTAGTAGAATTTCTCCACTGCCCACACTAATGCCATGCTTTCTTACTTCGCTTGAGAATTTCTTTTCTTTACATCACTTTTCGGAGTACGAAAGTCTGAGTTATTAGCTCAGGTGAATCTGTCGGTACCATGTAGACGGAGTAGACATCCTTTGGTACCTTTATCCCTTAGTCGTTGTTCTTCTAACTATGCTATGCATGAACCTTTTAGGGTCCTCTGCTCTGATTACAACCTTCTATTCCCTGTAATCGACTCAGAGTTTTCTATTAATATGCTTAAAACATCTATCCTATCCCATTTAGTTAATAGATAGCTATAGTATTATGTGTTTGTCTGTCTTTTCTATTGTGTATTTTGTCCACGCGATTCGTGCCGTGCGTTATACGGCTGCACCCCTCGGTCGGTCGGGTGGGAGGTGGGCAGTTATCTGCTTGGGCTCGCGCGTAACAGGCTTTGTCCTGGTGTCGTAGGGGCCACTTGAACGTACTGCGCATAGTATCGTCAACGTCCGCTAATTCAATCTAACAATAGACAAATAATAATTAACACAGAAACTCAAAGGCAGATTAATTTACTTACAAATACTGTTAATAAAATAATACAGTCCAGAAGTGGTGAAATCACCGATATCCCACACTTATACGAAACTTTACTAGCAAGAAATAGAATGCTAATTACAGAAATTCAAGACCTTATGCTTACTGTCACACTAGCCAAATCTAATATAATAAACCCAGCCATTTTTGATCAAGAAGATTTAAAATCTATTTTTACCGAACAGTTCACAACAGTCTCCATAGTTAATTTAATGGCTGTGTCCAACATTAAAATATTTCAGTCCGATAGCACCATACATATAATTATAGATTACCCTAGAATTAAACTTTTATGTAAGAAGGTCATTATTATTCCTGTGATACATGGGGACACCATACTACAGACACTACTACACGATACACGCTACGATAAACGGGACCATGTACCTCAACCACAACAAGGTCGTAAGCAAGGTTCCTGGCATCCCAGCTTCCCCTTTACTACATATAACGGGACACGATCATGTGTTAAGTGTACCTCTGCTACAGCGAATGAATGAACTCAACCTAAACTCCATCCAGGAGTTGAATGATGATATGATATCCAACGGATCGCCCAAGGTTTGGTTCGCGATCGGAGTACTTGTAAGCTTCTTGCTCGGTAGCCTCGTCGTAGCTGGTTACTGCAGGTACCAGAGGAAGTCAGCTGCTAAACTGCAAAAATTCGTCCAAGAGTCATGCATCACCGAGGACGGCAATGAACTTAGAAGGGGAGAAGTTAACAAACAATCTAGCGAACTGCCCCTGCACTAAGTCTTAGAAGAATCTGTGCAGCTGCAACGTCGATGTGCCGAATTCCGCATAAGCATAAATACGCTGACACAGCATCTGACCAAGAGCTCATAGCATGATCATATGCCTTACATATTTACTTCTTATGTATTTAGCTTTAGATTCATATTCCAATTTATGTACTTAGGTTTTGTTCTCTTTTATTTCCTTCAATATATTCAGTTTTTGTATAACCGTTTAACAATAAAGAAGCATAACTCCGGCACTTAGCCGGAACATAATTTATCATATCTAATATATTGCTGATCCACAAGGACGGTGATTCAGATACCTAATCGTATCTCATCCTAATCAACATAAATCAATCCATAAGTTGGATCCCACCAACGGCAACACCTAACAGGAACCAGTGGACACATTCAACATTATAACTTATACGCAAAAATAGTTATATACATATGTGTGCGAAAATTAAAAATTTTATGGAATAAATGTATGGATATGTATATGAAATTTGAAATTTAATGGAATATATTTATGTATATGCATACGGATATGTGTGGCTACATATGTATATGTATGTGTATGTGTCTCTATGTGTCTATGTATATTTTTTGCGATGTCTCTGTTGGATATGCCCCAACTTTATAGGGTGTGACAAGAGAAACAAATATATACATACATACATATGTATGTATGGCCTCTTATACATATTTGAAAGGGTGGTTCACTTGCATTTTTTTAAGTGTTTAGTAACTTGGGTTAAAAATTTTCCTTATAAATTATATTATTGTCACATTCACACACTGTGCTTGCATTTAACAAATCACTTTGAATTTTTATACCCTTGCAAAAAGTGTAAATTATTTTGGTCAGAAGTGTGCAACGCATAGAAGGAAGCATTTCCGACCATTAAAAGTATATATATTCTTGATCAGCATGACGAGACGAGTTCAAATAGCCATGTCCGTCCGTCCGTCCGTCTGGATCAGCGCAAACTCCACCTAGACCGTAAGAGCTACAGAGCTGAAATTTAGGCATGTAGGCTTGTGTATACTATTGTATTGCTATTTCTGCTGTTGTCGGGTCTCTTGCTTTCGGAATTTTGCTGTTTGCTGCTACTGTCAAAATTTTCTATTTCGGTTATTTGCTGCTGCTTTTGCTGTCAGATTTTGGTTTTTTTCGGAAGCAAAAGCAACACAAAGTATGCCAAACAGCAATGAATAGCACAAAATGTATGACTTTTGTTAATCGAATACAGCAATTTAAACACTGTTAGATTCAAGTTTCAATTTATGTACCTAAATTTAGTTCTCTTTTATTTCCTTCAATATATTCAGTTTTGCATAATCGCTTAAACAATAAAGACACATTACTCCGATACTTGGCCGTAATCACATTTAATAATCTTTAATATATTGCTGAGCCAGCCACAAGAACAGTTATCCAGATACCTAATTGTATCTCACCCTACCTAAATCATCTCCTGAGTTGGATCCTATCAGCGGCTAACCACCACCAGGAACCAGTGGACGGACCCAACATCATAATTTAGACATCCGATCTTGAAAAAATTTGTCAGTCGTAAATAAGAATATTGGACTGACAAACATTACTTGTTATAAAAAGTAACGACGTTATTCTTGAGAGTCACTGTTCTCTACCCATCGTTTTTATAGGACCTATACGATATAGTCATCCCGTCTTGATTTGGCACAGTCATTAAAAGGTATACATTACATAACAAATATTAATTTTTAAAAACAATGGCTCAGAAAATGACGAAGTAATTAAGAAAAGTGACTGTTCCCCTCTTTGCCGTTTGTATGGGATCTACATGATATCGTAATTTAATCCGGCTGAATCCGAGATATACAAACACTGCTGTATATAGAAGTTCAGTAGCTATTACGGTGAAAGAGGAGATCGCGTCGATATAGATGAATGGACGGACGAATTCACAGCTCTATATGAATTTGTCTCGTCGTGCTGATCTAGAATATATGTTTATACCTTATATTATTCCATGCGTTGCACACTTTTGACGAAAATTAATATACTCTTTTTGCAAGGTTAAAGAAATTACAAAATAATTGATATCTGTAATAATACCGTTGGTCCGACAAAAATTTTGAAGTTCGAGACCTACGAATTGCCCAACGATATCGGTTCTCAGCAGTCGTGGTATACCCAACCGGGAAAATATTTCTTTCATTTGTTTGATCAGCATTTTCCACAAGTTAGTTTTAACAAATTTAAGTTCCATATACATATCTGAAAAAGTAGTCGATTAACACCAGTCCATAGTCGTTGCGTGGAAGAAGGCCTTATACAAAACTTTCTGCCTGTCTGTTGATCCTTGGCCACCACACCCTTAAACATAATCTCCCTTTCATAGCATATTCGCCCGGTTGGCTCTCGTGGGTTAGTTGGGATCGTAGTATTGTTGGTATGACTACTTTGGTTCCGCGTAAAAGTACGTTGCCAATCGACGATAACTGCCATCGAAATAGATAATATGGACTGGATGAGTTGGTGGTAAGGAAGGTCATTGCATCAATTATTTCCTCGTCGTGCATACTTTCCTCAATGATTTCTGATATGGTTAGCGACTTTGGTACTTCTCTGGCTAAAATTTGAAAGATATACTGTTCATCATCCAAGTTGAAAGCTTTTGCTCCTATTTCGAAGGTGGTTTCGAAGTTGGTTTGAAGATTGATTCCAAAGGCTTATGGTCCGTTATCAGATCAAATTCCAGTCCTGCTGGGTTGTAGTAGAATTTCTCCACTGCCCACACTAATGCCATGCTTTCTTACTTCGCTTGAGAATTTCTTTTCTTTACATCACTTTTCGGAGTACGAAAGTCTGTTATCACCTTGACCTTCTCTGGATCTACTTCAATACCATGGTCTGACAGAATGTGTCCTAGAAATTTGAGTTTAGCTATTTTGTACACCACGTTGTGGATATCAGAACTGCTGTTAGCGACTTGTCGTGTTCCTCTTCGTTTTGCCAAAAACGATGACATCGTCAACGTAGTTAAGTGCGTTTGAGCAGCCTGCTAGCCTGCTGGGGTCGAGCTAACTCCGAAAAATAGTCTTTTGTAACGAAGTCCTTTTAGAAAAGTATTTTACTTCTAGTATTTCGCAGACATATCCTTATTTCGCCGCTTTCTTTAAATACAATTACAACCAGAGAAATTCATGAGCTCGGTGGTTAATACTTTCTGTGATTTGGTCATCTAACGCGGTCGGAAATCTCCGCATTGGCTGATGAATTTGTCTCTCATTGTGACCGATGGCCAATTTCACTGGTGGAGCTTTTCAATTTAGGAAATTTCGATGGGAACCCACTCGATTTATGCCTAAACCAAGACTTAGGACGTTGCCCCAGTAACGATTGTCTACATTTTTGGTTAACATAAAATGTAGCAATCGTCTCTGGCCTTTCCTAAATTCTTATCGGAGCTGCAAGCACGTTAGCCACCCTCAGCATTTCGTCCGAAACTCCATTCGGACTGCATTGCATTCCATTCCAATCGCCATGGCTTTTAGATTGTACAGCAACCCAGAATCAATTATCATTTGCAGTTGGGATCCCCCAACTAACCATGATACGGTTTCTTCTTCTTCTGGTTCACTAGTTACTTTAAAACAGTTAGACCACTTGTTGCCGCCGCGACTCATCGATGGCGCGTACATTGCGTTGATATTCATATGGTGTTCCATAACGTCCATAACATATATTAAATTTCGAATTCCTTGCCGGGCATACCATATTGCGTTCAACATGGTCTTCTGCTCCACACCGGCGACACAAGTTTCGTTTTTTCCTTACGATGTCGGTATTCGGCGGGATCAACATTACCTCCGACTGCTGGCCTACCTTTTCTTGAACTGTGCACACGTTTATTATCTTCTCCAGCTTGAGCTCCGATTCGAATAGATTCTTTTTCAACGTAGTCTTAGCCCAGGCATGAATTATTTTATAAGTAAAACTGATTTCCTTTCCAGAATCTTGGTGGTTCCAAACGTGCGAAACGTGTATCTTTCGAATACGGCGTTACGTTGATATTAAATGATCGTAGCCATTTCTCCGACTCGCTGTGCCACAGCGATTTTTCTATGTTCGCGTGCAAAAGTGGTTTGATTTCGGCCATTCTGGTGATCGGTTTTATATTACATTTGATTCTGATTTTTCTCTGATTTTTTTTCAAGCAAAAGAGACTTATTGGACAGCGTGGTTTTTCGAAAAGTATTCTTTCTTTCCTCCTCGTGAACTCCGACTGATCGAACGTATTTGTCCCAAGTATTAAGTCCCAATTGGGGAGTGCATCATAGCCCCTACGCGTGCGAGTGTGTTCAAGAGATTGGTGTAAGTTAATTTCATTGCAATAATTCTCCAATTATTGTACATTTAACTTATGCATTTTCTCTTCCACCGCATCGGAAATAGTTTCCATCTAAAAATTCGGCTTGCTTGACCTTTCATTTGAGACACCTGTTTTCGGCAGACTTGCCCCCAGCAGTCTCAAATTTTTGTGGGTGAACTTTTTTAATAAAGAAAAAAAAAATTTCCCAAAATAGTTTTGTGTCTTATATAGTGTTATTATAGATACGGCGTTAGCGAAGCAACGTGAAAATTTCGAACTAATGTTAAAAGTTCAAATATAGTAAAGTTAGAAAATCATGAATATTAACAATTAAAGTAATCATCTATACATACAAAAATGAATTGCTGTTCGTTAGTTTTGCTAAAACTCGAGAACGGCTGACCGGATTTATCTTAGCTTGGTCTTAAATTATTCGTGGAGGTCTAGAGAAGGTTTAAAAGGTGACAAAAATTCGAATAATTGCCGGGAAACCCCTCAAAATAGCCAATTTCTTTTTCCTATACAAACGTTTTCTAAGAGTCAATTTAAATAATGTCAACTGTTGTTTTAATGTCATTGTAGTGCTCTATAATATACCATGTGAAAACTAACGCAAAAATTTGAATATTGTGTTTTGTGTAGCAACATAATAGAAATTCGAATATCGTGTTTTGTGCAGTGTTTAGTAACCCATATTATCAAACCAAACCAATTAGCAATCTAATCTTTATGCCACGTCCTAGAAGATCTAATCTTTCGCAGCGGAGCCGTAATGCAATTAGGCTACGGAACATCGCGAGTCAACTATCCGATGAACAAGGAGAAATTATACGAGAAGAGCGCCGCGTTAGAAAGTGAAAAGTTTGTTATGTTTTCATTTGCTTTTGATAGTTAAGCTATTTATTTTCTATACCCTTTACAGCTAAAACTGATATAGTCTATAGTCTATACATATAAAAGAAAGTCCTGTTAGTTACACCACTTATAACTCAAGAACGGCAAAACAGATTTGGCTGAAAATAGGTAGGGAGGTAGCTTAGAGCCAGGAGATGGACATGGGATACTTTTTATCCCTTTCGACAGCGTTCCCGTGTGACTTGACATGAAACGTCAGTCACCATAAAACGTGGTAAAACAAAAAAGAATAAAATTCGCACACCATGTGCAGTTCGATCTTACTTGAGAGATAGGATAGTTTGAATCTCAAATTATAGTCGCGATCGCGAATAAAATGGGTTTTATAACGGCTTTCCGTGTATCGACCGCAGTAGGCGGGGACAGTTACATGTCAACCACGTTGTAGGAAATTCATTCATTCCTGTTTTAGTTACAAACGAAAAGATACTAACGAAAAATGACAAGAAAACGCATAGGAGCTCATTTGAGCCGCAGTACAAGTAATGCTCTGTACTTGCGAAATAGCAGATCCGAAAGAACAGAAGTACAAATCCAGCAACAAAATAGTGATGCACGTGTCAGAATGGTGCAATTGCATCGAGAAGAGCCAGAAGATACACGAATCTAGCATTCCAGTATGAGCCCGATGTTGAATATTACGCTCATTCAAAAGTGGTAATTGGTGCTATGGACAAGGAAGGTTCGCATTGTCATGCTCTGAAATTCAAAAATGAGCCAGCTGGGATGTGTTGCGCGTCAGGAAAAGTGTAACTACCTGAAATTGAAACACCACCTGAACCATTGAACGGCTTACTTATCGGTATGGATCCAGATTCTAACGTGTTCCTGAAGTCAATTCGAAGATTCAATTCATGCTTTCAAATGACATCGTTAGGAGCAACAACAATAGTTCGAAATACTAATACAAATGGTCAACAATTCAATTCTACATTCAAAATCACAGGCTAATTTTATCATAAAATCGGCTCACTGCTGCCAATGCCAAACGAACCACATAAATTCTTACAATCTACTTTATGGGCGGCGAGGATTCCGGAAAAGGACTTGCCAATCGCGTGAACGTTTTGATTATAATAACCTTGATTTACTTAATGCCAGGCGCATCGTCAGCGAGCTAGATGCTCTTTAAAACGAGCACAACGAGTTGTTGAAAATATTCAAATCACATATGCATCAATTACAAAGTGATAATTACACTATCGTCATTAATCCTGATAAAATACCAGCTGGAGAGCATTCGTAGATTCAATGCACCCGTTGTTGATTTGATAACACCATGTTTTTCATACGGACAATTATATGCACGCAGATGCCTTTTATTTTTAACTGTTTGAATAAATATTAAGTTCATTATGAATTATTAATTTGTTTAGTTCCCTGATGTAGAAGGAGAAGTCGCGGAGACTCGGAGCGCAGTTATCATCTATAGCGCCTGCAAGAAGTGATATCCGAAACTCTTTTGTATTCTTCTCTAGTGAAAACCCAGGCAAGGGATTTGCTTAATATGAATAGCCGACATACATAAAATACGCTGTGAAAATACATACTATGGTGTTTACAAAGAATCCCCCACAGGCTGTTTTTACTAGTTGTTTATAAATTCCAATGAGCAGTCATATGCACACTAAACACCTTCTTTAAAGTCTATCACATGCGTTCTTAATATAATTCAAGTGGTTAGAGTAACTCTAGATGGAAATCGAAGTGAAGTTCTCGTGGAACATCGTGAGTAGATAAATCCGTTCTGCCTCCATCATATTGAGCAAAAGGATCGCAGTGCCACTAACCTTTGTGTTTTGCTGACTTATGTCCACAGTTACAGGGTGCAAACCAAGAGCGTTAGGCTCCTACTTTATTTTATCGATATATATGTGTAGTTGCCTTTAACTAATACATATATGTATAAGACCAATTTTTGTTTGGAAATTTTTGACGTCATGTGTCAGGTTTATTACAGCATTATCATATACAAGGACAACTATACTAACTCGAATTTTTTTCACCTTTTAAACCTTCCCTAGACCTCCACGAATAATTCAAGACCAAGCTAAGATAAATCCGGTCAGCCGTTCTCGAGTTTTAGCGAGACTAACGAACAGCAATTCATTTTTATATATACAGTAGAAAGATGACAAACTTTTTAATATTCTCATGATTACCAACTGTGATTGTAAGAAGGAAGAAAACTTTGTTCTTTTGAATGTGTGATAATTAAAACGCCCTTATCTATCTAGATCACATACGGACAACTTATAATTCGGTTTTAAAGAAAACTTCGACATGTCTCAGGATGGGTGGCGGAAACTTTCTGCAACTTAGAAAGCTCAGGCAACAAATCCGATAGCTAAAACCGAACAGTTTCTCCAATTAAAAGTGAAAATAAACATAAATAAGTGCCAGTAAAGTAAAAGTGAGCAATGACAGTGAGAATACAGACAAAACAATGTTGAGCAGAACGAACACATTATGGAGGACTCTCCGACATCAGAAGTGGGATCGGCACCACCTCCTACTTTTTTGGAGGAATAGTGGCGCGTAATGTCGAATTTGCAAAGCCGAAACATATATGAGTTGCTGAAAATAATGCAGACGTCCAAGGACCAGCAGATTTAATCCCGATGTGGCTGGTATAGATGCATCAAAATGGGTTGTGACCGCAGACATCATATTGATCTGAACTAAAAGTGGAAGCGATATCATTATGGCGCTGAGTAGTTGTATGGACTGAAGCGCTTCGCAGTAACTTACCCGAATATCATATTCTGACATTAACTAGAAGATATTTAAAGAATTATTCTTTCAACGCTTTGAGAGCGACGAGAAAGTGGCTGTTCGCAAAGTCCTTACGCACTTGACAAGCTTTATCAGTCGCCTACAGCGAGTTGTATTTACATCGAACGTGATAACCAGCAACAAGCTCCAGTCGGAGTTAAAGGCGTTCTCGTTTGACAACAAACGCCGCATGGCCCGTTACGAAAGCTTTAAACCCAACCAGAAACGAAAAAGAGCTATTACTACGTTGTGCCATTTTTGTAGAAAAGCTGGACATAAGGTTGTACACTGCACATTAAATATGCAACAATGTAGCGTTACAAAGCAGCAACGAGAGAGGACCAATATAACCAATATAACCTCAAATAGACTGAAAGCAGCTAAAAAAATCGTAAAAACCGTCAACCACTGCTCAGTGTTAGAACCTATGTCAAATATGATACAACGAGGCGAGATCTCTTCAATCTGGTGTAGAATGTTTTTTAATAATAGACAATATTCGCTATAAGATATTGGGTAAACGTATAAATAATTTTGTTATGTAGTTATCATTAACGAAAATGTACTAGAAATTAAGTTTTTTGTTGTGCAGGACACACATTTGCAGAAGGATATTGATTCGATGTTTTAATTTCGCCGGGCGAATTTAGAATCATTATTTCAAAGTCTGTGATTGAATTGAGCTAAAAACCAGAGGGCCGGGGCTAACTTCGACCGCGTTAAAGTTTATATACCCTTGCAAGTTGTTTGTTACTCTTTCCTTACCTATAGCCGTCTAAGTGAAAAACGTTTTATCTAAAAAGTCTAATGTTGGCGAAAGAACACCCTACAAGCTTAGTATATGAAATAAGAAGGTTATTGATTTAAGACACAGTCTACCACCGATTGTTCCTATGGGAGCTATATGATAAAGTCACCAGATCTTGATCAAATATGGCACAGTCCCTAACAAATATATAAAACTGACTACTTTTTAATCTTAAAGCAATTGCGTTCAAAGTAACAACGTTATTGACAAAAGACTCTGTTTTCGACATACCGTTACGGACGGACGGGCGAACGGACATGGCTATATGAACTCGTCTCGTCGTGCTGATCAAGAATATATATACTTTATTTGGTAGGAAATGCTTCCTTCTATGAATTATAGAATATATAAAACTAATATACCCTTTTTACAAGGGTATAAAAATGAACTAATAAATGTGCTTAACAATCACGCGACTGTACTTGTAAAGGGGTTTCCATCTACCAAAGTAACTACAGTGGAAATGAAAATAAAACTAATTGACCCTATTGCCAGACTGGTACGTGCGAACTTCTTTACCTGTCTGGACATGGCTTGTAGTTTTCACCAAATTCCGACGCATCCTGATTCTATAGAACAAACTGCAATTGTGATATCAAAACGAGTATCTAACAATGCTTTTTGGGCCCAAAAATGTACCTTTTGTTTTCAACGAGCGGTTATGAAAGCTTTGGGAGACGTAGCATGTTCGTATGCGATTGTCCATATGGATAATATCATGATTGTGTCACTGTTCGGAAACCAACCGCCTAGTTAGACTGTTTAAGGCGGTTGCGCCTATTTGATTTATTGTTCAATATCTTCAATATCAACTCAAAGGGTTTTCTTAGACTCCAAGCTTTTACCCGATATCGATTAGACATCGATACTCAAGAGCTCAATAACAATTTAATGATAGTATGACACTGCAATTCGATAATAATCTTACTGTACAAACAAGGGTTATTCTCTTTCGAAAACCATTTGGTTCGGTCTTGGAATGACGTGAGATATTCCATATACCAGCGCTTCCAGAACCCCTGTACCATAGCTTGAATTCATCTTGATTCCATCTCCCCGCACGGCTGAACGTCATGTCTAAATAACAGGGTTCGGGTAGCGCAGTATAAGGGGACCCAACAACGATGACCTTTCGATTCGGACTCCGACTCATATAATTCCTCTCTCGTCGATTTAATTGATAACGGCTCTTGGTTTTGAAGCTTGTCATAATCCTTGGCAAAGCTTTCGTTGTACGTGTTGTAGAAGTAGGCATCGTGCTGATTGCAGCCCAATAGATGTAAGAAATGTTCTACCGGATAGTGCACTTTTGCAATGAATCGGTAACAGTACCCTTACCCTTAAAAGATGGCTCCAGGACGATAACTTGTTGATTAATAACTCGCGAATGCTCTCCTCAAGCCTTCCACGAAACACACTAATTGGCTGGCGTCGTTCCTCAGTCGTCATGTCAGTATAGATTTGACCTTGGGGTTTAGATAAGAGCCATTCCGATTGTGGTTTAGTAATCCATGAGGATTCCACCATAACTCATGATTTAACAGCTGAGATGGACTTAGACCTCGTGAGGAGCAGTCAGCGGGATTCTCTTCAGAGCGAACATGGTTCCAGGTAGTCCTCAATTTCAGCAACTCTATGACAAACATAGGTATTCGTACGACGG
This sequence comes from Drosophila willistoni, assembly GCF_018902025.1. NCBI lineage: Eukaryota > Metazoa > Arthropoda > Insecta > Diptera > Drosophilidae > Drosophila > Drosophila willistoni. Next base: position 13,091,664 of record NW_025814047.1, read on the forward strand.
GGCGGCAATGACAACCAGTGCAAAACTATCTCCGAGTCAGTCCAGCAATGGGAGCTGGAAATTGGTATAGTTAGAGATTCTGTTACAAGTTTAAGTAATCCGCTAAATAAAAGAGCGGCGTTAAGTTCAAGACAAGGAATAGAGATAGGCTTAAACGGTGCTACTCGGGTTTGTGCAGCCACCAATCGACTCTGGTAACCATTTGATGTAAGAACGCGACTATAGATAAAACCACAGAGTTCAATGTGTGGCGATGAAATGGGTATGTATCGTGAGATTCGGCAGCGAGATAACATGTGTAATTCCTTAATGATCACTTGCCATCGCCTAGGCGCAGGCGGGTGCAGTGGTGCGTTTTCACAGAATGTACTATATGGACCTGCAAGAGTTCAACCAAAAACGTTGTTACAAAATGATCTTTGTTGTCCAGTACAGAATTTCCAGAGCTGATCTGATCCAAAAATGACATCCACCGCACCTACTGTGCCGAAGGATGAATCCGCTAAGGGTAATTTCAAAAAATCTTTCCATTGCGTTGAGCTCATGTCCACGTTTTGAGCTAAGAGAGCTGATGTAAGGGTGCTGAGGATGTACGTCTTGACCTCAACATGGTCTTCCGAATTGCGAGAGCAGATTCAAAACCTTACCAGTCCTATCCACAGCTTTCAATGGTTGTTTTTCCGTCTTGATGAGTAGTCTATACGTCCGCTGTGATTCGCCGGGTGAACAGGAATTTTATACTAACTGTCTAGTCCTCAGAATCATTGCGCTCTGCCTAGCTTGCCGAGTATTATTGTCAGTAGACAGTAGCGAATTATTTCATCAGCTCCGTCGGTCAACTTGTGAATCGCAACAAAGTTGAGTATAGATGCCGTTGGGAGAATAAGAAAACTGTCAATGAAGGAGCGAATGATTACATGTCTTTTATTGTAACGTTGAACCAGCCTATTCCAAGCTTCACTATAGTTATCGTTGGTCACAGCAATGTGTTTAATTAACGAAAACGCCAGACAAATAAGATTTCAGATAGTGCAAGAAACAGCTAATGAGATGCGAATCGCCGCCGATAGAACCTAGAAACATATCTAAAAAGTGTAGCCAGTCCTCATAAAGGTCAAAAAATGTTGACTCCACTCGCAGCTCCTCCGTCGCAATACTCAGCATCGAGAAGGTTGCTAAGTGATTTTCCTCCTAGGAAAATTACACCTCCGGATCTTCCCATTCCGGAGTGTCTCGACAGGTGTATAACTCCTCGGTGAGTTGTTAAAAACGCGTGTAGTTTTTTTATAATTGCTTTAATCGTATGTCATAAGTTAGCACTGCGTGGGTTTTCTATATTTTCAATAGTTCTTATATGCTAACAATAATAATGCATTTCATCTAGAAACAGTCACAAACAGTGGGATCGGGCTTTGAATGATTGAAAATAGTATTAGACCTACTTACTAAAGCTGGATTTCTTTTTAATATCAGTAAGTGCAGTTTCCTGAAAACGGCCGTTAAGTATATGGCCCACGAGCTCAGAGCGGAGAGGTTTGTCCCAATTCCCGAAAAATTATGGCATTGAGCTCGTTACCTCCGCCATAGACTGTCTCAGGTGTTAGAAAATTTATCGGTTTAGCTTCCAACTTTCATTTCTTTATTCTATGCTCTTCCGATCTTTCTAATTTTCGGTTGTCCTAAAGTTATGCGAGAGACCGACGCACTCAAGCAACGGTAGAGAAAAGAAACAGCAAACAGTTAGAAAAGGTTCGAAAGAAAATTTTAACCATTCTTTCTTTCGACATTATTTACTTGGGCGAGAAATTTTGGTATTTACCGACTGTAATTCTTTAAAGGCATCACACACCAATATTATTGGATTGATAAAATGAACAAATATGTGAAAAAGTTTGTAAGTAATTGTATAACTATGCATGCATGCACTAAGGCTATTAAGCCGTCCATTTCCCTGTTGGTACCCTGTTGGGTACCGAATCGTATCATAGTCGACCAAGCAAGATGTTTTTCTAGTTCTAAATTCTTCAAATTTTGTTCCACACAGAATATTAAACTGCATCTTATAGCAACAGGATCAAGTCATGCAAATAGGCAAGATGGACGAGTAATGAGCAATTTGAGAATGAGGGAAGAAGAAGAACAAATTGTAAAATAGAGAGTAAAATTGTTTTGTTTGTATATTGATGAATTGAGTTGCAGAAAACAAACATGTAAAATTATTATTACCTAGGACTGCAAGGGTATATAAACTTCGGCATAGCCGATGTTAGCTTCTTTGATATTTATACCCTTGCAAAAAGGGTATATTAATTTTGGTCAAAAGTGTGCAACGCATAGAAGGAAGCATCTCCGACCATATAAAGTATATATATTCTTGATCAGCACGACGAGACGAGTTCAAATAGCCATGTCCGTCCGTCCGTCCGTCCGTCCGTCCGTCCGTCCGTCCGTCCGTCCGTCCGTCCGTCCGTCCGTCCGTCTGGATCAACGCAAACTCTTCCTAGACCGTAAGAGCTACAGAGCTGAAATTTTGCATGTAGGCTTGTATATACTGCAGGCGTTGTATATCTCGGACTCAGCCGAATCGGATCACTATATCATATAGCTCCCATACAAATGACAAAGTCACGAACAGTGACTTTTCTTAATAACTTCGTTATTTTCTGAGCTATTGTCGTGAAATTTAATAATATTGGTGAGTTAATTACACATATAAACGACTATGCCGAATTTGATCAAAATCGAGTGACTATATCATATAGCTCCCATAGGAACGATCATTCGAAAACGGTGACTTTTGTCAATAACTTCGTTACTTTTGACGCGATTGCTTTCAAATTGAACATTTGTTAGTTTAATATATCTGTTAATGACTATGCCAAATTTGATAAGGATCGGGTAACTATATCATATAGCTCCCATAGGAACGATCGGTGGAAAACAGTGACTTTGATCAATACTTCGTTATTTCCTATACTAAGATTGTAGGCGTTTCTTTTGGACTTTAGCCTTTTTAGCTTAAACGTTTTTCCACTTTGATGGATATAGGTAAGAAAAAAGTTACCAAAAAGGTTGCAAGGGTATACAAACTTTGACGCGGTCGAAGTTAGCCCCGGCCCTCTGGTTTTAGACTAATATTAAGAAACAGTAAAGAAATGATTGTAAAGTATAATATGAAAAGTTATTATTACTAAGTTGGCTTAAACAAATGTTAACGACCAGAAAATGTATGAACACACAATAAAATCAGTCAAAACCAAAAGACAAGGTCGTTGATAAAAAAATTGACATTTATATATTTACACGAGGACGTGTTATGGTCCGGATGGCAGTGTCGGATAGTGTTGATAAAGTCACTGATAAGTCGAAGTATACTGAGTAGTTTCAATTGATTGACAGGTGTGACAGTTGTAGCCGTGGCATTTACCTTTGCAGCGGCTAACCAAACTCTCCAATTAAAAGTGAAAATAAACATAAATAGGTCCTCCTTCAAAACAAGTGTCTCCACAGATCTTTTCGGCCGAATGTGTCATGAAGATTTTTGGTCGGAATACCTTATTGTAAAAAAATATACAATAAAAAAGTAGAATCGGCCTCCGATTAGCTTGTTATCTGAATCTGTGAATTCAGATTCGTTCCTTCCGGTTCATCTGCACCTAATGGCGAGACAAAAAACCATACACATGATCGGACTACCCGTAAAGGTGGAGATTTTTGATCGCTGTTGATTCAGCGTTTTCGTCTGAAATTGTCCAGTCTTCCAAGATTGAAAGATTGGAGAGATTGACTTTGTTTGTGTTAAAATTTCTTTAAATTCTTTTTCTGCCTATATTACTTGTTCGTATATTCCACCACAGTCCGACTTGACAGTATACATTCACCATTTGGAAGCCATTTAACTTTTTTCCTTATATTTCTCTGACAAAGACTTCGCATTGTTCTTGGAGATTTTAATTTACCTGTGATTGCCTGGACCCTTTCATATGATTCTTTATTATGATCTCCCTGAGTTTTAACACATGTAAATCCTGTCTGGAATATTCTAGACCTTGTATTTGTGTTGGATTCTTTTAACTAATATACAATAGAGATATTTCTAAGACTGATCTCTTAGTTATCCCCGAAGACAACTTCCATCCAACTCTAAATGTAACCATTGACCTTCCTTTTGGGGTTATGTCTCGTTATACTAACTCGATGCCTCTAACCCGATGTTTTTGCAACACAAACTTTACTAAACATAAAAAACTTTTGTTAATTAATGATTAGTGATATCTGTATACTTGCAAGATATGGACTCTGCCATTTCTGTCTTCTTTAAAACTCTTGAGTCGTTTTTCGATATTTGTGTCCCACGTGTGACTCAAGGATACTCTAATAGACCTTTTTAATCCTCACTTGAGTTATGTAACTTGAAGAACGTAATATCGAGATGCTATAAAAGATTTAAAAAATCAGGTAAAACTTCGGAGTGTCCCCTTTACGTAGCCGCTCGATCAAATTTTATAGTTTTGAATTCAATGGTATAAGGATAATCTTCAGCGATATAAACTCAGGTTTTCTCGTAATCCAATTATATATTTTTGTCAACGCAAAACGAAAGAAATTAGTGCACCCGTCTCACTTGTCTTTCAAAAACAATAAAGCTGACACTGATCAGGCTATTTCTGACTCTCTTTCTTTTCTGAAGTGTTGCTATATTTTTGTGTGCGTCGACTCGCAAAAGAAACCTTTTTCTCAGCTTAGCCTCTGCAAAGAGCCGCGGCAGCCAAAACAGAAAAAAGTGTTTCCTAACCAAGAATGTCCACCTAAGCCATCACTTCAACCGAAGGTATTCAGTTGTATTTCTTTCCACACACTTCGATTTTTGATTTGAAAAACCTCTATCGAAGTCTCTATCCCTTTCTAGTGTTCAGTTTGGTATAAATTCGATCAATCCAAAAAAAATCGTTTATGACTCGTCATGAAACTCGAGACACACAAATTTTTTTGTTCGCCGACTCGCAAAGGTGACTTTTTGCTCTGCCTCTGCCGCTGATACTTTGACTCCTGGCTATGAATGTTGTAAACAAAATTAATGGATTGCGTACATGAAATTAAAAAAAATAATTTTTAAAATTCGTCTAATTTTTTTGTATAACAGTTTATTGGTTTATTTTTAAAATACTGTTTTTTTCCCCTTTCCAGAGGGTATTAAAAATTGGTGAAATGTTTATAACGCAGAGAAGGAGACGTTTCTGACCCTATAAAGATACATATATATTTCTGTCTATCCGTCCGTCTGTCGGTGCGTATGCGTTTTACACAGCCAATTTAAAAGCTATTAGAATAAAACTTGGTATTTGAGCTTTTTACATCCTGGGTGAGATGAAGTATGAAAATAGTCAATATCGGACCACGATATCATTAACTGCTGTACGAAAAATCGATGAAGGAGTAAAAATATTAAGGCCAAGGACTGCAAGGGTATATAAACATCGGCACAGCCAAAACTTCAAACTTTTTTTAAGAATGATGTATAAACATACATTTTCTTTTAGAATATTCATTTTTAGAAGAAAAGAATGTAACCATGTATAATACCAATATTTCTTCAACAAATTATGGTGATAAAAATCTAATACGTAAAGAAGAATTTGGAATTAGCAGGCTAGTCACTATTTAGAAATGGTCTATTAAAAAAACTTGCAAACCCAAACAAAAACACCAATCTTATTTTCAAATTACAATTACAATCTTTTGATGTTTATATAAAAGAAGGTTTTAATAAATGCTTACCTTTCAATATCAATTTTCCTATAATAATACTTTTCATATGTAATGCAACATGAACTTATATTAGGCAAATGAATGCCGTAATCCTTCGGTTTGGAATGTAGAATTTCCAATATAAAATCCAACTGTTGTAAGATCTTGCCATCATCAGTATTTGTGATTGATTCCAAGAATTCTAAATTAAGTATTCTGAGCGCACATATGTCAAAACAATGGTCATTTTCTTGAATTGAAAGTCCAAATAAAAACTGAGTTTTGTTTAATGATGATTTCCATTCTTTTGGTAAGCCACTGAAAATAAGAAATCAAATTTATCAAACTCAATATAACCAAATCGTATTTATGTGCATTTCAGTTCTGGAGTTACAAAACATTCGTACGACAGTGTATTAAATTATTATTATTATTAAATTATAGGATATAGTTATAAACTATCAACCTAACTATATTTAACAAGCACTGGCAACTAAGACCTTCGGCTTAGACGAAAACTACATCCTTTTACTAGCCTGGGATTCGAAGCAGATCCTCGTTGTTCAGTTGCCTAAATGACTGGATCACTTAGACAACTCATCGAGAACTGCCAAAAATTTTAATACCAACTCAAAAGCTAGAAACAGGTGTCTTCCTTGCCAATACAGCAGCAAATAGTGAACAAACTTGTGTAAGCTTCATTAATACAAACGATAGTGACGTTACTGTTTTGAATCCGAAAATATATAGTCAGAAAATCTAAATGATTATAACCTAATGATATCCAGCAATATTTCCAATGATAATAATAACAAAACACTTGCAAAGCTTTCAAAAAACTTCGCATCGTTTGTAAAAGAAAAACTAGGCTAATTATCCCTGCAAATCAATTCATCAATACACAAACAAAACATTATTTCTCTGTTTACTACAAGTTTTTCTTCTTCTTCCATCATTCCCTAAGCAAAGCACGGTACGCATACACATACAGTTCATGTAGCGTTGTGTCTGTGTGTGTGTGCATGTGCTCTTTTGATTTAATGATGACGTGGTAGGCAGCGAGCAGCGCTGCCTGCAGCGCTTGAGCCGATTTATATTGACTGTAACATGTGTTCTATTTATCCGATCGGATTCAAATGGGATCTGAGGTTTTATACCCAATACTATCATATTAGTGACACCTACTTTGTTCGAGCTCTAAGCAACGGTTTTACACCCCCAGAAATATTTGTATACCTAGACGAAAACAATTATATCCAAAACAATTTGTGTATACCAATTATTTATCATATTTTCAGAAGGGCTAATTGTAAAATGGTAGATCATAAGGATATAACACCTCAAAATAAAAGATTCGACTGTACATATCCATTTTAGATAAAAATCTCTACATACATATATACCGCCAGCAAATGTTGGTGGTCTCCCCCCTCCTTTTTCTCTTCTTCGCCCCTTAGTTAAGATAGTTAGTTGTAAAAGTTTGAACAAAGTTTTTCTTTTCCTTTCTCGTTTTCTTTGCAAAAATAGTTACAATTATACTTATCCTTAGTAAGTAAAGATTAATTAACTCACAAAATGAAATCCAAATTTAAATCAGGACTAGAGAGATCGATTAGAGACAGTGTCCATAGTATACAGTTAAATAACCACTTTTATTTGTTTAAGTAAATGCATATATATATCTGTTAATATGCAATAAAAAAAAAAAAAAACAAAAATTGACTGTAACTTGTGTTCAATTTATCCGATCAGATTCAAATTTTGGGATCTGAGGTTTTATATGCAATACTATCATATTGGTAAAATTCATGGGGATACTTCAATTTCTGCAAAAATGTTTCTTCTAGAACTATATGATATAGTAGTCGGATCCTGATGATTTTCATACTTTATCTTACCCGGGTAATAAAAAGCCCCAAAAAAAAATTCATCCCGATAGCTCTTAAGATGGCTGAGTAAAACGCTTACGCACCGACGGACGGACGGACGGAAGGACGGACGGACAGATGGACTATCGACTCAGCTTCTCATGCTGATCAAGAATATATATACTTTATGGGTCGGAAACGTCTCCTTCTGTTCGTTACAAACATCTGACCAATTTTACAATACCCTCTGCAAGGGTATAAAAAAAGTCGCCTCAGAGACGCCTGTTTACAATCATATTGCTATTAGTTTGTTCTAATAGCAATAAATACTAAGTTGCAACAACAAAGCGCAATTTTTGGGAAAGCCATGTCCACCAATTCGGGCCCAAGCTCTCTCGATCCCCACCAGCATTAAATACAAGAACAAGTTGTACAACAACAACGTGAGCGTCGACTCTCGGTCCAACGCAACAGCGCGAACTTTTCGGTGGTGTCGCCGACCCCACCGAATGCTAACGTAAGCAATAACACCGAAAATGCCAGCCACTCAGCAAACAACTTGTGTCAGAACTGGTCAGTATATTCTTATACACAGATTTTTTACCTTTAGAATTTTTATTTTTTTGTATTTCCTTTTGTAATTAAATTAAACTTTTTGATAAAATGGTTCTCTGCTCAAAAAATAATTGAATAGTTGCCACTAATGCGGTTGACTCCCATGATTTTATTCTTTGTTGGTTGTGTGACAATGCGGTTCACGTTAAGTGTGCAGGTTACACAGGCAGAATCAAGGAGTCTATTGCTAAAGGTGGTGGCTTAAAATATGGATGTGATGCTTCCCGGGAGGTCGCGAATGAGATGCGCTCTTTCATGAGGCGGACTAGAGATAGTTTTGACACTTTAAGGGCAGGTTTTAATAAACTCCAAGCGGAGTTTATTGCGGTGGAGACTCAGTTCAGAAGTTTATCGCTTATGAATGAGTCTCCGAAACGTAAAAGGACCAGTCCTTGGGGTGTTTCTGTATCTGTAGATCCGCCAGCGTCTCTTATCGTCCCCGACCGGTCTCATGCACCGTCCACTCCTAATGTACAGCAATTGATATCGTTTAAGAGCCCGGTTGTGAATGCTATTAGTAAGGAATTACCGGTATCACCTGGGAATAATCTCTTAAAAACGATGCCTATTGTAGTGTCCGATGTGTCCGGGCAATTACCCATTCCAATGGAAATTGGCGATAGTTCTAAAAGTATCGAGGCCCCGTAAACAAGTTGACTGCTGCAGTGGGTGACTTGTCCAACGTTACTGCTGCGGCTGACGCTTCGGGACCGCGGCCTCTCGTTGGCATACCACCAAAGAAACATAAATTTGTTTTTAGGCTAGACCCTGTTGTCACATCTGATGATGTAATAGCCTATATTCGGAAGAAAGTTAACGTCTCGAATATTGCGGTGGAGAAGTTTAAATTTTCTTATTCTCGGGACATTTCGTCCTTTAAAATTAGTGTTTCTGCCAATATCTTCGACACTATATGTCGAGAAGATTTTTGGCCTAAACATATAATAGTTAAGGAATATACTGTAAAAAAGAAAAATCGGCAACCGATTCGCTTGCCTACAACAACAACTAATACTATTCCTGCCACATCAGCATCTGCAGAACGTTAGAGGACTGAAATCTAAACTTCCTAATCTCTATGTAGATAGTCTTTCTTTTGAGCATAACATTCTAGCTTTCACAGAGACGTGGCTAAAACCTGATATTGCTGATGCATCGGTTTTTTCCACAAACTTTTCTATTTTCAGACGTGACTGGATTTCTCGCATAGGTGGTGGCGTTCTGATAGCTGTTGATGCTGCTTTATCATCTGAAATGATTCAATTTTCTAGTACCCAGGAGATTGAGTTTGTCGGTGTTAAAGTAAATTTTAAATCTTTTAATGCTTTCATTACTTGTTCCTATATTCCACCATTGTCAGACATGGTAGTATATTTAAATCATTTAGAGTCAATTCAGTTTGTCTCCTCTTTAGTTTCCAGTCAAGACATGCTCATAGTTGTAGGTGATTTTAATTTACCTGCTTTAGCATGGTCTCCTACAGATAATGTACCATGTTGCTGCCTTCTATGTCACATGACTTTATTGATGGCCTTCTAGGCTTGTCCTTATCCCAGGTCAATCCTATCTTAAATTCTAAAGGAAAATCGTTAGATCTTATTTTTGTATTGGATTCTTCTTATTGTAAGGTTTCTAGGGTCGAACCAATTGTTCTTCCAGAAGACAAATTTCATCCTGCATTAAATTAAAAAATTGATTTGCCTCTGCTTCCACCATTACTTGGTTCAAATGAGTTACCACTAACTAGGTGCTTTCGTAAGACTGACTTTGCCAGCCTTAATGAAAACATTGCTACTACCGATTGGTCTTATCTGTACAATTGTAGTGATATGAACTCGGCTGTTTGTTTTTTCTATGATACTCTGAATTCACTCTTTGATATTTGTGTGCCTCTTGGTAGGCTGGAGCGGCTTAACAAACCTCCCTGGTTCTCTCGCGAGCTATCCAATTTGAAAAATGTGAAGACACGATATTATAAGAAGTTTCAAAAAACACGTCGTTTATCAGATTATGCTCTGTATACAGTCGCTCGTTCAAAATTCATGATGCTTAATACACAATGCTATAAGAATTATCTTCAGCCGTGTAAGCTTCAGTTTTCTTCTGACCCTAAACAATTTTATAATTTTGTTAATTCTAAACGTAAGACCTCTGTGCACCCATCTTTTTTGTCTTTTCAAAATAAAAAAACGAGCACTGATCAGGCAATTGCCGATAGGTTTGCGAGTTTTTTCAAAACAACTTATTCCTCAACGGAATATCGAGCAAGTCCGTATCCTTCTCATTTAAAAAAGGCTAATTGCATTTTCAATCCAGTGATTGATGAAAGTTCTATTCTTAGCGAACTTAAATTAGTTAAACCTGTTTATTCTCCGGGGCCAGGTGGTCTTCCTGGATGTGTACTCAGGTTCTGTGCAAACGCGTTATGTAAACCCATTTTAAAATTGTTTCTATTGTCTGTCGAATCTTCCTCTTTTCCATCTATTTGGAAGGAGTCGTATATCATTCCTCTGCATAAAAATGGCAAAAAGTCCGAAGCCTCTAACTATAGGGGAATCTCAAAATTGTCCGCTATTCCGAAAGCCTTTGCGAATATGATAACTTCTCAACGGCAACATTTTTGCAGCTCCATTATTTCGCCATCCCAACATGGGTTTGTGAAACGTAAATCTACAACCACTAACCTTTTAGAAAAAATGCTAAACAAACTGATGTCATATACACTGACTTCAGCAAAGCCTTTGATTCTGTTAATCATACCATATTACTTTCTAAACTGAACGACATTGGGTTTCCACCTCTTTTCCTTTCTTGGGTTTGAGAATATTTAACAAATAGAAAACAGAAGGTACTTTTTAAGTCTTCTTTTTCCGATTCCATTCCATTAAATCTTAACACTACCAAATGTAAGGTAATGACTTTTTCGTAACTCTCCTTAACTGGTCACTTATTTTCTTAACAATAGTCCTTTAGAACGACTAAATAATATGAATGATTTGGGCGTACTTATGGACCATAAGTTAAATTTTAACACCCATATTTCCACCACGGTCGCAAAGGCCATGAGTGTCCTGGGTTTCATTAAAAGATGGTCAAAAGAATTTGATGACCCCTATACAACTAAAGTTCTTTTTACTTCGCTTGTCCGTCTTATTTTAGAGTATGGATCTTGCATTTGGTCACCTCAATATGAGTCGTACCAGTTTAGAGTAGAATCCGATCAAAAGCAGTTCTTGCTATTTGGTCTTCGTGGCTTAAACTGGGATCGCAACGTCAATTTGCCTTCGTATTCTAGTAGACTTCTCTTGATTAACCTTCCGTCCCTAACTAACCGTAGAATTATGTTTGGTGTTGTTTTTATGCACAAGCCCCCAACTGGTGATATCGACTCGCCTGAGTTATTAGCTCAGGTGAATCTGTCGGTACCATGTAGACGGAGTAGACATCCTTTGATACCTTTATTCCTTAGTCGTTGTTCTTCTAACTATGCTATGCATGAACCTTTTAGGGTCCTCTGCTCTGATTACAACCTTCTATTCCCTGTAATCGACTCAGAGTTTTCTATTAATATGCTTAAAACATCTATCCTATCCCATTTAGTTAATAGATAGCTATAGTATTATTTGTTTGTCTGTCTTTTCTATTGCGTATTTTGTCCACGCGTTTTGGTCGGTCGGGTGGGAGGTGGGCAGTTATCTGCTTGGGCTCGCGCGTAACAGGCTTTGTCCTGGTGTCGTAGGGGCCACTTGAACGTACTGCGCATAGTATCGTCAACGTCCGCTATAACAGTAATTTACTGTGGAGAGAACAGTGTGCTTCTCCATCAATATCCATAACTGGGTCACCGATTACACCGACCAGCAGCTCGTTGACAGCAACTACTGCAACGTCTGCCGAAGTATTGACCTACCTCAAGCCGTCAACGACAAGTCGCCCAAAATCAGCCACAATAATAAGCCCAACGCCTTCTGTCGAAACTGGAATGGATAGATATATTAAAATAACTAAGCGGAAGCTAAGCCCGCAAAAGAAAAAAGTGGCAATACGCCGAAAATAACCAAACCAAATGAACGAGTAGCACCCCTTAGCGGGAATCGTTTTAAAATTCTTGCCGATCAGCAAGACGATCAAGCCGGCGCTGTAGATAAAGTTAAATCAGATAGACCACCCCTTTATACATCCGTGGAACCAACTGCAGCGCCCTGATTTCGAAGGTAGTAGAAACAGTAGGGGCAAATAACTTTGTTATAACCCCTCTCAATAGGGGTAACATAAAAGATATTAAATGTCAAACACAAACTGAGGACTTCAATTTGTAAACCTACTGTAGCATTTTCTATAATATCAAGTGATCACTGTACTCAGTGAAATAAATTAATAATATTATAAACATATTGTATCACTTTGTTACAATATTTATGTATACAACATTCAAGTGCCATGCCCCCATAGCATGGTGCTGGACATAGCTGAGTTGGCGAATCTAACACGCGCGACCACTCTGTCCCCAATATGCAATATGATACATCCTCACTCTTCCACTGCGGCGGCATACGTATGTATATATGTATATACTTGTATACATACATACTTTTATGCAAGCATGCATACTTATATACATTTATACATAAACAAACCGCTCCTCTGCTAGCGTCACTGGCAGAGCACCTACGCGGTCTTAGCTATAGTTGACCATTGATAGCGAATTAAGATTCATTCAATAGAGACAACTAAAAGTCAAAACGACAAGCAAAAAGGCTCCCTTTATTTGGGATTGAGCGGGTTTAACTTTACACCACCAAATAAAGCAAACAACCTTCAGCTCCTATTGCACAGAAGAAACACCGTAGAGGAGCCCCATAACAGATACCAACCACCGCAGTGTAAAAACTGCCAGGAATACAACCCCACCTCTAACAATTGCAATCTTAGGTCAGTGTGTGTTGGCTATGGCGAACATCATAAAGATGGCATTTGCACCAAGGACAAAAATAACGTCACACTAAGACTATGCAGTAACTGTAGAGGGAACCACACGGCCAACTACAGAGGATGTCCTGTCTTTAAGGATCTTAAATCACACCTAAACGGGCGCAAACTCCGAGCTGGACCAAAAATCAGATTCAACACCTCCAAAACTACACCGGGGGTATTCTTCGCCAAGGCTGTTAGATCATCTAACATGACTGCTACAACCAGTCCTAGTGTATCCTTCGCTAGTGTGCTCCGAACTGGACAGACGGAGACCGCGAAAGAGACCCCGTCTCTCCACCATCTACAGAATCCGCAACCTAGCGCACCAGAGCTTGGCCGGCAAACTCCAAGTGGTTTAGAGGCCCTATTGATCTCACTCAATCAAAACATGACCACTTTTATGACGTTCATGCAAAACTGTACGCACGAACTGATGCGGAATCAAAACCTGCTTATCCAGAAGCTTATCGAGAATAAATAATGGCTTCCCTACGTCTATGTCTTTGGAATGCTAACGGCATCTCCAAGCACAAAAATGAACTGCAACTATTCCTAGACTCAAGTGAAATCGACGTTTTGCTGATTTCGGAAACACATTTAACATCAAAAAAAAATTTTCAAATAACGGAAAAGCTCATGGCGGTACTGGTATCCTAATCAACAACCGTATAAAACACTCGTTCATCAACAGATTTGAAACACAGCACCTACAAGCAACTGCTATAACCATCCAAACCAGCTGCGGCAACACTACATTGGTTGCCCTGTACTGCGCACCACGCTTCTCAATCTCTGAAAAGGAATTTACCGATTTCTTTGACACACTCGGAGATCGCTTCATTGCAGCAGGGGACTATAAGGCCAAACATTTACACTGGGGATCTCGCCTGGTAAATCCTAAAGGCAAGCAGTTGTATAACAAAATAGTCAACCCCCTCAATAAGATGGATTGCGTCTCACCGGGTAGGCCTACTTACTGGCCGACAGACGCACAGGAAGTGCCTGACTTGATTAATTTCGCAGTAACCAAGAGGATTCCGCGTGATCGGATAACTGTGGATACAATGCTAGATTTAACTTCCGACCACTCTCCAATGCTATTCACGCTATTAACAAGACCTCAAGTACTTGATCGCCCATATAGTCTTACAACCAACAAAACAAATTGGCTTAAATTTAAAATGTACATGGGTGGCCACATTGACTGTTCGCCGAAACTGGATGCGCTCCTACAGAGACAGTTTCACCGATAAGAAGTCCAACCGGTGGATGGGCCCGTAGTGACGAAGAGAGGGCATCCGTATTTGCCACACATCTTAAAATGGTTTTCCACTCAAATCCAACATCAAACTCAATTGTATTTCTCCCTTCGAGCACATTACCGGATAGTGAGTACTGGGAACTCCAATCAGATGAGATCACTGCAGTTGTTAAAAACCACATAAAGCCAAAAAGCCCCTGGCCATGACCTAACCACACCGAATATGATTCTAGAACTCCCTATCATCGCCATACAATACGTCTGCAAACTGTTCAACGCTGTAATAAGAATTGGCTACTTCCCAAGAGCATGGAAAAGGTCCACTATCATCATGATTCCTAAAGTGGGAATGGACAAAACCCAGTAAATATCCTATAGGCCAATTAGTTTGCTGCCATGTCTTTCGAAGCTTTTTGAAAAGGTCCTGGAAATCCGACTAAACTCATTTCTGACATCAGAGATCACAATCCGTTCTCACCAGTTCGACTTCCGCGAAAAACATGTCCAGGCTTTCGATAATGTTTGGCTGGAGGGTCTGGTGTTCAAAAACTGCGACAGTACACCCACAAACTCATGGAATCTTACCTTTACAACGGGAAATTCGCTGTAATATGCAAGGCTCCGTCTCGGCTGACTTTGAATTTAAAGCTGGTGTTCCGGAAGGCAGTGTACTCGGCCCATTGCTCTACCTGCTGTACACTGCAGACTTACCAACGAGTCTAGGACTTATAACTTGCACTTTTGCCGATGACACGGCAATCCTCAGCAGATCCAAATGTCCAATACAAGCCTCTTCAAAATTAGAGGAACACCTCAAGGTGGTGGAGGAATGGCTAGCAACCTGGCATATCAGGGTCAACAAGCAGAAATGCAAACATGTTACATTTACGCTTAACAAAAGAAACTGTCCAGCTCACGTAACAACGTACCAGTTCCTCAAACCGATGATGTCACTAACCTTGGCATCCACCTAGACAGAAGGCTAACTTGGCGTAAGCACATCGAAGCAAAAAAATCACAGTTAAAACTGAAAGCGAGTAGCTTACATTGGATCATCAATGCTCGCAACCCTCTACGTCTGGAGTATAAAGTCCTCCTATACAACTCCGTACTGAAACCCATCTGGACTTACGGTGCCGTACTGGGGAATGCAAGTACCAGCAATGTGGACGGGTACATGTCATAACGCCCAGTGTCATAAGGCCCTTGGGCCTTATGACACACATTTTGCGACATAAAGCCCACGGGCGCAATGACACTTTTAAATGTGACATAAAGCACGCCGGACTTTATTTCACTTTTTTATGGGCGTTATGACACGATTAAAGGGCAAACAATTACATTTTTTAAATATTTTATTGAATATTCTTCAATTGTGTCGTAGCGCCCTCGGGCGCTATTTCGTTTTTGGAGTGGGCGCTAGTTCACATTTAAAAGTGTCTTAGCGCCCATGGGCGCTAAGACACACATTTTTGCGACATAAAGCCCATGGGCCTTATGACACTGGGCGTTATGACATGTACCCAATGTGGACATTATACAAAGAGCGCAGTCGAAAATTTGAAGATCAATCACGAGGACTCCATGGTACATATGGAACGACAACATTCAAAATTATCTAAATATACCTAGCGTAAAATCTGAAATAGGTAGTCAACAACTAAAGTATTCTGCAAAACTGGATGCACATCCAAATGTTCTTGCCAATTCCCTTACGCGAACTAACAGTAGAACTCGTCTTAAAAGAAATGACAGACCAACCCAATAATAACTGATTAGGGTCGTCTGCAGTATCCCCAGGATTTAGCTTAACTACTAGACTAAGAAAAATATCTCAAACTTGTTGTTAGGCTCTGTGGCAACCCTGCCAGACCGATAACGGATATCGAAGAGATATCGGACGTAAGGTGGCAACGCTCGGGGATTTTGGAGAGTGACAGCGAACAAGGGTAGACGTACAAAGAACTAAAGAATAAATTAATATTTAAATAAAGTATAATTAAACTATAAATTACGAGTTGTTACATTGGCGACGACTGGGAGAACTCGGTGGAAAAGAGAAACGTTAAACTAAGTTGAGTAGATTGAATTGTAATTCAATTTTTATTGTTAAGCGACTGTGGTGAAATAGCGCGAGTCGTACAAATGTACGAGGAGGCTACAAGAAAAATGATACAAAGGTATCAGGATAGCGCGAATCGTACAAATGTACGAGGAGGCTACATGAAAATGATACAAAGGTATCAAGATAGCGCGAATCATACAAATGTATGAGGAGGCTACAAGAAAAAAATTGATACAAAGGTATCAAAATAGCGCGAATCATACAAATGTATGAGGAGGCTACAAGAAATTGATACAAAGGTATCAGAATGTCGCGAATAGTACAAAGGTACAAGGAAGCTACAAGAAAATTGATACAAAGGTATCAAAAGAAAAATTAGCACGAATCGTACAAATGTACGAGAAGGACACAGGAAGATGATACAAATGTATCAAAGTAGTGGTACAAATGTGCCAGGAGAGCACGATGGACGCAAATGTGTCTAGTGGCATATTCAATTGAATGTGTTACACATAAGAATAAACATATAATTTTTGTTTATATTTTTAGGTATTGGAACTTTCTTTTGAAAATCATGTCGGAAATAAAACCGTTCCTTTGCGACACGATTGACAAATCGCTACTCCGGCATGAGTGGGAAAAATGGCTAAGGTCTTTTACATTATATCTTGACGCGGAAGATATCACATCAATACCCAAGAAAAAGAGCAAGCTTTTACATTTGGGTGGCCCACAACTGCAAGAGATAATTTACAACATTCCCGGAGCGTTAGTTGATTATGATGCTCAAGAAAACAATGATGTCTACAAGGTCTTAGTGGGCAAACTGGACGAATATTTTGCACCGTTAAGGAATTCATCGTTCGAGAGACACCTTTTTAGGAATTTGTCACCATTGGAAGGCGAGACATTCAACAGATATGTAATTCGTCTGAGACAACAACTTGCAAAGTGTTCATATGGCACAACAAAGGCAGAAATTGAAGATATTTGTCTTGCCGATAAAATAATTGACTCATGGGCTTCAAATGACTTGAAGAAAAGATTTTTAGAGAAAGAGCAAAAGCTGAGTGATCTAATAGATGCTTGTCAGGTCCATGAGCAAGTAAATAAGCACTCGAAAACTATGCTGGCTGAAGAGGTAAGCGACAGCGTCAACAAAATTTTCGCAAGGAAACGTTTCGGGCGAGATCCACCTAAGGCTTGCACCAGATGTGGGCTTGAGGATCATGATGCTAATAATGGAAGATGTCCAGCGCGGGATAAAGTTTGCAAACGCTGCAATTTGCTTGGTCATTTTGCCAGGCAATGTAGAACTCGGAACTCAAAGAGGTCTTCGGACACGGGAGGATACTCCAATCCAAAGAGGCGCAAGGTATATGCAAATGTTCAAAGCGTCGAAGATCAAGTGAAAAGCGTTTGTTAACTTGAAAAATCGGCTAGCTCGTATCCCGGAACTTTCATATTTTGATCCAAATAGACGAACACAGATAATTGCAGACGCAAGTCCGGTAGCACTTGGTGGTGTTTTGTTACAATTTGATGAGAGAAATGAATCGGTTATCATTAGCTTCGCTAGTAAGAGCTTATCGGAAGTGGAAAGGCGCTACTCGCAAACCGAAAAAGAAAGTCTGGCGCTAGTTTGGGCTGTTGAAAAATTTTTCTATTACGTTGCGGGTTTGGAGTTTGAACTCGTCACTGATCATAAACCACTGGAGGCGATCTTCAAACCAACATCGAAACCCCCGGCGAGAATAGAACGTTGGCTTTTGAGACTACAGGCTTTTAAATTCAAGGTTACATATCGCCCTGGAAAGGAGAACATTGCCGACTCAATATCAAGACTTTGTAAGGCTCAGTCATGCGATTCTTTCGATAAAGGAGGTGACTATAACATCTGTCAAATTGTTTCTTGTGCTACACCAAAAGCAATTGCTATACCAGAAATAGCAAAAACAAGCGTTGTGGACCGAGAGATATCAGCTGCTGTTTCACATCTTAAAGACGATAACTGGAATGAAGGTTTATCAAGCTGTTATTACCCGTTTAGAGCTGAGCTATCAACAGTGGGTAGCATTCTGTTGCGTGGTACCCGTATAGTGATACCAGAAGTTCTACGGCAGAGAGTTTTAGAGTTAGGGCACGAAGGACACCCTGGCGAATCGGCTATGAAGCGACGAATGAGAGCGAAGGTGTGGTGGCCACGTTTGGACAGAGATGTCGAACAGCATGTGAAAATGTGCAGAAGCTGTTTATTGGTGTCACAACCAACCCGTCCACCACCGATGAAGCGGCACGTTTTTCCTGACGGCCCGTGGCAGTGCTTAGCAACCGACCTGTTGGGGCCTCTACCGAACAATGACCATGTATTGGTGCTGATAGATTATTTTTCGCGTTATCAGGAGATAAAATTCATCGGCTCAATATCATCGCAAACAATTATTACGGCATTTAAGGAAATATTTTCCAGGCTTGGCATACCGAGATCGTTAAGGACAGATAACGGCCGGCAGTTCGTTAGCGCCCAATTCAAGGACTTCTGTGAAGCTAGTGGCATCACTTTGATTACGACTCCTCCATATTGGCCGCAAGCCAACGGTGAAGTAGAAAACATGAATCGTTCATTGGGCAAACGCCTTAAAATTGCGTCGTTAAATAAGGGAAATTTTAAAGAGGAGCTACAAAAATTTATATTAACCTACAATACGACACCTCATGGAACTACTGGCTCTACACCTTCGGAACTTATGTTTAATAGGACCATTCGAGACAAGCTGCCGGACATTCGAGATATTATAGAAGAAGTAGTAGACACCTCGGCAAGAGATAATGACCTGATCAATAAACAAAAAGGAAAGCTTACAGGTGACAAGGTTAGAGGTGCTAAGGAATCCGACATAAAGGTGGGCGACAAAGTTTTACTAAAGAACGTTATTTTTCCCTCCAAATTGACACCCAACTTTGAAACAACGGAGTATAAAGTTGTTGAAAGGAATGGAAATGAAGTGGAGCTTTTTGGAAATGGGAGGAAAATCAGACGGAACGTGAGCCATTGCAAGAAGATACCGTCGAATGAGGGGCCGCCTAATAACTCGAAGGAGGACGCACTAACGCAGACTGATTCTCAACGCTTAATACACTCATCATCATATTCAGTGATTCCTGATCAACCTCAAGTGATACCCTCCGATCCATCTTCAGAGTAAATGTAACTTTCGACTCGACGTTCAACTCCAGAGAAACCGAAGCCCGGGTTAAAACTGAAGCTTATAAGAAAAGGAGAGGTGTGGCAACCCTGCCAGACCGATAACGGATATCGAAGAGATATCGGACGTAAGGTGGCAACGCTCGGGGATTTTGGAGAGTGACAGCGAACAAGGGTTGACGTACAAACTATAAACTATAAATTACGAGTTGTTACAGGCTCTAATTTAAGAGTAGATTCAACAAATATATAAAACGTTAAAAAATAAAAAAAAAAATAACAAATACCTTTACGTATTTAAAAAAAATTCTGTTCACATGCTTTTTACAAGCATATCTTAGTAACTCGTTCACTCAAGCATACGAGCACCCTAGCGCCCCCACCAGGCAACGGCCAACACCGACCTTAGGCAAAAACGTTTATGTGTATAACTTTAGTCCGATTTTGATCAAATGTGTGTGCCAAAGGTAGAAAATTCCAGGAGATAATCTAGTTTTCTAAAAATACGGGGCGGAAAGGGGCTTGGCAAAAAATTTACACATACAAAATGTGCGCATATACTAAGCAAATATTCATACTAAATTTGGTGTCTGTAGTTAGTATAGTGTTTGAGAAAATCGGTTCTATTTAATTTAGGGAGGGCGGTAGGGGGTGTGGAAAAAATTTGAAACAAACTCGATAACTTTACATAGTACACGAGACTACATACCAAATTTGGTGGCTCTAGCTCTGATAATCTTCGAGATCTACTGGTTCATACGGTTCATTCACGTCTCGGTTTATGAGGTCGGAAATGCTTCCTTCTGGCTGTTACATACATTTTGGCGACTTAAATATAGCGTTTCAAAAATTAATACAATAATAAAAATTAAGAGTTAAATCACACCCACACATAAAATAGAAATTTCCATTCATATAGACAATATCGCGAATAGGAATATCGCGATTCTTAGCAAAACAACAAAATCATGTCCGCTGAAAAAATATGCGCAAAGATATTGTTCAATATAAACAAATTGCAGCTATTGTAAGCTAAATAAATCAGAAGGATACACAAGGCAACATATGGTTATAACACCAACACCTCAAAATGCGTTTGATGTTGTGTTATTTGACACAATAGGAACACTTCCAAAAACGAAAGAAAGGTACGAATATGCCATCACAACCATCTGGGACTTAACAAAATACTTACTAAGCCTTCTTGTACAAACTAAAAGTGCCAAAGACATTGCCAAAGTCACTTCCACAGCATATCACCATCAAACTTTAGGAACCATCGAACGAAATCCTAGAACATTCAATGAATATCTTAAAAGGTATATTTCTTTAGATAAAACGGATTGGGATACATGGCTTAAATATTATACTTATTGCTACAATACCACGCCATCAACAGTGCATGAGCACTGTTCCTTCGAATTAATTTTTGGACAAATTCCCATTCCCTATAGTTTTATGACATTCAATGAGATGGATCCAGTCTATAACATTGGGGCTTCCGAAAAAGAAGTTAATATAGATAACAATGGGCACGTAAAAGAGCTTAAGTATTAGTAGAAAATTACAAGGTAGTTCATCAAAATATCTATAACTAGAGACCCGGCGAACTTTGTTCCGCCTTAATAATGACAATAAATAAGCAGATTGTGTTTTTTTTTTGGAAAAAATACAAAAAAAAAATTTAATAACTACATTAATCATTCATTATTATTTCTGTATTTAGTACATAGGTTGCTCTTCACTTAAGTTCCTTGTGATACACGACATTTTTTGTTTTATTATCAGGCGCAAAAACAAACAACGCAGATGGTCTTCCGTCCCGTGAACATGTCACGTATAATTGACCATGGGAAAAACATGAATGTTTTAGATTTAAACCACAAACTTTTAAGGATTGGCCTTGTGATTTGTTGATGGTCGTGGCAAATGCAAGACGTATCGGAATTTGAAGGCTTTTAAATTCAAAAGGCATATCGGTTGGGATCATCGGGATCCTCGGAATGAGAACTTCCTCACCTTTGAATTTTCCTATCATTATCGTAGCGTAAATTACATTGTTCATCAATTTACTAACCACCAAACGCATACCGTTGCACAGTTTTGGTTGGTTTATGTTTCAAAGCATGATTACTACGGAGCCAACCTTTAGGCGCAAATTGTGCGGTGGTAAGCCAGGCACGTCCAAAAAGCTTAAAAATTCAATTGGATAGTTGGTGGCTTCATCTTCATTTGTGACGCAGTCAATAGATTTGAATGAATGCATTGTTCCAATGATCTTATTTTGACTTATGTAGTTCAGGTCATCTACATCTTTATTCTTAGCCGCTAAAATTGCTCGCTCACTCAACCATTCATTATTTTTGTAGTTAGAAATAATATTTGGAAATACATTGTTGATAAGTTCGTCTTTTGATGAGACAAAATAACAGAAATTATTTGGAAATGATATTAATCCGCTCGATTCATCGACAGGTACTTGACCATTACCGATAGTCAGCAATTGCTCCGAGTAATCTTCATTAAGCAATGTAACTCTCATGTTTGTTGTCAGCTGCAGTTTCTTCACATAGCGCCATTGATTTGACGATTTGAGGCAAGCGTTTACTTCATCGGCAGCCGTAGATCTTGGAATTACTGGCAGTAATTCTTTAACTACATTCTATGTAAGTACAAAAATAAATACCTTAAATGTCGGACTAAATCCTCCGTCTTCGATAATGTCTGCCCCAAATGATGTCATTTGGAAAAAACTATTGTACTTTCGAGTATTTGCAAGAAAGTGGCGTGATTCTTGTGTTTCGCCACAAAGCAATGAATACAATGGCTCAAGTGGCGGAGTCAACACTGGCCATTTCACTTTACCATTAAGGCAGCATAATCCAGGCGTTTCTCCGGAAAACTTTAATGCACCACAATACTCGCTAACAACGTCCATTTGCCCAATGCAAACGCTAGGATGCAAGCTGTAATCGTATCGAAACGCTGCTCGATTCAAATCAGCTAAAAATCTTGTTCTGCGTCGTAAATTATTGTTGCCTTTTGTTGTTCGCTCGACGATTCTGCATTACCAACCGAGCTCTTTCACGGGCTGCTTCACTTTGCTGTCGTGATTGAGAAGCACGAATTAATGCTCTTCTTCGTTGAATACTAACGTGGCGCTCTTCTCGTGTAATTTCTCCTTGTTCATCGGATAATTGACTCGCGATATTCTGTGGCCTAATTGCATTACGGTTCCGCCAGGAAAGATTAGATCTTGTAGGACGTGGCATAATGACTAGATTGCTAATGGGTTTCGTTTGATAATATGGGTTACTAAACACTGCACAAAACACGATATTCGAATTTATATTATGTTACTACACAAAACACAATATTTGAATTTTTCCTTCAGTTTTCACATTGTATATTACAGAGCACTACAATGACATTAAAACAACAGTTGACTTTATTTAAATTGACTGTTAGAAAACGTTTGTAAAGGGAAAAGAAATTGGCTGTTTTAAGGGGTTTTCCGGCAATTATTTATTATTTTTAATATTCGGGGTGGAGACAAATACAACAAACCATGAAAATTGGTTCAGCAGATCTCGAGTTATCAGTGTTGTAACTAACACGACTTTCTTTTAAATATATAGATAGATAGATAAGAAAGTAAATGCTATAGAAATATCGTAAGAAGATAATGTACTTGTATGGAATGAATCAGGACATTAGCTAGATGGTAGATACAAAAGGCTCTATAAGATAGCTAGTATAGAAAGGAAAAATAATAACTGTGAAATAGATATAAATTATAACAACAAAAAAAAAAACAGAGTAAAAATTCATTTAAATAGAGTAATAAAACTCAACTCCGAATCACAAAAAAAAAACCAGAGGGCCGGGGCTAACTTCGAACGCGTCAAAGTTTGTATACCCTTGCAACTTTTTTGGTAACTTATTCCTTACCTATAGCCATCAAAGTGGAAAAACGTTTAAGCTAAAAGGGCTAATGTATCCGAAAGAACGGCCTACAATCTTAGCATAGGAAATAACGAAGATATTGATCAAAGTCACTGTTTTCCACCGATCGTTCCTATGGGAGCTATATGATATAGTTACCCGATCCTTATCAAATTTTGCACAGTCATTGACAGATATATTAAACTATCAAATGTTTAATTTGAAAGCAATCGCGTCAAAAGTAACGAAGTTATTGACAAAAGTCACTGTTTTCGAAAGATCGTTCCTATGGAAGCTATATGATATAGTCACCCGATCTTGATCAAATTTTGCATAGTCGTTCATATGTGTAATTAATTTAACAATATTAAATTTCATGTTAATAGCTCAGAAAATAACGAAGTTATTAAGAAAAGTCACTGTTCGTGACTTTGCCATTTGTATGGGAGCTATATGATATAGTGATCCGATCCGGCTGAATCCGAGATATACAACGCCTGCAGTATATACAAGCCTACATGCAAAATTTCAGCTATGTAGCTCTTTCGGTCTAGGAGGAGTTTGCGTTGATCCAGACGGACGGACAGACGGACGGACGGACGGACGGACATGGCGATTTGAACTCGTCTCGTCGTGCTGATCAAGAATATATATACTTTATATGGTCGGAGATGCTTCCTTCTATGCGTTGCACACTTTTGACCAAAATTAATATACCCTTTTTGCAAGGGTATAAAAAATGAATATGTCGGAAATTCTGGTTTTCACCAGATTTCCTAATTTCATCATATTAGTAATATTGCATCAGCCGCTAATTGCGATCTGATTGGCCCTTTGCATTTTTGTCGCTTTAAGAAGTACCGTCTTAGCGGGACGACAGCGTTGTAGCGCTGTGTGTGGTTTGGAGCTATGCTGAGGAGTAACACTGGCGTTGTCAGGCAGTTTTTAAAGAAACGTGGAATCATAAGCACCGAAACCGAAGTACGCGACTATGGACCAAATCGATGAAGTTCCAACAAATATATAAAATTAAGTGAAATATAAAATAATTTTTATACCCTTGCAGAGGGTATTATAAAATTGGTCAGATGTTTGTAACGCACAGAAGGAGACGTTTCCGACCCCATAATGTATATATATTCTTGATTAGCATGAGAAGCTGAGTTGATATAGCCATGTCCGTCTTATGCGTATGCGTTTTACTCAGCCGTCTTAGGAGCTATCGGGCTGAAATTTGTTTTCGGGGTTTTTTATTACACGGGAAAAATAAAGTATGAAAACCATCAGGATCGGACCACTATATATGATAGCTATATGATAGCTCTAGAAAAACTAGAAGAAACATTTTTATAAAAATTGGAGTATGCTATGAAATTTACATATGTGATAATGTTGGATATAAAACCCCAGATCCCAAAATTTGAATGTGATCTCGGATAAATATAACACAAGTTACAGTCAATATAATAATCGGCTCTGCTCCCAGCTCTGCCGGCAGCGCTGCTTGCTGTCTACTACGTCTTTCGTCATCAACAGAGTACATGCATACACACACAAAATTGTTTTGTTTGTATATTGATGAATTGAGTTGCAGAAAACAAACATGTAAAATTATAATTACCTAGGACTGCAAGGGTATATAAACTTCGGCATAGCCGATGTTAGCTTCTTTGATATTTATTTTTAGTCAAAATGTATGTAACAGGCAAAAGGAAGCACTTCCAACCCCATAAACTATATATATTCTTGATCAGGATCAACAGCTTAGTCGATATAGCAATGTCCGTCCGTCTGTCCGCATGAACACATAGATCTCGGAGACTATAAGAGCCAGAGTCACCAAATTCGGTACTTAGACTTCTGTAATACCTACAATGTTCAAGTTTATTTCACATTTTTGCAACGCTCCCTTACTCCTGCGCAAATTACATAAAACTGATTTTTTCAGAGACTATACTAGCTATAGTCACCAAATTTGGAGGTTGTACTGGCTTAGTACATGCGCAGGTTTTACTTTTTTCAAAATTTTGGCACGCCCACTTCCGGCCCCGAATATTAAATAAAACTCATTTTCTCGAAAACCAACAAAGCTAGAAGCAGCAAAAATAATATTAATAATATTAAATTAAATTTTTGCCACGCCCACTTTCGCTTTCATAATCTAGAAAAACTGATCGAACCCAATTTCAGCACCCTAATTATCAATATTAATATCTACCAACCTACCAAATTTTATTAAAATCGAACTATAAACATAGAAGATATACGTATAAGCGGCGGAGTTGGCCGTAGACTAGTGATGACGCCAGAGTGCTCGTTTGTTTTTGGGAGAGTGAGCGAGAGCTATTGAGACTTGTAAAACAAATTTAATAGACATACATTTGGTGTTCGAAATTTAAAATATTTGTTTACCTGGTGGTTGGTATACCGAAGTAGGCGAGACGACTTACTTACTTCATTAATTCTTGCATTTGCATTCTTTTGTGACACAGAAAATGTGAGCGGTTGGTGGTCTGTAAAATTGTTCAACTCTCTGGTTCCATTCCGAAAGTTCTGTATTTTTCCAAGAGCCCACACGATTGCCAACAACTCCCTTTCATTAGTGGCGTAGAGTGACCCACTTTGCTTTAATATTCGGGATATCATTGTTATTGTATATATTGTATTATACAACACTGCTCCAATCCCGTCGGCAGAAGCGTCGGTTGTTGGGTCGAAAGGCTTTGGAAAGTTTGGGTACATGAGTATGACATCCTCTGATGCCAGAATATTTTTTAAGCGGTCAAAGGCGTGACGTTCCGATTCATCAAAGTCAATTGGGACCTTTTTGGACATCTGCTTGCTTACTTTTCCATTTCCTTTCAGTAGTCGGTTAATCCTTAATAAATACCCTATAATAACTAGCATGGGCCAAAAAGAATTTTCGTGCATAGAGGCTCCTTGGCTCGGGATATTCCTGAATTGCCCTAACTGTTTCGAGATCAGTTTTTGTTCCGTCACTGGAGACGACAAAACCGAAATATTCGACGATTTCTTTAAAAATTTTGCACTTTTCTTTCGACACTCTTATGTTCGCTTTGCAAAGCAGCTGTAGCACAGTGTCAATGTGTTTAACATGTTCGGCTTCATTTTCAGAAAATAGCATATTAGCCGATTTGTTCCCTTAGAACATCATCGATTGCTCTCTGAAATATTCTTCCTGAATTTTTCAAACAAAAGGGTAAGCGACATAATTCGTATTTCCCACCGTTTACTAAGAAAGCCGTTTTCGCGCTGGATAAAGACTTTAAGTACAATGTCGTGAGAAATGTTCCCTATCCAAGATTCGCTTGGATCATTGAAATGCTTGGCATTGAGTACCGGTCGGCAATGGTCCGCTTGATTAATTTTCGAAAGTCAATGACAAGTCGTTTGTTTTTGTTACCGTTTGAGTCAAAGCCTTACAATACAACAATACGCATCTGATAATGCCGTCTTTCAACAGCTGAGAGATTTCGTTGTTAATTAAATCGGCTATACACATAGAATATGGGTAAAGCTTGGAGTACACTTCTCGGTTGTCTATTGTGTGAATTGTGGCAATGACTAAACTGTTATATGACAATGCCTCGTTAGAGGTCGAATATGCGCCAATCCTGTTCAGTATTACCTTTTTAAATTACTCTCTTACGCTATCAGGAACTATTATGTCGTTAATGCGTGTGAAATTCATACTATCGCAAGTATGGTGATGCAATGCTTCTGTCGTACTACCATATGTAATACTACCACTCTGTAAGTTTAGGGTTACCCCTGCCTGCGTAAACAGATCGAAGCCTATTATAACATCAAAGGTATCTAAAATGAAAAACGGTTCATTCTGTCCGAAAATTCCCATGAAGCATTTCCTTTAAGTGGACCCGTGTATGGAGTTTACAGTAAATGGGGTGTCGGCAAGCGTTATGGTTCTTAACTCCTTTACATAATTCTTTGCCGCCCCAGAGTCAATTAAGATTTTTAGTTTTCTACCAGCCAACTGTCGATCGACGAACTGCAATTAGGAGCGTTCCCTAAAAAATTTAACAAATCATTGTCCGGTATAGAATCGTTCTCGTCGCTGGTATCGGCGAATACGGTTTCTGCTATACTCGCGTATTGTTGGTCTTGGGCCGGGGATTTCTGAGAAAAAATGTTAACTTTCTGGCGACTCTGCCCGGTCATACGCTCTGATGCGTTCTGTCTCTTTTGAGATTCGCCGTAAGTGGCGCTACTGTGGGCTTTACCCCAATTAGTCTGCTGTCTCATCTTGGAAACTGATGGATCAACATCCATCGGTTGCACTTGACCTTGGGCTTGTCTTTGTTTATTATTTGAGGCCA
This sequence comes from Drosophila willistoni, assembly GCF_018902025.1. NCBI lineage: Eukaryota > Metazoa > Arthropoda > Insecta > Diptera > Drosophilidae > Drosophila > Drosophila willistoni. Next base: position 13,119,703 of record NW_025814047.1, read on the forward strand.
GTCCCTGCTCAGCTTGTTGGGGTCTATTTTGGCACTGTTTTCCTGTAAAAAGGGAGTTTTTCTCAAAATGTTTTCAGTGTCTGGGCATTGAGCGATTTCCTTGCCTGTTTTTTTCCTTTCGAGGGCTCCTATCTACAACTGCTTTAGCATACGTAGCAGCGGAAATGCTCCTTTCTATGCTATTCTCAGCCTCGCGAGCCAGTGCTAAAGCCGACGGCAAATCTTTGGGCTGTGCTGGTATAAGCAGTGAATTAATAGGCCTCCTCAGGCCTGCCATAAAGGCGTGCAGAGCATTGGTCCCAAATTCTGTATTAAGAATGACCGCTGCTTACTCCTCATGCGCCATGGCAATTTTATTCGTGATAAGAGTGAGTTTCCTTTCAACCTTATCATAGAACTGCATTAAGCCTAGGTCGCCTTACCTTACCACTTCTAATTAATGCCTTAGAATCTAAATTAGTTTACACCAAAGATTGTGTAATACTTATTGTAGTCAATGCAGATTAAATAAAATTGTTGAACTATCTTTTATTCTGCCCAAGGTTAACTATGTTATAGTGGACTTATCTTTCAGGTAGATATATAGCAAACAACAGCAATTACCTAAATACTCCTTAAAGAAAAATCTGAACGCGACTGCATGGAGGTGGGAGGCTTGGTAAGGACAAAACAATTAGCTGTGAGTGATGCTCTAGTTCCGTATCTCTTTCTTAAGAGGTCTTCCTGTCGCTATACACAGGTTACCCAATTTTAAACTTAGTATACCTACTGATACTAAACACAACATTAACTAAACAAACAATCGACAATTTGATAACAATCGATTTTAATATATTGTTAAGATTTTATGCACATACTTATAAAAATAACACTGGACTACTTACAGACCTTGACGTGCGACTCACTGTTTCTCCGTAAATGGTGTACTGCCTCTCCCCCATCTTATAGGACAATTATCCTATGCCCTGATCTCTCTATTACTACTAGAAGGTTCGGCCACTACGTGTTTGTTTCTTCTCTTCTATTACTTTAGATTCTACTCTCTCAGTGCCATTTCCCACATTCCCCACAATTTCATATATTCCGAAACAGATGATGTCCTATTAGGCGCTTCCACCTGTCTGACTTTCTCGATTTCCACCGTTTCTCTTTAGATTGGCTGACTTCTTGTTCTCCTCCTGAATTTGTTTTATATTTTTAACTGCCTCCATTCGAATTACGCATACTAATGCTGGTTAGGAGCCTAAAAGAAGCGATCATCGTACTTCTTGATGGCGTATCGTTGATGATTTGCTGATCTTTCGCTACGTTAACAACAATACACCTTACACAACTAAGTACCAGACGAATAACCTTATCTGTCAATTCAGGAATATAGTATGATTTCTCGATCAAATCTTGAATTTTTTTTGACAGAAAAATGACACTGGGTATGCGCAAGACTAATGATCTCATTTTTCATTGCCGAAGGCACGACAATCACTCACAATAATGGTCTTTATAGAAAATCTGGTTTTCTATATAGAAGTCTTCATAACTTTCTTTTTCGACTAGCGTCCTTACAACTGAACTTCTCTTAATCGATGTTTAATAGTGTCCTCAACAAGTATAAAACATGAAAAACGTTGAGTAGCATCGACGTGCCTTATTTGGGTACCTGATCAATGTACATTAACGTAATCAAAATCATGAAGATACATAACCCAACGAGCAACCTTCAAAGGAATATCTTTTTTTTCATGGTAACCAGTAACCATGGTGAATCGAGATCCTAGAACATAAACACGCCGTTTGGTTAGTGCTCCAATTATAGCAAGCACTACTTTGCTTGAATCAAATCTCGTAACATAAACATTATGAATCTTGTAAATAGCGCTGGTCAATTAGAAAAACCAAAAGCAACATACATGAATTCATATTGTCCACTCTGGGGAACAAAAGAAGTCTGAGAGCTTTCGACTACAGGTACGTGGAAAAATCCGCTTGTCAAGTCTAAAGTTGAAAACATATCGACACTTTGCAACTTTTCTAAAACGCTGTCCATAGGGGAAAGTTATCACGAAGAATCTTTTCATTTAAATTTCTGTAGTCACAGCATAAACGCTTCTGACTATTCTTCTTCGAGACTAAGATAACTGGAGACGCATACTCGGAAGTACTGGTTTTAATGCTGTTCTTTTGCTCTTCTTTAGGCTCTTCTTTAAAATTTGAAGTACGCATCACAAGCCCTGGTGTACCTTAATCTATCCCTCCCGTGAACTCTGATCAATTACAGGATCATGCTGGCTCTCATTCACTCGTGGATTCCAATGCTTCTCCGCCTTCACTATCTGTAAAGCCTCATCGCAAACAATTATTTATCTCCAGGCTTGCTCCACAGGTAAGGTTTTGTTTATCCCACCAGTGCGGTCGCGTCCTGTAGTCGCTCCGTCTAACGAACCTGAATTCGTGTGTGTACCCTGCAACTAATAAAAGGGAATACTAGTAGAGGCTCATTGAGGAGGTGTCGCTCACCTGGCACCAAAATCAGCTGAGCCCATCCACCGTGGTGGAGTGCAACCGGTAACGAAATATTCTGTTTGCCTTAAAAATTAGCCGTTCCAATCGGAGTTGGTCGCTCCGCAAGGGGTGAGGGGTTCATATTTTCCCGCGCTTCTCTCGCCAAGGGCTGGAACTCCTGGAACTTTCTCCTCCTTTGCATTGTCGATCTCCTTTTGTTGCTGAACTTTCTAATACCAACTACCGCCGATAACAACAGCTGACAACTGCAGCTGCGCACCAGTGTTGGAAAGCAGCGCCCTATCTTGGTCACCAGAGGGCGCCCAAGCCCTGCTGGCCAGCCCCCGAAACATTGCATACTTTCGGGAACAGCATTTTGGCCGCCAAAATTAAATTGGAAATCGCCGACTGAACTACATATCTTCTTCCTTTCTCTAATTCTCTTTTTTCCCTTCGGGAAGCCCTAAATCCGCATAGCGTCTGTCCTCATATTGAGCGGCTTGTGGTATGCGTCTGTGTCGCAAAGGCCGGCAGCATATTAACGAACTTTCGTACCTGGCAGTAGGTATAAAATGCATCAAAGTTTATAAAAAATGGCTGGAAAAAACGAAATTACTCCAGGTGGCAGCCACAAAAGTGGAAATCCACCCGCGAATCAAACCGCGGCCGGGGCACGGATTCTGGAGGCCCCTACATCCATTAATATTACCAGGAAAACTACTGCATCGGTGGCACACTTGGCCGATGCAGCGGACAATGCAACAAGCAGTAATGGCTGTAAAATGCCAGCGGGAGCAACTGCCTTTTCTCGAAGCAGCTTAATGGCCAGAACGCCGCCAACAGCTACGCATTCGGCCCCGACGGCTTTAAACTTGAAGTCTCTGCCAGCTTTTACACCAGCAGCAGTCGTCACGGTAGAGGATACGCCAAAAAGAGGTCGTGAATTAAGTCCACCTGCCGACCAATCAGAAGCGGCACCAAAAAGGCCAAGAAGCGTCCAGACAGGTCTAAAAGAACAGATCACTGAACTCGGAGCACTTGTCGACCAAATAGCTGCAATGGTCGCTATTTCTGCACCAAGCCAGCATCCAACCGCAAATTGTGGCATGAAGGATGAATTGGCAAGAATGAAGACGGTTTTGGATGGTGTAAAAACCCAACTAGAAAGCAGACCTCGGGCCAATAAGCCAAAACAGAAGACGCGGCCACTGACGTTTGCGGCTGTTGTGGCCAAAAGTGCTACACCAAATGCTGAAGGTACAAGGCAAAAGGCAAAGGGTCGGGAAGCTGTCACACGGCCCAGCTTGGTGTTAAGACAGCCAACCACCCAAAATACATCTGCTGCAGAATCGGCTGAGGGTACCATCCCCTTACAAAAAGTCGCCAACAAATGGGAAACGGTCAAAAGACCTAAACGAAAGAGTAGAAGACGGCCTGAAGCTTTGATGGTGCAATGCAGTGACCCTGCAAACTATGCAAAAGTACTGGAGGCAGTCCAGACTGATCCTGCCATGCTCTCGCACAAGGAAGGAGTTTGCGGAGTGCGTCGAACAGCAGCAGGAGAACTTCTCCTGGAGATGAAAAAGCATGACGATGGCGGTACGCTAGTACTTCACAAGGCGTTGCAGCAAGCGCTTGGCGACGAAGGACGGGTCAAGCTTATCACTGAAAGGGTCACAGTCGAAATCAGGGATATACCGTTCTATTCCAAACTCGAGAATGTTCTTGATGCAGCCGTCAAATTAACGGAGGAAACTCTGCCAGAGGAATCGTTTCCCAAGATGCGGAAGGCATATAGGGGTACGCAAACTGCAACTATGCTGCTGAATGCCAATCAGGCATCGAAAATGATTGCTGCTAGAACGGTTCGCATTGGTCTTGCAGAATGCAGAATAAGAGCCAAGATAGAGCCAAGGAGGTGCTACAAATGTCTCGATTTTGGGCATACATCAGCTAGGTGCAGGTGCAAGAAGGAGCACGAGGCAGGCAGCCTATGTTTCAACTGCGGAGAGAGCGGTCACGCATCTAAAGACTGCAACAACGACGCAAAGTGCATTTTATGCACTAGGTACGGCGAAAAGAACGCGGCACATAACACTCTGAGCAGAGGATGCCCGTTGTACGTCAAGGCAACAAACAAGTGCAAAAATTAAGTTTCTACAACTTAATATAAACCATTGCAGGGCAGCACAGGATTTGCTGAAGCAAACTGTTATTGATCTGGGCATCGACATAGCGCTTTTGTCGGAACCATATGGGGTAAAACAGGACGCGGCCTGGGCCCAAAACAACATCATGGGCACAGCAATATGGAGTTGCGGACATTCTCCATTACAATTAGAGTGTGTTGGCAGACACAGAGGCTACACCAGGGCGAAATGCAACGGCATATCCATTTTTAGCTGCTACATAGCCCCAAGTGTGGATATAGACGACTTTGCAGCCATTATTGACTGTATAGCCGCCGACGCCAGAAGATCACCGCCAGTGATCATTGCCGGCGACTTTAACGCATGGGCGATGGAGTGGGGAAGCGTCAAAACCACGGCAAGAGGAAGAATACTGCTGGACTCCTTCGCCTCTCTGAACGTGAGTCTACTGAATATCGGCAACACACAAACATTCAGCAGAGCAGGACGTACTTCAATAATCGATGTTACTTTTGCAAGCACGAGCCTGGCCCGGAATGCTACATGGATAGTTTCCGACGTATATACGCACAGTGATCATAGTGCAATAATATTCGAGTGTGGTGGCCAAACAACGCGCTTGGCACGGCCTAAGTTCTCGTTATGGTCACAAGAAACCCTAAGCGAGGAGGCTTTCTTGTTTATGATGAACAACGCACAGAGGAGTGCAGGGGATGCAGAAACCCAGGTAAAAAGGCTTTGTTCTGCCATTAGCGAAGCCTGTGATGCGTCAATGATCCGCAAGAGACAAGGTGGAAGCACACGCAAACCAGTGCATTGGTGGAGCCATGAAATCGCAGAAGCGCGAAAAGAATGCATTAAAGCCAGACGCAAGCAGCAGCGGGCCAGAGGGAGTCCCTCGTTCCAAAGGCTACTGGACGCTTATAAAACGCGGCGTGCACTGTTAAACAGAGCCATAAAGCAAAGCAAGGCTGACTGTTGGAAGAAGCTCTGCGCGGATGCCGATGACCAACCCTTCGGAGCGGCGTACAAGTTGGTAACGGGCAAACTTGCCAAACGCCCATCCCCCACAGATGGTGTACTGCTCGCAAACATCGTAAAAACGCTGTTCCCAGAGCGGCCGATATTGCAGCATCCAGTTGTAGGAGCCCACCAAGAGACTAATCCCGGGTATATTATTAGTGATGATAAAATCGTGCTGGCTGCCAAGCGGATCAAAAGCAAAAAATCGCCTGGCCCTGATGGATTTCCTGCTGGTGTCATCAAGCTCATCGCAATGAATCAGCCCTCGAAACTGGCCGATGTATTCAACTCCTGTCTGTGCCAAGGAGTCTTTCCAGCAAGATGGAAAAGGCAGAGGCTGGTACTACTCCCAAAAGGAGGAAAAACGGACGAACCTTCAGCGTACAGGCCACTGTGCATGATAGATGTGCTGGGTAAGGTGTTCGAATCGATTATTCGCAACAGACTAGAAGCCCACATCGACGCCCGGAATGGACTTTCGGAGCATCAGTTTGGCTTCCGAAAGAAGCGTAGTACGGTCGACGCGATACATACCGTCACCGGAATAGCCAAAAAAGCCATAGAGGGCCAGCGATGGAAAGGAGGAAGCAAAGAGTACTGCCTTATCACCACTCTGGATGTCCGAAACGCATTCAACTCGGCGAGCTGGATGTGCATATTGGAGTCACTACAACGCTTAGCTGCACCAGAATACCTGATTGCAATGATTCGCAGTTATTTCGAAGACCGGATCCTGATATACGAAACGGACAGAGGGCAACAGGAATACAAAATAACAGGCGGAGTCCCACAAGGTTCGGTGCTTGGCCCTACCCTGTGGAACGTCATGTATGACGCAGTGCTCCGTCTGGACATGCCACCAAGGACGCAGATCATTGGATTCGCAGACGACATAGCAGTGGTCACAGTGGCAAAGGAGTTGGGAGAAGCAGAGGCCAGGACCAACGACGCCGTGCAATCAATTGTATCCTGGATGCAGAGGAATTCTCTGTCTCTGGCTGCACACAAGACAGAGGCCGTATTGATCAGCAGCAGGAAACGTGTGGAGACTGCAATCATTCATGTTGCAGGATGCGTCATCCGCTCCAAGCCGGCAATAAGATATCTCGGGGTGATGGTCGACCATAGGCTAACATATAAGCACCATCTGCAATATGTAGCCGACAAAGCAGCAAGGGCAACATCAGCCTTAGCAAGGATAATGTCCAACCACGGTGGCCCCCGACAGAAAAGCAGATGGCTCATCACCACGGTGGTACGATCCGTACTCCTATATGCAGCAAAGATATGGGCTCCAGCGATGGCGATCCAGTCATACAGCCGCGCCTGCAGATCGCAATACAGAGCCTGTGCGTTACGTGTCATATGTGCGTTCCGAACTGTATCCGAAGATGCTGCCTTGGTCATATCAGGCATGTTGCCACTTGATATTGCTGCACTAGAGGCCAGTAGCAACAGCACAGCAGCTCAAAAAAGAGAGGTGTCCATTCGCAAATGGCAGGACCGCTGGCGCCATTCTTCCCACGGACGATGGACAAACCGCCTTATACCTAATGTGCGGGAATGGGTGAGTCGGCCACACGGCCAAACAGATTTTTATTTGACGCAACTCCTAACGGGACATGGGTGTTTTAAATCATATTTGCACAGATTTAAGCACGAATCTGACCCCTACTGCACATATTGTACGGGGCCGATTGAGGACGCAGAGCATGTCTTTTTTGTCTGTCCGCGATTCACTGCTGAACGGGAAGAGCTAAGCCAAGGCATTGGGAGGCCATTCATAGTCCATGACTTGATGGATACCTTACTTAGCTCGCAAAACAATTGGCTCGCAGTTAGCCACCTAGCTGCAGTGATCATACAGTCCCTGCGTCGCGCTGAACGTCAGCGCAACCAGAATTCAAACTCTAGATGAGTATCTAGATGAGGCTTTCATGCCATCTCCCCCTCGTGAAGTAATAACTTCAGCGTTGGTTCCGCGAGAGGGATACGGAAGTAGGGTAGGTTTTAGTGCGGTGAGGTGACCCCTAACCAAGGTCGATACCAAGTCCCACACTTTTCGGCTTTCAATGCTTTCCCCCCTATACAAAAAAAAAAAAAAAAAAAAAAAAAAAAAAAAGGCTTGCTCCACATACTTCTGAGTCGTCTGTGGCAGCTTACATTGGTGCTATACGCCCTGCTAAAGTTTTAATTCAAAAGTTTAAGTTTTCTAGGCCTCGCGAAAAATCCTCTTTTAAAATTACAATACCAAATAAGTATTTCTCAGCTATGGTAGACCCTAATTTTTGGCTTAGTTGTACACGAATTTGATAAGCACTCCCGTCCGCTGCCTGTCCACCTTCCTAATTCATCCTCTGCTTCAAAAAACTAATAGTGTCTAGTCTTTGCGTTTATTATCAAAATGTAAGAGGACTTCTTACCAAGCTCTCGAAACTGCTCTGTGATAGCCAAACCTATTTACCTTAGTAGATGTCTGACTAATTACTCTCTTCACGAACCTTTTCGTGTTCTTTGCCAATCTTTTAACAACCTTTCTTACCTAATTTCTCTTCATCTTTCTGTCACTTCTCTTCGCGCTAAACTTTTCAATCATCTATAAGGAAACCGCTGAATATGTTTTAAACTTGGATTGCTTGCAACTCATCCCTGACCACATTGGCTGTGAAGCGGGGCATAGCTTGCACCTTATGCAAATAAAACATCTCCACCAGGACGAGGATGTTTGGTTATGTATAAAGCTAAGCTACCTTCTTCAAATAATTTATCTGTATTTTAGCTTAAGCTTTTTCGTCGACTGCTGGTTAGTTGACGTAAATAAATAAAATAATAATTTTTTCTGCTACAAGTATTTCGTCGCTCAATATAATTTTCATGATTACTGGTGCGTTTGCATTATTTTTTGGCTGGTAGTTTCGAATTCATTTGTTCTACTTCCCCTTTTATCAAATGGTTTAAATACGAAAGATCTAGACTCTTATACCTGTCTTCAATTATCGAGGAACCTGGTTCGCACCCCAGGCTAGTGTATGGATGTAGTTTTCGTCTAAGCCGAAGGCCATAGTGCTTGTAAAATATAGTTAGGTTGATAGTTTATAACTATATCCTATACTTTAATAATAATAATAATAATAATATACTGATTTGGCACTACATGGAACTCTATGCTCATAACTGAAACATCCACTACTACCGAAAGACAACCCTTTACTGTCGCCAATTTCTGTTAAGTGTCTAGTTCCGCATAAGACAATAACCAGTCCCATTATTTACGATATCTTTATTTTAAACTTTCAAAATATCTCAGCTTAATGTTACGGAGATTAGAAAGCCTGCGTGTTAACCAGACCGGCGTACTGGAGACGGTAGAGACATTCACATAAGTAACGCATTTATCAATTAGAGAATTAAGAGCAGAGTAGAAAAACTTCACTGCACAATCTATATCGCAGCACTCAAATAGAAATGACCAATCAAAAGAGAAAATAAGGCTATTAAGAAGATTGAAATTTGTTTTACGAAAACATCTACGACGAGAATTTGCGATGTTATTAAATGAATTAGTAACGGAATTGAAAGAAATAGTAACTTCAATGGTAGGGTGATAAGGATCTTCAGGTTTCACTAGGGGCTGTGGTCGGGATACAGCACTAACAGTTCACTAATTCTTTTAGAAGAGTTAAGGAAAGAATTCAACTGATATAGCGGACAGATCAAGATAATAATCGATAAAAAACCAACAATTACAAATAAAACAAAGAGACAGCTAGAGTGCACAGCACAAGAAAGAGTGCAAGAACAGTTATAAGCCAAGCTTTGAGAGGTGGCGTTACAAAAGTTACGCGGGAGAGAAGCTGAGCACAAGCACAAAGAAGAGAGAAAAAAAGAAACACTAGCACTGTTGGTATGATCGGGGTGATGAGGGGAACAACTGCAGAAGCAAAGACGAGGGAGAGAAAAAAAAAACAGAAACAGAAACAGATAAAATAAAAAAAAAAAAAAAACGCCATACACTTATCACGAAAAAAACACTAATTAATTTGGCAAATTATGCAAATAAAACACAAGGGTGTTAAGTAAACCACACTAGCGAAGGCGTAAACAAACTAAGCACAATTAATAATTGAGGGAAAACAATAAATATTGATAAAAACTCAGGACCTATGAAAAAACAAACAGTCACATCAGAGAGCAGAAGCTGTATACATACATATATGCATATATATATATATATAAAAATTACAGTTTAATAAATCAAATAAATCAAATGCATTCAATTATTCTAAAATGACCACACTTGATAAATATTTTCAAATAAATTATGATCGGCACCCGAGCAAAGTCGATGACTTAATTAAGGTTTTTAAGAGGGAACAAAGCCACTCACCTCAACGTTCAATAAATTTGGTGCAAATAGATTAGCTTACATCAACATAACGGGAGAAAATTTCCCAGTCCAATGAGATAGTAGGATACAAATGAGTTTTATCCTGACAGTATTATATGTATGCTAACATATGGTTTACGAATGCAGCAGGTACGTTATGTTTCTACTTAATGGATGAAACACAGCAAAAAAAAAATAATTATAAAAAAAAAACGGTATCAAGTATAGAAAGATACTTGATTTTGATCCTTGATCTCCTGATACACTCAAGAGAAACTAATTACAAATACAAGAAAATTAGGCATTGGATATCCAACAACTACAAATTTAAAAGAAATATTGTAGATCTTATGGAAAATTCCATAAAAGTATCTTATAGTAGATTATTAGCTTAGACACCTTTAAAAAAAGACGTGCCTGTATGGGTTCACAAAACTTTTTAAGGATTCAGTCGAATCAATATGCATTGAAGATTCGGATGTAGAAAAAATAGATCTAGAAGATTCGGAGGACAAGTAATAGATTTAGAGCTTTGAAAAAACAAATTTTTTTTAACAAATAAATGGACTGGGCTGAAATAGTCTCATTAGTAAAAGAACATCGCCTAGAGTTTGATAAATCGTTTAAGTGCCTTAACAAAAGCATATATAAAAAAAAAACGAAACCAAACTAAAACATGCGCTAATTCTAATTGACAAATTTAATACCATTAATAAACTATTCGCAGAAGTATTCGGTCGGCTCAGTAACCTTCACTTGCAATCGAGAGAAATTTTAGACCGACTAAGAATACAGCTTATAACAATCTCGGACAGACACAACATTTCGGCAAGGCCGAAAATTTGCAAAGCTTCCTAGATTAATAAAGTATAGTTTATGCACTAAAAGGCGAACATGAGCAAACAGCTATAAGCCTAATAAAAACAAAACTAAAAGGCCATTCGAGGAATTCGATCAGCACTGAGAAAACCATAGATGAGATCATTGCTTAGTTATCAAAAGCAGTTAAAGGAGATTCAGTAGAAGTAATATCTGCTAAACTCCTTAATCTGCAACAAACAAGTAAAGCGGCTAACCAATACACCCAAGAGGTGGAAAAACTGGTAAAGACCCTTGAAGGTGCTTATATCAGTGAAGTTCTGAGCCAATCACTTGCTAATAAATACAGCACTACGACAGCTGTAAAAGCTATGATACAAAATTGTTCCATTGATAAGGTAAAAATTATCATGCAATTTGGCGCATTTACAAATATGAATAATGCCGTGTCAAAATTCGTAAACAGTTGTACGGAGATTAGAGGTCAATGTAACACTGTATTATCGACGTGGTGCAAAAATAATAGAGGAGGCCAAAGCTAAATTCGTAGTAGAAATTACAACCACAAAAATAACAAAATTTATATTAACAATTATAATAGCCGTAGTGAAAAACAAGGCCAAACTAGAGAAAACCAATAGATCCCAATGATAGTTCAGGAATATTTGTAAAATTATAAAATGCAAAGACAGGAAATTTATTTACCATGTTAATTGATACTGGTGCTGATATTTCACTATTAAAAGAAAATATTATCAACAAAAATATCAGGAATTGGCAAAGGTTTAGCCTTTTCAAAAGGTTTAGCATTCGTAGAATTATCTACAGGAAAGTATATAATCTCACATAATTATCATTTAGTTGAACATAAAATTCTAATCCCTAATGATGGCATTATAGGTATAGACTTCATTGAAAAATTCAACTCACTATTAGATTGTACACATACCAGTGACACTCTAATACTCTTACAGCTCGCGCTGAAGTTGCCCGACAAATTATATTAGCATCAATTGAACATACTGTCCTAATCCCGAATCAAGAAATTGAGGAAGAAATATTTATTGGAAATACGATTTTTAATAAATACAACGTCTTTGTGTTAAATACACAAAATTCAACAGAAATATTAAAAATAAACAGAATTGAAACCGAAAAGCTAAGTGATACCAGATAGTCCAAAAAAAAATAACCAAAAACTTTCCGCCACTATTCAAATAAAAATTAACAGATTTATGGGCCCAGTACACAGGCATGTTCGGACTCGAAACCAAATCAATCACAGCAAATACTTTCTATAAACAAGAACTAACATTGAAAGATAAGAACTGGATTGTAATATTAAAATAAATAAATAAATAAAAACTAAACGTGAATACCTCACGCGCACAAAGGTGGAATTGATAAACAGGTAGAAAAGCTAATTGTGGAAAAATAGTTGAAAAGAATACTACTTGTACCCAAAAAAGGTTTACCAGGGTTTGAGAAAAAAAGATGGCGATATTGATTACCGTCTAATAATTAAAAAATTATTGACCGATAAATTTCCGCTTCCATGAAAAGATGATATTTTTTACCAATTGGGAAGAGCCAAATACTTCTCTTGTCTAGACCTAATTTCTGGATTCCATCAAATCGAGTTTAAGAAAAGTTCTAGAGTATAAACGCATATTTCAACGAGTAATGGCTAAATCAATTCACAAGACTTAATAGTAATCGGTTGTTCCGAAAACCACATGATTCAAAATTTAACAAACGTTTTTAATCTACCTTACCCTACATCCAGAAAAATTCAATTTCTTCATGCACCAAATGACTTTTTTCGGTAACAAGTGCACTGCTTTGGACATTCTGCCTGACATTAGAAAATTGATGTCATCGAAAAATATCTAGTCCATACAAACACAGACAGCGCTAGAAGATTAGTTGCGTTCTGGAATTACTACGTTTTTTCAAAAATTTTGATGGCTATTCACGGCACATAACTCGATTATGTAAAAAGAATGTCCCTTCTCAATGGTCCGATGAATGCCAAAATGTATTCGATTATTTAAGAACGGCTTTAAAGGAACCCCCATTATTAAAATACCCAGTTTTCGATAAAAAATTTTGCATAATTACAGATGCAAGTAAATACGCCAGTGGCGCTGCCCTAACACAAAAATATGGAGATAAACAACTCCCAGTTGCATATGCTTCACGCTCATTCACCAAAGGCGAAAGCAACAAATCTACAACAGAACAAGACTTAGCAGCAATTCACTGGCCAATTACACATTTCCGACCATATATTTATGGCAAACATTTTCTTTTAAAAACAGACCATATGCCTTTATTATAGACGTCGTCGTACAAAGCTCAGTACGAACAAGTGGCCCATATGACACCAGGACCGGGCTTGTTACGAATGACCTTAAGTAAAGTTAATGTTACAACGTCTACCCACACCAACCTAGGGCCAAAGTCGAATTATATATATAAACATAAACTAAACTGAAGAAATATAAAATATTAAATGTAAAAAGATAATAGGTTACATATAAAAAGAAAACAGGATAGGTTAAAATAAAGATGATTACAATTAATTACGAGCGAGGATGGACAAGAACGCAGTTTTTATACCCGGAAGCGATGATTCGGAACCGATAACGTGGCAAAGTCTGTTGTCGTCACTACATAGTATACGTCGTCACTACATAGTATTCATGCAGAGCAAAGTTAGTTGTGCAAGTAGGAAGTATTAACGGTGTGTAATTGCGGGTGCTTCTAGATGGAACAGAAATATTAATTTGGAAGAAGATGGAAATTGTACAGTTGGATGCCAGCGGAAATCACGAAAGGCCAAAAGTGAAAACTGTTTTTGTACAGATTATAATTTGATTTGATGAAACTCATATTGAGGAGACCATACTCCAATATGGGGCGGACTAAAGAAGTATAAAGTATTTTGGCAGTAAATGGATCTTTGAACTCCTTCGACCAGCGCTTTATAAAGCCAAGAACACTCTTAGCCCTACTAACAGTAGTCGATATAAGCTGATTAAAATTAAGTTTGTGGTCTATTAAGATCCCTAAATCTTTTACAACCAAAGATGTATTATTAATTCTTTCTAACAAGAAATTATTCAAAAAGTAACTTGCTAATTTGGGAGAACCTCTATAAAAAGATATAATTTTTCACTTAGAACAGTTTGCACGCCTAAAAAGCATTCAGGTATGCTTGCAGGGTGTGCCATGAAAGAGAGTCTACGATGCGTTGAGCGATTTTTACATCATCGGCAGACATAAGAACTCTGGAATTTAAAAGAACGGTGGGGAGATCATTAATAACTTATTAATACTACTTAAGAAGAAACCTTTTCCTCCTATTGGTTAGAAATTGTGAAATCCAAGCAAGCACAGCATCAGGAAAGCCAAATTCAGCTTATGTAATAGTAAGGCATGGTTTAACGAATTGAAAGCCTTACGATATATATCATCAGTTTGATTTTGTTTCTTAAAACCTTGGATTACAAAGTAAACCTTGGATTACAATGTAAACTGTAAAAGGTTAGTTGTGGTAGACGTATTCTTGACAAACCCATGCTGGTATGGCGAAAAAAAAGATTTATATAAATGCTGTATTTGAGACGTCATAATTTTCTCAAACAGTTTAGGTATCGCTGACAATTTAGAAATTCCTCTCTATTTAGCGACGTCGGATTTATTGACAGTGTAACGGACAACTCAAAAAGCTTAAGTAAAAGCGAGCACAGTGACTACGAACAGAACCTCAGGACACAAGCGGGAATACCGTCTGGGCCCGGAGATCTTTCCGTTACTAGGATTAAGAATGCAGTTGGATTTCGTTATAGAATACGGATATATCCGACGTATATCTGTACGTAGTCGAGACGAAGTTAGCAAATAAATTAGTAATAGATTGATTAGAAGAGGCCAAAACATTAGTAAAAACTGCATGATGAAAGGGAGATAGAATTTCGCTTTGAGTTAACGAAACTATAGTACTCTTTAGGATTTTTGGAGAACTGCAACTTGCAACGTTGTAAATAATTATTATTGCATTTAGAGTTAGAAACAATAAAATTGGATTTAGCAACCAAGTAACGAAGATCCGATGATAGACCTGTGACTTACTTTTTGTAGTTCTTATCGATAATTATCTTTGTGCTATGTATTTAAATTTTTCTATATATCTATATATATAAAATTCTCGAGTGTGGTGTTTGTTACCAAGCTACTCCGAAACGGCTCGACCGATTCTCACGAAATTTTTTATGCAGATCGTGTAGGACTGAGAATCGGCCAACATCTGTTTTTTATACCCAAATAATAACGAGCTCACGATTAAAACTGACTAACTGTGCTGGATATCTCAACTACCTGTGTTTTATACGAGTGAAATTAGACACACGGCCTTCTTGATAAGAGATGAAATTCAACAAAAATAATTTAAATCTTCCAATCGAAACAGGCCGTGAAAAACCATATACAACGTTGAGACTTTCTAGATTTCAGTAAGGTGATGTACACTGTTGAGTTCACACGGCTTCGCTTGGGGATTTCCGTATACAAAAATTAAATTTTCCAGTTTTTTTTTCGGAAATTTTCTTTTAACTTCAGGACAATATTTTTCTTCTAAATTTGTCATGTCTATGTGGCGAAATATTCTAGGAAGGGTGCGGCCCCAAGCATTGACAGGATGCAAAGATTTTGGACTGTCTCGCAGAATGGCATCTAAGGATTTCGTGGATTCACCTAAGTGTTCCAAAGTGGATAATGGAGGCTGTCAAAACAAAACTCAGTGCAGCCCTAAAAGTATAGCCAAGCCCAAGAAAGAAAAGGAAGAACCATTCCAGTTTCATCACCTTCTGAAGCAACCAGCAGAATGTTGTGCCGATCCCTGCCCAGAGAGACTCCCCACCTTTGACGAGTGCCTGTACAAGGAGTCGGATAAAGCTGCCCGCAAGTATCAGGTCACTTGGGTAGAGTGCCCGCCCATTCAAATTAAACCGAAAAAGATCTGCTGTTTTGAAAAAGGCAAGCGGCCACCGATTCCACGACGCAAATGTAAGGAGCCGAAAGCCAAGTGTGAGGAGGAAGTTCAGTGTCCAGAGGAAGGCCGTTGTCCGATATATGTTGGCCGATTCTCAGTCCTACACGATCTGCATAAAAAATTTCGTGAGAATCGGTCGAGCCGTTTCGGAGTAGTTTGGTAACAAACACCACACTCGAGAATTTTATATATATAGATTCATCATTATGGCGGCGCATTTGTGGTTTAAGAAGAACCGTTTTAGCGGGGCGCCAGCGTTCTATCGCTGTCGCCGAGTGTGGTTCGGTGGAAGGCGCGCACAAGAATTGTGCATCTCGAGTTCAGTCGCTGTTACAACTCGAGTGCGACCGAACTCGCTGCGCTAATTATTGATCAAGAAAATAATACACGTTATACACCAACTTGATTTATTACAACAATGCCACGAACACGCAGGGGGGCTAATTTGAGTCGTCGAACAAACAGATCTAGAGGCATGCAAGATAGAAGAGCAATGCAGAAAGGCAACAAAATAATGCAGATGTCCGTGTAAGAATGGCGCAGTTACGTGCATCACAATTACAAGAGGTACGAGATGAGCGAAACCAACAAAGACAATTGGAACGAAGAGAAGCGCGCAGATTCGTAGCCAACAGACGTAGAGGGATTGACCAACATCAACAAGTACTTCGAGCATTTACATCACATTCATTTCTCCGACTAGCATTTCAGTATGAGCCTGATGTTGAATATTACGCTGGAGTTTTATATTTTTCTGCCGTTCAGATTTCGTGTCTTCGCTTTTATCCAGGTGAATGGTTGCTGCCCTGGCTAAATTGAGATTTTATGACGTGTATCCCAACCTGAACAGCATAGTTTTCAATGATTTTTTTGACATGTGTTTGGAAAACTTAATCATTTCTGTTTTTTAAATTTTTACTCTCTGTATGTTTTTATGATCATTATAATAAAATACTTTTATATTTCTATCTATATTATTATTGTTTTGTATTATTATATAATGTTCATCAAAGCATAAATTAGTTCAGCTAAAAGGTAACACGAAATTCTTTGACTGTTAGGCGTTATGAAGTTCGCCGGGTTTGCTAGTTCTTAAATATAAATTTATTTTTTTTTTTTTGCCTTGTGTTTCTTTTGGCTTTATAATGGCTTGTTGTCTACCTACTTGCAAGCATTCTGATCGTTTTGATGATCAGTATAGAGCAATATCTTGTTGGCTTTGCGATAATCTTATTCACTTAAAATGTGCTGGCCTCAATGGCCGCGACTACGACAAATTTTCTGGTTTGTCTGTGTCTAAGCCTGAGCTTGGCTTAATGCGCTGGACTTGCCCATCTTGTGCCAGCCAGCAGCTTGATTTTAGCCGTATGTATAGGTATATTCGTTTAAAGTTTCTTTCTTTAAACAAACTGGCCAAACAGCTGTCTAACGAGTGTGACTCTAGCGTACATTTATTGTCGCAATTCAAGTTTGTTCCACCTTCTGAGAAGTCGCCCAAGAAATGTACCCTTGAGTTGCCTCGCAAGCAGTCGCCAGCACTCTCTATTACATCGTCTCCCATTTCACTTTCGCCTACACCATCTTCTTGTCCCTCTTTATGCTCTTCTTTTCAGATTGAAGTACCCATTACAAGCCCTGGTGTACCTCAATCTATCCCTCACGGGAACTCTGATCAATCACAGGATCATGCTGGCTCTCAATCACTTGCGGATCCCAATGCTCCTCCGCCTCCACTAACTGTAGTGTCTCATCGCAAACAATTATTTATCTCTAGGCTTGCTCCTGATACTTCTGAGTCGTCTGTGGCAGCTTACATTAGTAATATATGCCCTGCTAAAGTTTTAATTCAAAAGTTTAAGTTTTCTAGGCCTCGCGAAACCTCCTCTTTTAAAATTACAGTACCCAATGAGTATTTCTCAGCTATGGTTGACACTAATTTATGGCCAGAGGGCCTAGTTGTACACGAGTTTGCGCCCAATAAGCGCTCCCGTCCGTTGCCTGTCCACCTTCCTAATTTATCTTCTGCTTCAAAAAACTAATAACGTCTAGTCTTTGCATTCATTATCAAAATGTAAGAGGACTTCTTACCAAGCTCTCGAACGTGTTCTGTGATAGCCAAACCTTTTCGGCTGACATATTAGCTTTCTCTGAAACTTGGCTTAACTCCTCTGTTTTGGATAATGAAATTCTTTCTAATAACTTTATTTCTTATAGGCTTGATCGTGTTGGTCGTCGTGGCGGTGGAGTACTCATTGCTGTTAGCTCGAATCTGTGTTCAAGTGTTGTGCCGATTGATCTGCCCTTAGGTGTTGAGTTTATTTGCGTCGAAGTTACATGTTCCAACTTTAGCTTATATATTTCTTGTTCATATATTCCTCCAGCCTTTGATATCATGACCTATATGCACCATGCTGTTTCTTTGCAAACTATTTTTAATCGTCTTAAAGGTCTTGATTTCTTTATAGTTTTAGGTGATTTTAACTTGCCTAATATTTCTTGGCTTGATGATGATAATCTATCTTTCTTAATTCCTTAATCTCAACATGTTTTTCTTGATAGCCTACTTGAATGTCCGCTATATCAGTTGAATTCTTTCCTTAACTCTTCTAAAAGAATCCTTGATCTTGTTTTTGTCTTTGATCCCACTGTTAGTGCTGTATCCCGAACACAGCCCCTAGTGAAACCTGAAGATCCCTATCACCCTACCATTGAAGTTACTATTTCTTACAATTCCGTTACTAATTCATTTAATAACATCGCAAATTCTCGTCGTAGATGTTTTCGTAAAACAAATTTCAATCTTCTTAATAGCCTTATTTTCTCTTTTGATTGGTCATTTCTATTTGAGTGCTGCGATATAGATCGTGCAGTGAAGTTTTTCTACTCTGCTCTTAATTCTCTAATTGATAAATGCGTTCCTTATGTGAATGTCTCTACAGTCTCCAGCGCGCCAGTCTGGTTCACACATTTTTTTTTAGGCTCTCTAATCTCCGTAACATTAAATCGAGATATTTTAATAGATTTAAAAAAACTGGTTCGCGACTTGACTATGCAAATTACTGTATAGCCAAATCCCAATTTTGTCTTTTAAACACTCAATGCTACAATAATTATATCGTTCGCTGTAAGGTTGAATTTTATAAGAACCCCAAAAGATTTTACAACTTTGTTAATTCCAAAAGACGCTCTACTGTACTACCTTCCACCTTCAGACTTAATGACCAGACTGCTAATAATGATTCAGATATTGCAGATCTGTTTGCTAAATTCTTTCAGTCGACTTATTCTACTACTGTTTCGGAACCCACACCCTATCCCTTTTCAATCCCACATTTTTTTTTTTTTTTTTTAAGTTGAAAATATATTTGTTGAATCTACTCTTAAATTAGAGCCTAACAACAAGTTTGAGATATTTTTCTTAGTCTAGTACTTAAGATAAATCCTGGGGATATTGCAGGCGGCCCTAATCACTTGTTATTGGGTTGGTCTGTCATTTCTTTTAAGACGCGTTCTATTATTAGTTCGCGTAAGGCAATTGGCAAGAACATTTGGGTGTGCATCCAGTTTTGCAGAATACTTTAGTTGTTGAGTACCTATTTCAGATTTTACGCTAGGTATATTTAGATCATTTTGATGTTGTCGTTTCGTATATACCACGGGGCCCCCGTGATTGATCTTAAAATCTTCGACTGCGCTCTTTGTATAATATCGACATTGCTGGTACTTGCATTTCCCCATAGTACGGCTCCGTAAGTCCAGATGGGTTTCAATACGGAGTTGTATAGGAGGACTTTATACTCCAGACGTAGAGGGGACCGAGCATTGATGATCCAATGTAGGCTTTTCGCTTTCAGTTTAAGCTGTGACTTTTTTGCTTCGATGTGCTTGCGCCAAGTTAGCCTTCTGTCTAGGTGGATGCCAAGGTAAGTAACATCCACGGCTTGAGGAACTGGTACGTTGTTTAGCTTTAGAGCTGGACAGTTTCTTCTATTAACGGTAAATGTAACATGTTTGCATTTCTGCTCATTGACCCGGATACGCCAGGTTGCTAGCCATTGCTCTACCACCTTGAGGTGTTCCTCTAATTTTGCAGAGGCTTGTATTGGGCATTTGGATCTGCTGAGGATTGCCGTGTCATCGGCAAAAGTGGACGTTGTAAGTCCTAAACTAGTTGGTAAGTCTGCAGTGTACAGCAGGTAGAGCAATGGGCCGAGTACACTGCCTTGCGGTACACCAGCTTTGATTTCAAAATCAGCCGAGACGGAGCCATTACATCTTACAGCAAATTTCCTATTGTAAAGGTAAGATTCCATGAGTTTGTGGGTGTACTGTGGGAGTTTTTGCCGGATTTTGAACATCAGACCCTCCAGCCAAACTCTATCGAAAGCCTGGGCAACGTCGAGAAAGACAGCCTCACAGTATTCTTTCAGTTCGAATGGTGTTCGTATTTCGGATGTTATGCGATTGACTTGTTCAATTGTACCTTGTTTTTCGCGGAAGCCGAACTGGTGTGAAGGGATTGTGTTCTCCGATGCCAGAAATGAGTTTAGTCGGATCTGCAGGACCTTTTTAAAAAGCTTCGAAAGACATGGCAGCAAACTAATTGGCCTATAGGATGATGGCTGGGTTTTGTCCTTTCCCACTTTAGGAATCATGATGATAGTGGACTTTTTCCATGTTCTTGGGAAGTAGCCAATTTTTATTATAGCGTTGAACAGTTTGCAGATATATTGTATTGCAATGATAGGGAGTTCTAGGATCATTTTCGGTGTGATTAGGTCATGGCCAGGGGCTTTTTTCGGCTTTATGTGGTTTTTAATAACTGCAGTGATCTCGTCCGATTGGAGTTCCGAGTACTCACTATCCGTTAATGTGTTCGAAGGGGGAAGTACAGATGAGTTTGATGTTGGATTTGGCTGGAAAACCATTTTAAGATGTGTGGCAAATACGGATGCCCTCTCTTCGTCACTGCGGGCCCATCCACCGGTTGGACTCCTTATCGGTGAAATTGTCTCTGTAGGAGCGCTTAAAGTTGGGTGGGCTTTCCACAGAGGATGTTTAGTGCTGGTTGGACTGAGCTTTTCTATGTATTTCCTTTGAGCCCAGCTTTCCTCTTGTCTTAACGCCTTGGAGAGGTTGCGATTAGCATGCCTTAGGCGAAGTTTTGCTGCTGGTGATCGAGTAATCTGCCATTCTCTTCTTAGACGTCGTTTTTCCGTTACTAATTGTTCTATCCGCCGGTTCGTAGGCCTGTCAATAGGTTTAGTGTAAGAAGAGGCATGTGGAGTAGATACTCTTGCTGCAGCTCCCATCATCGACCCAAGTGCAGGGACGCACATGTCAATGTCCTCTGCAGCATCCAGTTTCGGCGAACAGTCAATGTGGGCACTCATGTACATTTTAAATTTAAGCCAATTTGTTTTATTGTTTGTAAGCTTATATGGGCGATCAAGTACTTGAGGTCTTGTTAATAGTGTGAATAGCCCTTGAGAGTGATCGGAAGTTAAATCTGGCAGTGTATCCGCAGTGATCCGATGACGTGGAATCCTCTTGGTTACTGCGAAATCAATCAAGTCAGGCACTTTCTGTGGACCTGTGGGCCAATAAGTAGGCCTACCCGGTGAGACGCAATCCATCTTGTTGAGAGGGTTGACTATTGTGTTGTACAACTGCTTGCCTTTAGGATTTACCAGGCGAGATCCCCAGTGCGTATGTTTGGCGTTATAGTCCCCTGCTGCAATGAAGCCATCTCCGAGTGTGTTAAAGAAATTGGTAAATTCCTTTTCAGAGATTGAGAAGCGTGGTGGGCAGTACAGGGCAACCAATGTAGTGTTGCCGCAGCTGGTTTGGACGGTTATAGCAGTTGCTTGTAGGTGCTGTGTTTCAAATCTGTTGAGGAACGAGTGTTTTATACGGTTGTTGATTAGGATACCAGTCCCGCCATAAGCTTTTCCGTCTGGATGGTTTGTTGCGTAGAAGGTATATTTTGGTATTTGAAAATTATTTTTTGATGTTAAATGTGTTTCCGAAATCAGCAAAACGTCGATTTCACTTAAGTCTAGGAATAGTTGCAGTTCATTTTTGTGCTTGGAGATGCCGTTAGCATTCCAAAAACATAGACGTAGGGAAGCCATTAGCAGGTTTTGATTCCGCATCAGTTCGTGCATACAGTTTTGCATGAACGTCATAAAAGTGGTCATGTTTTGATTGAGTGAGATCAATAGGGCCTCTAAACCACTTGGAGTTTGCCGGCCAAGCTCTGGTGCACTAGGTTGCGGATTCTGTAGATGGTGGAGAGACGGGGTCTCTTTCGCGGGCTCCGTCTGTCCAGTTCGGAGCACACTAGCGAAGGATACACTAGGACTGGTTGTAGCAGTCATGTTGGATGATCTAACAGCCTTGGCGAAGAAAACCTCCGGTGTAGTTTTGGAGGCGTTGAATCTGATTTTTGGTCCAGCTGGGGGTTTGCGCCCGTTTAGGTGTGATTTAAGATCCTTGAAGACAGGACATCCTCTGTAGTTGGCCGTGTGGTTCCATCCACAGTTGCTGCATAGCCTTAGTGCGACGTTGTTTCTGTAGGTGCAAATGCCATCTTCATGATGTTCGCCGCAGCCAACACACACTGACCTAAGATTGCAATTGTTAGAGGTGTGGTTGTATTTCTGGCAGTTTTTACACTGCGGTGGTTGGCGTCTCTTATGGGGCTCCTCTACGGTGATTCTTCTGTGCAATAGAAGCTGTAGGTTGTAGATCGGGTGCACTTCATTTGGCTTCGACCGCTTTGCATCAGGTTGGAGCTCGATTTTAAAGAGCGGCTGTGCGACTTTGTTCCTGTTGATGATGTTGACAACGGACTTGACCGCAAACCCTTTTTCGACCAACGCGTCTGCTATTTCTTGAGTAGGGACCGATGGCTCAACCCCCTTTAACACAACCTGGAGACCTTTACTGCTTTTTAGTTGGTAGGTATAGAAGTTGATGTTAGCATTACGGAGGTACTTTTCGATGATGCGGAAATTGTCCTGTTTGGGTTTGACATTTAATTTCTTTCTTTCTTCATTTAATTTCTTTAATGTTACCCCTATTGAGTGGGGTTACAACAAAGTTATTTGCCCCTACTGTTTTTACTAGCTTCGAAATCAAGGCGCTGCAGTTGGCTCCACGGATGTATAAAGGGGGTGGTCTAGCCGATTTAACTTTATCTACAGCGCCGGCGTGATCGTCCTGCTGATCGGCAAGAATTTTAAAACGATTCCCGCTAAGGGGTGCTACTCGTTCATTTGCTTTGGTTATTTTCAGCGTATTGCCACTTTTTTTCTTTTGCGGGCTTAGCTTCCGCTTAGTTATTTTAATATATCTATGCATTCCAGTTTGGACAGAAGTCGTTGGGTTTACTATTGTAGCTGACTCTGGGCGACTTGTCGTTGTCGGCTTGAGGCAGGTCAATACTTCGGCAGACGTTGCAGAAGTTGCTGTCAACGAGCTCAATCCCACATTTAAATTGTATTTTTCCTAGTATTACTGAAGACTGCATTATCTCTAGCTTGTCTTCTATGACGTCTTCCTTCGTTCCCGGTCCTCATAATATACCTAGTTGCATCCTTAAAATGTGTTCGAATTCCCTATCTAAGCCTTTATCTCGGTTATTCTTTATATCGAGTGAGACTTGTACCTTTCCCGATATTTGGAAGGAGTCTTTCATTATTCCGCTTTTTAAAAAGGGTAGCAAATCGGATGTTTCTAGCTACCGTGGCATTGCCAAGCTTTCGGGAATACTAAATCTGTTTGAGAAAATTATTACGTCTTCCATTCAACACCTATCCAGATCCACTATTTCTCCATGTCATGGCTTCATGAAACGTCGTTCGTCGTTTACCAACCTTTTAGAATTGACTACCCTTGTACATCACGGCTTCCGTAAAAAGTGTCAAAATGATGTTATTTATACTGACTTTAGTAAGGCTTTCGATTCGGTTGATCATTCTATGCTTCTCGCGAAACTTAACATAATGGGTTTTTCCCCAAAACTATTGGCTTGGTTAAAGTCGTATCTTATTGGCAGAACCCAAAAGGTGTCTTTCCGTTCCTCGATATCTAAAACTGTTCGAGTTACGTCAGGTGTACCCCAAGGCAGTCATCTGGGCCCACTGTTATTTACACTGTTTATAAAAGATTTGCCTTTGGCTTTGGTTCATTCACGCGTGTTCATGTTTGCGGATGACGTCAAGATTTGTTATTCCTATACTGATCCTTCTTTCCAACAGTACTTGCAATCAGATCTTGATTTGTTCTGTGATTGGTGCCACGTTAATAAATTACACATTAATGCCTCTATGTGTTCTTTTATGACTTTCAGTCGTTTGTCTCCGTTCCTAGCTCATTACTTTGTTAAGTCTGTTCTGTTAGATTGTGTACCATCGTTCAAATACTTGGGCGTTATGTTTGACCCAAAACTTTCATTTAATGTTCATATTTCTTCTATTGTCAATAGAGCATGCAGCCTTCTTGGTTTCATTAAACGTTGGGCCAAAGAATTTGATGATCCCTATGTAACAAAGGTTTTATACACTTCGTTAGTTCGCCCTACTCTAAAATATTGCTCGCCAGTGTGGAATCCGCAATATGATGTTCACCAGCGAAGTATTGAATCAGTACAGAAGCAATTCCTTAAGGTTGCGTTACGCGGTCTTAATTGGGACACGAGTCTTCGCCTACCTTCTTATTCTAGCAGATTTCTTCTTATTAATCTTCCTTCACTTTACAACCGTAGGCTCGTTTTTGGCATTCTCTTTCTCCATAAACTAGTCAACAGCGAAGTCATTTCTACTAATTTACTAGATACGCTATATTTTTGTGTTCCCTCACGTCGGACCAGAAACTTGTTTCCTATTCACCTTAGTAGATATCTGACTAACTACTCTCTTCACGAACCTTTTTGTGTTTTTTGCCAATCTTTTAACAACCTTTCTCACCTAATTTCTCCTCATCTTTCTGTCACTTTTCTTCGCGCTATACTTTTTAATCATCTACAGCGAAACCAATGATAATATTCTGGACTTGGATTGGCTGCAACTCATCCCTGACCACATTGGCTGTGACTCGGGGCATAGCTGGCACCTTATGCAAATAAAACACCTCCACCGGGTCGGGAATGTTTAGTTGTGTATATAGCTAAGCTATCTTTTTTAATTTATTACTATCTGTCTTTAGCTTAAGCTTTTTCGTCGACTGCTGTGTTAGTTGACGTAAATAAATAAATAAATAAATAAATACCTAGCCTTAAGATTCTTCAGCTTTCACAGAAATCACTCTGCGTAAGCCATGGTGATTTTTGCGTCATCACAAGATACACTAGGGGTAGACAGTCATTAAAGATTGAGTCAACAGTGATATAAAATAAACAAATGGCGGAATTCATATCCGTACAAGTGTATAAATTAGTCCAATCGGTGTTAAGAAAGGCATTGTTTAGTGCGATAAAGTCAGTCTTCCAAAAACATCGTGTGCGTACCGTAGGGTCACACTCGGAGATGGGCTCGCGATTGGGAAACTTAATAGATAACTCTAACTTGGATTAAAACTTTCCTCTAGATGGATGAAACTATACTCTGGATAGTTGGATGAAAAGTATCCTCAGTAACACCATTGAACTAGTGCTATATACTTCGCAAAAACTAGGATTAGAAGTAAAAATCAGATCAGATTAGAAATTGAATTCAGCTGGGCCAACGAAAGCTCAAGCAGACCATCAATAAAATCATGACACCCAGAGGGGAGCATCGTTATGCAACTAATAAGTGTTGACCAAGTTATAGTGGGCAGGTTAAAGTCCCCAAGGACAACTAAAGAGTCTCTGTCAGAAAGTAGTTCAAGTATACATTAAATAGATTCCAAGTGAATTGTCTGGACGTTGACGCGTACAATGCGAAGTACGTTCAAGTGGCCCATACGACACCAGGACATAGCCTGTTTCGCGCGAGCCCAAGCAGAGAGCTGTCCACCTCCCGCCCGACCGACCGTGGGGCGCAGCCGCATATCGGACGGCACGATCACGTGGAAAAATACAAATAAAACGGACAAACAATTAAAATATTTTTAACTACAGCTAATTACGCCGCTACAGCTAATTAAGCCGCATATCGGACGGCACGATCACGTGGAAAAATACAAATAAAACGGACAAACAATTAAAATATTTTTAACTACAGCTAATTACGAGCTAAGTCTGCTAAAATAGAGGTTTTCACAAGAGAAAGAGAGGCTTCTGTTCTGAATACGGGATACAGAAGATTGTAATCAGAAAATAGGACTCGAAAAGGTTCATGCAAAGAACAGTTAGCAGTACAGTGTTTTAAGGATAGAGGAATAAAATTTCTAGTAGGTCTACGGGGTGCAGATAGGTTTAACTGGTTCAATAGCTCAGGTGAGTCTATTTCACCTATTAAAAGTTTGTGAATAAAAATAGCACCAAGCATTACTCTACGATTAATTAAAGAAGGAAGATTGATTAAAAGAAGCCTACTGGAGTATGATGGCAAATTGACATTGCGATCCCAATTTAGACCGCGAAGAGCGAAAAGCAGAAATTGCTTTTGAACAGATTCAATTTTACTTTGGTGCGTCTCATATTGAGGTGACCATATGCAAGATCCGTACTCTTTTGACCATCGTTTCACAAACCCAAGAACATTCATAGCTTTACTAACTGTAGCAGAAATATGAGGATTAAAAGTTAATTTATGGTCCATAAGAACACCTAAATCATTGATAAAATCTAACCGCTCCAAGGCAGTGTCGTTAAGATAATAAGTTGCTTAGTATGGAGTGCATCTATAAAAAGACATAACTTTACATTTAGACCCGTTGAGGTTTAATAGGTTGGTTTCACACCAACTCTGAAGATCATTAAGATCGGATTGAAGCAGGCAAAAAGACGTTATGTCTTTAAAACTGAGTTTGTTAGCGCAGATGAGCGCTAGTGTATTGTTCGTGTCGTCATTTAATGTTTGATATTGGGGTTGGGGGCGAACCGAGAGTGTGGGAGTCGCATGGAGCGAATCCGCCGTCTCCGCCTCGTTAGTTAAAAGAAATATGAAGAAAAAATAGTCGAAAATTAGCCAGCGCATTCTATGTCTTATTTTTTCTGTAGTTAGTAAATTTGGTAATAAGTCTATTGCCAATTTAATTATTTGAGTGCGTCGCGTCGGAGTGCAAATAAAGCCAATAAATAAATTCATAAATTGTCATGTCTGGAGCTGTTCATACCCTTGTTTAATTCGACGAAAGACTCGATGTCGAACAAGGAGATAAGGAAAGTTGATTGCAAACCGGAGATCAAGTTCCAGGTAAAGTGCTAAAAATTGAAAGAGCCCAAATCGAGAAATTCTAGTTGGTAATTGTGCTGACCATCTTGAGCACAGGCTTTCAATTTCTAGCACAGAAAGTACATATGTACATACATGACCTTTACAATAACAAATGCATGCACATATTTATATAAATAATTACTAACAAATAAACCGCTTTACATAATTTGTGGTCTACTTTACCTTCGCATTATTAAGAAGCGAATTTTCGAATCGTTAGATTCCAATTTTTTGGTTAAGATACTACTATAGATACTATAAAAATTATTCGTAGGTTTTTGCAGTAAAAAAAAAAAAATTGAGGTTTCTTTTCTGTTGCCATGCACACAAAAATTCGCTTTTGTAGCCCCACTCTTCCCCCGCTAGCAATCTAGTACATGCTTACTGTTTAGTGGGCTCACATTGCACAAGCACACATACATATGTACATATAAACAGAGATTTCATGTTCCGTTTCTTTTAGTCGTTGTGTTGTTGTGCTTGCATCGTTGGCGCGCTTACTGCTGGAGACGCGCTACCCTAGAAACCAACAAACTGATACTTTTCTCGTTACGTTTGATTAAATACCTTATATTTCTGCCAATTTGGTAGGGTATACACATTTTTCGTTTCGTTTGGATAAAATATCCTAGATTTCGACCAAATTGGTAGGATATCATTGGTATGGTTTCATTGATCATAAATACCCTATATATCTTCTCGGTTGACATCATAGTTGCTGATTGTTAATAAAAATTCGTTCGCTGTAAAATATATTTTATTTATTTTTTTTATGTTTAAATTATTGGTTTAATATATTTAAATAAAAATAAAAACAATAATACAAGTTAACATTGATTAAAGCACTGAACAAAACAAATAATTGCTGTAAAAATTTAAAATTGGAAACAAATCTCAACTAACAAAAAAAAAAAAACAGAACACCTAACAAAAAATACATATACATATATATCATATAAAAAAAAAATTGCAGTTCGTTACCTATAAAGTTCAATTTGGCTCATAGTTGCTCAGCAAGTTTGTTTTGTTCTGTGTAAGTAAATAAATCGGTTCGAGTTCGTCCTGTTAAATTATTCATCTTGCTAAAATGGCTTCCCCATCTGGGGGGATCGTCCCAAAGATTACAATGATGCAAAGAAGCGACGAGCTCAATGCGTAAAAAGTATAAAACACGTTAGTGACCAATTAAAAGATGGAAGTATTTCGTTTCAAGCAATAGACTTGGAATGTAGATTGGAAATGTTGAATACCAATATTGAGTCTAAGCTGAGATATCAAGCTCGAGACATTTGACTCCTACGATGAGTATAGGTCAGAGTTAGAAGAGTTCTGTATTTCGGCGAAATCACAACTTAGGTCCGCATTAAACAATTCGTCCGATACCAAAGGGCATGAGGAACGTACGTCTGAACCGCCGGATCGATCTCGTCTTCCGAATTTACAACTGCCAAAGTTTAGTGGCAAGTACTCAGAGTTTAAAAATCTTATCTCGTTATTCGAAACCCTTGTTCATAATGACAGGTCAATTCTCACGATAGAAATATTGAATTATTTGATCTCGTGTCTCTCCGGTGAAGCGCTAGGAACTGTTAAATCATTCCAAGTCACCGTGTTTTGTGGCAAATAAGAAAGATGACGATAAGTCCCTAAAATGTTCGTATTGAAATTCCGAAGGCCATAGTATTACTAGTTTTCCGTCGTATTCAGCGTTGTCGGTGAAACAACGTTTTGAGTTTGCAAAATCCGCCCCGCTTTGTATTAACTGTCTTCGGAAGGGGCACACTGTCGCTAAATGTAAACGAAAAAACTCAGTGTGCGAGTGAATCGCAGTGAGGTATCCTTGGATTTCGGAATTCTGAAGTCCATTTCGTCATATCAGCAACCTCAAACCGATAATATCACTGGGTGGAAAATACCTAATAATCTGAAATTAGCTGACCCACAGTTTTATAAGCCGCAAAAAATAGACATGCTCATTGGAGCAGATTCCTTTTACGACCTTCTATCAATAGCTCAAGTAAAACAAGGTCCAGGACTTCCAACCCTTCAGAAGACTATCATCGGATGGGTTGTATCCAGGCGGTACTCTTCTGACGAGGACAGTCAATTTGAACTATCAAAACGAAGTCTTATGCTCAATTAACGAGACCTTGCCGAAATTTTGGACACTCGAAAATTTGCCTTCATCCATAAAAATTATATCTCCAGCGCATCGGCTGTGCGAAAAACATTTCGCTGATAATTTGAAAATTTTATCGTCGGGTCGTTTTAAGGTGAAGCTGCCGTTTAGGTCATTTAAAGTTGCTAAACGGCGGTTTTTGTCGCTCGAAAGAAGATGGTCGAAAGATCGTATAAGCTTCTGCTCTCTGACGTGACGGTCGTGTTTTTGCATAGCTCCTGAGTTTTTATAAATATTTATTGTTTTCTCTCAGTTTTTAATTGTGCTTAGTTTGTTTACGCTTTCACTGGTGTTGTTTGCTTGAAACCCTTTTGTTTTATTTCCATAATTCGCCAAATTAAATAGTTTAAACAGTTTTTCTGTTTCGTGATTAGTGTTTGGTGCATTTAATTATTTTTCTTTTTATTTTTTTTTTCTCTCTCGTCATTGCTTCTGCAGTTGCTCCCCTCATCGCCCCCTTCATACCATCAGTGCTAGTGGCTTTGTTGTTCTCTCTGCTTTGTGCTTGTGCTCAGCCTTCTCCCGCGTAATCACTTTTGTAAGGCCGCCTCTCAAAGCTCGGCTTATAACTGTTCTTGCACTCTCTCTTGTGCTGTGCACTCTAGCTGTTCTCTTTGTTTTATTTGTAATTATTGATTTCTTATCGTTAATTATCTTTGTGCTGTGTATTAAAATTTTTCTATTTATTCTTATATATATAAATTTATTTACTATTTTTTTTTGCCTTGTGTTTCTTTTGGCTTTATAATGGCTTGTTGTCTACCTACTTGCAAGCATTCTGATCGTTTTGATGATCAGTATAGAGCAATATCTTGTTGGCTTTGCGATAATCTTATTCACTTAAAATGTGCTGGCCTCAATGGCCGCGACTACGACAAATTTTCTGGTTTGTCTGTGTCTAAGCCTGAGCTTGGCTTAATGCGCTGGACTTGCCCATCTTGTGCCAGCCAGCAGCTTGATTTTAGCCGTATGTATAGGTATATTCGTTTAAAGTTTCTTTCTTTAAACAAACTGGCCAAACAGCTGTCTAACGAGTGTGACTCTAGCGTACATTTATTGTCGCAATTCAAGTTTGTTCCACCTTCTGAGAAGTCGCCCAAGAAATGTACCCTTGAGTTGCCTCGCAAGCAGTCGCCAGCACTCTCTATTACATCGTCTCCCATTTCACTTTCGCCTACACCATCTTCTTGTCCCTCTTTATGCTCTTCTTTTCAGATTGAAGTACCCATTACAAGCCCTGGTGTACCTCAATCTATCCCTCACGGGAACTCTGATCAATCACAGGATCATGCTAGCTCTCAATCACTTGCGGATCCCAAAGCTCCTCCGCTTCCACTAACTGTAGTGCCTCATCGCAAACAATTATTTATCTCTAGGCTTGCTCCTGATACTTCTGAGTCGTCTGTGGCAGCTTACATTAGTAATATATGCCCTGCTAAAGTTTCAATTCAAAAGTTTAAGTTTTCTAGGCCTCGCGAAATCTCCTCTTTTAAAATTACAGTACCCAATGAGTATTTCTCAGCTATGGTTGACACTAATTTCTGGCCAGAGGGCCTAGTTGTACATGAGTTTGCGCCCAATAGTCGCTCCCGTCCGTTGCCTGTCCACCTTCCTAATTTATCTTCTGCTTCAAAAAACTAATAACGTCTAGTCTTTGCATTCAGTATCAAAATGTAAGAGGACTTCTTACCAAGCTCCCGAACGTGTTCTGTGATAGCCAAACCTTTTTGGCTGACATATTAGCTTTCTCTGAAACTTGGCTTAACTCCTCTGTTTTGGATAATGAAATTCTTTCTAATAACGTTATTTCTTATAGGCTTGATCGTGTTGGTCGTCGTGGCGGTGGAGTACTCATTGCTGTTAACTCGAATCTGTGTTCAAGTGTTGTGCCGATTGATCTGCCCTTAGGTGTTGAGTTTATTTGCGTCGAAATTACATGTTCCAACTTTAGCTTATATATTTCTTGTTCATATATTCCTCCAGCTTCTGATATTGTGACCTATATGCATCATGCTGATGCTTTGCAAACTATTTTTAATCGTCTTAAAGATCGCGATTTCCTTATAGTTTTAGGTGATTTCAACTTGCCTAATATTTCTTGGCTTGTTGATGATAATCTATCTTTCTTAATTCCTTCATCTCAACATGTTTTTCTTGATAGCCTACTTGAATGTCCGCTATATCAGTTGAATTCTTTCCTTAACTCTTCTAAAAGAATCCTTGATCTTGTTTTTGTCTCTGATCCCACTGTTAGTACTGTATCCCGAACACAGCCCCTAGTGAAACCTGAAGATCCCTATCACCCTACCATTGAAGTTACTATTTCTTACAATTCCGTTACTAATTCATTTAATAACATCGCAAATTCTCGTCGTAGATGTTTTCGTAAAACAAATTTCAATTTTCTTAATAGCCTTATTTTCTCTTTTGATTGGTCATTTCTATTTGAGTGCTGCGATATAGATCGTGCAGTGAAGTTTTTCTACTCTGCTCTTTATTCTCTAATTGATAAATGCGTTCCTTATGTGAATGTCTCTACCGTCTCCAGCGCGCCAGTCTGGTTCACACGTAGGCTCTCTAATCTCCGTAACATTAAATCGAGATATTTTAAAAGATTTAAAAAAACTGGTTCGCGACTTGACTATGCAAATTACTGTATAGCCAAATCTCAATTTTGTTTTTTAAACACTCAATGCTACAATAATTATATCGTTCGCTGTAAGGTTGAATTTTATAAGAACCCCAAAAGATTTTACAACTTTGGTAACTCCAAAAGACGCTCTAATGTACTACCCTCCACCTTCAGACTTAATGACCACACTGCTAATAATGATTCAGATATTGCAGATCTGTTTGCCAAATTCTTTCAGTCGACTTATTCTACTACTGTTTTGGATCCCCCACCCTATCCCTTTTCCTGAAGACTGTATTATCTCTAGCTTGTCATCTATGACGTCTTCCTTCGTTCCCGGTCCTGATAATATACCTAGTTGCATCCTTAAAATGTGTTCGAATTCCCTATCTAAGCCTTTATCTCGGTTATTCTTTATATCGAGTGAGACTTGTACCTTTCCCGATATTTGGAAGGAGTCTTTCATTATTCCGCTTTTTAAAAAGGGTAGCAAATCGGATGTTTCTAGCTACCGTGGCATTGCCAAGCTTTCGGGAATACTAAATCTGTTTGAGAAAATTATTACGTCTTCCCTTCAACACCTATCCAGATCCACTATTTCTCCTTGTCAGCATGGCTTCATGAAAGGTCGATCGTCGCTTACTAACCTTTTAGAATTGACTACCCTTGTACACCATGGCTTCCGTAAAAAGTGTCAAACTGATGTTATTTATACTGACTTTAGTAAGGCTTTCGATTCGGTTGATCATTCTATGCTTCTCGCGAAACTTAACATAATGGGTTTTTCCCCAAAACTATTGGCTTGGTTAAAATCGTATCTTATTGGCAGAACCCAAAAGGTGTCTTTTCGTTCCTCGATATCTAAAACTGTTCGAGTTACGTCAGGTGTACCCCAAGGCAGTCATCTGGGCCCACTGTTATTTACACTGTTTATAAATGATTTGCCTTTGGCTTTGGTTCATTCACGCGTGTTCATGTTTGCGGATGACGTCAAGATTTGTTATTCCTATACTGATCCTTCTTTCCAACAGTACTTGCAATCAGATCTTGATTTGTTCTGTGATTGGTGCCACATTAATAAATTACACCTTAATGTCTCTAAGTGTTCTTTTATGACTTTCAGTCGTTTGTCTAAGTTCCTAGCTCATTACTCTGTTAAGTCTGTTCTGTTAGATTGTGTACCATCGTTCAAAGACTTAGGCGTTATGTTTGACCCAAAACTTTCATTTAATGTTCATATTTCTTCTATTGTCAATAGAGCATGCAGCCTTCTTGGCTTCATTAAACGTTGGGCCAAAGAATTTGATGATCCCTATGTAACAAACCTACCTTCTTATTCTAGCAGACTTCTTCTTATTAATCTTCCTTCACTTTACAACCGTAGGCTCGTTTTTGGCATTCTCTTTCTCCATAAACTAGTCAACGGCGAAGTCATTGCGACTAATATACTAGATACGCTATATTTTTGTGTTCCCTCACGTCGGACCAGAAACTTTTTTCCCATTCACCTTAGTAGATGTCTGACAAACTACTCTCTCCACGAACCTTTTCGTGTTCTTTGCCAATCTTATAACAACCTTTCTCACCTAATTTCTCTTCATCTTTCTGTCATCTCTCTTCGCGCTATACTTTTTAATCATCTACAGCGAAACCAATAATAATATTCTGGACTTGGATTGGCTGCAACTCATCCCTGACCACATTGGCTGTGAATCGGGGCATAGCTGGCACCTTATGCAAATAAAACACCTCCACCGGGTCGGGGATGTTTAGTTGTGTATATAGCTAAGCTACCTTTTTCAATTAATTACTATCTGTCTTTAAATTAATCTTTTTCGTCGACTGCTGTGTTAGTTGACGTAAATAAATGAATAAAGATGTGGAATTAAGAAACATGTATCTAGAATTTATGAAAGAATATCTTTCATTGGGACACATGTTAGAAGCCAAGAATAAAATTCCCACTCATTAACACTATTTCATTCCACATCAGGTAGTTTTAAGACTTCAAAGCACGTCGACAAAATTTCGTGTTGTATTCGATGCATCATGCAACACTTCGTCTCAAACATCGTTGAATGACATCTTAATGGTCTGTCCCACCATTCAAGAGGTGCTGTACTCGACTTTGCTTCGATTTCGTTTGCATAAGTATGCCTTGACCTCTGACCTCTGTCGTCAAGTAATGGTACATGAAGCAGATCGAGATTTACAGCTCATATTGTGGAAAAAAAACCCAGATGATTCTTTGTTACGTATGGTACGGCGCCAGATCCGTTTCTGGCAATACGGTGTTTGACAAAGCTGGGTAAGATGATTGAATTGTCACATCCAAAAGCTGCTGAAGTTATCAGGCACGATTTTTATGTTGACGACATGTTGACTGGTGCTGGTTGCGTTGAGGCCCTTCTGACAATCAAGTCTGAAGTGTCACAGGCATTGTGTAAAGCAGGCTTTGAGTTAACCAAATGGTTCTCAAACAGTTCCGCAGTCTCCGCTTCCCTTAGCACAGCAACGCCGATAACAATTTCAGAATCAGATTCAACCAAGGCACTTGGTGTTGAATTAACTTCAACTTCCCCAGGGAAGACGTATTTCAATTCCAAATCGATGACTCGTTTATGAGCCTCCGAGCGACAAAACGGAATATTCTCTCGTTGACATCTCGTTTATTTGATCCGAAGTACGTTCAAGTGGCCCATACGACACCAGGACATAGCCTGTTTCGCGCGAGCCCAAGCAGAGCGCTGTCCACCTCCCGTCCGACCGACCGTAGGGCGCAGCCGCATATCGGACGCCATGATCGCGTGGACAAATACAAATAAAACGAACAATTAAAAATATGATTAACTACAGCTAATTACGAGCTAAATGTTCTAAAATAGAGGTTTTCACAAGAGAAAGAGAGGCTTCTGATCTGATTACGGGATACAGAAGATTGTAATCAGAACATAGGACTCGGAAATGTTCATGCAAAGAAAAGTTTATGAATAGAGATAGCACCAAGCATTACTCAACAATTAATTAAAGAAGGAAGATTGATTAAAAGAAGCCTACTGGAGTATGATGGCAAATTGACATTGCGATCCCGATTTAGACTGCAAAGAGAAAAAAGCAGAAATTGCTTTTGAACAGATTCAACTTTACTTTGGTGCGTCTCATATTCAGGTGACCATATGCAAGATCCGTACTCTCAGATAGGACGGATTAAAGAAGTATACAGAATTTTGGTTGTGTACGGATCGTCAAACTCTTTTGACTATCGTTTCACAAACCCAAGAACATTCATAGCTTTACTAACTGTAGCAGAAGCATGAGGATTAAAAGTTAATTTATGGTCCATAAGAACACCTAAGTCATTGATAATATCTAACCGTTCTAAGGCAGTGTCGTTAAGATAAAAAGTTGCTAAGTATGGAGTGCATCTATAAAAAGACATAACTTTACATTTAGACCCGTTGAGGTTTAGTAGGTTGGTTTCACACCAACCCTGAAGATCATTAAGATCCGATTGAAGTAGGCAAGAAGACGATATGTCTTTAAAACTGAGGTAAAGCTTGACATCATCTTCGTACATAAGCACCTGAGAATGTGACACTACCAATGGAAGATCATTTATAAAAAGAGTGAATAGCAATGGACCCAAATGATGAACTCAGCACCATAAAATTTGATCGAGCAACTACATATAGCCAAAAATCCGATGCTTTACCGAATTTTTTAAATCTTTTATAACATCTCGATTGTACGTTCTTCAAGTTACATAACTCACGTGAGAACCAAGGAGGTCTATCAGACCATCCTAGAGTCACACGAGGGACACAAACATCAAAGAACGACTCAAGAGTTTTATTAAAGACAGACATGACAGAGTCCATATCCGTGCAAGTATACAGATATGTCCAATCATTAGTTAATAAAAGTTTTTTAAGTTTAGTAAAGTTTGTCTTGTGAAAACATCGGGTTGGAGGCATCGAATTATTATGTCGAGGCATAACACCAACAGGAAGATCAATGGTTATATCCAGAGTTGGATCAAAGTTGTCTTCAGGGATAACTAAGGGATCAGTCTTGGATACATCGCAGTTGGAAGAATCCAACACAAATACCAGATCTAGTGATCTGTTACGATTATTGCGGACAGGATTTTTTTGAGTTAGGGACAACTCAAACAGACCATCTATGAAACAATGCGACAAGGAGGGCAACAGTAATAAAGAATCAACTGAGAGGGTACAGGCAATCTCAGGTAAATTAAAATCTCCTAGAACAACGAGCAAGCCTTTGTCAGAGAGATATGAGGAAATAAGTTTAATTGCTTCCAAATGGTGAGTTTATACTGCCAAGTCTGACTGTGGTGGAATATACGAACAAGTAATATAGGCAGAAAAAGAATTAAACGGAATTTTGACACAAGCAAATTCAATCGCCTCATTGGAAGACTGAACAATTTCAGATGAGAACGCCGAGTCAACAGCGCTCAAAACACCACTACCATTACGGATAGTCCGATCATGCCTATATATTAAAAGCATTCAAAGATTCTGCTCTCTGACGTGACGGTCGTGTTTTTGCATAGCTCCTGAGTTTTTATTAATATTTATTGTTTTCTCTCAATTTTTAATTATGCTTAGTTTGTTTACGCTTTCGCTGGTATTGTTTGCTTGACACCCTTGTGTTTTACTTCCATAATTCGCCAATTTAAATAGTGTAAACAGTTTTTTTTGTTTCATGATTGGTGTTTGGTGCATTTAATTTTTTTATACCATACACCCATAGGGTGAAATGGTATATTAAAGTCGCCAAAATGTATGTAACAGGCAGAAGGAAGCATCTCCGACCCCACAAAGTATATATATTCTTGATCAGGATCAAAAACCGAGTCGATCTAGCCATGTCCGTCTGTCCGTCCGTATGAACACCTAGATCTCGGAGACTATAAGAGCTAGAGCCACCAAATTTGGTATGCAGTCTCGTGTAGTATGTACGCTTATCGAGTTTGTTTCAAATTTTTGCCACGCCCCCTTCCGCCCCCGGAATTTACATAAAACTGTTTTTCTTAAAAAGTATAACAGATAGAGACATCAAATTTGGGTTATATACTTGTTTAGTTAGCGCGCAAAAAAAACTTGTTCCAACTTTTTGCCACGCCCCCTTCCGCCCCCGGAATTTACATAAATCTGATTTTCTTAAAAAACTATGAAAGCTACCGACATTAAATTTGGTATGTAAGCTAGCTTAATAAACGCGCAGATATTGACTATTTAAAAATTTTGCCACGCCCATTTCCGCCCCCGCAAATAAAACAAAACTGATTTTCTCGAAAACTAACAAAGCTAAAGTCACCAAATTTAGTATGTGTACTGGCTTAGTATCTACGCAGAATATATATATTTTAATATGTTGCCGCGCCTACATTCGCCTCCATAATTTAAAAAAAACCGATTGGCTCTTGCAATTTTTTGACCATCGCGATCAAATTTGGCAGACTAATAAATCTTATCTATTTCTATAAAACTACCAAATTTTATTGAAATCGGACTAGAAACATGCAAAATATCGATCCATGCGATCCATAAGGGCAGAATTGGCCGTTGGCTAGTGGCGGCGCTAGAGTGCTCGTGTGTTTGTAGAGTGAGCGAGATAGCAAATGGTACGAGGCATGTTAAAACAATTTAGTAGACATACATTTGGTTTTCGAAATTTTAAATATTTGTTTCACCTGTTGTATGGTATACCCAAGTCGGCGAGACGACTTACTTACTTCATTTCTTTTTATTTTTATTCTCTCTCGTCATTGCTTCTGAAGTTGCTCCCCTCATCGCCCCCATCATACCATCAGTGCTAGTGGTTTTGTTGTTCTCTCGGCTTTGTGCTTGTGCTCAGCTTTCCTCCCGCGTAATCACTTTTGTAAGGCCGCCTCTCAAAGCTCGGCTTATAACTGTTCTTGCACTCTCTCTTGTGCTGTGCACCCTAGCTGTCTCTTTGTTTTATTTGTAATTATTGATTTTTTATCGATAATTATCTTTGTGCTGTGTATTTAAATTTTTCTATAAATACTTATATATATAAATTTATTAATTTTTTTTCCTTTGTGATTCTTTTGGCTTTTCAATGACTTGCTGTCTACCTACTTGCAAGCATTCTGATGATCAGTATAGAGCCGCGACTACGACAAATTTTCTGGATTGTCTGTGTCTAAGCCTGAGCTTGGCTTAATGCGCTGGACTTGCCCATCTTGTGCCAGCCAGCAGCTCGATTTTAGCCGTATGTATAGGGATCTTCGTTTAAAGTTTCTTTCTTTAAACAAACTGGCCAAACAGCTGTCTAACGAGTGTGACTCTAGTGTACATTTATTGTCGCAATTCAAGTTTGTTCCACCTTCTGAGAAGTTGCCCAAGAAGTGTACCCTTGAGTTGCCGCATAAGCAGTCGCCAGCACTCTCTATTACATCGTCTCCCATTTTACTTTCACCTACACCATCTTCTTGTCCCTCATTATGCTCTTCTTTTCAGATTGAAGTACCCATTACAAGCCCTGGTGTACCTCATTCTATCCCTCACGGGAACTCTGATCAATCACAGGATCATGCTAGCTCTCAATCACTTGCGGATCCCAATGCTCCTCCGCCTCCACTAACTGTAGTGCCTCATCGCAAACAATTATTTATCTCTAGGCTTGCTCCAGACACTTCTGAGTCGTCTGTGGCCGCTTACATTGGTAATATATGCCCTGCTAAAGTTTTAATTCAAAAGATTAAGTTTTCTAGGCCTCGCGAAATCTCCTCTTTTAAAATTACAGTACCCAATGAGTATTTCTCAGCTATGGTTGACACTAATTTCTGGCCAGAGGGCATAGTTGTACACGAGGTTGCGCCCAATAAGCACTCCCGTCCGTTGCCTGTCCACCTTCCTAATTTATCTTCTGCTTCAAAAAACTTATAACGTCTAGTCTTTGCATGCATTATCAAAATGTAAGAGGACTTCTTACCAAGCTCTCGAACCTGTTCTGTGATAGCCAAACCTTTTCGGCTGACATATTAGCTTTCTCTGAAACTTGACTTAACTCCTCTGTTTTGGATAATAAAATTCTTTCAAATAACTTTATTTCTTATAGACTTGATCGTGTTGGTCGTCGGGGCGGTGGAGTACTACATTGGTGTTAACTCGAATCTGTGTTCTGCACTTAGGTGTTGAGTTTATTTGCGTCGAAGTTACATGTTCCAACTTTAGCTTATATATTTCTTGTTCATATATTCCTCCAGCTTCTGATATCATGACCTATATGCATCATGCTGATGCTTTGCAAACTATTTTTAATCGTCTTAAAGATCGCGATTTCCTTATAGTTTTAGGTGATTTCAACTTGCCTAATATTTCTTGGCTTGTTGATGATAATCTATCTTTCTTAATTCCTTCATCTCAACATGTTTTTCTTGATAGCCTACTTGAATGTCCGCTATATCAGTTGAATTCTTTCCTTAACTCTTCTAAAAGAATCCTTGATCTTGTTTTTGTCTCTGATCACACTGTTATTACTGTATCCCGAACACAGCCCCTAGTGAAACCTGAAGATCCCTATCACCCTACCATTGAAGTTACTATTTCTTACAATTCCGTTACTAATTCATTTAATAACATCGCAAATTCTCGTCGTACATGTTTTCGTAAAACAAATTTCAATCTTCTTAATAGCCTTACTTTCTCTTTTGATTGGTCATTTCTATTTGAGTGCTGCGATATAGATCGTGCAGTGAAGTTTTTCTACTCTGCTCTTAATTCTCTAATTGATAAATGCGTTCCTTATGTGAATGTCTCTACCGTCTCCAGCGCGCCAGTCTGGTTCACACGTAGGCTCTCTAATCTCCGTAACATTAAATCGAGATATTTTAAAAGATTTAAAAAAAACTAATTCGCGACTTGACTATGCAAATTACTGTATAGCCAAATCTCAATTTTGTCTTTTAAACACTCAATGCTACAATAATTATATCGTTCGCTGTAAGGTTGAATTTTATAAGAACCCCAAAAGATTTTACAACTTTGTTAACTCCAAAAGGCGCTCTAATGTACTACCCTCCACCTTCAGACTTAATGACCACACTGCTAATAATGATTCAGATATTGCAGATCTGTTTGCTAAATTCTTTAAGTCGACTTATTCTACTACTGTTTTGGATCCCACACCCTATCCCTGTTCAATCCCACATTTAAATTGTATGTTTTTTCCTAGTATTATTGAAGGCTGTATTATCTCTAGCTTGTCATCTATGACGTCTGATAATATACCTAGTTGCATCCTTAAAATGTGTTCGAATTCCCTATCTAAGCCTTTATCTCGGTTATTTTTTATATTGAGTGAGTCTTGTACCTTTCCCGATATTTGGAAGGAGTCTTTTATTATTCCGCTTTTTAAAAAGGGTAGCAAATCGGATGTTTCTAACTACCGTGGCATTGCCAAACTTTCGGCACTACCAAAACTGTTTGAGAAAATTATTACGTCTTCCCTTTAACACCTATCCAGATCCACTATTTCTCCTTGTCAGCATGGCTTCATGAAAGGTCGTTCGTCGCTTACTAACCTTTTAGAATTGACTACCCTTGTACACCATGGCTTCCGTAAAAAGTGTCAAACTGATGTTATTTATACTGACTTTAGTAAGGCTTTCGATACGGTTGATCATTCTATGCTTCTCGCGAAACTTAACATAATGGGTTTTTCCCCAAAACTATTGGCTTGGTTAAAGTCGTATCTTATTGGCAGAACCCAAAAGGTGTTTTCCGTTCCTCGATATCTAAAACTGTACGAGTTACGTCAAATGTACCCCAAGCCAGTCATCTGGGCCCACTGTTTTTTACACTGTTTATAAATGATTTGCCTTTGGCCTTGGCTCATTCACGCGTGCTCATGTTTGCGGATAACGTCAAGATTTGTTATTCCTATAATGATCCTTCTTTCCAAAAGTACTTGCAATCAGATCTCGATGCGTTCTGTTATTGGTGCCACGTTAATAAATTACACCTTAATGCCTCTAAGTCTTCTTTTATGACTTTCAGTCGTTTGTTTCCGTTCCTAGCTCATTACTCTGTTAAATCTGTTCTGTTAGATTGTGTACCATCGTTCAAAGACTTGTGCGTTATGTTTGACCCAAAACTTTCATTTAATGTTCATATTTCTTCTATTGTCAATAGAGCATGCAGCCTTCTTGGCTTCATTAAACGTTGGGCCAAAGAATTTGATGATCCCTATGTAACAAAGGTTTTTTACACTTCGTTAGTTCGTCCTACTCTCGAATATTGCTCGCCAGTGTGGAACCCGCACTATGATGTTCACCAGCGTAGTATTGAATCAGTACAAAAGCAGTTCGTGTTTGCGTTACGCGGTCTTAATTGGGACCCGAGTCTTCGCCTACCTTCTTATTCTGACAGACTTCTTCTTATTAATCTTCCTACACTTTACAACCGTAGGCTCGTTTTTGGCATTCTCTTTCTCCATAAACTAGTCAACGGCGAAGTCATTTCTACTAATTTACTAGATACGCTATATTTTTGTGTTCCCTCACGTCGTCCAGAAACTTTTTTCCTATTCACCTTAGTAGATGTCTGACTAACTACTCTCTTCACGAACCTTTTCGTGTTCTTTGCCAATCTTTTAACAACCTTTCTCACTTAATTTCTCCTCATCTTTCCATCACTTCTCTTCGCGCTATATTTTTTTATCATCTACAGCGAAACCAATGAAAATATTCTGGACTTGGATTGGCTGCAACTCATCCCTGACCACATTGGCTGTGAATCGGGGCATAGCTGGCACCTTATG
Source organism: Drosophila willistoni (assembly GCF_018902025.1). Taxonomy (NCBI): domain Eukaryota; kingdom Metazoa; phylum Arthropoda; class Insecta; order Diptera; family Drosophilidae; genus Drosophila; species Drosophila willistoni. The sequence continues at coordinate 13,161,633 of NW_025814047.1, forward strand.
CAAATAAAACACCTCCACCGGGTCGGTGATGTTTAGTTGTGTATATAGCTAAGCTATCTTTTTCGATTAATTACTATCTGTCATTAGCTTAAGCTTTTTCGTCGACTGCTATGTTAGTTGACGTAAATAAATAAATAAATAAATAAATAAAATAAATATTCTGAGGGGAAAATTGAAGCATGGGCAATATCAGGCTTCAGCCAAGTCTCAGTAAAGGCAAGAATATGAAAGTCAAAAGCTAGACTATCTACATAGAGTCTAGAGAGTTTAGACTTTAGTCCCCGTACGTTCTGATGGGCCAGAGTTAGGGGCGAAATTAGTTTTTTGACTCGCCAACAGGTGCAGACGAATCGAAAGGAACGTTATTCACAAAGACAGGTAGCAAGCTAATCGGAGGCCGATTCTTCTTTTTTATTGTATACTCTTTAGTAGGTGGGATACTGTCTCCAAGGGAAATGGGAAGAGACTCCACACCTGCCAAAGCCGGACTCCTAAACGATATCAGCTGCTGTACATTGGGTGACATAGGGTCCTTGGACTGAAGGACGCGCCCTGAAACCTGGCCTTCTTTTGCGTCGGAGATTCAATCAAAAGTTTAGAACTTCTGAATTGAACCTCCATCACCAAAAGCTCCTCTTGGAGCTTATGAACGCCAGCTGACAGGGTTTTAAATGCATCCCCAGTCCGTTTCATAAAACTTCGCATCTCGAGCTCTAAGCCACGACACGAATCACAGCCCCATTTAAGGCCGCCACCCTGTGCAATACTATCCCGTACCTTGACTGTATAACCAGCACATTAAAAGTGCATTACATTGTCACACAGCCAACAGTAAAGAAAGTCTTCACTGGTCTTGCTGGGATTATTGCAATTATATTTGCAACAGACAGACATTATCAAATAATTGATTTATACAAAAACAAATTATAAATCAATATGTAAATAAAGAGGGAAAAATGTATATAAGTTATACTGTTGATTATGTCCAATGGTTCCTGTTAGCGGTTGCCGTTGGTGGGATCCATCTTATGGATTGATTTATGTTGATTAGGATGAGATACGATTAGGTATCTGAATCACCGTCCTTGTGGATCAGCAATATATTAGAGATGATAAATTGTGTTTCGGCTAAGTGCCGGAGTTATGCTTCTTTATTGTTAAAGGGTTATACAAAAACTGAATATATTGAAGGAAATAAAAGAGAACTAAACCTAAGTACATAAATTGGAATATGAATCTAAAGCTAAATAAATAAGAAGTAAATATGTAAGGCATATGATCATGCTATGAGCTCTTGGTCAGATGCTGTGTCAGCGTATTTATGCTTATGCGGAATTCGGCACATCGACGTTGCAGCTGCACAGATTGTTCCAAGACTTAGTGCGGAGGCAGTTCGCTAGATTGTTTGTTAACTTCTCCCCTTCTAAGTTCATTGCCGTCCTCGGTGATGCATGACTCTTGGACGAATTTTTGCAGTTTAGCAGCTGACTTCCTCTGGTACCTGCAGTAACCAGCTACGACGAGGCTACAGAGCAAGAAGCTTACAAGTACTCCGATCGCGAACCAAACCTTGGGCGATCCGTTGGATATCATATCATCATTCAACTCCTGGATGGAGTTTAGGTTGAGTTCATTCATTCGCTGTAGCAGAGGTACACTTAACACATGATCGTGTCCCGTTATATGTAGTAAAGGGGAAGCTGGGATGCCAGGAACCTTGCTTACGACCTTGTTGTGGTTGAGGTACATGGTCCCGTTTATCGTAGAGCTTTTCTCAAACGTTATAAGATGGGTTCCGTTGACGCGTAACGTAGGGCCATCATCTATGCTGATACTAACCCTTGTAATGGGCTCCAGGTGACTGGGCTGCGTGCGACATATAGCAGATTGCCCTGTATGTAGTCCGCGAGCGCATGTGTCATGCTTAGCCAGTTTGCAAAATGTTGCGTAATTGTTGGTAACGCATTCTGTGACCGCCTTCACTCCGTCGTCGCATTCTACCTCTATGTTGTCGTGCATCTGTAGTATGGTGTCCCCATGTATCACAGGGAAAATAATGACCTTCTTACATAAAAGTTTAATTCTAGGGTAATCTATAATTATATGTATGGTGCTATCGGACTGAAATATTTTAATGTTGGACACAGCCATTAAATTAACTATGGAGACTGTTGTGAACTGTTCGGTAAAAATAGATTTGAGATCTTCTTGATCAAAAATGGCTGGGTTTATTATATTAGATTTGGCTAGTGTGACAGTAAGCATAAGGTCTTGAATTTCTGTAATTAGCATTCTATTTCTTGCTAGTAAAGTTTCGTATAAGTGTGGGATATCGGTGATTTCACCACTTCTGGACTGTATTATTTTATTAACAGTATTTGTAAGTAAATTAATCTGCCTTTGAGTTTCTGTGTTAATTATTATTTGTCTATTGTTAGATTGAATTAACTGTGCTTCTGTTATTTTAATTCTTTCCAAATCTGCCGCATCAGGCGTTCCTGCCACAACCTTTAGCGCTGTGCCCAAAAAATCTAGACTTCTTGCTATCCTGTGGTGTATCATTAACGCGGACAAAAGATTTTTAACATGTTTTATGTCTACTTCTATAAATTTTCGCATGTTCGTCAAGGGAAATAATTCAGCCAGTTTTATCGTATCGTCTATGGTTTTCGTGAATTCAGTCAGGTTCGTCGAATGTCTTAGGTAGCTGCGTTGCTCCCATATTAAAACATTGCCGTCTAGCACGGGAATGTAATTTGCATTGGAGTAGTCGGTAATGCGTGCCCCTGCTGCGGCTAGGACTGACAGTATTATGGTGATTAACCTGTGGGGAATGTAAACAATGACTATAGTGACTTTGTGGTTTCATATAGCAAATAAAAAACTTGATTAAAATTGCTTCAAATTGTCCTTATGGACCACCCTCCCCTTAATAAGTACAGAAGTTCCCAGGTCTGCTTGTAAGCGTCCCTCAGAAGACAACGGGGATAATTTGTTTCCCAACCTTTTATTGTTCTTAATAAATACTTTGTCGCCTATATCAAATACCCTATTTTGCCTATCTGGGTTGCATCTGTTGAGTTGATCTTGTTGTGCTTTGTTTATTCTGTCTTTAATATTTTCCCACAAAACAGTGTGTTGTGCATGGATAACGTCTATTGGCGTTTCTTCAGTAACCGAATGAATTGTTTTATTATATTCTATTGCTGCTCTTATTATGATCTGTGTCGTATCATTAAGTTGTTTATCAATTTTCATGCATCTGGCTGTCTCTAGCAATGTACTGTGGAATCGTTCAACTTGTCCATTCGAGCAGCTATGCAATGGAGGTGCGTTTACCACCTCTATTTCGAATTGATTTTTTAACATCGAAGTAATTGTCTCTGAATTAAACGATGCTTCGTTGTCACAATAAATTGTCTTTATTTTTGGAAAAATATTGAGTAATTGCAATATGGGGATAGTAATATCCGTTATTGTTCGGGATAATAAGGGTTGTACAACAGCAAATTTGGAAAACTTGTCCACGCAGGTCAAGAATAGCTTGTGGTCAGTGGAGAATATATCGATATGCAGCATTTCGCCGGGATAAGACGGAATAGGTGTTTGCCCAAGTTCTTGTTTTTTTGGGTGACGGTCGTACTTAGCTGTGGTGCAGACTTTGCAATTTAAGACGATTTCATTGGTTAATTTGGCCATTTTTGGGAAGTAATACTCCCGGAGTATTTGTTGGATATTTTCTTGCGCTGCTCTATGTGCGCGATTATGTTCGGTATTAACTATCTGGATCTTATCATCTTTGTTGGTTATATCAGTAACCATGTTCTTGCAATGCCAAAACTTTGTTGTGGGGAAAAGTCGCACTAATTCATGTTGAAAGGCGGCTGATGTAGGAAGATCGCAATGGAATGCATTTACAACATCACGGTTCACTACAAGCTTAAAGGATTCAAGGAGATCGTTCTTGTCTGTGAATTGTATCACATGGCGAGCTTTGCTGCCGATTACTTGGTTTCTAAAGAGATTAACAGGCTTGTCTGTTGTCTCGATTGTGTAGGTCAAGGAAAGTTCACTGTGGACGGTGGCAGCACATGATTGAATTTCATCTTGTAGGGCATTTACATTTTGCCTTGATAAGGCATCTGCCACTAGGTTTTCTTTCCCTGGCTTGTAATGAATTTGAGCGTTCTTCAATAAAGGCCATCCACTCTTTAATTCTCGCATTTGTATTTTTTTGTGACACGGAAAATGTGAGCGGTTGGTGATCTGTAAAAATGTGCAACTCTCTGGTTCCATACAGGTAGTTCTGTAGTTTTCCAAGAGCCCACACGATTGCCAACAATTCCCTTTCATTAGTGGAGTAAAGTGATTCACTTTGCTTTAATATTCGGGATGTCATTGTTATTGGCATCCCGCCTTGGGACAACACTGCTCCAATCCCGTCGGCAGAAGCGTCGCTTGTGAGGTAGAAAGGTATTTGAAAGTTCGGGTACATGAGTATGACATCCTCGTATGCCAGAATGTTTCTTAAGCGGTCAAAGGTGTGACGTTGCAATTCATCAAAGTCGATTGGGACCTGGCACCAAAATCCTTAATAAACACCCTGTAATAACTAGCAAGGCCCAAAAACGATCTTAGTGCATAGAGGCTATTTGGCTCGGGGTACTCCTGAATTACCTTGACCTTTTCGGGGTCAGTTTTTGTTCCGTCACTAGAGACGATAAAAATATTCGATGCTTTCTTTAAAAAATTTTGTCTTTTCTTTCGAAACTCTCATGTTAGCGTTGCAGAGCAGCAGAGTAAATAAATAAAGTATATGAAAAACGGAACTTTTTCACAGCAATGTTTGGTGTTTGAACTTTGCCCTGGATGTAGGCTATGACTTCTTCAGAAGTAGCTTTGCTTTTTGGGTGGAACTACAACAAGGGAACTAGGAATACTAGGCACAGCAGTAGCGGCTACAGCAGACGCAGCTGCAGCTGAAGCAGCCAGCACTTTACTAGCTCCTCTTGTAACTACTTTATTGGCAATATTCCTGGAAACAGATGTTTGCCCGGACGGTTCGGAAACTACAACCGATATCGTGTCAGTAGGTGGGATACTGTCTCCAAGGGAAATGGGAAGAGACTCCACACCTGCCAAAGCCGGACTCCTAAACGATATCAGCTGCTGTACATTGGGTGACATAGGGTCCTTGGACTGAAGGACGCGCCCTGAAACCTGGCCTTCTTTTGCGTCGGAGATTCAATCAAAAGTTTAGAACTTCTGAATTGAACCTCCATCACCAAAAGCTCCTCTTGGAGCTTATGAACGCCAGCTGACAGGGTTTTAAATGCATCCCCAGTCCGTTTCATAAAACTTCGCATCTCGAGCTCTAAGCCACGACACGAATCACAGCCCCATTTAAGGCCGCCACCCTGTGCAATACTATCCCGCACCTTGACTGTATAACCAGCACATTAAAAGTGCATTACATTGTCACACAGCCAACAGTAAAGAAAGTCTTCACTGGTCTTGCTGGGATTATTGCAATTATATTTGCAACAGACAGACATTATCAAATAATTGATTTATACAAAAACAAATTATAAATCAATATGTAAATAAAGAGGGAAAAATGTATATAAGTTATACTGTTGATTATGTCCAATGGTTCCTGTTAGCGGTTGCCGTTGGTGGGATCCATCTTATGGATTGATTTATGTTGATTAGGATGAGATACGATTAGGTATCTGAATCACCGTCCTTGTGGATCAGCAATATATTAGAGATGATAAATTGTGTTTCGGCTAAGTGCCGGAGTTATGCTTCTTTATTGTTAAAGGGTTATACAAAAACTGAATATATTGAAGGAAATAAAAGAGAACTAAACCTAAGTACATAAATTGGAATATGAATCTAAAGCTAAATAAATAAGAAGTAAATATGTAAGGCATATGATCATGCTATGAGCTCTTGGTCAGATGCTGTGTCAGCGTATTTATGCTTATGCGGAATTCGGCACATCGACGTTGCAGCTGCACAGATTGTTCCAAGACTTAGTGCGGAGGCAGTTCGCTAGATTGTTTGTTAACTTCTCCCCTTCTAAGTTCATTGCCGTCCTCGGTGATGCATGACTCTTGGACGAATTTTTGCAGTTTAGCAGCTGACTTCCTCTGGTACCTGCAGTAACCAGCTACGACGAGGCTACAGAGCAAGAAGCTTACAAGTACTCCGATCGCGAACCAAACCTTGGGCGATCCGTTGGATATCATATCATCATTCAACTCCTGGATGGAGTTTAGGTTGAGTTCATTCATTCGCTGTAGCAGAGGTACACTTAACACATGATCGTGTCCCGTTATATGTAGTAAAGGGGAAGCTGGGATGCCAGGAACCTTGCTTACGACCTTGTTGTGGTTGAGGTACATGGTCCCGTTTATCGTAGAGCTTTTCTCAAACGTTATAAGATGGGTTCCGTTGACGCGTAACGTAGGGCCATCATCTATGCTGATACTAACCCTTGTAATGGGCTCCAGGTGACTGGGCTGCGTGCGACATATAGCAGATTGCCCTGAATGTAGTCCGCGAGCGCATGTGTCATGCTTAGCCAGTTTGCAAAATGTTGCGTAATTGTTGGTAACGCATTCTGTGACCGCCTTCACTCCGTCGTCGCATTCTGCCTCTATGTTGTCGTGTATCTGTAGTATGGTGTCCCCATGTATCACAGGGAAAATAATGACCTTCTTACATAAAAGTTTAATTCTAGGGTAATCTATAATTATATGTATGGTGCTATCGGACTGAAATATTTTAATGTTGGACACAGCCATTAAATTAACTATGGAGACTGTTGTGAACTGTTCGGTAAAAATAGATTTTAAATCTTCTTGATCAAAAATGGCTGGGTTTATTATATTAGATTTGGCTAGTGTGACAGTAAGCATAAGGTCTTGAATTTCTGTAATTAGCATTCTATTTCTTGCTAGTAAAGTTTCGTATAAGTGTGGGATATCGGTGATTTCACCACTTCTGGACTGTATTATTTTATTAACAGTATTTGTAAGTAAATTAATCTGCCTTTGAGTTTCTGTGTTAATTATTATTTGTCTATTGTTAGATTGAATTAACTGTGCTTCTGTTATTTTAATTCTTTCCAAATCTGCCGCATCAGGCGTTCCTGCCACAACCTTTAGCGCTGTGCCCAAAAAATCTAGACTTCTTGCTATCCTGTGGTGTATCATTAACGCGGACAAAAGATTTTTAACATGTTTTATGTCTACTTCTATAAGTTTTCGCATGTTCGTCAAGGGAAATAATTCAGCCAGTTTTATCGTATCGTCTATGGTTTTCGTGAATTCAGTCAGGTTCGTCGAATGTCTTAGGTAGCTGCGTTGCTCCCATATTAAAACATTGCCGTCTAGCACGGGAATGTAATTTGCATTGGAGTAGTCGGTAATGCGTGCCTCTGCTGCGGCTAGGACTGACAGTATTATGGTGATTAACCTGTGGGGAATGTAAACAATGACTATAGTGACTTTGTGGTTTCATATAGCAAATAAAAAACTTGATTAAAATTACTTCAAATTGTCCTTATGGACCACCCTCCCCTTAATAAGTACAGAAGTTCCCAGGTCTGCTTGTAAGCGTCCCTCAGAAGACAACGGGGATAATTTGTTTCCCAACCTTTTATTGTTCTTAATAAATACTTTGTCGCCTATATCAAATACCCTATTTTGCCTATCTGGGTTGCATCTGTTGAGTTGATCTTGTTGTGCTTTGTTTATTCTGTCTTTAATATTTTCCCACAAAACAGTGTGTTGTGCATGGATAACGTCTATTGGCGTTTCTTCAGTAACCGAATGAATTGTTTTATTATATTCTATTGCTGCTCTTATTATGATCTGTGTCGTATCATTAAGTTGTTTATCAATTTTCATGCATCTGGCTGTCTCTAGCAATGTACTGTGGAATCGTTCCACTTGTCCATTCGAGCAGCTATGCAATGGAGGTGCGTTTACCACCTCTATTTCGAATTGATTTTTTAACATCGAAGTAATTGTCTCTGAATTAAACGATGCTTCGTTGTCACAATAAATTGTCTTTATTTTTGGAAAAATATTGAGTAATTGCAATATGGGGATAGTAATATCCGTTATTGTTCGGGATAATAAGGGTTGTACAACAGCAAATTTGGAAAACTTGTCCACGCAGGTCAAGAATAGCTTGTGGTCAGTGGAGAATATATCGATATGCAGCATTTCGCCGGGATAAGACGGAATAGGTGTTTGCCCAAGTTCTTGTTTTTTTGGGTGACGGTCGTACTTAGCTGTGGTGCAGACTTTGCAATTTAAGACGATTTCATTGGTTAATTTGGCCATTTTTGGGAAGTAAAACTCCCGGAGTATTTGTTTGATATTTTCTTGCGCTGCTCTATGTGCGCGATTATGTTCGGTATTAACTATCTGGATCTTATCATCTTTGTTGGTTATATCAGTAACCATGTTCTTGCAATGCCCAAACTTTGTTGTGGGGAAAAGTCGCACTAATTCATGTTGAAAGGCGGCTAATGTAGGAAGATCGCAATGGAATGCATTTACAACATCACGGTTCACTACAAGCTTTAAGGATTCAAGGAGATCGTTCTTGTCTGTGAGTTGTATCACATGGCGAGTTTTGCTGCCGAACAGATTGAGTCTCCGATGCAAGTTGTAGCGTGCCTCTTCTAGGATTACTTGGTTTCTAAAGAGATTAACAGGCTTGTCTGTTGTCTCGATTGTGTAGGTCAAGGAAAGTTCACTGTGGACGGTGGCAGCACATGATTGAATTTCATCTTGTAGGGCATTTACATTTTGCCTTGATAAGGCATCTGCCACTAGGTTTTCTTTCCCTGGCTTGTAATGAATTTGAGCGTTCTTCAATAAAGGCCATCCACTCTTTAATTCTCGCATTTGTGTTTTTTTGTGACACGGAAAATGTGAGCGGTGTGTGATCTGTAAAAATGTGCAACTCTCTGGTTCCATACAGGTAGTTCTGTAGTTTTCCAAGAGCCCACACGATTGCCAACAATTCCCTTTCATTAGTGGAGTAAAGTGATTCACTTTGCTTTAATATTCGGGATGTCATTGTTATTGGCCTCCCGCCTTGGGACAACACTGCTCCAATCCCGTCGGCAGAAGCGTCGGTTGTGAGGTAGAAAGGTATTTGAAAGTTCGGGTACATGAGTATGACATCCTCGTATGCCAGAATGTTTCTTAAGCGGTCAAAGGTGTGACGTTGCAATTCATCAAAGTCGATTGGGACCTGGCACCGAAATCCTTAATAAACACCCTGTAATAACTAGCAAGGCCCAAAAACGATCTTAGTGCATAGAGGCTATTTGGCTCGGGGTACTCCTGAATTACCTTGACCTTTTCGGGGTCAGTTTTTGTTCCGTCACTAGAGACGATAAAAATATTCGATGCTTTCTTTAAAAAATTTTGTCTTTTCTTTCGAAACTCTCATGTTAGCGTTGCAGAGCAGCTGGAGCACAGTGTCAATGTGTTTGACACGTCATCTACGTGGACGTAGCATATTTTCCCGATTTGTTCCCTTAGAACATCATCGATTGCTCTCTGAAATATGCTTTCGGCATTTTTCAAACCAAAGGGTAAGCGACAGAATTCGTATTTCCCTCCGTTTACTGAGAACGACGTTTTCGCGCGATCCTTTTCAGCTAGAAAAATTTGATTGTATCCAGATTTTAAGTCCAGAGTCGTGAAAAATTTTGCCTTTCCAAGATTCGCTAGAATCATTGGAATGCTTGGCATTGGGTACCGGTCGGCAATGGTTCGCTCGTTTAACTTTCGAAAATCAAAAAAAGCTTCTGCTCTCTGACGTGACGGTCGTGGTTTTGCATAGCTCCTGAGTTTTTATTAATATTTATTGTTTTCTCTCAGTTTTTAATTGTGCTTAGTTTTTTTACGCTTTCACTGGTGTTGTTCGCTTGACACCCTTGTGTTTTATTTCCATAATTCGCCAAATTAAATAGTTTAAACAGTTTTTCTGTTTCGTGATTAGTGTTTGGTACACTTAATTTTTTTCTTTTTATTTTTTTTCTCTATCGTCATTGCTTCTGAAGTTGCTCCCCTCATCGCCCCCATCATACCATCAGTGCTAGTGGCTTTGTTGTTCTATCTGCTTTGTGCTTGTGCTCAGCTTCTCTCCCGCGTAATCACTTTTGTAAGGCCGCCTCTCAAAGCTCGGCTTATAACTGTTCTTGCACTCTCTCTTGTGCTGTGCACTCTAGCTGTTCTCTTTGTTTTATTTGTAATTATTGATTTCTTATCGATAATTATCTTTGTGCTGTGTATTTAAATTTTTCTATTTATTCTTATATATATAAATTTATTTATTTTTTTTGCTTTGTGTTTCTTTTGTCTTTATAATGGCTTGTTGTCTACCTACTTGCAAGCATTCTGATCGTTTTGATGATCAGTATAGAGCAATATCTTGCTGGCTTTGCGATAATCTTATTCACTTAAAATGTGCTGGCCTCAATGGCCGCGACTACGACAAATTTTCTGGTTTGTCTGTGTCAAAGCCTGAGCCTGGCTTAATGCGCTGGACTTGCCCATCTTGTGCCAGCCAGCAGCTTGATTTTAGCCGTATGTATAGGGATATTCGTTTAAAGTTTCTTTCTTTAAACAAACTGGCCAAACAGCTGTCTAACGAGTGTGACTCTAGCGTACATTTGTTGTCGCAATTCAAGTTTGTTCCACCTTCTGAGAAGTCGCCCAAGAAATGTACCCTTGAGTTGCCTCGCAAGCAGTCGCCAGCACTCTCTATTACATCGTCTCCCATTTTACTTTCGCCTACACCATCTTCTTGTCCCTCTTTATGCTCTTCTTTTCAGATTGAAGTACCCATTACAAGCCCTGGTGTACCTCATTCTATCCCTCACGGGAACTCTGATCAATCACAGGATCATGCTAGCTCTCAGTCACTTGCGGATCCCAATGCTCCTCCGCTTCCACTAACTGTAGTGCCTCATCGTAAACAATTATTTATCTCTAGGCTTGCTCCTGATACTTCTGAGTCGTCTGTGGCAGCTTACATTAGTAATATATGCCCTGCCAGAGTTTTAATTCAAAAGTTTAAGTTTTCTAGGCCTCGCGAAATCTCCTCTTTTAAAATTACAGTACCTAATGAGTATTTCTCAGCTATGGTTGACACTAATTTCTGGCCAGAGGGCATAGTTGTACACGAGGTTGCGCCCAATAAGCACTCCCGTCCGTTGCCTGTCCACCTTCCTAATTTATCTTCTGCTTCAAAAAACTAATAACGTCTAGTCTTTGCATTCATTATCAAAATGTAAGAGGACTTCTTACCAAGCTCTCGAACGTGTTCTGTGATAGCCAAACCTTTTCGGCTGACATATTAGCTTTCTCTGAAACTTGGCTTAACTCCTCTGTTTTGGATAATGAAATTCTTTCTAATAACTTTATTTCTTATAGGCTTGATCGTGTTGGTCGTCGTGGCGGTGGAGTACTTATTGCTGTCAACTCCAATCTGTGTTCAAGTGTTGTGCCGATTGATCTGCCCTTAGGTGTTGAGTTTATTTGCGTCGAAATTACATGTTCCAACTTTAGCTTATATATTTCTTGTTCATATATTTCTCCAGCTTCTGATATAACGACCTATATGCATCATGCTGATGCTTTGCAAACTATTTTTAATCGTCTTAAAGATCGCGATTTCCTTATAGTTTTAGGTGATTTCAACTTGCCTAATATTTCTTGGCTTGTTGATGATAATCTATCTTTCTTAATTCCTTCATCTCAACATGTTTTTCTTGATAGCCTACTTGAATGTCCGCTATATCAGTTGAATTCTTTCCTTAACTCTTCTAAAAGAATCCTTGATCTTGTTTTTGTTTCTGATCCCACTGTTAGTGCTGTATCCCGAACACAGCCCCTAGTAAAACCTGAAGATCCCTATCACCCGACCATTGAAGTTACTATTTCTTACAATTCCGTACTAATTCATTGAATAACATCGCAAATTCTCGTCGTAGATGTTTTCGTAAAACAAATTTCAATCTTCTTAATAGCCTTATTTTCTCTTTTGATTGGTCATTTCTATTTGAGTGCTGCGATATAGATCGTGCAGTGAAGTTTTTCTACTCTGCTCTTAATTCTCTAACGAGTCGTTTGTTTTTGTTACCGTTTGAGTCCAAGCCTTTTTTGTCAACAACCCAAGCAGGACTGTTGTACGCAGACCGAGATGGTCTTATAATGCCGTCTTTTAACAATTGAGCGATTTCGTTATCAACGAAATCGGCTGCACCCATAGGGTATGGGTAACACTTGGAGTACACTTCTTGGTTGTCTATTGTGTGAATTGTGGCAATAACTGAAGTGTTATATGGCAATGCCTCTTTAGAAGTCGAAAATGCGCCGATCCTGTTCAGTATTACCTTTTTAAATTCCTCTCTTACGCTATCAGGAACTATTATGTCATCAATTCGTGTGAAATTAACGCTATCGCAAGTATGGTGTTGCAGTGCTTCCGCCGTACTGCCATATGTAATACTACCGCTGTGTAAGTTTAGGGTTACCCCTGCTTGCGTTAGCAAATCGAAGCCTATTATGGCATCAAAAGTATCAAGGGTATCTAAAATGAAATACGGGGCATTCTTTCCGAAAATTCTCATGATGCATTTTTCTTTAATTTTACTGGACCCATGTATGGAGTTCACAGTAAATGGGGTGTCGACAAGTGTTATGTTTCTTAACTCCTTTACGGGTTTTACATAATTCTTTGCCGCCCCAGTGTCGATTAGAATTTTTAGTGTTCTACCAGCCAACTGTCGCTCGACGAACTCATTGTCCGGTATGGAGTCGTTCTCATCGCTAGCCTCTGCGACGGCGGCCTATGCTATACGCGCGTATTGTTGGTCTTGGGCCGAGTATTTTTGAGAAATGTTGTTAACATTCTGGCGACTCTGTCTAGTCATACGCTCTGATGCGTTCTGTCTCTTTTGAGATTCGCCGTAAGTGGCGCTACCGCGGGTTTTACCCCAAGCAGTCTGCTGTCTCAGTTTGGAAACTGATGGACCAACATCCATCGGTTGTGCTTGGTCTTGGGCTCGAAGTTGTTTACTGTTTGATGTTGGTCCCTGCTCACCCTGTTGGGGTCTGTTTTGGACTTGTTTTTCTGTTAAATGGGGGTTTTTCTCAAAATGTTATCCCTGTCTGGGCATTGAGCGATTCCCTTGCTTGTTATTTTCCCCTGGGTGGCTCCTATCTTGATTTGCTTTAGCATACGTACCAGCGAACATGCTCCTTTCTATGCTATTCTCAGCCTCGCGAGCCAGTGCTAAAGCCGAAGGCAAATCTTTGGGCTGTGCTGGTATAACTAGTGCTTTAATAGGCCTCCTCAGGCCTGCCATGAAGGCGTGCAGAGCATCGCTCCTAATTTCTGTATTAAGAATGTCGGCTGCTTGCTCCTCATGCGTCATGGCAATTTTATTTGTAATAAGAGTGAGTTTTTTCTCAACCTCATCATAGTACTACATGAATTCTAGGGGTCCTTGTCTGACCATTTCTAATTGATGTCTAAGAACGCGCAGAGACGTTTTATCGGCGTATGTGCAATCAAGTCTAGCAATGATTGCATCGAAATTTAGCACAGTGTTATGTGAGGTAAGCACTGCGCGTGCGGCACCACAAACTTTATTTTTTTAAATGATCACTGCCTAGTAATGTGTTTCACTCCCATAGTATCCCTTGTAGGCTTGATATGCCTCTATGGCTGATTGTCTCCAAGACACATATTCTTCATGGTCACCATTAAAATTCGGCACCGATTTCGCAGCGTCGAGTCTAACCTCACATCTAATGCTGGGGTCAATTGTTACGCTTTCGTACACCTGTACTTGGGGCGCTTCAATTCTAAATGAGTTCATTTGGTTTCTCAGATGTTCGAGTTCGGCGTGTATCTCGCCTCTTATGCGTTGTTCTTGTGCGTTAAGCGCGGTGCTGACTGCGCTCTCTATTATAACTTTTAACGTTTGTGGATCCATTTCTGTTTGATCGAGTGCCTGAGGCCTAGATTGTACTATAATATCTTCGTCGCTATCAGATTCTTTTTTAATGTCCCTATAGGACCAACTCATTGGCAGTTGTTTAACACAGTGTCTTAGCGAATTCAATCTAACAATATGACCGCACACATTCAAACTCACAATTAAATTCAATGCAAATAAAATCAAAGCAAATTAGTTACAAATCTAATGCAAATTATTCACAAGATCACTTTATGCTGCCACTTTTATTATTATTTTTTTATTATTGTTTTTATATTTGTCTGTTTCAAATTTATATATTATAATTTGTTTTTATTTTTTCCGAACAGTCACTTACATGTTGGTAGGGTGTGGATTCTTAGATGGTAATCGAATTCCGGTTGGGCGCCAGTTATAATGTTGAATGTGTCCACTGGTTCCTGTTAGGGGTTGCCGTTGGTGGGATCCAGCTTATGGATTGATTTATATTGATTAGGATGAGATACGATTAGGTATCTGAATCACAGTCCTTGTGGATCAGCAATATATAAGATATGATAAATTATGTTTCGGCTAAGTGCCGGAGTTATGCTTCTTTATTGTTAAAGGGTTGTGACGCACGGGGTTTCGTTTGTATTAAATTAAACTAAAGTTACAGTTTATATATACAGTTTGGAAACGGGGCGTATCATGATGCCGTTTGGTGTCCATATGGTGGCTCTGCGAACTTGGTCATCTTTGGCGGTTATGACATCGGTTATGCGGCCTTTTGGCCACAGGTTCCTCGGCAAAGTATCGTCCACGACAATAACTACATCTGCGATATCGACTGGCGGACGCTTAGTAAACCATTTGCTGCGTCGAGTTAATGTTGGTGTATACTCCTTCACCCATCTTTTCCAGAAGCGATCAGCAAACGATTGCGTTTGATGCCATCGTAACCTTAGGTCGGCGACATTTCCTGATACTGGTTTGTAGCCAGCTTTTGATCCCAGAAGCAAGTGGTTGGGTGTAAGCGCTTTATCGTCACCTGTATCTAAAGAAACAAACGTTAGAGGCCTGGAGTTGATTATAAATTCGGCTTCCATTAGGGCACTTCGAAGAGTTTTGTCATTTAAGTTGCTAGAGGGGCAAATGGCCTTTAGGACGGCTTTTACAGTCCGGACCAAACGTGCCCACGCTCCTCCCATGTGGGGATACGCAATTCGATTTCATGTGAGACGTTCTCAGATATTCCTTTTTGATCTGGCCACTTGTCGTTAGACAGTCCTAGAAAATCGGGTCCTTTAATCCAACGAGATGCATCTGGTACTTTAAAAAATTTTGTGGCTAAGTCTGCAACGTTTTCCTTTGTGCTAACCCAGCGCCATTGGTTTGGGCTGGTTTTGTCGATTATCTCGCCCACTCTATACATGACGAATGACTGGAGTCTCCTTGGGTCCATGGTTAACCAGTTAAGGACAGTTTTAGAATCGGACCAATATGTGCAGGAATCGGTTCTTAGGCCTCGGGTGCCCAGTATACGCATCGTTAGGCCTACTCCCATGACGGCTGCCAAAAGTTCCATTCGAGGTATGAGGTTTGAGTGGAGCTACTTTACATTTGGCTGCTACCAACACTGTACTTATGTTTTGACCTTGTTTAATGCTAAGATAGGATACTGCGGCGTAGGCATGTTCGCTTGCGTCTACGAAGGTATGAAGGTCTACCTGGCTTTCGTTTAACAGCAGAGCAGAGTACTGACGCGGAAATTCTAAATTGCTGGCGTGTAGTAGGACACCTTCCCATTGTTCGAGGAGTTGTTCGGGTAAATCTTCGTCCCATCGTATTCCTGTGCGCCAGACTTTTTGAATCAGCATTTTAAGGCCTACGGTGTAGCACGATAATAGACCGAGGGGATCAAATATAGACATCAGTACTTGTAAGACCTCACGTTTCTGAAGATAAACATAAAAACGTCATTATTTGGGTCCCAATACATACCGAGGACCTTTTCAGGGTTCCCTAATTCTTTGGGGTGTTGATTTATTTGCTGTTCTCCTAGATTTTGGAGAACAGATACAGAGTTTGAGCACCAATTTCTTATTTGGAATCCACCATCGGCATGTATGCCTCTAAATGATGATGTAACTGTTATGGCTTCAAGGTCATCTTTGAAACTGTCGATGAGGTCGTCCACGTAGTGGGCCTTTGTAATGGATTCGTACGCTCGTGGATTTTTCAATTGGAAATTCTCTGCATTTTTATCGCGTACATAGTGGGCACTACAAGGGGCGCAATTAATTCCAAATGTCATCGCGCGCATAACGAAGATCCTTGGAGTGTTCTCGTTTTTATTGAGCCATAAGAACCGTTGGACGTGCATGTCGCTTTCCTGAATGTTTATTTGATGAAACATCTCGGCTATATCTGCGCACTCGGCAATCCGTCCTACTCTGAAGGCCATTAGGACAGAAGTCAATGGATTTAGATAATCAGGACCAGTAAGCATAAAATCGTTCAGCGATTTTCCATGACTTTTGGCGGCGGCATCCCATACTAGTCGTATTTTGTTTGGCTTATTCGGATTTAAAGCAATAAATATTGGGAGATACCAGACGCGTTCCTTTCGATCGGATATCTCTTCTGGTCTGAGCTCCGATGCATATCCTTTTTCTAATAGATTGTCAATTTGTGATTGAATTTTATCAAACAGTTCCGGCGTTATTTTAATTTTGGCCCGTAGGCATTCGAGGCGTTTCAGCGCTGCTGTATAGCTTTCGGGTAAAATGACTGTGTCGTCTTTCCAGAGTAGGCCGACTTCGTATCGACCATTGATCGATCTTTTTGCAGGTATCTTCGAGAATGCCTTTGGCCCTTTTGTCGTTTTTGGATTGCAATTCTCTAGATACGATTGGTTCCATTGTGAAACTTTCCTTTATGGCTTTATCTTTTTCACTACAATTGCACTCGCAATGATGCATTGTTACGTGTTTGCTTGAGTTTGTTGATCCTTGGATTCACCATCCTAATGTTCACTTTGCAGCAATGGGTTCGTTTCGTCTGCCCTCGCGGATTTTGCGGGGAATTGCTAGATTCCAATTGTTGCTGCCGATTAAAATTAGTGATGTACCGTTTTGGTACGAGCCATAGCTTTTTGTCAGTTCCCGCTTCCGAGATTTGTAGGTGGGTCTTAACGGAGTCCTCTTCGTTTCTGGTTTCTTCACCGGTCCATTGCAGGCAAATTGGCTCTGGCGTTGAGGAGATCTTCAGCTTGTCCAAAATGCTTTCATCGATGAGAGTGACTGATGAGCCCTCATACAGTTTGATGGGTACAACGCGGAAGAATTGTCCTTCAACTACATTGTCTTTATGATGAGCAGTAACAACTTCGGTTCTGCCTGTGCCTTTGTGAAGGAGCGGGTGATGTTTTGAGTTGCAATTGTCAATTCCGCAGTCACGATTAGAGAAGCATTTACGGCGGTGACTTTTGAGGCACTGTAGCATACCTTGGCTTCCTTTATTATTCGTTGTCTATCGTCAACGGTCAGTCGCTTGAAGCTTTGACATAGAGCAACCTGGTGATCCGTGGAAGCACACATCACGCATTGTAGCTTCGCCTTACAGTTTTGTTGCCACTCATTCTCTCGATTATTTGGTCCTTCCTGTGGTTGTTGATGTGCTTGCGAGTGTGTGTTGACATTATTGGCCTTAGTGCTTTGGCCAAGCATGACAGTGGCTGCGACCTCAGCTTTTTTGTACAACCAATCGCTAAATGATTTTATAACCGGGATGGATTCGTTACGTGGATGCATAGCCCAGTTTAACCGCCATTGCGAAATCAACGATGGATTCTAATTTATCCTTGTGTACGTATATTTTTCTTATTTTGTCGATCAATCGATCGAGTATTTGTTCCGGGCGTCCAAAGAATGTCTTGAGCGTATTAATGACATCAGGAACCAGTATTGGCAGCAGTAGCTTATCACAAACTAGTTCGTAGGCTTTACCTTTGAGGCTCTTCTGAAGTCGTAGCATGTTTTCGGCGTTTGAAAACCCCGCTATACGGCAGCTGTTCTCGTCCATGCTAATAAAGATTGGCCAGTCCTCTGGATTTCCGTTAAAGATAAGTAGATCTGCGGGTAAAACTTGCCTTGCGGCTAGCTGAGAAGCAGTAGGTCCATTTAATTGGAAACACGTTACCTGCGTTCCTTGCTGCTGTGCAAGCAAGTTGTATTTTTGCTCGATGTATCTTTTTTCGGCTTCCCGCCTTTCCTCCAGCATTGCCAACATCAAATAATTTGAGCTTGGCGATTGAGTTTGCTCGACTAAGTTTAGTTTGCCGAGATAAGACGTATTTGCCGCGTTAGATTCGGGGCAATGTTGTTCGGTGGCTTTGTTGGCACTTGGTATATTGGGCACTCCTGATGACGGGTCACGACCAGTGCTTGTTGATGCCACGTTGTCCAGCGCTTGTTGGCAGCTGTTGCAAATCCATTCAGCCTCTGCTATTGAGCTATTGACTCCAGCACATTGAAAGTGGTACCATTTCTGGCAATTGTCGCATTGAACCCAATGTTGGGTACTACTGTTTAGGCGACTCTTGTTACAGGCACTACAAATGTCTTGATCTTTATTCATGATGCTTTGGATTTGTTTTAGTCTATTGGTTTCCGATTATATTGTGCTATGAATTTATCCCCTGCAATTTGTGCATGTACTACTTAAAGGTTTTTTACACATGCATGGCGTTGAACACTTTATGTGTAGTTACGCTCTAATATACATGTGTATGTGTGTCTTTATGTATTTGCACTTGATACATATGGTGAAATTCGGGCACGCGGAAACTTTTTAACCTCAATAAACTTTTTTTAAAGAAATGTGACGCACGGGGTTTCGTTTGTATTAAATTAAACTAAAGTTACAGTTTATATAGCGATCAGTTTATTTAGCGCAGTTTACATGTTATGTGATGTAATTAGACTTTTAAACTTTTAAACGAAAACGCTTAAAGACGCGATGCTGAGACGCTTTAAAAAAGCTTGTAGCTTTCTTCCCTGGTGCCATCACAGACTGACGCCAAACTCTCGGTTGGTCCCGCTCGTGTTTTTCAGGGTTGCCATACCCCAGTATTTCCAGGGCTGCTAAGCCCAGTATTTTCAGGGCTGCTAAGCCCAGTATTTTCAGGGCTGACGGCGACAGCATTTTCGGGTTGACGGTTAATTTTTAAATTTGTAATGACGGCGGTAACAAGGGTTATACAAAAACTTAATATATTGAAGGAAATAAAAGAGAACTAAACCTAAGTACATAAATTGGAATATTTTTTTTTTTTTTTTTTACCAATTCTTTTTATTTACAATCTGTCCTTGGACAATCAGTAAATTTGGAGATACATAAAAACATAACAGGAATAGTCGGCTCCACTGAGTCAACTATTATATATAAACTCTAAGTTGTACAGACGAGTAATTAAATCTACTTAAGTATTTATACATGTGTATTATTATATATTCATTTTATATGGTATATATATTTATATTTATGTATATGTACATATATAAAACAAAAGTTAAATCCTATTTGGAAGATCTAATATATGTAATCTTTTTAGCCTTCTTGTTGTTATATTATTATATTATTATAATTATATATAAACTCTAAGTTGTACAGACGAGTAATTAAATCTACTTAAGTATTTATACATGTGTATTATTATATATTCATTTTATATGGTATATATATTTATATTTATGTATATGTACATATATAAAACAAAAGTTAAATCCTATTTGGAAGATCTAATATATGTAATCTTTTTAGTCTTCTTGTTGTTATATTATTAAGTAGACTTAGAGCTAATGAGTTTGGGTGGTTGTGCAGTCTGTCAATATATCTAACACTAAACTCTGCTATTTCATCCTTTACAAATGGTATATTAAGGTCCTTATGTATTTCAGCATTGGAAACATACCAAGGTGCGTTAACGATTGTGCGTAGGGTTTTCGATTGATAGCGTTGCATAATTTCAATATTTGATTGGCTCGCGGTTCCCCAAAGTTGTAGCGCATAAGTCCAAACAGGCTTTAATATTGCTTTGTAAAGTCTTACTTTGTTTTCAATGTTAAGCTGAGACTTTTGTCCTAATAGCCAGTACATTTTTTTGGTTTTAATATTCAACTGCTTCTGTTTTTCTTTGATATGTGCCTTCCAGGTTAACCTTCGATCAATATGAATTCCAAGATATTTAACTGAATCTCTTTGGGGGGTTTCACAATTGTTTAGTAAGACTTTTGGACAATTTCCTCGTCTTAAGGAGTATGTTGCTTGTACAGACTTTTGCGAGTTAACTTTGATTTTTCATTTGTGTAACCATTTTTCTATTAGGCAAATTTCTCTTTGTAGGTATTCTGTTGTCCTGTTAGGAATGCTGCTTGATGCGATTATCGCCGTATCATCTGCATATGTAGCCACGTTGACATTAGATGCGATAGGCAAGTCGATAGGCAATTGGAATATGAATCTAAAGCTAAATATATAAGTGGGAATATGAATCTAAAGCTAAATACATAAGAAGTAAATATGTAAGGCGTAAGGTCATGTTATGAGCTCTTGGTCAGACGCTGTGTCAGCGTATTTATGCTTATGTGGATTTCGTCACATTGACGTTGCAGCTGCACAGATTCTTCTACGACTAAGTGCAGGGGCAGTTCGCTAGATTGTTTGTTAACTTATATATGTTAAGAGAGACGTATACAAAACAAAGCCAAAATCTAACTGCAATATGCAAATTAGAAAGAGAAAACAAAAAAATTTTTATTTTATCTTTATTAAAACAAACAACAACAAAAAACGAAGTTAACGGCCGCGAGCGCGATCAAAAGACAAAACAAAAGAATAGAGAGCACCAACACCACACAAACAAAAACAAACTATGAACAGTAAATTGAGAGCGCGGATGGGAGCAAAAAATAGAACGAAATCAAAAACTAAGCAGCGCAACAACAAAATTATATTTGCGTTTGTTAAAGTTTTGATATTAATATATATAAATGTTAGTAAATTTAACCCAAACTTCGCGATGAGTATAGCGAATTATTAAAAATTGGTAAGGCAATGAATTTAAATTGAATATTATAAATTAGCTTCACGAAAGAATGAAAGACAGTAATTAAGCGAGAGCGGAAAAAAACACGACCTATAGTAAACGTAAAGAAAATAAAAATTCCACGATTCGTCCATACAGAACATACAATCACCGATAGAGATTCATGGATTTGCTGATGCCTCAATGAGAGCATAAGGATGTTGTATCTACGTTCGAGTCAAAACTGCGGAAGGTTTCAGCACATCATTGCTAACGTCAAAATCTAAAGTAGCGCCCCTCAAGACAAAAACATTGCCTAGACTTGAGCTGTGTGCCGCTCACCTTCTCGCAGATCTCTGTTACCAAATCAGTAATATCACAAAGGCACCAATTAAGCGGACATTTCTTGTTGTGATGTCGATGAATTAGTCGACTCGATTTGGTTAATGGGTCCAGAGTTTCTTAGTAAATCTCAATGTGAGTGGCCTACCAACCAGCATATACAACGCTCGGACAAAAAAAGCGCAGTTTGGAGGTAAAAAAATCAGCTGTCATGCTGTCTTAGGGTTGACGAGAACCCTCTAGTTGAGATCACCGAGTCCTATTCGTCACATACTAAATTGATAAGGATGATTTGTTATGTGTTCCGTGTCATCCGTAGATGTAAAAACAAATCGACCGATTTTGATGATGTGATTCCATAACCATCAGAGCGAAAGGAGGCATTTCATAAAATTATTGAAATCGCAAAGTAAAGAATTTTGAGAAGATATTGAAAGGGTTCGTAAGAGCGCCAAAGTGGGTCAGAAACTTCAAGGTTTGACTCCCTTTCTACACGAGTACTCTGGTTCGTGGTGCTCATTTTCGTTGTTGAAAGTTGGGACTTGTAATAGCGGACGTTGACGATACTATGCGCAATACGTTCAAGTGGCCCCTACGACACCAGGACAAAGCCTGTTACGCGCGAGCCCAAGCAGATAACTGCCCACCTCCCACCCGACCGACCGAGGGGTGCAGCCGTATAACGCACGACACGAATCGCGTGGACAAATACACAATAGAAAAAACAGACAAACAAATAATACTATAGCTATCTATTAACTAAATGGGATGGGATAGATGTTTTAAGCATATTAATAGAAAACTCTGAGTCGATTACAGGAAATAGAAGGTTGTAATCAGAGCAGAGGACCCTAAAAGGTTCATGCATAGCAAGAAGAACAACGACTAAGGGATAAAGGTATCAAAGGATGTCTACTCCGTCTACATGGTACCGACAGATTTACCTGAGCTAATAACTCAGGCGAGTCGATATCACCAATTAGGAGCTTGTGCATAAAAATGACACCAAGCATAATTCTACGGTTAGTTAGGGACGGAAGGTTAATCAAGAGAAGTCTACTAGAATACGAAGGCAAATTGACATTGCGATCCCAGTTTAAGCCACGAAGACCAAATAGCAAGAACTGCTTTTGAACGGATTCTACTCTAAACTGGTACGACTCATATTGAGGTGACCAAATGCAAGATCCATACTCTAAAATAAGACGGACAAGCGAAGTAAAAAGAACTTTAGTTGTATAGGGGTCATCAAATTCTTTTGACCATCTTTTAATGAAACCCAGGACACTCATGGCCTTTGCGACCGTGGTGGAAATATGGGTGTTAAAATTTAACTTATGGTCCATAAGTACGGCCAAATCATTCATATTATTTAGACGTTCTAAAGGACTATTGTTAAGAAAATAAGTGACCAGTTAAGGAGAGTTACGAAAAATTCATTACCTTACATTTGGTAGTGTTAAGATTTAATGGAATGGAATCGGAAAAAGAAGACTTAAAAAGTACCTTCTGTTTTCTATTTGTTAAATATTCTCAAACCCAAGAAAGGAAAAGAGGTGGAAACCCAATGTCGTTCAGTTTAGAAAGTAATATGGTATAATTAACAGAATCAAAGGCTTTGCTGAAGTCAGTGTATATGACATCAGTTTGTTTAGCATTTTTTCTAAAAGGTTAGTGGTTGTAGATTTACGTTTCACAAACCCATGTTGGGATGGCGAAATAATGGAGCTGCAAAAATGTTGCCGTTGAGAAGTTATCATATTCGCAAAGGCTTTCGGAATAGCGGACAATTTTGAGATTCCCCTATAGTTAGAGGCTTCGGACTTTTTGCCATTTTTATGCAGAGGAATGATATACGACTCCTTCCAAATAGATGGAAAAGAGGAAGATTCTACAGACAATAGAAACAATTTTAAAATGGGTTTACATAATGCGTTTGCACAGAACCTGAGTATACATCCAGGAATACCGTCTGGCCCCGGAGAATAAACAGGTTTAACTAATTTAAGTTCGGTAAGAATAGAACTTTCATCAATCACTGGATTGAAAATGCAATTAGCCTTTTTTAAATGAGAAGGATACGGACTTGCTCGATATTCCGTTGAGGAATAAGTTGTTTTGAAAAAACTCGCAAACATATCGGCAATTGCCTGATCAGTGCTTTTTTATTTTGAAAAGACAAAAAAGATGGGTGCACAAAGGTCTTACGTTTAGAATTAACAAAATTATAAAATTGTTTAGGGTCAGAAGAAAACTGAAGCTTACACCGCTGAAGATAATTCTTATAGCATTGTGTATTAAGCATCATGAATTTTGAACGAGCGACTGTATACAGAGCATAATCTGATGAACGACGTGTTTTTTTAAACTTCTTATAATATCGTGTCTTCACATTTTTCAAATTGGATAGCTCACGAGAGAACCAGGGAGGTTTGTTAAGCCGCTCCAGCCTACCAAGAGGCACACAAATATCAAAGAGTGAATTCAGAGTATCATAGAAAAAACGAACAGCCGAGTTCATATCTCTACAATTGTACAGATAAGACCAATCGGTAGTAGCAATGTTTTCATTAAGGCTGGCAAAGTCAGTCTTACGAAACCACCTATGCGAGAAATACGGTCACGTCTGAATATAGAAAAGTTTGTGGAAAAAACCGATGCATCAGCAATATCAGGTTTTAGCCACGTCTCTGTAAGAGCTAGAATGCTATGCTCAAAAGAAAGACTATCTACATAGAGATTAGGAAGTTTAGATTTCAGTCCTCTAACGTTGTGGTAACTCAGGAATAGTATTAGTTGTTGTTGTTGGCAAGCGAATCGGTTGCCGATTTTTCTTTTTTGCAGTATATTCCTTAACTATTATATTTTTCGGCCAAAAATCTTCTCGACATATAGTGTCGAAGATATTGGCAGAAACACTAATTTTAAAGGACGAAATGTCCCGAGAATATGAAAATTTTAACTTTTCTACCGATATTTTGGAAACATTCAGTTAAGCCCAAATGTGGGCCATGACATCATCCGATATAGCATCAGGGAGAAGTCTCGAAACAAAAATGTGTTTTTTAGGTGGCACTCCCACCAATGGTTTCGGCATTCCAGGTTTTGCATCAGCTAACGCATTAACTGTAGCGTCAGTTGCAACATGTGGCACTCCGGCATTACTATTCCTAGCATCCCTGTCGACAATATCCATGGATGTAGATTCTTTCCCAGATGTGGAGACCGGAAAACGCAAGGACAAATCAGAAGTCCGTTCTCCCGCATTCTTAGGCCTTCGAGTCTCAGTCAGTAGCATTAAACTACTAAACTGAGACTCAACATTCTTAAACTCTTGCGAAAGAATACTGGCGGACAGACTCATCATCTTCCACGATCCGGCATGACTCACATCCCCATTTGAGACCCTTTCTTTGATCTAAAAGATCCTTTACCCTGTATGTAAAGACGGCGCACTTAACATGTACTGTAGTTTTACACAACCAACAGCAAATAAAAGTATTCAGGGGTGGGGCGGGCTGCAAACAATTTTTAACCGAACAGACAGGCATTGTGAGGTAATAAGAAGAATTAGTAACCAAGCAAAAAAAAATGAGAAATGTTTCGCTATTAAAATATATAACTCACTCTGAGGTGCAGAAATAATAAGAAAGAGAGTTATTGAGGGTGCACAAGGGTTAAAAAAAAAGAGAGCATTGACTAAGAGATATAGAGTCTATATCAGAGCCCGGCACTCATATCCCCCGGGGGACGAACACGTTCGGCACCTCGTATGCGTGTAACCGAACGGCTGCCGAAGTCCTCACACAGAGGATAAGGGTTGATTTAGTTTCCCTCAGCATTTCGACGCAAGCATATCTATGTCGCTTTGTTGAGAAAACACACATGAAATTGAAATTGATCGCTGCTTTGTTTTCTCTATCTTTTTCTTGCATAAGATTATTTGCTGCACTCGTTTTCTTGATTTGAAGCAGAATTTGATAAAGTTTAATTTTGCGCAGTCTAAAGCAACATACGCATACAAGCAAGTGCACACATACAACTAAACTTTTTTAGCGCTCTCTTTGTGCCGGGCCCTGGTCTATATTATAGACACACAACATACTGCAGTATGAGCGTAAATAACGGCGACGAGTGAAACGAAAACGAGAAAAAAAAGGTAAGGAGCGCGAGCGCGGGAGCTAAAATCACAATAACAAAAACAATGCAACAAGAACTTAATGAAATTGCATAAATGAGCGTTGCTTGTAATTTACAAGAAAGAAAAATAAAGTGAGATTAAGGTGGGAGAAAGAGGAAGAAAAGATAAAACCAACAAAGGTTATTAGGAAACCAATAAACAGAAACTAAAGTTGCTAAAATTATAAACACAAACACAAAAAAACGCAACGAGCGGTACGGTGCAAGTAAGATAAAATCAGTTAAAAACGCGAGAAGCTGAAAACAAACACGTCCGTCTTCCTCGAGAGCGTTGACTTTGTCTTCAATCTATCTATTTTCAATGACAAACCCAAGTTCTAAATTAACCAGAATAAGATTAGAACTCGAAGAATATAATTTCACAGTAGAATATCTTAAGGGAAAGACAATGTCATAGCAGATGCCCTGTCAAGGATCACAGCATCCGACTTATAAGACATTCAAAATAAAGTCCTGAAAG
Organism: Drosophila willistoni; assembly: GCF_018902025.1. NCBI lineage: Eukaryota > Metazoa > Arthropoda > Insecta > Diptera > Drosophilidae > Drosophila > Drosophila willistoni. Next base: position 13,187,730 of record NW_025814047.1, read on the forward strand.
TCACTACCAGGCGACAAAGTAAACAAGAAAAGGCTCTACAGTTGAAAATAATGAACTTTTGCAAAGCCAAAGTCATAAAAATGTATCTAATGATAAAATACGGAAAGTAGTGACCTTGCGTATAACAGCACCTAAATGTTTATTTAAACGGGAAATAAAGTTATCGCAAGAATTGAAGTTAGCGATATATATACTAATGGGATTCTCGACTTTGGTCAGTTCTTCCAAAGGTTCGAAAAAGAAGCCGGCATATTAAAAATCAGCCAACTCAAAGTGCCACCGAGCGAAAAGATCTTTGAATCAGTTTTAATAGATACTTTTAAAAATATGGTCAATAAATTATTAAAATCATTACGACTAGCGCTACTCCAGAACGTTAGCGAAAATCAAAAGACACTACAACTGGAATAATATGACACGTCAGTACAGTAGATGTAAAAAATGCCTAAAACAACGACACACGAGGAACGCACAGATGGACGAAGAGTCGGACTTGGCTAGTTGATCTGAAATAGTTTTTTATACCCTTGCAGACGGTTTTATAACATTGGTCAGATGTTTGTAACGCACAGAAAGATACGTTTCTTGATTCTTGATCTTGATCTTGAAATTTACCAATATGATAGTATTGGATGTAAAACCTCAGATTTTGAATCTTATCCGATAAATAGAACACAAGTTACAGTCAATATAAATCGGTTCAACCGCTGCCGTTAGCGCTGCTTGCTGCCTTCTACGTCATCATGAAATCAACAGAGCACATGCATGCACACACAGACGCAACGCTATATAAACTGTATGTGTATGCGTGCCGTGCTTTGCATAGGGAATGATGGAAGAAGAAGAAAAATTGTAGTAAAAAGAGAGATAATGTTTTGTTTATGTATTGATGAATTGAGCTGCAGTGAAACAAATTTTAAAATGTAAAAAAATGATTGCCAAGGACTGCAAGGGTATATATAGCTTTTTTGATATTTTTAGGTTGCTTTTTCTAATCATTTTTTTTTAACGAAAAATGTTTAACACCCTTTTGAGAACATGAAATTTTTATATGATTACTCAATTTGTACGCCCACCAGAACATCATCAGTTCCAAAAACGTTGTTTTGAGAAATACGCGATCAAAGTTGCGCATTTGACAACACTCTATTCAACGGCCCAAAAATTTGGAAATTTTTAAAATTTTGACACGAACATTGCAGGAACATTCTTAAAACATGTATCTATCAGCAAATGAAAAAAATCTAATTTTTTGACTCAACAAGGTAGAAACCCTCCAATAATATATATCATTAAATATGTATATGTAAGTATACTTGTAATTTGCATGTTTTGTTGTTACTTTTGTTACCTATAGCCAAAATAGAAAACAGTTTTATACAAAAAAGACAAGTGCCCGCGAAAAAACGGCCTACAATCTCATATTTATGACAGCTATAAATTCTACCTCGCCGATTTTAATTAAATGTGGCACAGTCATTAAAATTCAGCTGAGCAATCGCGTCAAAAGTAACACTGTTATTGATTAATGTACTATTGTCAACCGATCGTTTCTATTCAGCTATATGATAAAGTCACCCGATCTCGATCAAATTTGGCACAGTCATCAACACTTTAAATTTTAAGAAAATCTTTAAAATATGCAATATCTTAAAAATAAGTAACTGTTCGTAACTTTGCCATTTGTATGAGATCTTTATGATTCACTACATGGACGCAAGTGAAGAAGTCAGCCTACATCCACGGCAAAGTGCAAGCGCCAAACATTGCGGTGGAATAGTTTTATATACTTCCGACATTTCGTTCTTCAAAAAAAATGCCTGCACAGATCTTTTCGTCCAAATATGTCATAAAGGTTTTTGGCCGGAACACCAAAGGCGTCGTCACTAGCTCTGTCCTATCAAAACGTACAGGGACTAAAATCTAAACTCTCTTGACTCTATGTAGATAGTTTAGCTTTTGACTTTCATGCGTATATTCCACCACAGTCCGACTTGGCAGTATACATTCACCATTTGGAAGCCATTCAATTTGTTTCCTTATATTTCTCTGACAAAGACTTGCTCATTGTTCTGAAAGATTTTAATTTTCCTAATTTTCCTTGTATTTGTGTTTGATTCTTCCAACTATTATACTATAGAGATGTTTCCACGCCTGATACTTCAGTTATCCCTGAAAACACTTCCATCCAACTATAAATGTTACCATTGATCTTCCTCTTGGGGTTATGTCTAACGATACTTACTCGATGCAAATAGACAAAATTTACTAAACTTAATAACCATTTTTAATGAATGATTGGTCATATTTGTATACTTGCAAGGATATGGACTCTGCCATTTCTGTCTTCTATAAAACTCTTTAGTCGTTTTTTGATGTTTGTGTCCAAGGATGGTGTTGAAGTTGAAAACGTAAAATCGAAGTGCTATAAAAGATTAAAAAATTCGGGTAAGTCATCGGCTTTTTCCCTTTATGTAGTAGCTCGATCAAATTATATGGTGCTGAATTCAGAATTCTTTAAATATTACCTTCAGTGATGTAAACAGAGGTTTTCTCGCGATAATAAGCAATTGTATGACTTTGTCAGACTTCAGTGCACCCGTCTTACTTGTCTTTCGAAAACAATAAAGCTGACACTGAACAGGCTATTGCCGATTATATTGCTGATTTTTTCAAAACAACTTATTCCTCTACGGTTTATCGAGCGAATCTTCCTTATCCTTATCACTTGAAATCGTCCAAGTGCATCTTAAACCCTGGGTTGTATGAAAGTTCAAATTTTGGCACTGATGGCATACCCGGTTGCGTATTGAGGTTTTGTCCAGAGGCTCTATGTAAGCCAATACTTAAGTTTTTTACACTGTCCATCTATTTGGAAAGAATCATATATTATTCCTCTTCATAAAAAGTGAAAAAAGTGCGAAGCATCCAAGTATAGAGGTAATTGTCTGCAATACCTTAAGCATTTGAGAAAATAATAACATCCCAATTGCAGCATTTTAGTAACTCTATTATTTTGTAATCCCAACATGGGTTCTAAATTTAGATTGACAACTACTAACCTATTAGGGTTTACTTCTCACTCGTTCAAAGAATTCAATACTGCTGTGCAAACTGACGTCATTTATACATACTTCAGCAAGGCTTTTGACTCTGTTAATCATACTCTGCTTTTATATAAGTTGAACGTACTTGGCATTTCCAGCGTTTTGCTTAATGGAATTTTCCAATAATTTTCTAAGCGTACACCAAGTGACTTCTCGAGTACCTCAGTCAGGGTATTTGTTTGAGTCCATTGCTATTCACCCTATTTACAAATTGAAATTTTATTTTAAAGTCACCAAAATGTATGTATCAGGCCGACCCCATAAAGTATAAATATTCTTTATCTGCATCAACAGCCGAGACGATCTAGCCATGTCCGTCCGTCCGTCCGTATGAACACCTAGATCTCGTAGGCTATAAGAGCTAGAGCCACAAAACTAGGTATGTGTGTAGTATGTACAGTTATCGAGTGTATTTCAAATTTGACACACTCTCTTCCGCCCACGCAAATTAAATAAAACAGACTTTCTCAAAAAAAAAAAAGCATAAATCACCAAATTTGGTACTTAGATTTGTTTAGTATTTCCGCAGATTATCATTATTTCCGACTGCATAGTTTAGAAAAAAACGAGTGCCTTCCACAATGTTTGAACCAACAAACTCAAACTCGGCACACTAGTTAGTCCTATTCATTTCTACCACTGTTGTTTTTTTTTCGTTTATTTTGGCAATTTTTTTGTTTGTTAAGTGTTTTAACCTTCGTCGATTTTATATTGCGTCGATTTTATATTTTGGAACATCCTAGTTAGGTAACAAAATATTTAACACTAACATATGGAGTAATATTTTTCTGTGTAAGCACTACTAAAGTCAGCTGATTATGTAGAACAAGTTTTCACTGAAATTGCCGGGAAAAATTTATCCGTTTAAATTGTTTGTTCTGGCGAAAGTTGACAAAAAATTTAAACAATTACTATGGAAAAAAACTGTCCCCGTATATAAAACTATATTTTAACCATATTTGTGTCATTGTCCCGTGTTCCTGTCCAATTGTACCGTGTTTTTTATATGTGTATTTTTAGATTGAGCTTAACAAGTGTATTTGTTTCTCAGTACTTTTGCCTGGCAAAGCGTTGCAAACAGTTTAATGTGAGAAAGTATTAACAAAAGTGTGCAGATTAATGAGAAACTGGTGATTTTTTTTCGAATCCACACGATTTTCAAAAAATCACTTTTTTGTAGTACTTTATGTGTTCGAGCGGACGGAGCTGCTTGACGTTTGGAATAACAACAATCGTTCCCGTAACGCAGTACAACATTATATGATGCATTTATTACATTGACAATAAATGAAAACGTGAAACTTGCCAAAGTGTAATTCAAATCTGGCAAGATTTAAAGGAAAGCTTGCTTGCATTAATGGCTTTAAAAAGACACTTCCATAGAACTCTCCAGTCATTGTTGAACAGAAAAAAAACGCTGGTCCTCGCCTTAAAAGAAAATTAGCTGCTGAGCTTTCCGATCAGAATAACAACTCCTCTCCTTTATTTATGAATTCTGATAAAAAATCAAAAGCAAAAGATTAAGCAGTTGTTTTGAAAACTGCTGGGAGTTGCGAGAACCTAAATGGGATAAGAAGTAAACTTTTTACTGATGAGCCAAAGCAAATCCACTGACCTCTTTATATGGCAGCTTTTTAAAATAGTGCTCCAAATGTCTACCAAAAACTTTATTCCTCTATGCTCTGATTTCACTCTTCTTTACCCTGTAATCAGATCAGAAACCTCACTTTCTTTTCTAAAAACGTTTATTCTATTAGATTTGGCTCGTAATTAGCTGTAGTTAATTATATGTTAATGTTTGTCTGTTTTTATTTTTCTGCTTGGGTTCTTGTACGTAATTCGCATGGTACGCTTCAAATAGGGATGACATGCTCTTAACTGGGGACAAGATATTATAGGACACGATCAACTCCTTCTTTTCCAATCGCCCTTTTGTATGTCAATGTCGATGCACTTTGCGGTTTCTCCTGGTCGTCAAAGTACGTCAAAGTCAGAAATGTACACACCTGACGTTATCGGGTTAAAGAAAATTACAATAAAAATAATAAAAATATCACAGAGTCGAATCGGAAATCTCGAACTGTATCTATCGTGGTATATATAAGAACTGCCCGTCACTCCCCCAGTATGACCGCCTTCTCCTTGGGAAAAAATCATAACCCTGCTGTTCACCCGGTGGCGGAAATATACCATACCTTTTTAACATGTTGCACTTACCCCGCAGGTCATGTCACAGGATGGAAGACAGCACCATTCTAAATCGCTAAGACTCTGGTGGGGAACCTTGGGAGAAGATGGAGTAGGCGGCATAGAGGCATTATTGGCCATTATTAGTTTTCAAATAACCGGAGACACATAATACATATCCATACACATATATATACACATATATTCCATATTCCAAATTTTACATATCCATTCAAATAAATATATTTATATACACTAGAAAACCCGGCAAACGTTATTTCTAGTGTAGATAAAAAATAGCTAGGCCAAACATTATTTTTAAATTACTATAATTTATCCCTTAAAATAATATCAATCTCTTCATGTTATCAAATGAACAACGGGTGCATTGAATCTACGAATGCTCTCCAGCTGGTGTTTTATCAGGATTAATGACGATAGTGTAATTATCACTTTGTAATTGGTGCATATGGGATTTCAATATATTCAACAACTCGTTGTGCTCGTTCTAAAGAGCATCTAGCTCGCTGACGATGCGCCTGGCATTAAGTAAATCAAGGTTATTATAATCAAAACGTTCACGCGATTGGCAAGTGCTTTTCCGGAATCCTCGCCGCCCATAAAGTAGATTTGTAAGAATTTATGTGGTTCGTTTGGCATTGGCAGCAGTGAGCCCATTTTATGATAAAAATATCAAAGAAGCTAACATCGGCTATGCCGAAGTTTATATACCCTTGCAGTCCTTGGTAATAATAATTTTACATGTTCAAAATTTGTTTTCTGCAACTCAATTTATCAATATACAAACAAAACAATTTTACTCTCTATTTTACAATTTGTTCTTCTTCTTCCCTTATTCCCAAAGCAAAGCAACGCACGCATACACATACAGTTCATGTAGCGTTGCGTCTGTGTGTGTTATATTGATCCGATCACATTCAAATTTTGGGATCCGGGGTTTTATATCCAATATTATCACATATGTAAATTTCATAGCATACTCCGATTTTTATGAAAATGTTTCTTCTAGTTCTTCAAGAGCTATATGATATAGTGGTCCGATCCTTATGAATTTCATACTTTATTTTTCCCGGGTAATAAGAAACACCGAAACAAAATTTCAGACCGATAGCTCTTAAGACGGCTGAGTAAAACGCATACGCACAGACGGACGGACAGACGGACATGGCTATATCAACTCAGCTTCTCATGCTGATCAAGAATATATATACTTCATGGGGTCGGAAACGTCTCCTTCTGTGCGTTACAAACATCTGACCAATTTTATAATACCCTCTGCAAGGGTATAATTAGCCTCTGATTTTGAATGTAGAATTGAATTGTTGACCATTTGTATTAGTATTTCGAACTATTTTTGCTCCTAACGATGTCATTTGAAAGCATGAATTGAATCTTCGAATTGACTTCAGGAACACGTTAGAATCTGGATCCATACCGATAAGTAAGCCGTTCAATGGTTCAGGTGGTGTTTCAATTTCAGGTAGTTGCACTTTTCCTGACGCGCAACACATCCCAGCTGGCTCATTTTTGAATTTCAGAGCATGACAATGCGAACATTCCTTGTCCATAGCACCAATTACCACTTTTGAATGAGCGTAATATTCAACATCGGGCTCATACTGGAATGCAAGATTCGTGTATCTTCTGGCTCTTCTCGATGCAATTGCACCATTCTGACACGTGCATCACTATTTTGTTGCTGGATTTGTACTTCTGTTCTTTCGGATCTGCTATTTCGCAAGTACCGAGTATTACTTGTACTGCGGCTCAAATCAGCTCCTATGCGTTTTCTTGTCATTTTTCGTTAGAAACTTTTCGTTTGTAACTACAACAGGAATGAATGAATTTCCTACAACGTGTATGTAGCAAGTGTGGAGTATACTCCATACTCCAAATTTTACATTTTTATATACATATATAACCATTCCTTTTTTTTATACTCGCACACAAATCGATATAACTATTTTTTCCCCTAACCGCGAGAACTACCGCTATGCCTTGCAGCCTGTATACGTGCAAACATAAGTCCCGCTTAGCCGCTGTATACAGACACAGTTGCGAGCTCATGTGACAAAAGACCGGCACAAAGCAAACGATCAAAAGTAGCTGTGATGTATACCCTCGGTTGGCAGGCACTATGTAGGGTATATACGCCACATAGGGTATATACATAGGGTATGCTGAAGGGTCACGTTGAGGGAAAAGTCGGAATATATTAAACTGGTGAAACTTTGTGTTCCGCGTCATTTTATTCCATATCCGAACATAAGAGATTCCGTTTCAATTCCGTTTCGGTTCAAAGGACAAATCTTATTTCTTCTTGTTCGGGAAAATTAATTTATGATCTTTTTGTCTGAACTCTTGTCCCAATAGTTTCGCCTAGCAGACCAAAGTTCCAGTTCCACTGTTACGGAAAATCGCGCAAATTCTTAACTTTGCGTTCCATTTTTCGCGTGACGTTTTGATGTGATGTTTTATTCCATTTTTGGTTTTATATTTGAATTCCAAAGTGGTTCAAGCGTTTTAAGTCGTGATTGGGATTTCATTCCAATTCCAAAGCATCCCAGGCCATTCATTATCTATTTCGGCACCGTTTCAAGTTATCCCAACTCGTGTTCGTGGACTGCTATTTTGTTTAAATCAAGGCGTTCCAAGCCGTTCTTTGAGTTTTTTGGGAGCGTTTCAAGTTATCCAAAACGTTCATTGGGTTTTTTGTCTGCGTTCCAAGCTATCCCAAAGGTTCCGACTCGTGTTTGTGAATTGTATTTAATTTCAAGGCGTTCCATGCCGTTCCTTCGGTTTTTGGCAGCGTTTCTGGATTTCCCAAACTGTGCTTTGTGGCTTTTACCAATTTCCAAGCCGTGCCAAACGAGTTCACTACTATTATAACAGCCATTCTGTGGGCGATAAAGTGGCTAAATGCACTGCTGCCACGCGTAAATCTTTGATTTTTTCTCCAAGTCCGCATCAGAGGAGTACCAGCCCTACTACTTCTCCTTCCAGAGCGCTTCAAACCCTATCTCGTCCTTTCACTTTCAATTCCGCGCCCTTAAGCACAACTTCACAGCGGGCCACGTCGGGAAGTCAAAAAAAGGTCAAGCTACAGGTACAGCCTTCACAGATTCTGGTAACCGCTCCAGGAGTCACTCGGTCCGAATTCAAAAGGCCTTTATTTGCTTCCACCATGGCATTGCAGAAGTTTATCTCGATCGGCGATAAACTAATTCAGTTTAAAGTTGACACCCAAGTCACTTCATTGTCTGACATCAGAGTATTTATGCTCCAAGTCCGTCGTGATCGAGTTCGAGCGTTGTGGAAGAGTGTCGATCAGGAGTATGAGAAATGCAAGGCACTGCCAGATAATAAAGACGGTAGCTCTGAAGTTTACGAACGATGCACGGCGCAATTAAGCGCGCTTATTCATGAATCTTCTGTGCCAGCTCGTATTGTTCGTATTTTTCTGTTCCATCAAATGGCCGAAAACACCCTTTCACTGTGGGAGCAATCTCTTGGAGATAAGACTGCCATTTCAGAGTGGCAAACGATGAACGATTTCCTCACTGAGCGGTTTCGTACACTCGAAGCGGTTGAAAATTCAACTGCAATGGCTATTTCGGTTCCCACATCCAATCCTTCCAGTCACCCGAAAGGCTAATACATTTAAAGCCAAGGTGACCACCAAACCCAAGTCCTGTGATCTCTGTATGAAGGAGAATCCCCCGGTGCGTCGATGTTCCTGCTTCCTTCAGATGCCGATGCCAGAGAGGGTGGCATACATAAAGAAAAAGTCCCTGTGTCTGAACTGTTTCGCAGGATGGCATCAAGTAAAAGATTGCCCGAGTCAACATAACTGCTCCACATGCAAGGGTCGTCACAATACGCTCTTGCATAAAGACGCCCGACTGGAGAATAGTCCAACGCCGGTCCCAGCGCCGTCCAGTTCTCACAATATTGTCCGGACATACTTTACCTCTAAGGCAAGGTCCTCACGAGATAAGTTGCTAGGTACAGCCATCGTGGACTTTTGGCACAAGGGCACTTTTTATCCTTCGCGGGCGTTATTAGACCCGGCTTCGGAAGCCAATTTTAAATCCGAACGAAGCTCATGAAGTTACCATTCCAAACAGTCAGGACCAAGGTGACAGGCATTAACGGAAAGGTCAATAGGACCTTGAAGGTCTGTCACATAAGCATTCGGTCATCGCATGGACCTCCAGTCTAGACAGAAGCTTGTGTCCTATCCCAAGATGCCGATGATTTGCCTCCATGTACGATAGCGGACACTGGAAGTAATGCCCAATATTCCGCTAGCTGACCCCTCCTTTACATTAAAGGCGAAGATCGATCTGCTTCTTGGTATACCAGCGGTGACCATTTCCGGTATTGATGTCATACCAGCGGTGACCCTTTCCAGCATCTAGACCGAAATGTGCGGTTCTTTACTGGCACAAAAGACGAGATTCGGTTGGGTCCCCGTTAGTTCGTATGCCACGTTCACCGAGAGGGTCGCTTTAAGCAGAGAGAGAGCACTTGAAACTCTTCTCACAATGTTTTAGGAGATGGAGGATCTACCGGTCAAAGCGGTAGATTCTGATTCATTTTTCGAGGTCAATTTTCAGAAGACCACAAGGAGGGATGTTTCGGGGATATACATGGTCTCACTTCCGTTTCGAGACACAAGCAACATCAACCTCGGTCACTCCAGACCAGGTGCAATGGCTCAGCTCCCAAAAAACGATGGTCGTCTCCTAAAAAAATATAAGCAAAACTGAGTATGACGCCGTCATCCAAGAGTATTTGGACTTGGGCCACATGCGTCAGGTGCTATTTGACGGCAGTAATAACAACTTTTATTTGCAACACCCTGCAGTTTTTAAGCCCGACAGTACCACAACGAAGGTACTGGTAGTGATTCGATTCTGACAGCGGTGAGAAGCACACGTGTCAAGTAATTAAGTGCTTAACAATCGGTGTTTCTGAAGTTTCTTTTCTACAATTAATTATTTTTTGAGTGTTTAATACAAATACTAACTGCCATAGAGGTAGCAGCTCGTAATTATGATTGAGCATAATGCTCTCGACGATATGGACGTCAATTCTAATGATATGGACCTAGAAAAAATACTAGGTAACTCCAGAAAAAGAAAAAGTGTTTACTCTCCCACAAAGCATGAAAAAAAAAATTCGCGCACTAACTACTACGAATTATTAGACATCGATTCGCAACGGTGCGACGAAGAAGTGATTGAAAGCTTTACGCAGCATGTGCAATTACAAGCAGGTCTCAATAAAAGACTAAGTGCACAAAGCAAAAACTGCGATATAATAACAACAACAGCTTCAACAGATGAGCCCATACCATCACCGTCAACATCCAAAGCTGCAAAAAACACCTCAACTATAACGGCGAGTAAGGGCCCAATGCAGAAAATATTAAAAAGTCCAACAAAAACAACAACAAACATATACCCCCAATAAATGTGTTTAACATTGAAGCAAAACAAATAATAAAATTAATTAAAACTGGTTTCAAAATTACACAATTCACTATCAGAGAACTAAACCAAAACAAAACTGCCGTTTTCTTGACAAACCTGAACGATTACCAAAAAGTACGTGGTCACCTGGAAAAATTCAACGCTCAATTTTTGTCCTATACACCTAGGAGTCTCAAAACCAAAACATACCTAATGAAAGGCCTAAGTGGGGATTCAGACGTACAGGAAATTTTCAGTGATTTAAAAAGTTTTGAATCAGAAGCTCTAAAATTCTTACAAGTAAAACCCTTCAACACAAAATCCTCTGTGGAACGGAAAATTGTCTTACCTATGTTTTTGGTTCAAATAAGCGCCGAAAGCAGCGCAAACGCTTTAAAAGCAATTAAAGCGATACAACATCATTGCATTAAATGGGAACCACTGTGCCGAGCGGAGACTCCCCAATGTAAAAAGTGTCAACGTATTTTTCACAGTTCTGCTAACGGTAACCTTCCATCCAGATGTGTAAAATGTGGTGCCCATCACGGCATCGCACCCTGCCCCATCCTTTAAAACTCTGAGTGTAACAAGGAGGAACTGTTCTGTGTACTCTGCAAGAAGAGTGGCCACCCGACCTCGTATAAAGGATGCGAGCGATACAAAGAACTCCAACAGGGGAACAGGGATCAAAAAAGACAAACACCATTAACCCAAAAATATTCCACTAAGCTAATTAACCCTAATATAAGGTGGAGGCGTCGCAATACTAATAAAAAATAGTATAAAATATCAGAGACAATATAATCACAATCAAACCTTTTCTCCTACATTGAGGCATGTGTGGTAAAGCTTTATTTACAGTCTAATAAATGCATATTTCTGGTTGCCGTATACTGTCCTTCAGGAAATGAAAGCGGTTCATTTCAAAACGAACTTAACATTTTATTTGAAACATTTAAGCCTGACAACACTAGCCATCACTATATTATAGCTGGTGACATGAACTGTAAACATACAAATTGGGGTAATTCATGCTGCAATCCAAAGGGTAACTCTCTTCAAAACTTCTTGTGTCGCAACGAAATTAGATATCGTTGTAATTTATATGCCTCCCAAACACCATCTTTCGAAAGCTCAAACTCCTTCTTAGATATTTGCCTGTCAGATCATAACTTAATGATACACAAAACTAATGAATCTGTGAACTGCTTAGAATGCTTGGACTTTGATAGTGACCACCGTGCAATTGTAATAAACGTATCTTGCCAGGGTAGAGACGATTTTTTTCTTCTTTCTGAACCACTACAATTATTAAAACGCGATTTTAAAAGAACCAATTGGGTCTCATTTAAGAATAAATATTCGTCCTTGCTTCAAAGAGAAAAACATGTTAGAAAACATCCTCACAACGGCAATCAATAAAAGTGTGCCAAAATACAAGAATACACATACACTAGACATACTCACTAAAAGTAGCGTTATCAAAAAACTACAAAAAGAAAAAAGCAAAGTCCTAACACTTATAAAAAAACACAATCGGCTAGAACAAATAGTTCCACTCTCTACTCTACAACTAGCAAAAACCAAGTTAAAACTTATGAAGAAATTATGACTGAAAACATAATATTGCACTACAACAAGATGGTGGAGTCTCAGCTTCTTAACTTAACTCCTTCTGATCCACTTAAATTTCCAACAATTAAAAAATGTGTTCTTAAAGGTATCAGCCATCCTTTAGATCACATAACCATACCAGACACTCGATTTTAGAAATCTCCTGCTAACCCCGATTTCCTTTACAAAGACCCTGCTTCAAACAATTTAGTGCTGGAAAATGAGCAGGCCATTCTCAACTTTATACGTCATTTTTTTGAATTGGTCCACTCTGAAAAACAGAGTGCAGGGACCAATTCTGTCCATAGCAATGTAGAGTATCAATCAATATTCAATCAATTTTTAGATATTAAAAATAGATTTGACAACTTACAATCTACACTTATTGACTTTAGCGAGAACAAAAGAGCTAGTTGCCTAACCAAAAGCCAGACTGAAGACTATTTTATTACAAGCAATGAACTAATTCATTCTCTATTACATCGTCTCCCATGTTACTTTCGCTTACACCATCTTCTTGTCCCTTTTTATGCTCTTCTTTTCAGATTGAAGTACCCAGCACAAGCCCTGGTGTACCTCAATCTATCCCTCACGGGAACTCAGATCAATCACAGGATCATGCTGGCTCTCAATCACTTGCGGAACCCAATGCTCCTCCGCCTCCACTAACTGTAGTGTCTCATCGCAAAGAATTATTTATCTCTAGGCTTGCTCCAGACACTTCTGAGTCGTCTGTGGCCGCTTACATTGGTAATATATGCCCTGCTAAAGTTTTAATTCAAAAGATTAAGTTTTCTAGGCCTCGCGAAATCTCCTCTTTTAAAATTACAGTACCCAATGAGTATTTCTCAGCTATGGTTGACACTAATTTCTGGCCAGAGGGCATAGTTGTACACGAGGTTGCGCCCAATAAGCACTCCCGTCCGTTGCCTGTCCACCTTCCTAATTTATCTTCTGCTTCAAAAAACTAATAACGTCTAGTCTTTGCATCCATTATCAAAATGCAAGAGGACTTCTTACCAAGCTCTCGAACCTGTTCTGTGATAGCCAAACCTTTTCGGCTGACATATTAGCTTTCTCTGAAACTTGGCTTAACTCCCCTGTTTTTGATAATGAAATTCTTTCTAATAACTTTATTTCTTATAGGCTTGATCGTGTTGGTCGTCGTGGCGGTGGAGTACTTATTGCTGTTAACTCGAATCTGTGTTCAAGTGTTGTGCCGATTGATCTGCCCTTAGGTGTTGAGTTTATTTGCGTCGAAGTTACATTTATTTTATTTATTTATTTATTTATTTATTTACGTCAACTAACACAGCAGTCGACGAAAAAGCTTAAGCTAAAGACAGATAGTAATTAAATGAAGAAGGTAGCTTAGCTTTATACACAACTAAACATCCCCGGCCCGGTGGAGGTGTTTTATTTGCACAAGGTGCCAGCTATGCCCTGATTCACAGCCAATGTGGCCAGGGATGAGTTGCAGCCAATCCAAGTCCAGAATATTTTCATTGGTTTCGCTGTAGATGATTAAAAAGTATAGCGCGAAGAGAAGTGACAGAAAGATGAGGAGAGATAAGGTGAGAAAGGTTGTTAAAAGATTGGCAAAGAACACGAAGAGGTTCGTGAAGAGAGTAGTTAGTCAGACATCTACTAAGGTGAATAGGAAAAAAGTTTCTGGTCCGACGTGAGGGAACACAAAAATACAGCGTATCTAGTAAATTGGTAGAAATGACTTCGCCGTTGACTAGTTTATGGAGAAAGAGAATGTCAAAAACAAGCCTACGGTTATAAAGTTCAAGTACATGTTCCATTGTGTACCATCGTTCAAAGACTTAGGCGTTATGTTTGACCCAAAACTTTCATTTAATGCTCATATTTCTTCTATTGTCAATAGAGCATGCAGCCTTCTTGGCTTCATTAAACGTTGGGCCAAAGAATTTGATGATCCCTATGTAACAAAGGTTTTATAAACTTCGTTAGTTCGCCCTACTCTAGAATATTGCTCGCCAGTGTGGAATCCGCAATATGATGTTAACCAGCGTAGTATTGAATCGGTACAGAAGCAATTCCTTAAGTTTGCGTTACGCGGTCTTAATTGGGACCCGAGTCTTCGCCTACCTTCTTATTCTAGCAGACTTCTTCTTATTAATCTTCCTTCACTTTACAACCGTAGGCTCGTTTTTGGCATTCTCTTTCTCCATAAACTAGTCAACGGCGAAGTCATTTCTACTAACGTCACGTCGGACCAGAAACTTTTTTCCTATTTACCTTAGTAGATGTCTGACTAACTACTCTCTTCACGAACCTTTAGCCAATCATTTAACAAACTTTCTCACCTAATTTCTCCTCATCTTTCTGTCACTTCTCTTCGCGCTATACTTTTTAACCATCTACAGCGAAACCAATGAAAATATTTTGGACTTGGTTTGGCTGCAACTCATCCCTGACCACATTGGCTGTGACTCGGGGCATAGTTGGCACCTTATGCAAATAAAACACCTCCATCGGGTCGGGGATGTTTAGTTGTGTATATAGATAAGCTATCTTTTTCAATTAATTTCTATCTGTCTTTAGCATAAGCTTTTTCGTCGACTGCTGTGTTAGTTGACATAAATAAATAAATAAATAAATAAATAAATAAATAAATAAATAAATAAATAAATAAAAATTGCAATATTCGTTAACTTAAAGCCTTCAGACTTTAAACCTCATCAGGAATCGATGAAATCCCAAACATAATTCTGAAACATATACTAAAAGTCCTTCTTCTTGAATATTGTTCAATTTTTAACAACATGTTAAATAACGCATATTACTCCCCATTTTGGAAAACTGCTAAACTAGTAGTCATACCAAAGAAAAAGGTAGACGAGAACGAAATAAATAACCTACGACCTATTAGTCTACTCCCTAATATAAACAATATATTTGAGATACTAGTTAATTTAAACATACATAAAATTTGTGCCAAAAACAAAATCGTATGCAATAAACAGTTCGGATTTAAATCTAATCACTCAACCCTTCATGCTATGAACCTCTTAACATCTGAAATCAACTGGAATTGGAACAAAAAGCATGTTTTTGGCGCTTGTTTTGTTGATCTTGAAAAAGCATTTGACACGGTTTGGATTAAAGGACTAATTGCAAAATTAATGAGATTCAAATTCCCTTTACACCTTCTAATGTCAATATATAATATGATCTCATTTCGGAAGTTTGTGGTTTATTTAAATGGCACAACTAGTAGTTCACAGTTTAAAGCAATCAATGGTTTGCAACAGGGCACCGTAAATGCACCTACGTTGTTTACTATCTTTATACACGATTTACTTGAAAAAATTGAAAATATTATAGCATACGCTGATGATATTGTTATCTACAATGCAGACAAAACAATAGCCAATATTAACAAAAACCTACAAAAAAGCTTCAATTCACTAGAAGAATTTACACTAAACTGGCATCTTAAAATAAATATTAGTAAATGCGAAAGTATTCTTTTCCGACCTCCAATTAACAAATGCAATCCTAATGTCAGCAAAAATTGGAAAAGATTCCAAGTTGTCTATAACATGTTCAACGAACCCATTCCTCTCGCTAATAAGGTGAAATACTTGGGGGTACATTTTGACAAGTTCCTTTACTTTAATGATAACATCAATCTACAACTCTCCAAGGCAAGGAGCGCATATCAACTGTACAGAAAGTTCTTTAGCTCCAAAATACTCAGTAAAAAAAGTGAAAGTCTTGCTATATAAAGTTGTTATCAGGCCCATAATAACGTACGGTTGCCCAATATGGTACTTAATTTCACCATCATAAATGGAAAGAATTAGAATGTTTGAACGAAAGATTCTCAGAGCTTGCGCCTCATTATATAGAACTCCAGCCAGTAACTGGATAAGATTTTATTCCAATAATAAGCTTTATAACGCTGCAAGTATAATAAGGATTGATAATTAAATTAAAAATTTAATTAGGAGGCACATCTGCCGCTGTCTGGAGAGCTCTAACGATCTTATTAAAGCACCATTCTATGAAGATGATCTCTACTTAGAGCAAGCAATATGTAACCCCGGTCTTAAAATTTTTCTTCTCTTCTTTTATCTTAAACTACCCTAATTACGCATATTTTTTCCTTACTTTTTGTTGCGATCGATTTTGGTTTCATTACACTAATTTAGCTTTTAAGTATATATACAAAAACATATATTTCTGCCGAGAGCTCGATGAGAGACTAGCATACTGTTATTGATTAAGTCAACATAACTCAATTAACCAATAAATGATCTAAAAAAAAAAAAAAAAGGTACTGGTAGTCTTCAATGCCTCTAGCAAATCCACAAACGGAGTACAGGATACCTACATCAAATAAAACAAACAGCCAAAATAAGCAGTCTCAAAATTCAGAACAGCACAGGGAACGTAGATCAAATAGAACAAATAGGCAGACAGAACAAGCCGATAGTTCGAGGCGTAGAGCGATCAGTAGAAGGAACTCAGAGTATAGGCAAGTTGAGCAGTCTCAAAACTCAGAAGGGCATAGGGTAAAACGATCAATTGCAGAGCGTAGGATTATTGAGCGGGCGCGAAACCCATCGACACGACGAAGTGCTCGGATTGCAATCCAGCAGGCAAATAGGGACGCTTTTGAAAAGCCAGCGGGTTAGTCAGCATAGAAGGGGTAATGCGTTACGGAATAGACAGAACCGTGCGAATAATCCTAGGGATCCTAGTAATCCAACACGTCGACCTAATTTCTAATTTCTAATGGATAAATTTAATAGAATTGTAAAGCTAGGCCCCAGCCAAATTTGTTATAATTGTAAGGCTGTCTGATTCCCCCCTAAAGTCAAGTTAAAATCTCGCGACTTCTTAAAAAATAATTATCAGCTTAGCGACTCGATTTTTGAAATTGCCATTCAGTTTCCTCCTACTGATGGCAATTTGACATTGTGCTCGACTTGTTTTGTCCATATTTCAAAAAATACCCTTCCCAAATTTGCCATGTCACATGGCTTAGAATTTACAACACTTCCAGAATGTCTATTAGATTGGCCAATTGTAGAGGACCATGTCATTTCTCCTCCTCTTCCTTTTATGATAATAAGGGTAGCAGGCCCCTAGCGTCAAAGCGCAAGTAACGGAGTTGTAGTTAATGTTCCAGTTCCTGTCGGTAACATAGTCACTTCGCTCCCACGAGTATTTAATGAGACCAAGGTTATCGAGCTCCACCTCAATAGACGAATGGAATATGGTCACGATTTCATGGCTGAAACCGTTGGACCCTCTAGAATCGAAAGAGCACTTAGAGTTTTTATACCCTTGCAAAAAGGGTATATTAATTTTGTTTAGAAGTGTGCAACGCATAGAAGGAAGCATGTCCGACCATATAAAGTATACATATTCTTGATCAGCAAGACGAGACGAGTTCAAACAGCCATGTCCGTCCGTCCGTCTGGATCAACGCAAACTCCTCCTAGACCGTAAGAGCTACAGAGCTGAAATTTTGCATGTGGGCTTAAATATATACTGCAGGGGTTGTATATCTCGGATTCTGCCGGATCGGACCACTATATCATATAGCTGCCATACAAACGGCAAAGTCACGAACAGTGACTTTTCTCAATAACTTTGTTATTTTCTGAGCTATTGTCGTGAAATCAAATATTGGTGAGTTTTTTATACCTATAAACAACTGTGCCAAATTTGATCAAGATCGGTGCAAAACAGTGACTTTGATTCCTATACTAAGATTGTAGGCCGTTCTTTCGTAAACATAAGCCTTTTAAGATAAAACGTTTTTCCACTTCGATAGCTATACGTATGGAAAAGTTACCAAAAAAGTTGCAAGGGTATACAAACTTTGACGCGGTCGAAGTTAGCCCTGGCCCTCTGGTTAATATAGAGTTGTACAGAAGGCATAATATCACAATCAATGAGCAAAGGCTTGATTCTTATGAATCCGAAATAGTCCCGTTTTATGTTAGTGAAGAAGATAGTGTATTCGTAGAAGGAATTCTACACCAAAATGAGGTAACCGCTCATTCTGCAAATCAAGATCTTCCTAGAGAGAAAGCCGTGGAACTCAATCCTGGTGGTCAGGAAATAATGCTAGAAAATATTCAGGTAGATGTTACCGGCATACAAAGAATAATTATAGCTCCAGGAGAAGGGCAAAAGCCCTGAGATATGATATTAGTTTCTGATGCCTCATCAGATCCCGGTTAAGGCCCATTTCCGGCGGTTCGCTGGACTTGGACTTTGTTATAGATGAGCTTGGGGCGACCAGGTTTTCCTGTATGCCCTTTTCTGGGTCTTCCAGGTCCACGTCTTTGTAGTACTAGTGCTTCATGGATTTTTTCTTCAATATCGGCATTCTCTTCTTGGGTTTTTTCCACATCGACTGCGCTTTGCACCATTTTGTTGTGGGGTGTATTCCACTGAATGCTCGTGCTTTATATCTGCTGCTTTTAAATACTTATTAAAATCAATATTAGTATATTCGGTTCAATTGATCTAAAAGACTTTCACTCGTTGCAGAGGACGGACGTGTTTTTTTTGCGCTTATCAACTTTTATTTTTTCTCGCGATTAAATACTTTTACATAACTCTTAAATTATCGGTTTAATTAATAATAATTTCAAAATCCGAATTTTATTTTCATTTCGCGAATTTTTGCATTCGCTTTTGTTTGAATTTAAATAAAATCAAAACTTACAACAATACTTGCATTAGCGGTGTTGTTGTTTTGTTTATCTCTTTTGCTTTTGTGTCTTTACCGTGTTAACTAAATCTCGCGCTCTTGCGTACAAATTGTTATTGCATGTGTTCAATTTGACGCGCTCTCCCGCTCTTTTCTATTCTTGATTGATTTGCGCTCTCGTCTATTGCCTACCCGCGACTCTGTGATACGTGTTTTTGTTTTTGTGCTTTCATTTCTTTTTATTCTTTTGTTGTGAAGGCTTACTCTGCACATTAACCCTTGTGTCAGAACTGGTCAGTATATTCTTATACACAGATTTTTTTACCTTTAGAATTTTTATTTTTTATTTTTTGTATTTCCTTTTGTAATTAAATTAAACTTTTTGATAAAATGGTTGTCTGCTCAAAAAATAATTGCATAGTTGTCACTAATGCGGTTGACTCCCATGATTATATTCTTTGTTGGTTGTGTGACAATGCGGTTCACGTTAAGTGTGCAGGTTACACAGGCAGAATCAAGGAGTCTATTGCTAAAGGTGGTGGCTTAAAATATGGATGTGATGCTTGCCGGGAGGTAGAGAATGAGATGCGCTCTTTCATGAGGCTGACTAGAGTAGTTTTGACACTTTAAGGGCAGGTTTTAATAAACTCCAAGCGGAGTTTACTGCGGTGGAGAGTCAGTTCAGAAGTTTATCGCTTATGAATGAGTCTCCGAAACGTAAAAGAACCAGTCCTTGGGGTGTTTCTGTATCTGTAAATCCGACAGCGTCTCTTATCGTCCCCGACCGATCTCATGCACCGTCCACTCCTAATGTACAGCAATTGATATCGTTTAAGAGCCCGGTTGTGAATGCTATTAGTAAGGAATTACCGGTATCACCTGGGAATGATCTCTTAAAAACGATGCCTATTGTAGTGTCCGATGTGTCCGGGCAATTACCCATTCCAATGGAAATTGCCGATAGTTCTAAAAGTATCGAGGGCCCCGTAAACAAGTTGACTGCTGCAGTGGGTGACTTGTCCAACATTACTGCTACGGCTGAAGCTTCGGGACCGCGGCCTCTCGTTCGCATACCACAAAAAAAAAAAAAATTGATTCATAAGCTAAGCTTCTGCTCTCTGACGTGACGGTCGTGGCGGTGGAGTACTCATTGCTGTTAACTCGAATCTGTGTTCAAGTGTTGTGCCGATTGATCTGCCCTTAGGTGTTAAGTTTATTTAGCTTATATATTTCTTGTTCATATATTCCTCCAGCTTCTGATATAACGACCTATATGCACCATGCTGATGCTTTGCAAACTATTTTTAATCGTCTTAAAGATCGCGATTTCCTTATAGTTTTAGGTGATTTCAACTTGCCTAATATTTGTTGGCTTGTTGATGATAATCTATCTTTCTTAATTCGTTCATCTCAACATGTTTTTCTTGATAGCCTATTGGAATGTCCGCTATATCAGTTGAATTCTTTCCTTAACTCTTCTAAAAGAATCCTTGATCTTGCTCCTTATGTGAATGTCTCTACCGTCTCCAGCGCGCCAGACTGGTTCACACGTAGGCTCTCTAATCGCCGTAACATTAAATCGAGATATTTTAAAAGATTTAAAAAAACTGGTTCGCGACTTGACTATGCAAATTACTGTATAGCCAAGTCTCAATTTTGTCTTTTAAACACTCAATGCTACAATAATTATATCGTTCGCTGTAAGGTTGAATTTTATAAGAACCCCAAAAGATTTTACAACTTTGTTAATTCCAAAAGACGCTCTAATGTACTACCTTCCACCTTCAGACTTAATGACCAGACTGCTAATAATGAATCAGATATTGCAGATCTGTTTGCTAAATTCTTTCAGTCGACTTATTCTACTACTGTTTCGGAACCCACACCCTATCCCTTTTCAATCCCACATTTAAATTGTATGTTTTTTCCTAGTATTACTGAAGACTGTATTATCTCTAGCTTGTCATCTATGACGTCTTCCTTCGTTCCCGGTCCTGATAACATACCTAGTTGCATCCTTAAAATGTGTTCGAATTCCCTATCTAAGCCTTTATCTCGGTTATTCTTTATATCGAGTAAGACTTGTACATTTCCCGATATTTGGAAGGAGTCTTTTATTATTCCGCTTTTTAAAAAGGGTAACAAACCAAACTTTCGGCAATACCAAAGCTGTTTGAGAAAATTATTACGTCTTCCCTTCAACACCTATCCAGATCCACTATTTCTCCTTGTCAGCATGGATTCATGAAAGGTCGTTCATCGCTTACTAACCTTTTAGAATTGACTACCCTTGTACACCAAGGCGTCCGAAAAAAGTGTCAAACTGATGTTATTTATACTGACTTTAGTAAAGCATTCGATACGGTTGATCATTCTATGCTTCTCGCAAAACTTAACATCATGGGTCGTATCTTATTGGCAGAACCCAAAAGGTGTCTTTCCGTTCCTCGATATCTGAAACTGTTCGAGTTACGACAGGTGTACCCCAAGCCAGTCATCTGGGCCCACTGTTTTTTACACTGTTTATAAATGATTTGCCTTTGGCCTTGGCTCATTCACGCGTGCTCATGTTTGCGGATGACGTCAAGATTCGTTATAACTATAATGATCCTTCTTTCCAACAGTACTTGCAATCAGATCTCGATGCGTTCTGTGATTGGTGCCACGTTAATAAATTACACCTTAATGCCTCTAAGTGTTCTTTTATGACTTTCCTAGCTCATTTTTTTGTCTCCGTTCCTAGCTCATTACTCTGTTAAGTCTGTTCTGTTAGATTGTGTACCATCGTTCAAAGACTTAGGCGTTATGTTTGACCCAAAACTTTCATTTAATGCTCATATTTCTTCTATTGTCAATAGAGCATGCAGCCTTCTTGGCTTCATTAAACGTTGGGCCAAAGAATTTGATGATCCCTATGTAACAAAGGTTTTATACACTTCGTTAGTTCGCCCTACTCTAGAATATTGCTCGCCAGTGTGGAATCCGCAATATGATGTTCACCAGCGTAGTATTGAATCGGTACAGAAGCAATTCCTTAAGTTTGCGTTACGCGGTCTTAATTGGGACCCGAGTCTTCGCCTACCTTCTTATTCTAGCAGACTTCTTCTTATTAATCTTCCTTCACTTTACAACCGTAGGCTCGTTTTTGGCATTCTCTTTCTCCATAAAATAGTCAACGGCGAAGTCATTTCTACTAACGTCACGTCGGACCAGAAACTTTTTTCCTATTCACCTTAGGAGATGTCTTACTAACTACTCTCTTCACGAACCTTTTCGTGTTCTTTGCCTATCTTTTAACAAACTTTCTCACCTAATTTCTCCTCATCTTTCTGTCACTTCTCTTCGCGCTATACTTTTTAATCATCTACAGCGAAACCAATAATAATATTCTGGACTTGGATTGGCTGCAACTCATCCCTGACCAGATTGGCTGTGACTCGGGGCATAGCTGGCAATAAAACACCTCCATCGGGTCGGGGATGTTTAGTTGTGTATATAGCTAAGCTATCTTTTTCAATTAATTACTATCTGTCTTTAGCTTAAGCTTTTTCGTCGACTGCTGTGTTAGTTGACGTAAATAAATAAATAAATAAATAAAATAAATAAATAAATAGTTTGACCCTGCTATCACATCTGATGATGTAATAGCCTTTATTCGGAAGAAAGTTAAATTTTCTTATTCTCGGGACATTTCGTCCTTTAAAATTAGTGTTTCTGCCAATATCTTCGACACTATATGTCGAGAAGATTTTTGGCCGAAACATGTAATAGTTAAGGAATATACTGTAAAAAAGAAAAATCGGCAACCGATTCGCTTGCCTACAACAACAACTAATACTATTCCTGCCACATCAGCATCTGCAGAACGTTAGAGGACTGAAATCTAAACTTCCCAATCTCTATTTAGATAGTCTTTCTTTTGAGCATAACATTCTAGCTTTCACAGAGACGTGGCTAAAACCTGATAGTGCTGATGCATCGGTTTTTTCCACAAACTTTTCTATTTTCAGACGTGACCGGATTTCTCGCATAGGTGGTGGCGTTCTGATAGCTGTTGATGCTGCTTTATCATCTGAAATGATTCAATTTTCTAGTACCCAGGAGATTGAGTTTGTCGGTGTTAAAGTAAATTTTAAATCTTTTAATGCTTTCATTACTTGTTCCTATATTCCACCATTGTCAGACATGGTGGGATATTTAAATCATTTAGAGGCAATTCAGTTTGTCTCCTCTTTAGTTTCAAGTCAAGACATGCTCATAGTTGTAGGTGATTTTAATTTACCCGCTTTAGCATGGTCACTAACAGATGAATCTACCACGTTGCTGTCTTCTTTGTCACATGACTTTATTGATGGCCTTCTAGGCTTATTTTTATCCCAAGTCAATCCTGTCTTAAATTCTAATGGAAAATCGTTAGATCTTATTTTTGTATTGGATTCTTCTTATTGTGAGGTTTCTAGGATCGAACCATTTGTACTTCGAGAAGACAAATTTCATCCTACATTAAATTTAAAAATTGATTTGCCCTTGCTTTCATCATTACTTGGTTCAAACGAGTTACCTCTAACTAGGTGCTTTCGTAAGACTGATTTTGCCAGCCTTAATGAAAACATTGCTACTACCGATTGGTCTTATCTAATTGTAGTGATATAAACTCAGCTGTTCGTTTTTTCTATGATACTCTGAATTCATCCTTTGATATTTGTGTGCCTCTTGGTAGGCTGGAGCGGCTTAACAAACCTCCCTGGTTCTCTCGTAAGCTATCCAATTTGAAAAATGTGAAGACACGATATTATAAATAGATAATAATAGAATATTTAACAAATAGAAAACAGAAGGTACTTTTTAAGTCTTCTTTTTCCGTTTCCATTCCTGTGACTTCTGGTGTACCTCAAGGTAGTCTTCTTGGCCCTCTGCTCTTCACACTATTTCTTAACGATCTTCCATCAGTCATTGTTCATTCGCGTGTGCTTATGTATGCTGACGATGTCAAGCTTTGTCTTACTTATAAAGATACAGATTCATTTAGTTGGCTACAAGCTGATCTTAAAAACTTTCAATCCTGGTGCCAGTTTAATCTAGTAAATCTTAACACTACCAAATGTAAGGTAATGACTTTTTTTTCGTAACTCTCCTCAACTGGTCACTTATTTTCTAAACAATAGCCCTTTAGAACGTCTAAATAATATGAATGATTTAGGCGTACTTATGGACCATAAGTTAAATTGGAACACCCATATTTCCATCACGGTCGCAAAGGCCATGAGTGTCCTGGGTTTCATTAAAAGATGGTCAAAAGAATTTGATGACCCCTATACAAGTAAAGTTCTTTTTACTTCGCTTGTCCGTCCTATTTTAGAGTATGGATCTTACATTTGGTCACCTCAATATGAGTCGCACCAGATTAGACTCGAATCCGTTCAAAAGCAGTTCTTGCTATTTGCGCTTCGTGGCTTAAACTGGGATCGCAATGTCAATTTGCCTTCGTATTCTAGTAGACTTAACTTGATTAACCTTCCGTCCCTAACTAACCGTAGAATTATGCTTGGTGTCATTTTTATGCACAAGCTCCTAATTGGTGATATCGACTCGCCTCGGTACCATGTAGACGGAGTAGACATCCTTTGATACCTTTATCCCTTAGTCGTTGTTCTTCTAACTATGCTATGCATGAACCTTTTAGGGTCCTCTGCTCTGATTACAACCTTCTATTCCCTGTAATCGACTCAGAGTTTTCTATTAATATGCTTAATAATAGATAGCTATAGTATTATTTGTTTGTCTGTCTTTTCTATTGCGTATTTTGTACACGCGATTCGGTCGGTCGGGTGGGAGGTGTGCAGTTATCTGCTTGGGCTCGCGTGAACAGGCTTTGTCCTGGTGTCGTAGGGGCCACTTGAACGTACTGCGCATAGTATCGTCAACGTCCGCTATTAAAAAAAAAAAAGAGGGCGTCTAACGGTTAGACACGATAGAAGTGAAACCTTCCGTAAAACAAACTGAGAGAGAATGAGACGAAAGCAGCATTAGGAGCGGGATAATTATAGGTTCATTATAATATTGCTATAAAGGTCATGTTTTATTTTCTTCATTTTATTATTATTCATCCTCAATGTTTTCAATTTCAACAAATGATACGAGTGGCTTATGATAGCTAAAATATGATACAAATGCTTCGGTTTCGATGTTGTCAACATATCTTTGAAATACCGCGTCAATTGTTGTTTTTGATCGTGTTGTTGATTCAGTGCGATTGTTACACATTTTTAAACTGAATGTTGTATTGAGAAAGTCAATTAAATTAAAGGGGTCGATCTGACCAATTTTCAATACCCTCTGCAAGGGTATAAAAAGTAAATAAGTAAAGTCTTGTTTTCGCTGAGCAACTTAAACTACTTTCCCATTGGATACCTGTATTATTTCAGCAAAATTTTTCTTGAATAGCACATTGAATAGCACATATCTGATACATACAGTGTGGTCAAATGGTTTGCAGAAAACTTACAGTTGGGTTTAAAAGTTACCGACCCGATTCCATTGAACGCTGTAGTTCCGCCGTTTGTTAGTTTTAACTGCTGCGATTTTTCTGCATACATGTTTGATGACCCAGGCACCATGGCCACAATTAAGTCACATTTTGCCTTAGCATCTTTTTCACCCACTGTGCAGCATTTTGTTTTGTCTTTACACATGTATTGTTCACATATTTTCAAGTTTCAATTCCAATTGAATTTTCCAAGTATCCAAATTTTCTTTGCCTAACGGCTCTATTGTACACTTGCAACTATTATCTATTGTGTTCTCTTTCGCACGTTTTATCTTGTCTTTGCTACACAAACAAAGCCGACCGAAAAGCTACACAAGCACATAAAAATAAACCATCTAAATACATATTTATTCTAAAGGTAGAGCTTTCTACCTACACTAGTCGGCATAAATATTTTGACGAAATTGTATTGTGCCTATTGAAGCTGTCCACCCGTATTACCGTTACCGTTACGCGTATTATTACCGTATTAAATAACGGTGCGAAAATGAATGTCAAAACAAAGAATCTATTATCAGCTATGTGCATGCCAAATTTTAATTTTCTTAGCTTTTGCATTCTCTTTCTGATTATAAGAATGCAAGCGAACTTCAAATTTCTGCGTGGCATAAGTATTTTGACAAAAGTTTCGTGGTTATTATCTCACAAGTTTAAGCAAGAGATACCAACATTTTTTCACAGTTACGCTTCGGTTATCATTAAAATTTTTTTTTTTTGTAAATTATTAATAATTTAAAAACATGGGGAAAACGTCAGAGTTAAGCCTTGTCGTTAGAGCTTCAATCGTAGCGAAGTTTAAAGCTGGGGTTGCGATAAAAGATATTGCAAGTGAATTTAAACTGTCGCGTCAAACAGTACATTATCAAATTAACAAATTCAAAAAGTATAATACTATTGTGGGCAGTAGATGAATTGCCCGATGTCAGAGTGTTTAAGAGATTCGGGTTTTAGTTGCTTTAAATTAATTATAGTTTATTTTATTTCGTAATGTATTTATTGTAGTTGTGTGTATTATTGTTATTATTTATCATCAATGTTCTTTTGATAACTGTCTCACGCTCCTCAACGCTCAGCAACGACTGACTCATACGACAGAAGCGCTAAACTTCCCTTTCTCTCAGAGAGTCAATTAAAATACCGGGATCGAAGAGTAGCAAGAGAGCAAGTGTAACCGTCTCTCCTGCTACACTATTAACAACTTGCCAAGATTGGGTGCTAAACGCTAAACAACGGTGAATGAAGACAGAATCCTTTTGCGGAAATTTAAGAAAAACATTAATTTAAAGCCGCAATCGTCTGCAAATGAATGGAATGGGATGGCCAATAACCGAATCAGTGAACGTACTGTTCGAAGACGTTTGAAAGAAGCAGGTATCAAGACTTACCGAGCGAAGGAAATACCTTACATCACTAAGGTAAATAAGGCGAAAAGATTGGCTTTCGCAAAGGAGCATCATCATAAACCAAAAGAGTTTTGAAGGAGCGTTCTTTGGACAGACGAAAGTTTCTTTGAATATAATTCGTCAAGGCAAAAGGTTTGTATAAGGCTGCCGCTGGAACAACGAAAAAAATAGGCCCGTTTGCCAGACAGTGAGTCATGGTGGGGGTTCTGTGATGTTCTGGGGATGCATTTCACACCAGGGGTTGGGTGACTTGGTTCCCATTGAAGGATCGATGAACCAAGACCAATATTTGAGAATCCTGAATGATCACGTGAGTCATTCATTCTGCAACAGGATAATGCCCCATGCCACAAAAGCAGATTGATCACGAAGCTTTTGAAGGATGTTGGTGTCAATACTCTCGACTGGCCGAATTGCATCTTTGCTTAAAAGCAAAGAGGAAACGATTTCTGAGGTTACTTCCATTTGGAACGAAGTGTCCACGGACATCCTTGAATCTTTAGTGGACTCACTTCCAAGACGGCTGCAAAAAGTTATTGAAGCTAAAGGGGACTACACATTCTATTAAGCGAAACAATATTTCAAGGCCCTTTTATGCTTCAATTGGTATATTATTAATAGAAATTACTCGTCAAAATACTTATGCCATCAGCTGAAAATCAATTTAATTCATATCTTTCTAAATTTCAAAGAAATTATTTTTGTTCAATTATTTTTAAGTTTGTATTACCGAGATGCAAGAAACAAAAAACAAATTATTTAGTTCTACAAAACCAATAAAACGTTATAAGCAAAAACACATCACTTTAATTTCGTCAAAATATTTATGCCGACTAGTGCAGTTAATTCAAAATATATAATATAAGGTGCCAAATATTTCGCTTGCTTCCGACAGTTTTTTTAACTTCGGACTGAATAGTATTTTTAAGCCCTTGCGAAAAGGGTATATTAATTTTGGTCAGAAATGTGAAAGGCATAGAAGGAAGTATCTCCGACCATATAATGTATATATATTATTGATCAGAACGACGAGACGAGTTCAAAAAGCCATGTCCGTCTGTCCGACTGGAATAAAGCGAACTTCTGCTAGATCGTTAAGCTACAGTGTTGAAATTTTGCATGAATAGGGCACAGTTTGTATATCTTGCATATCTTGATTCAGCAGGATCAAACCACCATATTATATAGCTCCCATACAAACAGCAAAGTCAGGATATTTCTCAATAACTTCGCTATTTTCTGAACTATTGTGAAATTTAATACTGGTGAGTTTATTATACCTATTAACGACTGTGCCAAATTTGAATAAGATCGGGTAATTATATCATATAACTCCTATGTGAACGATCGGTCAAAAACAGTGATTCTTATGTATAAATTTGATGCGATTGCTTTTAAAATAATTATTTGTCAGTCTTATAAATCTGTTAATGACTATGGCAAATTTGATTAAGATCGGGTTGACTATATCATAAAGCTCCCATAGGAACAATCGGTGGTACACAGTGACTTTCAAACCGTTCTTTCGCAAACATTAGACTTTTTAGTTAAAGCCTTTTTTTACTTTGATCGCTGTAGTTTAGGAAAGAGTAACTCTTGTAAGGGTATACAAACTTTGACGCGGTCGAAGTTAACCTCGGCTCTGTAGTTACATATAATTCAATACGGTTTTATTTATTAGTGCAAAAATGTAAAAAAAAAAAATTAAAGCTAGCTTATACACTTACTCGGCTAGGAGAAACAAAAACGGATAATACCAAATTATTTATATAAATAAATAGAAATAGTTCCGAAATGCTGAGTTTATTAGACATTGATGTATGTAAATATTAAGAATTATTTCAATATCTTTTAAAATAAATTAAAAAAAATTCCCGAATTAAAACATTAAAAAATGTTACACAGTGGTTTAAAACAATTGTGCCGTTCGAATTATCAGTGACAGAGGATCTTTTAAGGAATTTTAGAATAGTACCTCATGGAAATAAGTTTATGTGAACGACAATTTTTTGGAAAGAAAATATATTTCAAATAAACGCCAAATAATAACTTCTTTGTAGCTTATAAATCTTATTAAAAGAACCAAAAAAAACAATATCAAAAAATCATTTTATTTTAAAATCATAAAAATATCGAAAGAAAAAAATCTTTATAGGAAATGAAGTAAGTAAGTCGTCTCGCCGACTTGGGTATACCATACACCAGGTGAAACAAATATTTAAAATTTCGAAAACCAAATGTATGTCTACTAAATTGTTTCAACATGCCTCATACAATTTGCTATCTCGCTCACTCTACAAACACACGAGCACTCTAGCGCCGCCACTAGCCAACGGCCAATTCTGCCCTTATGGATCGCGTAGCAAAATACGTTCATACGTGTATTTTGTATGTTTCTAGTCCGATTTCAATCAAATTTGGTAGTTTGATAGAAATAGATGAGATTTATTAGTCTGCCAAATTTGATCTCGATGGTCAAAAAATTGCAAGAGCCAATCGGTTCTTTCTAAATTATGGAGGCGGAAGTGGGCGTGGCAACATATTAAAATATATATATTCTGCGCGCATACTAAGCCAATATACATACTAAATTTGGTGAGTTTAGCTTTGTTAGTTTTCGAGAAAATCTGCTTTATTTAATTTTCGGGGGCGGAAATGGGCGTGGCAAAATTTTTAAATAGTCAATATCTGCGCGTCTATTAAGCTAGCTTACATACCAAATTTAATGTCGGTAGCTTTCATAGTTTTTAAGAAAATCAGAGTTATGTAAATTCCTGGGGCGGAAGGGGGCGTGGCAAAAAGTTGGAACAAGTTTTTTTTGCGCGCTAACTAAACAAGTATATAACCCAAATTTGATGTCTCTATCTGTTATACTTTTTAAGAAAAACAGTTTTATGTAAATTCCGGGGGCGGAAGGGGGCGTGGCAAAAATTTGAAACAAACTCGATAAGCGTACATACTACACGAGACTGCATACCAAATTTGGTGGCTCTAGCTCTTATAGTCTCTGAGATCTAGGTGTTCATACGGACGGACGGACGGACGGACGGTAAGACGGACATGGCTAGATCGACTCGGTTTTTGATCCTGATCACGAATATATATATTTCGTGGGGTCCGAGATGCTTCCTTCTGCCTGTTACATACATTTTGGCGACTTTAATATACCATTTCACCCTATGGGTGTATGGTATAAAAATTATATGTGCATATTTAATTTTTGGCGAAATTCTAGCCGATTTCAATGGTTTCAACTAATCTATTTTTGTTTGTTTAGTAATTAATATGATGGCCTTTTGCTTGAATAACCTTGTTTAGGCGACTGTGCATTGAGTCTACTAATTTCTCCAGAGTGGATTTGTTAATTTTTACCCACTCAGCGACCACAGCTTGCTTGAGGTGCACTTTTGAGCAAATTGACGGGCATTTTTTAAACCTTGCCTGATAAAATTATTGAAATGATGTATTCAATAATGTCTGGGCTTGAACGTGGCCATCTAAAACATCAATATTACATGTGTGAGGAAAAAAACTCTTTTGTAGACTTTGGCGCGTGTTTTGGAACGTTGTCCTGTTAAAAAATCATATCGTCAGGATAAAAATTTTCCGAAAAATCAATGAGCTCAATATCAAGAATATACATTTCCGCATTTGTTTTTGCCGGCTGCCGTGCGACGTACACCTGAGAACTTATCTCTGTATGCATAGAAGTAGGCAGCACGTTACGGCTGTTAAACATCTGCTATCAGGGGGTCGCTGTTATGAATGACAATAGGGTATTAAGATAGTGCCTTACTTACTCTTAATTGATTCTGCAATTTAGAGTGTTTTTTTTACAGAATAACTTAGATATATTCCTGACAACATGCTGATGTTGAAACGAGACGACAGTAGAACTATCGTATAGTGTGACTCGGGTAAAGAAAATATATCATATATTCAATTAATCAGTAAAAGATTAAGTTGCCGAACGTAGGGCATCAAAGAAGTTATGACTAATTAACTTACGATAACTTAATTTAGTATAATAAAATAATAATCATCGTGGAAGGAAAAACGAAGCGATGGCCACATCGTATATTACAATAATATTTACCTTCGCATTTTAATAGATTTGTCATACTGAACCTCCAAGAAAAATAATTGAATGTTAAGCAAATCGGAAAACTCGAACATTTCAGGTATCCAACATTTGGGGAAACCAAACAAATCACTGTAAACGAAAAAAGTGAAAGGTTAATTTAGATATACAATATGCGTTCCAAATTCCTTAAAGGGATTTTTATTCGGATGGGATAAAATGTATAGATTTACAATGTTAGAAATTGTCTAAGAGTATGAAATATTTTTAAATAGATATTTCATATACATATATATTTATCATTATTACGATTATATTTTGGGTGTATGTGAAATAAAAAGGGTTCGTAAATATCAAAGATGCGAATAAAAGTGACTTATTTCGATACTGATCAAAGTCTGGCGAGTACAGAAGTTACCGGCAGGAAGGTATCCAAATGGCTTAAAAATGTCCACCGATGCTCAAGTTACTGTAAAAATTGTAATTTTTGAACCAACCCAGATGTTGATTTGAAGTTTTAGATATCATTTCTTAACACATAAAGGGGCTTTTTAGTGTCATAATTGCAGGAAACGTAGACAAAGAGGAGAGTTTCTTATCACACATCCCAAAAAAGGCTCACCCCCGTACCCACAAACTATTCAAAAGATATTGACATCAAGATATTGACAAAAGATATTAGTTCAAGCTGCCCAAGTTTTCCGACCTATTACAAACCTAATAATTTAACATTTGTTACTGTTTAACAACTGATTTCTTGGCATAGGTTTTCGCATACAGAATGGAAGAGTATGAGCGCTGAAAATTGGTTAAAGGGCATCTGTGGCCTCAAGCATACGGTCGAGATGAGTAAAGAATCGATTCAGGATGTCCCAGGATGGAGGTTGGATTTGGGAATTTTGCTCGTACCGATTGATATAAGATGGATATTATAATTCTTTGCCTGACTTTTGGATACGTCTGGGTTCTGTACAAGCTGCCTGTCATGGGTTAAGATAAACAATCGACTACACTGTGCAACGCCACAAAAAAAAACGTCACCGGATCTTTATTTCTAAACATAAGAACATCTATTGAATAGAAAAACCTTTTTGGGTTTTTTCAAAGTTTTAATTTTCTTTACCGGGTAGAAATTTTTTCTTAGCTTATTTTTTAGTTTGTCATTTAGCTAAATACGACTTAAATATCGATTCCTTTTTATGCATACGACCTAAATCATCCTAATTTATTGTGGAAATACATATTGTTAATGCTTAAATAAATTCATTTTTTGAATGTTGTTAGCGTAGATGAGCACTAGTGTATTGTTCGTGTCGTTTAATGTTTGATATTGGAGTTGGGGGCGAACCGAGAGTGTGGGAGTCGCATGGAGCGAATTCGCCCGCTCCGCCTCGTTAGTTAAAAAAAATATGAAGAATAAATAGTCGAAAATTACCCATGAAAGCCAACGCATTCTATGTCTTATTTTTTCTCGAAAATTCACTTCAATTACCGGTCCAGTTAAACATATATAGTTAATTTAATAATCGTAAAAACTTATGATTTTTCTTGGCGCCCGAGCAGAGATCAGTTAAGTGACAGTAAAAATTTAAGCAGTGCAAATAGAATATTAAAGTGACCCGTTAATCTCTTTATATTTTTTTTTGGTGTTGATACATAAATACATATATTTACATATATATAAAAAAAAACTCTTTTTATACATACATGAATACATAAATAACGGTCACTGTAGTTAGTAAATTTGGTAATAAGTCTAATGCCAATTTAATTATTTGAGTGCGTCGCGTCGGAGTGCAAATAAAGCCAATAAATAAATGTGGGACTGGGGTATTGTATTACGAATAAACACAGTCCCGGTTATAGTTTTATATGAGTTTATTTAATGTTAAGATAAGTATTGATTTTTAGTTAATAGTAGATATCATTATAATTAATTGTTTAATGTCTTTCGCGTTTTCGTCGTGTGTACGTCTTACACTTTCGGCTTTTCGTCTTAAAAACTCGTCTTTTCGTCTTTAACTTCGTCTTCTTAATGCGTCTCTGTCTGACCGGCTTTCCAGATTGTCTTCCGCTTTTGCGAGTCAGCTGACTCAACTAGGGCTGGCTGAATAGGATTGCCAGACCATTCCCACAAATCGGCGTATGGTACCCATGGTTTCATATACTCAGCGCAAGTGCTCGTCTGCCTTGGGCCTTCGCTGAATACTGAGTCTTTTGCCACATCGTAGGTGTCGTTGAATTTTACCCTTATGATACGGTATGGACCAAGATATTTCGGCGTTAGCTTTGACCCAGGACCAAGTTGGGTTCTTTTGATGGCAACTAAATCGCCTATCTTATACTTCGATGCTGGTCTTCGTCTTAAGTTGTACCTGTTTTTGTTTTCATCTTGAATTTGTAGAATATGTTGCTTTGCTTCTTTACGTTGTTTATCTCGTTCATCATTAAAGTGTTGAATCATTTCGTCTTCTATCATTTCCTTGATTTTGATATCAGACTTTAATCGCATCTTTGTTCCCGTAAGCAGCTCAAAAGGAGTTGTTTTTATACTTCTACTAAATGTTGAATTGATGACTTGCTGGACATTATTTACAAATTTGTACCATTTTCTTGGATCGTCGCTTGAGAGTTTAGAAAGAACTGCGATGATTGTTGTATTTAGCCTCTCTACTTGGCCGTTCGCTCGAGGAAGTCCCGTCGTGATGAGATGATGTTTTATGCCTTCGCTTTTGCAATACAAGTCAAATTCCTCCGAAGAAAAAGCTGATCCTTTGTCCGATATTATTTGGGATGGATTGCCAAAAACCTTGCTCTGCTCCTGTAGTCGTAAAACTGCATCTTTTGTAGAAGTCGACTTTGTTGGGTACAGCCAACAAAACTTGGTGAAACTATCGATGACTGCCAGGATATGTTTATACTGTTTATGCGTTGATTCCAGAGGTCCTAAAAAATCACTATGGTAGGTCATTAGCGGTTGTTCATCTTTGTATAATGGATGAAGCTCTCCTTTTTGTTTTCCTTGCTTCCGGTTAGTCACGATACATCTTATGCAACAGCTTATACATCTCTTTATTTTCTCTTCCAGATTCGGTATGCAATATTCTTTTCCAATGATCTCTCGTATCTTCTTGATGGAAAAATGACCATGATCGTGGGCTTCTTTTATTAGTTCTCGTTGCATACTAGTTGGTACAACAATAAGTTCGTTGTCCGAGATAAGTTTGTGCAGAACTCCAGCCTTTAAAAAATAGTTATTGTGATTCGTCTTATCTGCCAATACGTCTATAACAGCCTTCAGCTGGTCGTCCTGAGCTTGCAGATGCTTTATTCTGCTATGCATACTGGTTTCGCTGATCATCATCATTGGTACACGACTGAGTGCATCAGCATGGCAAATTCGAGTGCCCGCTCTGTGTTCGACGTCATATTGAAATTCTTGCATTTGGAGAGTCCAACGAGCTACTCGTGTATATAGATCCTTTTTCTGAATAGTTTTAGCTAGAGCATTGCAATCTGTAACAAGTTTGAAGCGTAGTCCTAGTAAATAAACTCGAAATTTCTTTAATGCTTCTACAACAGCTAAGATTTCTAACTCGTAACTGGTGAACTTCTTTTCGGCATCTGTCGTTTTCTTGCTCATGTAATACACTGGATGAAACTGCATGTCTTCTGGCGACTTCTGGAGAAGGACTGCGCCAAATCCGTCGATTGAGGCGTCCATATGAAGCTCCGTTTCGTGTAGCTGATGAAAAATTTTCAAAACTGGCTTTTCTGTAATAAGCTTCTTTAATTTGTTAAACGCAGCTAGCTCTTTCTCACCAAAAATAATCAATGCATCATGTTTTGTCATATCCGTTAGAGGCTTTGCAATCAGAGAAAAATTTAATATAAACTTTCGAAAATATCCAACTAACCCCAAGAAACTCTGTAATTGTTTTAGATTAGACGGGATAGGAAACGATGACACGGCTTGCGTTTTCGATGTGGATGGACTTATACTTTGGTTTTCAATTACGTGTCCTAAATACTCAATTTTCGTTTTAAGGAACTGACATTTTTTGAAATTAATCACAAGCCCATATTCTTCGCAGTGTTTGAGTACTTCTTTTAAATTGGTTACAGCTTCGTCTTCAGTTTTTGCTGGTATTATTATATCGTCAACATATGGTATGGCTATTCCTTTCCTGGAATTCTTTTATACTAAAAGAAACAATTACACAAATATGAACTCGTACAATAATAATAGAAATTATAATAATAATTACCAAAATAAAACCCAAATGATAATACTAACTATAACAATACTAGGAATTACAATAACTATAGTAATAATTATAATCGAGGAAATTATAACAATAGAAATACAAAAACTAATTATGCTACTAAAACACAACAAAATAATAATGTTAGACTTACAAACGTAGAAGAAAATTCGGAAAACTCCGAAAGTCCTCTGATGTAAAAAATCGAACAAATAAAATATATAGTTTAAATTGCAACCTTAATAGCTACATAACTTTAAACTTTGACGATGTAGGGACAATAAAATTACTATTAGACACAGGAGCTGATGTATTACTAATAAAACAAAAAATATAAAGAAAAGACAATACAGTTGACATACATACAAAGACGGACAAAACTTAGTGGAATAGGAAAAGACGTCCTATTTAGAATTGGTAAAACCAAACTAAAAATCAGCAACCCCCCAACGGTACACACCTTCCAAGTAATAGAAAATGATTTCTCCATCCCATGTGACGGAATCCTGGGGCTTGACTTTATAAAAAAATTCAATTGCACACTCAATTATTCCACCATCAAATTGATAATAGATCCATGTAAATCAAGATATAAAATTATAATTAATATAGGGATCAGTCAAAACACACATGTATTCCATATCCCAATCTCAAACAATAATAACATCTTTATCCCTAATCAAGAATTACACCCGGCGGTATTCGTCGCAAACACAATCGCTTCTAAGACTAACCCATACATCCGCATATTAAATACTAACAACACAGACGTGCAAATTACAAATATAAACCTATTAAATGAAAACCTGTCCGATTATGAAATCTTAAAAATAGACAAACAACATGATTCAAAACATAAAACCACAATAATGAACAAACTAGCACCCCATTTTCCCGACTTCGTGAAAGAACCTCTACATAAATGATGCTCAAAATTTGATGATGTATTCGCAATAGAATCTGAACAAATATCCTCCAACAATTTCTATAAACAAAGACTCAAAGACACAACACCAGTCTACACCAAAAATTACAGGATAGCACACAGCCAAAAAAACGAAATCAATAAACAAGTAGACAAATTGATCAATGATGATATTATTGAACCATCAATGTCTGAGTTCAATAGTCCAATCTTATTGGTTCCTAAAAAGTCGCTACCTGGCAGCAATGAAAAACGGTGGAGATTGGTAGTTGATTATAGAAAAATTAACAAAAAACTAGTACCGGATACATTCCCACTATATCTAGGACGCGCTAAATACTTCTCTTTTTTAGACTCAATGTCAGGGTTTCATCAAGTAGAATTAGAAGAAAACTCTCGGGACTTAACATCATTTTCCACAGATAAACCCTCATTCAGATTCAAGCGATTACCATATGGATTAAAAATTGCACCAAAATCGTTTCAAAGAATGATGTCCAACGCATTCACGGGTCTAACACCATCCCAAACATTCCGTTATATGGATGATCTAATTGTAATTGGGTGCTCTGAACTTGTCGAAAGTATAACTTAAAGTTGCACCCTGACAAATGCTCTATCTTCAGACATGAAGTTACTTTTCTAGGACACAAATGCACAAATAAAGGAATTTTACCAGACGAAAGCAAGTTCAAAACGATTCAAGAATACCCGACTCCCAAGAATGGCGACGAAGCCAAAAGATTTGTAGCTTTTTGTAATTACTATCGCAGATTCATTCCAAATTTTGCATATCAGGCACACCTTATCAATAAATTATCAAGGAAAAATGTAGAATTCAACTGGGATGCAAACTGTCAATCAGCTTTCGAATACTTAAAAAACAAATTATTAATCCAATATCCGGACTTCAATATAAAATTCTGTATTACAACTGATGCAAGCAAGATCGCATGTGGAGCCGTCCTCAGCCAAGAATATGATGGACTCGAATTACCCATATCATACGCATCTAAGGCATTTACAAAAGTCGAAAGCAATAAGTCAACAATCGAGCAAGAATTAACAGCAATACATTGGGCAATTCAATTTTTCAAACCATACATATACGGAAAAAAATTCCTAATTAGAACTGACCATCAGCCATTAACATATCTATTTTTCCTAAAAAACCCCTCGTCAAAGCTTACTAGAATAAGGTTAGATTTAGAAGAGTTCGATTTTACTATAGAATACATCAGAGGACAAGAAAATTTCGCAGCAGATGCTCTCTCCAGAATTGAATTTGAAAATATAAAAAAACATAGAAACTAATAAAATACTGAAAGTAGCAACAAGATCAGAAATAAAAAAATTAACACATAAGGAAAACAAAATTAACAATAACAGAATAGAAACACCAAGAATATATGAAATAATAAATCCTAATAAAGCCAATAAATACGCGCAAATTTAATTCAAAAAATGCAAATGTTTTATTACCAAAAATAAAGAAAAACTACTCTCCTTCAACATAGGCGATTTGATCATTAATGGAAGAATAGATCTAGATCAATTCCTTCCAAGGCTTGAAAAAGAAGCAGGTGCTCAAAGAATCTATAAACTGAAGATAGACATGTCAGAAAAACTATTTGGGTCACAAAAATTTAGAAATAGCAGTTCTACCTTAAGTAAAAGTAATAACAAATAAAGAAGAAATAAGAAATACATTAAATAAATATCATA
This sequence comes from Drosophila willistoni, assembly GCF_018902025.1. Taxonomy (NCBI): domain Eukaryota; kingdom Metazoa; phylum Arthropoda; class Insecta; order Diptera; family Drosophilidae; genus Drosophila; species Drosophila willistoni. Next base: position 13,225,788 of record NW_025814047.1, read on the forward strand.
ATGACCCAATAGAGGGAGGTCACTGCGGGGTAAACAGAACGCTAGGAAAAATAAAAAGAGATTTTTTTTGGCTAAAATATGTCTCGAGATGTTGCAACATACATACATCAAAAATTGCGAAAAGTGCAAACTAGCCAAAGTAACCAGACACAACCACTCCCCATTGATCTTAACACCAACCCCTGCAACCACTTTTGACACAATAATAATAGATACAATTGGACCATTACCAAAAACAATGAATGGTAATGAATACGCAGTTACTACAATCTGCGATCTGTTCAAATATCTCATATCAATACCAAACAAAAGTGCAAAGGCATTTGCAAAGGCAATATTGGAAAAATTTATTATAATTTACGGCTCAGTTGAAACAATTCTAACAGACATGGGAACAGAATATATGAATTCAATACTAATAGAACTCTGCAAAAATTTTAACATAACCAAAATTAACTCCACGGCTCACCATCATCAAACTCTTGGAACAGTAGAAAAAAGCCATAGAACTCTCAATGAATACATAAGGTCATATATATCTATTAAAAACGACGATTGGGATGAATATCTAGCATACTTCACATATTGCTTTAACCCCACTCCATCCACCGTACATGGTTATTCACCTTTTGAACTAGTCTTTGCGAAACATCCTAAAACTGTCCCTTTTTCATCAGAGACTGTAGATCCCATCTACAACATTGATGACTTCAATAAAGAAATAAAATTCAAACTGCAAATAGCACAAAATAGAGCAAAACTGCTTTTCGAAAAACTTAAAGCATTACAAAAAGAAACATACGATAAAAACACAAAAAAAAAATAAAAATAAAAATAAACTAACTGAAGGACAAGAAATACTTTTAAAAAATGAGACAGGACATAAATTGGAAAACAAATACACAGACATTGGAAAGCAAATTTAAAAGACAGAGCATACGAGCCCAAACTACTATTAATTCGAACAGCGTGTTTTTTTTTCAGTGCGCAATGTTTAACACATTATATTATCAATACTACTAAATATAGCGCATACCAATGTATTTTGTCTTAAATAGATTTTTATTCTCTTAACGATTGAAAAAAAAGATTTGTTGTATATCCAACAACAACAACAATATGAGTAATTTATTCAAACGGTAGACATAAGAGATAAAAAAAAAATGACCACTATTAATTCGAACGCTGCGTAATATGATTGCATATCGTACTTAATACATTAATTTAATTAATATTATAATTGTGTAATGTCGCCTTTGGCTTGTATTACGCATTGGACCCGTTTTGGCATTGAATTTAACAAATTTTTGCAGTGTTCTTGAGAAATTGAGTCCCACATCTCCTGCAACTTCATTTTTAAGTCAGAAATATTCCTTTGTGGCTCATTTCGAAGCTTGCTCTTCATTAGCCACCAAATATGTTCAATTGGGCTTAGATCTGGGCTGTTTGATGGCCAGTCTAAAACCTCCATTTGATTATATTTCAGCCAATTTTTGGTTCGTTTGGCTGTGTGCGATGAGGCTCCGTCCTGCTGAAAAGTGAATTCACCGCAATCTGTCAGTTTAGGTATTGATGGCAGCAAACTATTTTCTAAAATATTCAAGTATTTTTCGGCATTAAGCGTCCTTTCAATGAAATGCAGCTTTCCCAATCCTTTGGCATACATACATCCCCATACCATAATGCTTGCAGGAAACTTTACTGTTCTTTTAAGGCAGTCTTTATGGTATGTTTCTGCCCTCTTACGGATGACGCGTTTTCTCGAATCGCCGACACAAACATCAAATTTGAATAAATTACTCATATTGTTGTTGTTGTTGGATATAGAACAAATCGTTTTTTCAATCGTTAAGAGAATAAAATTCTCTTTAAGACAAAATACATTGGTATGCGCTATATTTAGTAGTATTGATAATATAATGTGTTAAACATTGCGCACTGAAAAAAAACATGCTGTTCGAATGAATAATGGTTTGGGCTCGTAGGTCCTAATAGTAACATAGTAATAACTGATAGTAAAAATAAAAAGCGAACAGAACACTTAGAAAGAATAAAATTAATATAAATAGGATATAAGAAAAATATAAATATTTTTCTTTTTGAAAAAAAGGAGGTGTAGTATACTTTTGGGATAGCATTAGGCCACATACTTTTAGGGATAGATTATAAGTAATTAGAACCTAAGCATAAGTACCGTTAAGGACATTATCCATAAGACCCCATGCAATTGCTCTCTTATAAATACCGGGCTTGTGGCCCCAATAAATCACACAAAGTCAAACCTTGCCTTCGCCTATTACAACATAATTAATGTCAGTCAGTACACCTAATTAAAAATGAAACAAATTTGTCCATAATGTTTCCACAGTTTATACCATAAGAATTTGACAGAGAGACTGTTTAAGATTAAACATCGTGTTCATCTGAAGCGGCTTCACTTAATCAGATGCACTAAAGAAAATATAATTTAACTGCACTTTTCTCACAAACAACTAACATAGCATATGACTAGAATTAAAATCAGCCACACGCGTTGTGGAAAAACACTTGTCCTTGCCCATCGAATCCATGAGTTATTGGTTTTTAAAAATAATTGTCCGCAAATTGCGAAGTTGCTGGGCTTAACGCTCTTCTGTGTTATAAATTTAAAGCGCTACAACCTGAGCTAAGCGTTAAATGCTTGAAACATTCAAGCACTAAGAGGTGCACTAATGAAATGTGCTGCTCATTGTACAGCAAAGACCGCCATTCTCTAATCTATTTTGTAGAAAAACAGGAAAGGGCAAATACTTGTGTAATGGCTCTACCAACACTGTTGGTAACAGCCCTAATACAAGCTAAGAAAATAACTGGAGAGTATGAAACATTAAGCGCTCATCAAAACTCGGTTTTAGCGGGGTTTCAGGTCAATAAATCTAACTAATTTATTTGTAAGATTTTAAATCATAAATCTAGAACTTGGTGGATCTTGATATAGCTAAACCTTTTGTGCTACCTATGATTTAAAATCTTATAAATAATTAAACTAAAACCCAGTTTTGATTAACTTCAAAAAGGTCTAAAGATCTTGTGCTGTGCACTCTAGCTGTCTCTTTGTTTTATTGGTAATTATTGGTTTTTATCTGTATTTAAATTTTCTATATATTTTTATATATTTCTGCCTTTTGTTTCTTTTTGCATAAAAATGGCCTAAAAATCTACCTACTTTCAATCATTCTGATCCTTTTGATGATTAGTATAGAGCAATATCTTATTGTCTCTGATGTAATCTTATTCACTTCAAATGTGTCTAAGCCTGAGCTTGGCTTAATGCGCTGGACTTGCCCATCTTGTGCCAGCCAGCAGCTTGATTTTAGCCGCATGTACAGGGTTCTTCCTTTAAAGTTTCTTTCTTTAAACAAACTGGCCAAACAGCTGTCTAACGAGTGTGACTCTAGCGTACATTTGTTGTCGCAATTCAAGTTTGTTCCCCCTTCTGAGAAGTTGCCCAAGAAATGTACTCTTCAGTTGCCTCATAAGCAATCGTCTGCTCTCTCTATTGCATCTTCTCCTATTTTACTTTCGCCTACACCATCTTCTTGTCCCTCTTTCTTTTCAGATTGAAGTACCCTGTATTAGCACTGGTGTACCTCAATCTATCCGTCCCGGGAACTCTGATCAGAGGATCATGCTGGCTCTCAATCACTTGTGGATTCCAATGCTCCTCCGCCTTGACTAACTGTAGTGCCTCATCGCAAACAATTATTTATGTCTAGGCTTGCTCCTGATACTTCCGAGTCGTCTGTGGCAGCTTACATTGGTAATATATGCCCTGCTAAAGTTTTAATTCAAAAGCTTAAGTTTTCTAGGCCTCGCGAAATATCCTCTTTTAAAATTACTACACCAAATGAGTGTTTCTCAGCTATGGTTGACACTAATTTCTGGCCAGAGGGCCTAGTTGTACAAGAGTTTGCGCCCAAAAGGCACTCCCGTCCGTTGCCTGTCCACCTTCCTAATTTATCTTCTGTTTCAAAAAACTAATAACGTCTAGTATTTGGCGATTCTTTTCCTTGTCTGACCGTTTGCCTGCAAGCCATGTGTGTGTCATTTGCTTGATCTCTGCTAGCTGCTGGTTGCTGGCATTGTCCATTATCATTATCAAAATGTAAGAGGACTTCTTACCAAGCTCTCGAACCTGTTCTGTGATAGCCAAACCTTTTCGGCTGACATATTAGCTTTCTCTGAAACTTGGCTTAACTCCTCTGTTTTGGAGAATGAAATTCTTTCTAATAACTTTATTTCTTATAGGTTTTATCGTGTTGGTCGACGTGGCGGTGGAGTACTCATTGCTGTTAACTCGAATCTGTGTTCAAGTGTTGTGACGATTGATCTGCCCTTAGGTGTTGAGTTTATTTGCGTCGAAGTTACATGTTCCAACTTTAGCTTATATATTTCTTGTTCATATATTCCTCCAGCCTTTGATATCATGACCTATATGCACCATGCTGTTTCTTTGCAAACTATTTTTAATCGTCTTAAAGGTCTTGATTTCTTTATAGTTTTAGGTGATTTTAACTTGCCTAATATTTCTTGGCTTGATGATGATAATCTATCTTTCTTAATTCCTTAATCTCAACATGTTTTTCTTGATAGCCTACTTGAATGTCCGCTATATCAGTTGAATTCTTTCCTTAACTCTTCTAAAAGAATCCTTGATCTTGTTTTTGTCTCTGATCCCACTGTTAGTGCTGTATCCCGAACACAGCCCCTAGTGAAACCTGAAGATCCTTAACACCCTACCATTGAAGTTACTACAATCCCGTTACTAATTCATTTAATAACATCGCAAATTCTCGTCGTAGATGTTTTCGTAAAACAAATTTCAATCTTCTTAATAGCCTTACTTTCTCTTTTGATTGGTCATTTCTATTTGAGTGCTGCGATATAGATCGTGCAGTAAAGTTTTTCTACTCTGCTCTTAATTCTCTAATTGATAAATGCGTTCCTTATGTGAATGTCTCTACCGTCTCCAGCGCGCCAGTCTGGTTCACACGTAGGCTCTCTAATCTCCGTAACATTAAATCGAGATATTTTAAAAGATTTAAAAAAACTGGTTCGCGACTTGACTATGCAAATTACTGTATAGCCAAATCTCAATTTTGTTTTTTAAACACTCAATGCTACAATAATTATATCGTTCGCTGTAAGGTTGAATTTTATAAGAACCCCAAAAGATTTTACAACTTTGGTAACTCCAAAAGACGCTCTAATGTACTACCCTCCACCTTCAGACTTAATGACCAGACTGCTAATAATGATTCAGATATTGCAGATCTGTTTGCCAAATTCTTTCAGTCGACTTATTCTACTACTGTTTCGGATCCCATCCCTTTTCAATCCCACATTTAAATTGTATGTTTTTTCCTGGTATTACTGAAGACTGTATTATCTCTGGCTTATCATCTATGACGTCTTCCTTCGTTCCCGGTCCTGATAATATACCTAGTTGCATCCTTAAAATGTGTTCGAATTCCCTATCTAAGCCTTTATCTCGGTTATTCTTTATGTCGAGTGAGACTTGTAGCTTTCCCGATATTTGGAAGGAGTCTTTTTTTTTTATTATTCCGCTTTTTAAAAAGGGTAGCAAATCGGATGTTTCTAACTACCGTGGCATTGCCAAACTTTCGGCAATACCAAAGCTGTTTGAGAAAATTATTACGTCTTCCCTTCAACACCTATCCAGATCCACTATTTCTCCTTGTCAGCATGGCTTCATGAAAGGTCGTTCGTCGCTTACTAACCTTTTAGAATTGACTACCCTTGTACACCATGGCTTCCGTAAAAAGTGTCAAACTGATGGTATTTATACTGACTTTAGTAAGGCTTTCAATACGGTTGATCATTATATGCTTCTCGCAAAACTTAACATAATGGGTTTTTCCCCGAAACTATTGGCTTGGTTAAAGTCGTATCTTATTGGCAGAACCCAAAAGGTGCCTTTTCGTTGCTCGATATCAAAAACTGTTCGAGTTACGTCAGGTGTACCCCAAGGCAGTCATCTGGGCCCCCTGTTATTTACACTGTTTATAAATGATTTGCCTTTGGCCTTGGCTCATTCACGCGTGCTCATGTTTGCGGATGACGTCAAGATTTGTTATTCCTATAATGATCCTTCTTTCCAACAGTACTTGCAATCAGATCTCGATGCGTTCTGTGATTGGTGCCACGTTAATAAATTACACCTTAATGCCTCTAAGTGTTCTTTTATGACTTTCCTAGCTCATTTTTTTGTCTCCGTTCCTAGCTCATTACTCTGTTAAGTCTTGTAGCAGGAGAGACGGTCACACTTGCTCTCTTGCTACTCTTCGATCCCGGTATTTTTAATTGACTCTCCGAGAGAGAGGAAAGTTTAGCGGGTCTGACGTGTGAGTCAGTCGTTGCTGAGCGTTGAGGAGTGTAAGACAAATATCGAGGAAACATTAATTATATCTAATAAATAATAACCATAATAAATAATAATAAAAACAATTAAGAAATAAATAAACTATTATTAATCTAAAGAAACTAAAACCCGAATTTCCTAAATATTCTGGCATTGGTTAATTTATCTACCGCCCACAATATCAGAAGTGGTGAACTTTAACGCAATGGACATCAACATTGAGGCTCACAATTTGCCAACTTTAAAGAAGTGGTTGGAGCTATTGGACTTGCCTACAACAGGGTCAAAGGCCGAGCTTGTGGCGCGCTTAAACGATGTTCCAGTGGATCGACGAGGAGCTTGTTCCATATCTATTGGAACTGAGACTGTCGAGGAAAGTACAGAAGACGAAAGTAACCGTCAACTATCAGAGACCACAAATGAGAAAGAGGGAGACAACAACACTGATGTCTTGCTAAAAAAATTGTGCGATTTACTGCGTCCACAATTGTTCGACATAGTGGCGCCTCAACGCCAGACAGAAAACGAAACGCACGATTCAGTGCCAACGAGCAACGACAGCGGCAGCGAAAACGAGATGGCAGCAGAACTGATTGGCGCGCAAAACCAGCGTCATGAACCAGTGTTGGTAAATCAACGCTCGGAGGAGGTGTTGGAAAGCGGTTTTTCGTCGGCTGCAAAATTCCAATTAGCAAAAGAAGCGTTGTTGGAATTTAATGGGAACTCGTGTGGAAAGAAATGGGTCACGCAGCTGACAAACATAAGCGGTGTATATGGAATCAAAGGTGTACAAATGCACATGCTTCTAGTCTCCAAGCTTAAAGGACGGGCTCATGAGTGGTTACATGCCAATAGTACGCGCATTTTGGAACCCGTGGGCAACATCTGTGAGCAGCTCGTCGAGTCGTTCGGGAAAACTGTGTCTCAAGCAGATGCCAGGCGCTTATTCGAGTCTCGAATTTGGAGCGCCAATGAGAGTTTCGTCAGTTACATCGATGAGAAGGCCAGGCTGTCAGATGCTATCTGCATCAGCGAAGAGGAGCGAGTAGACAAAGCCATTGAAGGGATTCCTGTGGAGGGACTCCGCATTCAAGCGCAGATTCAAGGATTCAAATGCATTGCAGAATTACGCCGTGCATTTTCAGGCATTCAGCTACTGGTACAGCGAGCAGCAAGAGAAACTACAAAGGATGCGACGACGTAAGATTTGTTAAGATATATTTTAAAACACCAACTAATCCTTACTTGATTACAGCATGCTTCATAGACTCAGGCAGTGATGTTTCACTTATTAAAATCTCATGTTTACCAGAAAAGATACATTTAATTTCACTTAATCATAAATATTATGGATTAAATAAGAGTCCACTTTTGTCATATGGAAAAGTCAAATGTTTTGTTTTCAAAAATTCAATAAAAGTATTCTTTCATTTAATAGTAGTCGATAATGAGTCTATGAGCCATGAAGTAATTTTGGGAAGAGATTTTATGAAAGCTTGTAATATTAAGTTAGACTTAAATGCCTTGAAAATGGTTACGATTGAAAGGAAAGAAGGCGAAAATGAACTTGGAGAGCGGTCGGAGTTTGAGTCCTTGTCATTGCAGACATGCCATACAGATTTCCAAATAGCTAGAAATGTAAATGTTGTGAGAACAGTTGATGAAATAGTTAAAACAAAAAATTGTAAGAATAGAATAGTCACGAAAGAATGTAACCCCAAAAGGGAAGACGAGGAAATTGTTAGTGAAATAGTTAAGAGGGATGATAGCGAGATTGTTAGCGAAATGGTGAATGAAATTGATAGCAAGATTGTTAGTGAAACAGAGAATGGAGATAGAAGCAAAATGGTTACGAAAAGTAGGAATGAAGCTGTTATTGAGTTGGTCAGTGAAAAATTTAGATCTGATAGAAAATGTGAAGAGAGAAAAGAAACTGCTGATGTCCAGTCTCTAAGCGAAGTAGAATTTGAATTATTAAATATCGAGTGTTTCAACACTGGAGTTGATTGCAAAATAGGGAAAGGTTTGAGCAATTGTTTGAGAGATCATATTTGGTAGCACAAAGGCCTGAATTGCCTGATGTAAAATGTGAAATGAAGCTCAACGTGGAAGGGTCGAAGGCATTCAGTTGTGCGCCTAGAAGATTGTCATATTCTGAGAAAGGGAAATTGCAGGCGATGTTAGACGGGTACTTGGAGAAGAAGATCATTCGCCCTAGTGAGTCGGAGTATGCATCACCCATTGTGTTAGTGCCTAAAAAAGCTGGCGAGCTAAGGTTGTGCATTGACTTTAGAAGATTGAACAAAGTTTTGGTTAAAGATAACTACCCTATACCTCTGATAGACGATTTATTAGACAAGCTTGGCGACAAACGATTTTTTTCTAAATTGGATCTAAAAGATGGCTATTTTCACGTGTTCATGGAGGAAAACTCAGTTAAATATACATCTTTCGTCACTCCGTTAGGCCAGTTTGAGTTCCTCAGGATGCCAATGGGTCTGAAAAACTCCTCATCAGTGTTTCAAAGATTTGTTAACAAAATTTTTACAGATATGATTAGAGATAATAAAGTAATAGTGTATCAAGACGATATCATGGTGGCCAGTAGAACTGCCGAAGAGCACCTGGATATACTGAAAGAAGTTTTTAGAAGGATAATCAGAAACAAGCTGGAATTGCGTATAGATAAGTGTGAGTTTTTTCAGTCCAGCATTAGATACTTGGGATTTATCATATCGGAGGAGGGAATTAGAGCCGATGACAAGGGCCTAGAGGCGGTTAAGAACTTTCCCATACCAACAAATGTTCACACAGTAAGAAGTTTCTTGGGATTGGCTTCTTATTTTCGTCGTTTTATTAGAAATTTTTCGTTAATTGCAAAACCACTCTATGACCTATTGAAGAAAGATAGGGTGTTTAAATTTGGAAAGGAAGAGCTAGATTGTTTTTCGTTGCTCAAAGATAAATTAGTAGAATCGCCGGTGTTGGCAATATATAACCACAAGGACGAAGTAGAGCTGCATTGTGATGCGAGCGCGTTAGGCTTTGGGGCAATGTTAATGCAAAGGAAAGAAGACAAAAAACTGCACCCTGTTTTTTATTACTCAAAACGGACGTCTGATGTAGAATCAAAGTACCACAGTTTCGAATTAGAGACCTTGGCAATAGTATATGCAGTCCGCAGGTTCAGAGTGTATTTACAGGGAAGATATTTTAAAGTACTTACAGATTGTAATTCACTGACTCTCACTCTCAATCGAATTGAATTAAGCCCAAGAATTGCGAGATGGGCTCTTGAGCTACAGAATTATGATTATGAAGTAGTGCACAGGGCAGGTAAACAGATGCAACATGTAGATGCGCTTAGTAGATGTACGAACATACTTGTTGTAGATACAAATAGTTTTGAAGACAATCTTGTTATATGCCAGAACAGGGACGAGAAGTTGCAGACAATAAAAAGAAAGTTGGAATTTTCTGAGGATAAATTATTTGAAATGAGAAACGGAATAATTTACAGGAAAACCAATGACGGGAGGTTGTTGTTTTGTGTACCGAGTGAAATGGAAGAGTCAATCCTTTTCAAGTATCATAACGAACTAGGTCATATCGGCAGAGATAAAGTAATGGATGCCATTTCGAAAGCGTATTGGTTTCCTAACATTAAGGAGAAAGTTGTGAAACACATTAGCAATTGCTTAAAGTGTGTTGCGTATTCTCCAAAGTCTGGAAAAGAGGAAGGAATGTTGCACAGTATTCCTAAAGGGAATCGGCCCTTTGAGCTAATTCACATTGATCATTGTGGTCCTATAGCATCAGGCAGAAGCAAAAAGCACTTGTTTGTTATTATTGATGGTTTTACGAAATTCGTCAGACTATATCCAACAAAGACGACGAATACTAAAGAAGCGGTGCTAGCTCTTAAAGACTATTTTAGGGCCTACAGTCGACCCTTTGCCATAGTATCGGATAGAGGAAGCAGTTTCACCTCATCAGAGTTCGAGATGTTTGTAACTCAGAATAACGTTAAGCACATTAAAATTGCCACAGGTTCCCCTCATGGCCAAATTGAGAGGGTAAATCGTACACTGGGACCTATGCTTGCTAAATTATCGGAACCAGAGAAGGGTATATATTGGGATTTGATAGTTGAGAATGTTGAACATTGTTTAAATAACACACTTCATAGGAGCATTAAGCAGTTGCCGAGCAAAATGCTCTTTGGAGTAGAGCAAAAAGGCAAAGTCGCAGATGAGTTAAGAGAAGGACTAGAGCAGTTAGGAATAGTGAATGATCAAAAAAATTTGGATACAATCAGAAAGGATGGGGAAATACATCAGAAGCAAAGCCAGAAGTACAATGAACAGCAGTATAATAGCAAAAGGGTAGCACCCACAGGATACAAGGCAGGGGATTATATTATGGTGAAGAATTTCGATTCAACTATAGGAGCGTCGAAAAAGCTCATTCCAAAACACAAAGGGCCTTATGTGATAGACAAGGTTCTCAAAAATGACCGATTTTTAATTAAGGATGTGGAAGGTTTTCAGCTCAGTCGTAACCCTTATCAAGGTGTTTGGAGTAGCCACAATATAAAACATTGGATAGGTAAAAGAAAAAGTGACTAAAAGTTATGAATTAAGCAAATGAAAATAATGAAAACTGTAATAAACTTTTATGTAATGTATCTTAACTAATTTGCAGTTATAAGATTTCAACTTATTGTAACGTTAATTATGTAAGGATCAGGAGATCTTACGGTCAGGACGGCCGAGTTGTAGCAGGAGAGACGGTCACACTTGCTCTCTTGCTACTCTTCGATCCCGGTATTTTTAATTGACTCTCCGAGAGAGAGGAAAGTTTAGCGGGTCTGACGTGTGAGTCAGTCGTTGCTGAGCGTTGAGGAGTGTAAGACAAATATCGAGGAAACATTAATTATATCTAATAAATAATAACCATAATAAATAATAATAAAAACAATTAAGAAATAAATAAACTATTATTAATCTAAAGAAACTAAAACCCGAATCTCCTAAATATTCTGGCATTGGTTAATTTATCTACCGCCCACAGTCTGTTCTGTTAGATTGTGTACCATCGTTCAAAGACTTAGGCGTTATGTTTGACCCAAAACTTTCATTTAATAATCATATTTCTTCTATTGTCAATAGAGCATGCAGCCTTCTTGGCTTCATTAAACGTTGGGCCAAAGAATTTGATGATCCCTATGTAACAAAGGTTTTATAAACTTCGTTAGTTCGCCCTACTCTAGAATATTGCTCACCAGTGTGGAATCCGCAATATGATGTTCACCAGCGTAGTATTGAATCGGTACAGAAGCAATTCCTTAAGTTTGCGTTACGCGGTCTTAATTGGGACCCAAGTCTTCGCCTACCTTCTTATTCTAGCAGACTTCTTCTTATTAATCTTCCTTCACTTTACAACCGTAGGCTCGTTTTTGGCATTCTCTTTCTCCATAAAATAGTCAACGGCGAAGTCATTTCTACTAACGTCACGTCGGACCAGAAACTTTTTTCCTATTCACCTTAGTAGATGTCTGACTAACTACTCTCTTCACGAACCTTTTCGTGTTCTTTGCCAATCTTTTAACAAACTTTCTCACCTAATTTCTCCTCATCTTTCTGTCACTTCTCTTCGCGCTATACTTTTTAATCATCTACAGCGAAACCAATAATAATATTCTGGACTTGGATTGGATGCAACTCATCCCTGACCAGATTGGCTGTGACTCGGGGAATAGCTGGCAATAAAACACCTCCATCGGGTCGGGGATGTTTAGTTGTGTATATAGCTAAGCTATCTTTTTCAATTAATTTCTATCTGTCTTTAGCATAAGCTTTTTCGTCGACTGCTGTGTTAGTTGACGTAAATAAATAAATAAATAAATAAATAAATAAAATAAATAAATAAATAGTTTGACCCTGCTATCACATCTGATGATGTAATAGCCTTTATTCGGAAGAAAGTTAAATTTTCTTATTCTCGGGACATTTCGTCCTTTAAAATTAGTGTTTCTGCCAATATCTTCGACACTATATGTCGAGAAGATTTTTGGCCGAAACATGTAATAGTTAAGGAATATACTGTAAAAAAGAAAAATCGGCAACCGATTCGCTTGCCTACAACAACAACTAATACTATTCCTGCCACATCAGCATCTGCAGAACGTTAGAGGACTGAAATCTAAACTTCCCAATCTCTATTTAGATAGTCTTTCTTTTGAGCATAACATTCTAGCTTTCACAGAGACGTGGCTAAAACCTGATAGTGCTGATGCATCGGTTTTTTCCACAAACTTTTCTATTTTCAGACGTGACCGGATTTCTCGCATAGGTGGTGGCGTTCTGATAGCTGTTGATGCTGCTTTATCATCTGAAATGATTCAATTTTCTAGTACCCAGGAGATTGAGTTTGTCGGTGTTAAAGTAAATTTTAAATCTTTTAATGCTTTCATTACTTGTTCCTATATTCCACCATTGTCAGACATGGTGGGATATTTAAATCATTTAGAGGCAATTCAGTTTGTCTCCTCTTTAGTTTCCAGTCAAGACATGCTCATAGTTGTAGGTGATTTTAATTTACCCGCTTTAGCATGGTCACTAACAGATGAATCTACCACGTTGCTGTCTTCTTTGTCACATGACTTTATTGATGGCCTTCTAGGCTTATTTTTATCCCAAGTCAATCCTGTCTTAAATTCTAATGGAAAATCGTTAGATCTTATTTTTGTATTGGATTCTTCTTATTGTGAGGTTTCTAGGATCGAACCATTTGTTCTTCGAGAAGACAAATTTCATCCTACATTAAATTTAAAAATTGATTTGCCCTTGCTTTCACCATTACTTGGTTCAAACGAGTTACCTCTAACTAGGTGCTTTCGTAAGACTGATTTTGCCAGCCTTAATGAAAACATTGCTACTACCGATTGGTCTTATCTAATTGTAGTGATATGAACTCAGCTGTTCGTTTTTTCTATGATACTCTGAATTCACTCTTTGATATTTGTGTGCCTCTTGGTAGGCTGGAGCGGCTTAACAAACCTCCCTGGTTCTCTCGTAAGCTATCCAATTTGAAAAATGTGAAGACACGATATTATAAATAGATAATAATAGAATATTTAACAAATAGAAAACAAAAGGTACTTTTTAAGTCTTCTTTTTCCGTTTCCATTCCTGTGACTTCTGGTGTACCTCAAGGTAGTCTTCTTGGCCCTCTGCTCTTCACACTATTTTAATTAACGATCTTCCATCAGTCATTGTTCATTCGCGTGTGCTTATGTATGCTGACGATGTCAAGCTTTGTCTTACTTATAAAGATACAGATTCATTTAGTTGGCTACAAGCTGATCTTAAAAACTTTCAATCCTGGTGCCAGTTTAATCTACTAGATCTTAACACTACCAAATGTAAGGTAATGACTTTTTTTTCGTAACTCTCCTCAACTGGTCACTTATTTTCTAAACAATAGCCCTTTAGAACGTCTAAATAATATGAATGATTTAGGCGTACTTATGGACCATAAGTTAAATTTGAACACCCATATTTCCATCACGGTCGCAAAGGCCATGAGTGTCCTGGGTTTCATTAAAAGATGGTCAAAAGAATTTGATGACCCCTATACAACTAAAGTTCTTTTTACTTCGCTTGTCCGTCCTATTTTAGAGTATGGATCTTACATTTGGTCACCTCAATATGAGACGCACCAGATTAGACTCGAATCCGTTCAAAAGCAGTTCTTGCTATTTGCGCTTCGTGGCTTAAACTGGGATCGCAATGTCAATTTGCCTTCGTATTCTAGTAGACTTCTCTTGATTAACCTTCCGTCCCTAACTAACCGTAGAATTATGCTTGGTGTCATTTTTATGCACAAGCTCTTAATTGGTGATATCGACTCGCCTCGGTACCATGTAGACGGAGTAGACATCCTTTGATACCTTTAACCCTTAGTCGTTGTTCTTCTAACTATGCTATGCATGAACCTTTTAGGGTCCTCTGCTCTGATTACAACCTTCTATTCCCTGTAATCGACTCAGAGTTTTCTATTAATATGCTTAAAACATCTATCCTATCCCATTTAGTTAATAGATAGATATAGTATTATTTGTTTGTCTGTCTTTTCTATTGCGTATTTTGTACACGCGATTCGGTCGGTCGGGTGGGAGGTGTGCAGTTATCTGCTTGGGCTCGCGCGTAACAGGCTTTGTCCTGGTGTCGTAGGGGCCACTTGAACGTACTGCGCATAGTATCGTCAACGTCCGCTATTAAAAAAAAAAAAGAGGGCGTCTAACGGTTAGACACGATAGAAGTGAAACCTTCCGTAAAACAAACTGAGAGAGAATGAGACGAAAGCAGCATTAGGAGCGGGATAATTATAGGTTCATTATAATATTGCTATAAAGGTCATGTTTTATTTTCTTCATTTTATTATTATTCATCCTCAATGTTTTCAATTTCAACAAATGATACGAGTGGCTTATGATAGCTAAAATATGATACAAATGCTTCGGTTTCGATGTTGTCAACATATCTTTGAAATACCGCGTCAATTGTTGTTTTTGATCGTGTTGTTGATTCAGTGCGATTGTTACACAGTTTTAAACTGAATGTTGTATTGAGAAAGTCAATTAAAGGAACCGCTGTGTCCAATGCAAAATTTACGTTAAAATCGCCACTTAAATCATTGGAACTTTATCGTAATCTTTTCTAAGTATCCGCGATACTTCTGGTGTATACTTTATTAAATTTTCATGAATGAATTCCGTGGTGCTATTTATTGATTGATCGGGTGAAATAAGGTACGTTTCATAATTATAACGCCACCCATATATTTCAAATATTGGTCTAACGGTACAATTTTCGATGTTACAATGTTCTACCGAAATACTTGTTGGGGCACAACAACAACATACAACAACTTTGGGATCAATAGGAATAACGGTACTTTTCTATTTACGCAAATTTGGTTTTGAGCTTGTTTCATAATTATAACGCCACTTTCAATTAATGCGTTTTTTTACTACAAATGTCAACAGTTAACAATTTTTTTTTTATGAACAATTAAAATTTGCTTTCCATTTTTAGAAATGACATTAAATATCCTTGTAGGCATCCTTAAAACTAAATTTTTAATTACATCTGGCTCAAACATCCATCCAAGCCCCGTCTATCGCATCTTTCAGTTCTTGTACTGTGTTAAACTGCCGATTTTCCCTGGAAACCTTACGTACTAAGATGCTCCAGAGATTCTCAATCGGATTGAGGTCTGGGGATCCTGCTGTCCAGTTCATAACTGGGATTTCCTTGGAACAAAACCATGACTTCGTCTCCGTGCTCCCTGGAAAGTCCAGTCTCTACCATCATTTTCATTGAAAAATGGGATGAGACAGTTTTCCAACACCTGGATGTAATCTGCACTCTTCATTCGGGGAGATTAAAACTGCAGTTTCTAACAACCAGCCTAGGAAAAAGCTCCTCAAACCATCACATTTCGTCCACCGAAATTGTGCTTGGAAAAAATGTATGGCTCTTTCCTCAGATCATGCCAATATCGTTGAAAACCAGTAGAACCATCCAAGTTCCATTTGTTTTTCATCCGAAAAAATTACCTCTAATTTATATCTTTATTGTAAACACGAATTTGCTGCTTATGCTTACTGATGACCATTGTCTGTTTATATGTTCAACAATTTTGAAATGGTTTGAGGAGCTTTTTCCTAGGCTGGATGTTAGAAACTGCAGTTTTAATCTCCCCGAATGAAGAGTGCAGATTACATCCAGGTGTTGGAAAACTGTCTCATCCCATTTTTCAATGAAAATGATGGTAGAGACTGGACTTTCCAGGGAGCACGGAGACGAAGTCATGGTTTTGTTCCAAGGAAATCCCAGTTATGAACTGGACAGCAGGATCCCCAGACCTCAATCCGATTGAGAATCTCTGGAGCATCTTAGTACGTAAGGTTTCCAGGGAAAATCGGCAGTTTAACACAGTACAAGAACTGAAAGATGCGATAGACGGGGCTTGGATGGATGTTTGAGCCAGATGTAATTAAAAATTTAGTTTTAAGGATGCCTACAAGGATATTTAATGTCATTTCTAAAAATGGAAAGCAAATTTTAATTGTTCATAAAAAAAAAATTGTTAACTGTTGACATTTGTAGTAAAAAAACGCATTAATTGAAAGTGGCGTTATAATTATGAAACAAGCTCAAAACCAAATTTGCGTAAATAGAAAAGTACCGTTATTCCTATTGATCCCAAAGTTGTTGTATGTTGTTATTGTGCCCCAACAAGTATTTCGGTAGAACATTGTAACATCGAAAATTGTACCGTTAGACCAATATTTGAAATATATGGGTGGCGTTATAATTATGAAACGTACCTTATAAATTGCCACAATTAAAACTGTTTTTCCATTGCTCAATCTGGTTTCGCATGCACATATTTCTCCCACTTTAGAGAGCTGAACAGACAGTGATTCTAGTTGCTGTGCATTCATTCATTATATATTTTGTGATACATTTTTATTTACTTTTTATACCCTTGCAGAGGGTGAAAAGGATACGGATTTCCTTGATATTAGGAATAAGTTGTTTTGAAAAAAACAGCAAACATATCGGTTATTGCCTGATCAGTGTTACTTTTTATTTTGAAAGGACAAAAAAAATGGGTGGACAGAATTATGTTTAGAATTCAAAATATTATAAAATTGTTTAGGGTTAGAAAAAAAACAGCCCTGCGATAATTCTTATAGCATTGTGTATTAAGCGCTATGACTTTTGAACCAGCGACTCTATACAGAGGGTAATCTGATGAACGTGTTTTTTTTTAAAACTTCTTATAATATCGAGTCTTCACATTTTTTAAATTGGATAACTCTCGAGGCAGCCATCCCGTTATATCGCGGGATGCTAACCGTATGTAGCTCTTACGGTCTAGGAGGAGATCGCGGCAATCCAGACGGACGGACGGACAGACGGACGGACGGACATGGCTATTTGAAATCTTCTCGTCGTGCTGATCAAGAATATATATTCTTTATATGATCGGAGATGCTTCCTTCTATGCGTTGGACACTTCTGACCAAAATAATATACCCCTTTTGCATGGGTATAAAAATTATAACTAAATTAACATTATTAAATAAACTACCCAAGAACCCTAAGCATTGGCCATCAGAATGCTGACCCAGCGATCGTGGTCACTGCCAAATGCAGTATTAGCTATATTCATTTGACCATATTAACTCCTCCCTCACTAAAGTGGAGGCCGTCCGCGGACTTCTGTAGGTCAAGAGACTTTTGAAGACTTGTCACTAACTTGCGTCTCTGGAGTCTGCGAATGGCCATATCAATGGCGAACCTAATTGCGACTATTCCAATAGTGACACTGCTGCTCAATACAGGGCCCGATATTAGTTTTGAGCGTAGTCCGGTTATATGCAGGAGATTGTCTATGCTCAGTTCGTGGAGGAAAGGCAGGCTTATGTGTTCCCGGTACCTCGTAATGTTGATTTCTGACTCGGCTGACACCATTGGTTTCTTTCTGAGCACATCATACTTGTTGGCAAACGTTGTTTGGTTGATGGTAATCTTGTTCGTGAATGTCACCAGGTAGGTGCCGTTCGCCCTGTTTTTGTTGCCGACTTCGTCTATGATGTCCATGGTGGCGTCGTTGATGATAATCATTCCCTCGTCCACAACTATTAAGGGTTCCAGGTGACCTGATCGGGACAGGCTTGAGTTTCGGCTTGGTGGCCATTTGTGGGCGATCTTTTGCAGAATGTTGTGGGTACCGCCAATTGGCAATCCACGACTGAGAATAGCTCCGTACCACAATCAGCAACTACGTTTCTGTTATTTAAATCTAAAATTATGTTATCCCGTTCTACCGGGTAAAGGCTGATACAGACAGATTCTGGGTGAGGATATTTGATTAAAAAGTACAAAAAGGTTAAAATTTTCAAAAACCTTAATACTACCTACATCTAATAAATCTGACACACTAATATTTGTGAGATTTTTGTTGGTCATTTCGTTGACATCCAAATCATCGAGGATTATTGGGTTCAATAAATTCGCTTTTGCCAAAGTGGTTGTTAGAATTAAATTTTCAAGGTCTGAAATGACCATTCTGTTTTTTGCTAGGATGGTTTCATAAAAGTGTTCGTGATTGACATTTTCTGTTTTACGTATTTGGTTTATAGAGTTTGTTATTGCATTCAGTTTTTCGTGTAATTTGTTGTTGATCTTGACTTGTTTATTTTCTGACTCCATTAATTGCTCTTGTTTAAACTTGATTTGTTCCCAGTCGTCAAAATCAGGAGTTCCAGCCACTACTTTCAAGGCAGTGTTGTGTAATGCTTGTCGCATGTCCGAGGTAGCTGCACTCTTTCCAAACTGTCACGCCTCCGTCCAGTATCTGTATGAATTCTGCTTTGGTATAGTCCGTAATTTTCATGGTCATTGTCGCGTGTATCCTCAGTATTATCGGTATCAGTATTCAGTCCGTTCTGTAATTTCTAATATTATAAAATCTTATTACTCTAATAGTTGTAGAAGTGTGCAAATCTAATTTTAGAAAAACAATTTTAGAGGTTCTATTTTAAATTGTCCTTATGGACCTCCCTCCCGTTTATAAGAACTTTAGCTCCCAGGTCAGCCACTACAATTCCATCCTTGTACAAAGGAGTAAGTTTGTTACCAAGGCGTTTGTTTGATTTTACCAAGACTTTGTCATTGTTTGTTCTGAGCGTCTTTTATCTTTTTGGCAATTTGCAATTCCTGTTCTACCGTAGTTTCATGAACTGCTTCGATTGGTTTTTTGTTCAGGACTAAATGGATTGACCTGTTATACTTTACTGTTGTTAATAGTAGAACATCGATAGTGTCGATAGCCTGAGCTGTTATTTTGTCGCACCGTGCTATCTCAAGTAACGTGCTGTGGAATCCTTCCACTTCACCATTAGATGTACTGTGAAGGGGTGGGGCATTGACAATTTGTATTTCAAACCCATTTAATAGGAGGGACCTTATTGTTTCACAATTTATCGACCTTTCATTATCGCAATATATTGTTTTAACATTAGCAAAGTAATTGACTAACTTTAGAATGGCCGGCTTTACGTCAACTATGGCTCTTGATGCTATGGGTTGGACTATCGCAAATTTAGAAAATCAAATTCAGAAAGAATCTTTTTTCTGTGGAGAAAACGTCGATGTGTAAAAATTCTCCTGCGTAAGCCGGTACTGGTGTGGTACCCAGCTTATGTTTTTTTGGATGCCTGTCATATTTTGCGACATAGCAGATCTTGCAACTGGCTGCAATTTTTGTGGTCAATTTTCCCATGTTTGCGGAAAAATAGTCTTACAAAATTTGTCTCATGTTTTCCTGGGCTGCACGGTGCGTCCTGTTATGTTCTGTCACTACAATTTTTTTTTATTCCGACTTGTCTGGTACATCTGTAACGATCTGTTTGCAATACCAGAATCTTATTGCCGGATATAGTTTAACCAATTTGTGCTGAATGAGAGCAAGGGTTGGAAGTTCGCAATGTATTGCGTTTACCACTTCAGCATTTATTACACCTTGTAGTGTCTGTAAGAGTGGATCAGGGTTTGATGTGCGTATTATGTGCCTGGACTTACTCTGCAAAAGGATGAATGTCCTTACCGAAGGGGACTCTGCTTCCTCAATCACGATCTGATTTCGAAAAAAATTTAAGGGCTTATCGGATACATCAATAGTGTAGGTCAGAGACTCTTCACTATGGCAGGTTGCCCTATCGGATTCTGAATCTGGTGCTTCGAGAGCGCTAATGTTCTGACGCGAAAGGGCGTCTGGTACGAAATTTTCCTTTCCTGGTTTATAAATTATTTTTGCGCCATGTCCATCAATTTATGTTTTCCAGCGTATTAGTTTCGCGTTCGAATTTTTGTCTGATACGGCAAAGGTTAATGACTGATGTTCGGTAAATATGTTTAAGTCTCTTACCCCATAAAGGTAGTTTCTCAAGTTTTTTAGCAATAAGCTCTCTTTCGTTGGTCGCAAAATTTCTTTCGTTATTACGCAATTTTCGGGATATCATGGTAATTGGTCTGCCTTTTTGTGAAAGGACAGCGCCTAGCCCATCACCAGATGCTTCTGTGGTAAGATCGAATGATTGTCGATAATCTGGGTAAGCTAAAAAAAATTCTTCCGATGCTGACATATCTTTTAGCTTGGAGAATGGCTGCAGTTTGTCTGAAGTAAACTCGAATTTTATTTTCCGGGACATCTTTATGCTAACTTTTCCATTTTCGCTCTTTAAAATATGTCAAAGGGGACCTGCGATTTTCGCAAAGTCTCTAATAAAGCAGCGATAATAGCTGGCAAGGCCAAGATATGATCTGAGATCAAAAATGGTACTTGGCATTGGAAAATTTTTGATTGCTTGAACTTTTTCGGGTGAAGTTGTAATACCATCCCTAGATACAATGAATCCCAGATACTCCACACTTTTTTTTAAAAATTTGGATTTTTCCTGTGATACTCGCATCCCCGCGTCCTGAAGGCTTTTAAGGACCCATTCAATGGTCTAACATGATCTTCCTTTGTTTCGGAAAAAAATAATAACATCGTCTATGTAGACGTAGCATGTTCTACATATCTTTTCCCTAAGGACGTCATCGATGGCCCTCTGGAAGATACTGGGAGCATTTTGAGACCGAAGGGAAGTCTGCAGTATTCATACCTCCCATTATTGACAGAAAAAGCCGTTTTCTCCCTGTCTTTTTCTGCTAGTGTTATTTGATGAAATCTCCATTTAAGGTCCAATGTTGTAAAATATAAGGCATTTCCTATGTTTGACAGGATTGTTGAATTCATTGGAATAGGGTACTTGTCATCTGTAGTATTTTGGTTAATTCCCCCTCCCCGCAAAATTCGGGACTTGTCCGTCCCTCTGCCCACAAGTTGCGAGCTCGAGATGGCGACCCTTTTTCCCCCTCCCCGCAAAATTCAGCACTTGTCCGTCCCTCTGCCCACAAGTTCGACGACGATCGCTCGATCGACCCAAAAAAAGTCGTTTATGACCTGTCATAAAACTCGAGACATAAACATTTTCCAAAAAATGACCTTTTTCTCTGCCCAGCCTCTGCCGCTGATGCTCTGGCTCCCAAATTAAATTTCCGTGGCCACCCTTGGTTTAGAGTATACCGGTTCCCCATTTGTTCGAATAGTTGCTACAGTGTTTATGTTATATAGCAGAGCCTCGTCAGGGTCTGCGAACGCTCCTACTCTTTCGTCCACCATCTTGTTGACAGACTTAAGTACAGCAGACGGGACGTCTCATCGTCGATATAAATAAAATTTACTTGTTGACAACGAGTAAAATTAATAAACTCAGATCCATTTTTGGTAATTATGAGGTTGTTTAATTGATTGATAGTTGCTCCGACCTTTTTTAAGAGGTCAAAACCAATTATGCCGTCAAAATCTTCTCGGATATTTGTTAAAAAGAGGTGAGCTCTAATACCGAAAATATGTATTGGACATTTTCCCGTTAACTGTGAGGTCCGATGTATGGATCTGACATTAAATGGTTTTTCTGCGGGGGTGATGAATTTTATTACCGCCATTGGTCGAATATAATTTTTTGAGGCCTCCTTATCGATACAAAAATTAAATTGTTTTTCCTCCTACTGTTCTTGTGATGAACGGTAGAAGGGAGTCTTCCCTAAAGAATTACAAGATTCTTCACAATCTGACAAGTCATCACTAGCTGCCAGAACGCTCGCCTCTGCTTTTGTATCATAGCCTTCTTCTCCAGGGGAATCTTGAGACGTGAAATGAACCTGTTGATTCTTTTTCGACCCGTAACCAGATTTTGTGGACTTGTTTCTCGAATATCTGGTAGGTTGCCTATACTTTAAAGATGAGTCAACCTCCATGGGTTCTGGTGTTGGGGCCTGAGCCCCAGGATTTTGTGGTGGCCTGCCTCTATTATTTGGTTTTCCCTGAACCCTAGTAAAAAAATTTTTTTTTTTTTTTTAAGTTTATTATATATTTGTTGAATTTACTCTTAAATTAGAGCCTAACAACAAGTTTGAGATATTTTTCTTAGTCTAGTACTTAAGATAAATCCTGGGGATATTGCAGGCGGCCCTAATCACTTGTTATTGGGTTGGTCTGTCATTTCTTTTAAGACGAGTTCTATTATTAGTTCGCGTAAGGCAATTGGCAAGAACATTTGGGTGTGCATCCAGTTTTGCAGAATACTTTAGTTGTTGACTACCTATTTCAGATTTTACGCTAGGTATATTTAGATCATTTTGAATGTTGTCGTTTCGTATATACCGCGGGGCTCCCGTGATTGATCTTAAAATCTTCGACTGCGCTCTTTGTATAATATCGACATTGCTGGTACTTGCATTAAGTAAGTCCAGATGGGTTTCAATACGGAGTTGTATTGGAGGACTTTATACTCCAGACGTAAAGGGGACCGAGCATTGATGATCCAATGTAGGCTATTCGCTTTCAGTTTAAGCTGTGACTTTTTTGCTTCGATGTGCTTGCGCCAAGTTAGTCTTTTGTCTAGGTGGATGCCAAGGTAAGTAACATCCACGGCTTGAGGAACTGGTACGTTGTTTAGCTTTTGAGCTGGACAGTTTCTTCTATTAACGGCAAATGTAACATGTTTGCATTTCTGCTCATTGACCCGGATACGCCAGGTTGCTAGCCATTGCTCTACCACCTTGAGGTGTTCCTCTAATTTTGCAGAGGCTTGTATTGGGCATTTGGATCTGCTGAGGATTGCCGTGTCATCGGCAAAAGTGGACGTTGTAAGTCCTAAACTCGTTGGTAAGTCTGCAGTGTACAGCAGGTAGAGCAATGGGCCGAGTACACTGCGTTGCGGTACACCAGCTTTGATTTCAAAATCAGCCGAGACGGAGCCATTACATATTACAGCGAATTTCCTATTGTAAAGGTAAGATTCCATGAGTTTGTGGGTGTACTGTGGCAGTTTTTGCCGGATTTTGAACATCAGACCCTCCAGCCAAACTCTATCGAAAGCCTGGGCAACGTCGAGAAAGACAGCCGCACAGTATTTTTTTAGTTCGAATGCTGTTCGTATTTCGGATGTTATGCGATTGACTTGTTCAATTGTACCATGTTTTTCGCGGAAGCCGAACTGGTGTGAAGGGATTGTGTTCTCCGATGCCAGAAATGAGTTTAGTCGGATCTGCAGGACCTTTTCAAAAAGCTTCGAAAGGCATGGCAGCAAACTAATTGGCCTATAGGATGATGGCTGGGTTTTGTCCTTTCCCACTTTAGGAATCATGATGATAGTGGACTTTTTCCATGTTCTTGGGAAGTAGCCAATTTTTATTATAGCGTTGAACAGTTTGCAGATATATTGTATGGCGATGATAGAGAGTTCTAGGATCATTTTCGGTGTGATTAGGTCATGGCCAGGGGCTTTTTTCGGCTTTATGTGGTTTTTAATCACTGCAGTGATCTCGTCCGATTGGAGTTCCGAGTACTCACTATCCGTTAATGTGCTCGAAGGGGGAAGTACAGATGAGTTTGATGTTGGATTTGGTTGGAAAACCATTTTAAGATGTGTAGCAAATACGGATGCCCTCTCTTCGTCACTGCGGGCCCATCCACCGGTTGGACTCCTTATCGGTGAAATTGTCTCTGTAGGAGCGCTTAAAATTGGGTGGGCTTTCCACAGAGGATGTTTAGTGCTGGTTGGACTGAGCTTTTCTATGTATTTCCTTTGAGCCCAGCTTTCCTCTTGTCTTAACGCCTTGGAGAGGTTGCGATTAGCATGCCTTAGGCGAAGTTTTGCTGCTGGTGAGCGAGTAATCTGCCATTCTCTTCTTAGAAGTCGTTTTACCGTTACTAATTGTTCTATCCGCCGGTTCGTAGGCCTGTCAATAGGTTTGGTGTAAGAAGAGGCATGTGGAGTAGATACTCTTGCTGCAGCTCCCATTATCGACTCAAGTGCAGAGACGCACATATCAATGTCCTCTGCAGCATCCAGTTTCGGCAAACAGTCAATGTGGGCACTCATGTACATTTTAAATTTAAGCCAATTTGTTTTATTGTTTGTAAGCTTATATGGACGATCAAGTACTTGAGGTCTTGTTAATAGTGTGAATAGGCTTTGAGAGTGATCGGAAGTTAAATCTGGCAGTGTATCCGCAGTGATCCGATAACGTGGAATCCTCTTGGTTACTGCGAAATCAATCAAGTCAGGCACTTTCTGTGGATCTGTGGGCCAATAAGTAGGCCTACCCGGTGCGACGCAATCCATTTTATTGAGAGGGTTGACTAATGTGTTGTACAACTGCTTGCCTTTAGGATTTACCAGGCGTTATAGTCCCCTGCTGCAATGAAGCGATCTCCGAGTGTGTTAAAGAAATCGGTAAATTCCTTTTCATTTTTTTCAGATTGAGAAGCGTGGTGGGCAGTACAGGGCAACCAATGTAGTGTTGCCGCAGCTGGTTTGGACGGTTATAGCAGTTGCTGTTGAGGAACGAGTGTTTTATACTGTTTTTGATTAGGAGCCAGGAGCTTTTCCGTCTGGATGGTTTGTTGCGTAGAAGGTATATTTTGGTATTTGAAAATTATTTTTTGATGTTAAATGTGTTTCCGAAATCAGCAAAACGTCGATTGCACTTGAGTCTAGGAATAGATGCAGTTCATTTTTGTGCTTGGAGATGCCGTTAGCATTCCAAAGACATAGACGTAGGGAAGCCATTATTTATTCTCGATAAGCTTCTGGATAAGCAGGTTTTGATTCCGCATCAGTTCGTACATACAGTTTTGCATGAACGTCATATAAGTGGTCATGTTTTGATTGAGTGAGATCAACAGGGCCTCTAAGCCACTTGGTGTTTGCTGGCCAAGCTCTGGTGCGCTAGGTTGCAAATTCTGTAGATGGTGAAGTGACGGGGTCCCTTTCGCGGGTTCCGTCTGTCCAGTTCGGAGCACACTAGCGAAGGATACACTAGGACTGGTTGAAGAAGTTATGTTGGATGATCTTACAGGTTTGGCGAAGAATACCTCCGGTGTAGTTTTGGAGGCGTTGAAGGTGATTTTTGGTCCAGCTGGGGGTTTGCGCCCGTTTAGGTGTGATTTAAGATCCTTGAAGACAGGACATCCTCTGTAGTTGGCCGTGTGGTTCCCTTCACAGGTGCTGCATAGTCTTACATTAGTGCGACGTTGTTTCTGTCCTTGGTGCAAATGCCATCTTCATGATGTTTCGCCGCAGCCAACACACACTGACCTAAGATTGCAATTGTTTGAGGTGTGGTTGTATTCCTGGCAGTTTTTACACTGCGGTGGTTGGCGTCTCTTATGGGGCTCCTCTACGGTGATTCTTCTGTGCAATAGAAGCTGTAGGTTGTAGATCGGGTGCACTTCATTTGGCTTCGACCGCTTTGCATCAGGTTGGAGCTCGATTTTAAAGAGCGGCTGTGCGACTTTGTTCCTGTTGATGATGTTGACAACGGACTTGACCGCAAACCCTTTTTCGACCAACGCGTCTGCTATATTTGAGTAGGGACCGATGGCTCAATCCCCTTTAACACAACCTGGAGCCCTTTACTGATTTTTAGTTGGTAGGTATAGAAGTTGATGTTAGCATTACGGAGGTACTTTTCGATGATGCGGAAATTGTCCTCAGTTTGGGTTTGACATTTAATTTCTTTAATGTTACCCCTATTGAGTGGGGTTACAACAAAGTTATTTGCCACTACTGTTTCTACTAGCTTCGAAATCAGGGAGCAGCAGTTGGCTCCACGGATGTATAAAGGGGGGTGGTCTAGCCGATTTAACTTTATCTACAGCGCCGGCTTGATTGTCTTGCTGATCGGCAAGAATTTTAAAACGATTGCCGCTAAGGGGTGCTACTCGATCATTTGGTTTCGTTATTTTCGGCGTATTGCCACTTTTTTTCTTTTGCGGGCTTAGCTTCCGCCCAGTTATTTTAATAGACGAGAACAAATATTTCGTTTAATAGTGTACATTTTTTTCTGATTCCTGTTATCCCTCCACATGAACAGACGGGAAAAAATATTTCGTTTAATAGTGTACATTTTTTTCTTTTGCAATAGTTGATGTAAAATTTACTTTTTGATTTAAATAAAACAGAGAATGTCCACCTTAATGTATTAGTTTAATAACCACCTCTAATGCTAAGCGATTTATTGAGTTTTTGCACAATCCAAGATTAATTTATTTAAACAACAAAAATCGAATTACATTTAAATTTTTCTGTTGATAAATTTCTCTGCCATCTTGTTGCTGGATTATGGCTGGCGGTATTCTGGTGGAGTTTTTTTTTTTCGTTTGTTGTAGCTGCTTCTCGTCTTCAATTTTTTCTTCGCCGCTTCCGTCACTATGTTGTTGTTTTTTGGTTTTTATTTTTTTCTTTATTTTTGTAGTGATAATTTTTTCACTTTGGGTTTTTTGTTTTTTATTTCAACTCTATTTTTTACTTAGAATTGTTTTTAAGCTTTTGGGCACTTTTTGTTTCCGTTGGGCGCCAGTAATTTAAATGTTAATTTATACTTGTTTAATACAAGCCACAGTTTTGTGCGCTTGGTGTCGGAATTATAACTAAAAAAACAATATTAAATAAACTACCCAAGAACCCGTTATTTATTTTGTCTAGCATGTTACTCTCCCTCTACTCACTAATTTTTTTCCCATTTGCTTCTTTGTATTCGTCTGCGTGTCACAGGCTATTGGGACGCCCGTCCACCCCATGAAGGTGCATTTGGTATTTTAACAATTTTTTTCTCATTTTTGTATACACATATGTGTGTTATTTTTTCCTTTTTGCAGAGGGTATTATAAAATTGGTCCGATGTTTGTAACGCACAGAAGCAGATGTTTCCGACCTCATAACCGACCTGCAAGGATATGCAAACTTCGGCATCGCAGAACTTAGATTCTTTGATATTTTTTACGTGTATTTGATGTCCATTTGTTTTTTTGCCTAGTCCGATGTAGCCAAGTCCGTAGCCATATAATATGTTTGTTTTTGATTTATTACGTCCCTTAAGGTGTGTTTTGTATTGAAGGGAATAACACTTGGTTTTGTCTTGCTCTGTACAATCGAAATTCGGAATGAATGCATGGATTTATTGTTCAAGTCGATTAGCCTAAATACATGATTTTCTTATATGTACACATATTATATATTCATAAGTATGTATGCAGTCGGCATGCATATGTTATGTAAAGTCTGACCACTGGAGCTGCAAAGTGCATGCTCAGCGTTTCCCACGCGCTGTGATCGGCTTGCACATAAGCGGTACTCGCATTACTATAGCAGAAACAGTTTATCCTAAAACAAGTAAAAACAAAAAAGTACCAGTAAAACTCTAAGGGAAAAGTAGTGACAATATAAAAAAGGTAAAACGAATGATCAAAACGACGGCAGCCTGGAGGACGCTCCGACATGTATATATGTATATTGTTATGTGGTCTTTAGCCATACTTTAAGTATTTGTATTTATTTATGTTTTTAACCATAATTAAGTAACTGTTATACCCTTTAAAATATTATGATGGAAGGGTAGTTACGTTACATAGGGCAGTTTGGATTATATCGATATCGATCGATATCTGTTTAATGAAAGACGTTAGTATTTCTTGAATTTATTAAATATTTATTTATTTATATGTAAATAGGCACTAGCACATAAACCAGTGACTAAGGGTTGTCGCACCCAACACATGAATTGGGTAAACTCCGGATTGAGATCACAAAGGTACAGATGGGGGCCAAAGATACACCGATGCACACCCGATGTAGCTAAAATTGGTATCTGATCTTACTAAGAATAATGCATTTCTTTTATAGTACAAATAGCGAGCTCACCAGTGCATAGTTGGACATATTGTTAGGTCAACAAAATACGTCTTTATTGACAAATAGCTAACAATAGCAGCTTAATTAACTAGGTCTTTATTGGTAACTGATGACCATATCAGATCTACTTATGACTGATGAGCCATCGATGTCTATAATCGGGTTACATACTTCTCTTGACATACATTTCCATTTGTTCTGTATTATGATTGTCTTATTGTTATCTTATTTTATTTAATCTAAATACCAATAATATCCAAGTCATATTTAGCTCATATGAAAAACTAAAAAATAACCCCAAATTGAATCTTAATCTTTACTCTTTCGAGTATCCAACAGAGACTCTATCGGAGAGAGACAAATTTTTTTTTTTTCATATAAAAATATTCCTATTTTTCTTTAGATAATATTTATGCTAAAAAATGACTGAAGAATTTGCATATTATTTGCACGAAATAGCGATTTGTGGATGGAAAAATGTAAAGTCGTGACACGGTCATGACTTGGGCTCAAGTGGAACTTGAGTGCCAGCACCGATGTCAGCTGTTCTTCCGGTAATAACGTTTTGCGAAATTAATTAAAATTTCAATTGCTTTGGAAAGATCGCGAGTGCCTTTTCTAGTTAGTCGAGGAAATTTAAAAATTCCGAAAATACAATCGGATTGGCTGCAAGCAATTTAATAATTGAGTGTAAATTAAGATGTTGAGTCCGTCCACTGGTACCTGTTGGGGGTTGCCGGTGGTGGGATCCAACTTATGGGTAGATTTATGTTGATTAGGAGGAGATACGATTAAGTATCTGAATCACCGTCCTTGTGGATCAGCAATATATTAGAAATTATAATTTGTGTTACGGCCAAGTGTCGGAGTTATGCGTCTTTATTGTTTAATTGGTTATACAAAACTGAATATGTTGAAGGATATAAAATAGAACTTAAGTACATAAATGGGAATATGAATCTTAAGCTAAATACATAAATTGGAATATGAATTTAAAACTAAATACATAAGAAGTAAATATGTAAGGCGTATGGTCATGCTACGAGCTCTTGGTCAGACGCTGTGTCAGCGTATTTATGCTTATGTGGAATTCGTCACATCGACGTTGCAGCTGCACAGATTCCTCTAAGACTTAGTGCGAAGGCAGCTCGCTAGATTGTTTGTTAACTTCTCCCCTTCTAAGTTCATTGCCGTCCTCGGTGATGCATGATTCTTGGACGAATCTTTGCAAGATAGCAGCTGACTTCCTCTGGTACCGGCAATGACCAGCTACGACGAGGCTACAGAGCAAGAAGCTTACGAGTACTCCGATCGCGAACCATACCTTGGGGGATCCGTTGGATTTCATATCCTCATTCAGCTCCCTGATGGCGTTTAGGTTGATTTCATTCATTCGCTGTAGCAGAGGTACATTTAACACATGATCGTGTCCCGATATATGTAGCAAAGGGGAAGCCGGAATGCCAGGTACCTTGCTTATAACATGGTCCCGTTTATCATAGCGCTTTTCTCAAACGTTATAAGATGGGTTCCGTTGGTGTGTAACGTAGGGTCATCATCTACGCTGATGCTCGCGAGCTTGTTGACAATAATTATCCCTTCGTCAACCCTTGTAATAGGCTCCAGGTGAATGGGCTGTGTACGGCATATAGCTGATTGCCCATGTAGCGCATGTGTCATGCTTTATGTGATTGTTGGTAACGCATTCTGTGACCTCTTTCACTCTGTTGTCGCATTCTGCCACTGTTGTCGTGTATCTGTAGTATGGTGTCCCCATGTATCACAGGGAAAATAATGACCTTCTTACATAAAAGTTTAATTGTAGGGTAATCTATGATTATGTGGATGGTAATATCGGACTGACATTTTAATGTTGGACACTCCCATTAGACTGACTATGGAGACTGTTGTCAACTGTTCGGTAAAAAGAGATTTTAAATCTTATCGATCAAAAATAGCAGGGTTTATTATGTTAGATTTTGCAAGGGTGACAGTAAGCATAAGGTCCTGTGAGGAACACATATTCGACAATAATGTTCCACACAACAACATTGCGCTCTCAACCAAAAAGAGCGCAATGTAAAACCAAGGATGCATGATGCCCGGCAACATGTTGCCAAAGAACACGCTTCGCAACAGGTTGCTGCAATTAAAACACGCAACATTTCGTTACGATACAACAAGTTCGATCGGACCACATACGACCAAACCAGCAATTTCGGCACAGCGGGAAGATGCGTGGGAGGCAGAGAACGAAAGAATCCACGGCTGGAGAGCATACGCACAAGAGAGAGGGCTGCTGTGCTCCAATCACAAAAGGGCATGGACCGATTAAGAGAGAGTATGCATGAACTTTTGAGAATTCAGCAATACAGGCGCAGCACACCTACACTATGCGTGTGCCGATTGAGCATGGGTACCGGCGGATGGAGCGCGCTCTATGAGGCTAGACAAGCAGAGAGACAAAAAAGGCCAAAGTGAGGGCGAAGCGTGTCTAACGGGGGGTAGTGGGGGCTGGGTGCATACCAAGTAAAGCCAATATCGTCGATCAAGTTCGATGGACAAAGGGGGGTATGTGCAAGCCGAAGAAAGGGGGAATTGGGTATTGGGGAAGCCCGGTCTACGAGGCGAATAACGTATTGATGACGTTGGCAAATGATTTTTAGTTAATGTTGAAGTAAATTAACTAAAACCAAATAAACGAAAATCAATATGTTGTTCATATAAAGTAAATGGCAATACAGAAAAGCAACAATGTAAACTAGAAAAGGATGGAAGCCCGCAT
This sequence comes from Drosophila willistoni, assembly GCF_018902025.1. Classification (NCBI taxonomy): domain Eukaryota; kingdom Metazoa; phylum Arthropoda; class Insecta; order Diptera; family Drosophilidae; genus Drosophila; species Drosophila willistoni. The sequence goes on from NW_025814047.1 coordinate 13,256,883, forward strand.
AGCAACAGAGGCGCTATTTGGGCAGAGCAGAGGAACAAGGACAGGAATTTAATGGGCGCACAGCAGGCCAAAAAGTGGATGCGGCTGCGCCAAGGACTTGTACGGGGCTTTCACCAGGCATAGCAACAGCGTGGATGAAAGCGACGGGCCGATGGAATTTCACCGGCTGTATAGCGGTATCACACCAAGTGATTCTGGAGGCCCAGGATGCCTATATAAGGCGAGCAGCGAGTCAGGACATTATCAAGTCGTCGAGTCAAGATCAAGCAATCAAGTCATCGAGTCCTGATCAACAACAAGCAAGCTTAAGAATATTTGGCGCCTAGCAATCTACAAGTGCGAGCAAGTCACCGAGTTGTAAGACTCATTAAACAACAACAAAATCTGAATATGAACACAACAAGTACACAGCTAATACAAACATCAGTGTAAAATCGTATCTAAACATTTAACCAAAAATCTAAAGAAGTTATATACATGAATTATTGTGTCGTGATTTTTATAAACAATTAACCAAAAACCCAAAACATACAAATAAACTCCAACATACATTTATATAAACATAAATTATTGTGTCGTGATTTCACTGGGGCACAACATAAAATTTGTTGTGCCGAACCTCGCCCTAAAGATTGAAATTAAAGATTAAAAAGGATCGTTACAACTGGCGCCCAACGTGCTATACTGGTGAAAATTAAAACGAAAAAAAGTGTATACTAAATCACATGAAGAAGGAGGATCTGCTACAGACAGGCCAAAGAATCGGAGTCAGCGTGAACGGCACGGTAGAGGAGATGAGAAAACAACTAAGCGATTGGGTAAACAACAACGAGTCTGATCCAGAATGGAAAGAAGAGATAAGCAGATTAGAAGACAAGTTCACAAAAATGTACAAGCGCAGCACAGACAGGCGAAAATGGTGAGAACAAGGAGACCGAGGCGTTCCATAAAATAAACATGGCTACTCTGACGATTCCCCCATTCGTACCACCAAGATGGGGAAGTGAAGGAGCGCTGGACAAAACGGGAGAGAAAAATAACCAAAGAAGACAAACAATTGACCCACAAAAATGGCGCAAAACACAGAAAACAGGACTACCGAGTATGCCAAGGTGGCTAAACAAGTAAGAGAGTGGACGTTTAAGTTCGATGGCAACTCGAAACCGCTGGAATTTCTGGAACGAATAGAGTGGTCAGCAGACATGTACGGCATAGAACTGGATATGATACCAAGGGCGATGCCACAATTGCTAAAGGACAGATCTCTAAAATGGTATGTTGCGAACAATAAACAATGGCCGTCATGGAAAGAATTTGCAGAATGCTTCAAGAGATATTTTCTGCCAAAGGGATTTTTTACGAAACTGGCCGATCAGGTCAAGGCACGCAAACAAGGTAACAACGAATGCTTTAAGGACTACATGGTAGAAATGCAGACAATGATGAGGCCTCTAAAAATCCCACAATTTGAGCAACTAGAAGTAATTCTGGAAAATTGCACACCAGACTTGCGAATATTTGTTCGGCCAAACGACATCACAAATTGCTGGAGCAGGAAAGAGCCGAATTTCACCACAGAAATAGCTCACGAAGAGATCACAACAGCCAAGTAAATCACAGGGGGATAAACAACTACGGACCCCAAGAAACACATTGCAGAAGATGTCAGGATACCAGTACGCAAAACCAGAATCGAGCACATAACAACATACGAGAAGGGAGAGTCATGAATCCGAACCAGGCATGCCGGAGGTGCGGTGAAGCAGGACACTGGGCAGGCGAATGCAACAATAACCAACTAATTTTCTGCTGGCAAAATCGGAACAAGAACGAAAGAATGCTGTAGGAGATCGGGAAATGGGCGTCGGTTCCAGCCTATGAGGTCAGAGCAGGAACCAAGCCAACCAGCACCTCAAAATTGATAGGAAAGCTAATAGAGGAGGAGGACCAACTGTCAGCAATGATAGAAGTAGCAGGAATAAAAATCAAGGCGACAATAGACTCTGGAGCCATATGCAACTTCATGAGCCGACAGATGGTAGAAACTCTAAAAAACAAAGGAGACCGAGAGACCACTAACAAGCAAGTATACATGGCGGACGGGAAGGTCAGAAATATCAACGAGCAGTGGACAGGATACGTTCGATTCCGAAACAAGAAAATTAACATAACATTTCTCATCATGCCAGACGGAATAGATGCCTTAATCTTAGGATGGAATTTCTTAAGGCTGATGAACACCGAAATAGCATGCGGGGGCCACAGGATGAAAATTCCAACGCTAAAGAGGATACAGGGCAGGATAACCGAACGCATAAAAATCATGGTGACACAGAAGGAAGAACAAACAGAAATACACACGTTTCTAGAACACGAACTGATGGAGTTGGGGAAAGTCAAGGGACCGTCAAAAGTGGGGATACACAGGATCACAATGAAGGACGACATCCCGATAAAACAACGATATTATCCGAAAAACCCTAAGATGCAAGCGGAGAGCAATGCGAAAGTCGATGAGTTGCTGAATGGATGCATAGAACCATCACAAAGCCCATACAGTTCACCCATAGTAATGGTAAAGAAAAAGCAAACGGGCAAATGAAGATTATGCGTGGATTTTAGACAAATCAATGCGAAGTCTATAAAGGATGCATATCCGATGCCACGTATCGACTATATACTAAATCAATTGCGTGAGGCAAGGTTCATAAGCAGCTTGGACTTAAAAGACGGGTATTGGCAGATACCACTGGAGGACAGAACAGGCCAATGACAGCATTTACAGTCCCAGGGAAAGGACTATTCCAATGGAAGGTAATGCCATTCGGTCTACACTCAGCTTCAGCAACGTTTCAACGAGCACTAGACCAAGTGATTGGCCCAGAAATGATGCCGAACGCATTTGCATACCAAGACGACATAGTAATCGTGAGCAAAACAATAGAAGATCACAAACAACACCTGCAAGAAGTATTCAGAAGACTAAAAGAGGCAAACCTAATAATCAACTCAGAGAAGTGCCAGTTCTCGGACAAAGTAGCAGCAATAGCCCAGTTAAAACCGCCAACATGTGTGAAAGAACTACGCCAATATCTGGGTGTAGCGTCATGGTACAGAAGATTCGTACCAGGATTTGTAACTCTAACGCACCCACTAAACGCACTACTGAAGAAAAAAACAAGGTGGCACTGGAATGAAGACCATCAGGAAGCATTCAACGCAGTAAAAGAAAAGCTAACAAATGGACCAGTGTTAGCATGCCCGGACTTCACGAAACTGTTTGTTCTACAGACAGACGCAAGCAACATGGGACTAGGAGCAATCCTCATACAGAACACTGAAGAAGGCGACAGGGTCCTATCATATCTATCTAACGAACTAAATTCGTCGGAGAAAAATTATTCGGCAACTGAAAAAGAGTGTCTGGCGATAGTATGGGCCGTACGAAAACTAAGGCCATACCTGGAAGGATACCATTTCAAAGTAGTGACTGATAACATGGCTCTAAAATGGCTTAACAGCATAGACAGTCCCACAGGCAGAATAGCAAGATGGGCATTGGAACTACAGCAGTACGACTTTGAAATATCATATCGGAATGGAAAGATGCAACCGCATAACAGACAACGGTGCTAGACTACGACAAGCCAATAAGGAGTGTGAATGGATTCAGGATATGATGGAAAAAATCAAGCAACAGCCACAGAAATATCCAGACTATGTGATGGAAAACAGCCAACTATACAGAAACATACCACACAGAGCAGAACAAGACGAAGTGGTGGCATAGAAAATGTGTGTGCCAAAGAGTCTACGACAACAAATAATGGAGGAAAACCACACGTCAGCGACGGCCGGGCATATGGGCAATCGACGAACAATTGCTAGGACCGCCGCAAGATACTACTGGCCGGGAAAGAGACATTAGCGACATCAGAATCTTCGTCGGGAAATGCATGACATGTCTACAATTCAAACCTAATCAACAACAAGCGGCAGGAAAATTGTTAACACAAGTACCTGAGGAACCATGGACAACAATATGCGCGGACTTCGTTGGGCCATTGCCCAGATCAAAACACGGAAATTCGATGCTGCTGGTAATTATAGACCTTTTCTCGAAATGGACAGAAATCATACCCATGCACAAGGCAACTGCGGAGAACTTAGTAAAGGCCTTCAGAGAAAGGATTTTATCAAGATTCGGGACACCAAAAATAGTTATAACTGATAATGGAGTCCAAGTCACGAGCAGGATCTTCAAGAAGATGCTAGAAGGATGGGGAAGCAGCCACCAATTAACAGCGCCATATACGCCTCAGGAAAACCCAACCGAACGCGTAAATAGAACTGTCAAAACAATTATTGCCCAATATGCAGGAGATAACCAGCGGAATTGGGACGAGTGCTGGCCAGAAATTACATTGGCGATAAACACAAGCCAATCTCAAGCAACTGGATTCACGCCAGCATATGTGGTGCAAGGCCGAGAACCAAGAATGCCGGGAGCCATATATGACAGCGTCACAAATGGCACAGGAAAAGTGCATGCAACAACAGAGGAAAAAGCTAACCCGATGAAAGAACTTTTCGAACTCATCAGAAGGAACATGGAGACTGCGGCACAAGATCAGGCACGTCATTATAATTTGAGACGGCGCGAATGGAGGCCGCCGATTGGACCTACTGTATGGGCAAAGGAGCATCACCTGTCAAACGCAGCAGAAGGATTTGCTGCAAAACTAGCACCCAAATTTGGAGGGCCATACACGGTACAAGGGTTCATATCCCCAGTCATATGCAGGCTACGACATGAAGTCACAGGAAAAAGTAGACAAGCACACATTAGCCAGCTAAAACAACAAACAGAGGAAATAGACACAAAACAACAAGCAACATGTGATGCGGTGGAACCAGATTCGGCGAGACCGAAAGGAAACGGGTAAATTAAACGAGTAAAATAATAAGATGCAGAACGCGCCATAAACAAGAATGAAGGAAGAAAAGATGCCCTCATCCGCCAAAAACCATAGAAAAGATACTCAGTAATCGCCAACATGAAAAAAGGTGCCAAAAGGCACTAAAAACGGGGGGGTCAATTCGCTCCAGGAACATATATTCGACAATAATGTTCCACACAACAACATTGCGCTCTCAACCAAAAAGAGCGCAATGTAAAACCAAGGATGCATGATGCCCGGCAACATATTGCCAAAGATCACGCTTCGCAACGATACAACAAGTTCGATCGGACCACATACGACCAAACCAGCAATTTCGTCACAGCGGGAAGATGCGTGGGAGGCAGAGAACGAAAGAATCCACGGCTCGAGAGCATACTCACAAAAGAGAGGGCTGCTGTGCTCCAATCACAAGAGGGCATGGAACGATTAAGAGAGAGTATGCATGAACATTTGAGAATTCAGCAATACAGGCGCAGCACACCTACACTATGCGTGTGCCGATTGAGCACGGGTACCGTTGGATGGAGCGCGCTCTATGAGGCTGGACAAGCAGAGAGACAAAAAAGGCCAAAGTGAGGGCGAAGCGTGTCTAACGGGGGGTAGTGGGGGCTGGGTGCATACCAAGTAAAGCCAATATCGTCGATCAAGTTCGATGGGCAAAGGGGGGTATGTGCAAGCCGAAGAAAGGGGGAATTGGGTATTGGTGAAGCCCGGGCACGGGACGTGGGCAAATGATTTTTAGTTAATATTGAAGTAAATTAACTAAAACCAAATAAACGAAAATCAATATGTTGTTCACATAAAGTAAATGGCAATACAGAAAAGCAACAATGTCCAAAACTGAGAGAACGAGCCAAAAGGAGAAGGACATTGGAGAGAGCAGCGTCGCCTAGCAACGAGAGAGGACATGAGACCAGAGCAGAGAAATAAACTAGAAAAGGATGGAAGCCCGCATAGTAACAGAGGCGCTATTTGGGCAGAGCAGAGGAACAAGGACCAGTTTTATCTTTGCCAAATGGTCCTTCCAATCCTCCACTATATTAGTTACAACCGCCTTCATTTTGCTGAAATAGTCCGTTACAAAGTAGTCATCTTCTGTTGGCACGTTATTTAGTTTGTCCATTAGCTCCTGATGACTTTTTTCAAAGTTCTCCCACATGTACTCCAGGAGCTCAAGTTCCTCCGCAAAATACGATTGCTGCATCCTCCTGGCGATAGAATCCTTTTTTGCATTCCGAATGAAGGCCCAGGTGCTCAGGTGAATCTATCGGTACCATGTAGACGGAGTAGACATCCTTTGATACCTTTATCCCTTAGTCGTTGTTCTTCTAACTATGCTATGCATGAACCTTTTAGGGTCCTCTGCTCTGATTACAATTTTCTATCCCCTGTAATCGGCTTAGAGTTTTCTATTAATATGCTTAAAACATCTATCCTATCCCATTTAGTTAATAGATAGTTATAGTATTATTTGTTTATCTGTCTTTTCTATTGTGTTTTTTGTCCACGCGATTCGTGGCGTGCGTTATACGGCTGCACCCCTCGGTCGGTCGGGTGGAAGGTGGGCAGTTATCTGCTAGGGCTCGCGCGTAACAGGCCTTGTCCTGGTGTCGTAGGGGCCACTTGAACGTACTGCGCATAGTATCGTCAACGTCCGCTATTAAAGGCCTAAATTTCCTCTCCTCGTTCTGTCTGCTGCTTTTAAACTCCCCTCCATGTTTTTTTATATTCTTATGTACTAGTACTTGACCCGATGGGAGTTTATTTATATTGTCAAAGATAGGGAACGCTCCGACTCGTTCCTTAGATTGGTCAAGTGTAGCACAAATAAGAATAAGAAATAAATAGAAGTCGCCTTTTTGTTTAGTGTTTAATAATAGTTAATTTTATTTCCAATATTCCTATTCTTTTACAGTGATCACAGGTGAAACCAATTTTTTGAGTTTCTTTTATTTGTTATAGCCTTTCAAAAATTGCTGACTGATTCCAAACAATCATAATTAATATTGTCACTCATCGAAGTCGGTCGTGTTTTTTTTTTTGCGCTTTCGCTTAATAACTGTTTTTCATTCTTTCGTGAAGCTAATTTATAATATTTAATTTAAATTCATTGTCTTACCAATTATTAATAATTCCCTATACTCATCGCGAAGTTTGGGTTAAATTTACTAACATTTATATATATTAATATCAAAACTTTAACAAAGGCAATATTTACAGACGAAAGAAGCGAGCTCCGTGCCAAGGCGAAGGCACACATCTCCAAGATCCAAGACGAAAACAAGAAGTACTACAACCTACGTCGTAAACAAGCTCGATCTTATAGTGTTGGCGACCTGGTTGCAATTAAGAGGTCGCAATTTGGCAGTGGTCTCAAACTAAAACCAAAATATTTTGGACCCTACCAAGCTAAGAAGGTGAAGCACAACAACGCATACGATGTCGAAAAGGTAGCCAAGTGCGAAGGGCCTAAAGTGACGTCCACATGTGCAGAGTACATGAAGCCCTGGAGCCCAAACCGAGACGATGAAGAAGATGACCCAGCATTCGGGTCGAATGCGTAATCAGAATGGCCGAATGTGGGATGTGGATTTGCGAAGTGTATCAATCCCACTGTATACGAGAGACGAAGACGAGACAACGATCAAGAGAGAAGACGTGAGCGTGTGAGAAGGCACGATCAAAGAGAAACAAGACGGACGTGTTTTGAGGTCTTGCGTCATAGTCGGATGCAAGGTCAAGTCGAGTACCATAGACGGGTGCTAAAAGTCGTGTGTCAAAGTCGGACACTTAAAGTCGAGCGCCAAAGTCGGGCGCGAAAAGTCGAAGCGTCATAGACGGACGCCAAAGTCGAGCCGAGCCAAACGTCGATTGTCATTTTGTATAGTGTAATCTCTATAAAGTCGTATTTTCATGTAAACCCCCTAGACTATAATTATATCGTTAAATAAAACCCCACATAAATGACTTGTGCAAATATTTAAAAATAGACAACATTACGTCTACTGCACACTACCACCACACCTTCGAAACCGTCGAAAGAAGTCATAGGATATTCAACGAGTACATTTTTTTATATATATCGGTAGATAAAACTGATTGGGACGTATGCATATGTATGGTTACAATATTTTGTGTACTGTTTTAACCCTATGAACTTGTATTTGGTAAACAAAATAATTTACCAGTCTACACAAATAGAATAGAACCTTTATATAACGTATAAAGAATTAAGTTTAGATTAGAACTAGCATAAAGTTCAGCTAGAATAATATTAAGGAAACTGTTCATAAGCTCGATTCAGTCTAGTTAGGACCATTCGAGGTTATAGAAATGCTGTTTGTATGGGAGCTGTATGATATAGTGGTCCGATCCGGCGGAATCCGATATATACAAACTGTGCAGTTTATACAAGCCTACATGAGAAATACGTTCTTACGCATATTTTGCATGTTTTTAGTCCGATTTCAATAATTTAGTAGTTTGGTAGAAATAGATAAGATTAATTGGTCTGCCGAATTTGGTTGCAATGTTTAAAAAAATTTCAGCTGGCAATAGATTTTTTCTAAGTTATGGAGGATACAAATCCTGAGCGCATTCTAAAAGAATCAACATATTAAATTTTGTGACTTTAGCTTTGTTAGTTTTCGAGAAAATCAGTTTTATTTCATATTCGGGGGCGAAAGTGTGCGTTTCAAAATTTTTAAATAGTCAATATCTGCGCGTCTATTAAGCTAGTTTAGTTACCAAATTTAATGTCGGTAGCTGTCATAGTTTATAGGAAAATCAGTTTTATGTAAATTCTGGAGGCGAAAGAGGGCATCGCCAAAATTCCAATTAACTCTATTTATTTGCATACTACTGGAGTATACATACCAAATTTGGTGGCTCTAGCTCTTATAGTCTCCGTGATCTGCGTGTTCATACAGACGGACGAACGGACGGACAGACGGACATGGCTAGATCGACTTAGCTGTTGATCCTGATCAAGAATATATATACTTTATGGGACCGGAGAAGCTTCCTTCTGCCTCGTACATATATTTTAGCGACTTTAATGTACCATGTGCAACAGTCAGCAGTTGATGTTCAGTATCAGCAGTCAGCTGTCGTTAGCAGCAGTAAGAAAAGCCGATAAATTATCGGTAAACAGAACCCGAGATTTAAGTTGCATATTGTAATCATTATTCGCCCGTCCACGATTTATTATACTATTAATAAACTATAGTGTAATACATTTGGAGACTCATTTGAGGACTCCATCTTAAATTTGGGCGCTTAACCGATCGCGGACTTTGGAAATACATGATTGGAAAGCTGCCAGTAGAAAGAGTAAACAGCGAAATTCAGACGAAAATACGAATTCCAATTTCGCAAGAAGACGCCATGCTCTGGCGCCAAACGAAACAAACGAGACGAAAACATCAAGTGAGGGAAAAGAGACAGCAAGAAGACGAGAAATTCTGGCGCCAAACGAAATAAACGAGACGAAAAAAACAAGCGAAAAACCAAAAGTAAAAATCGCGAGCAGGCTTCCAATAAGAGTGTTACGAAATCGCATCATTATGTCGGACCAAGATGACCAACATGAATATATTCAAACTTTCACTCGTTGCAGAGGACGGACGTGTTTTTTTTGCGCTTATCAACTTTTATTTTTTCTCGCGATTAAATACTTTTATATAACTCTTAAATTATCGGTTTAATTAATAACAATTACAACATCCGAATTTTATTTTCATTTCGCGAATTCTTGCTGTCGTTTTTGTTTAAATTTAAATAAAATCAAACTTACAACAATACTTGCATTAGCGGTGTTGTTGTTTTGTTTATCTCTTTTGCTTTTGTGTCTTTACCGTTTTAACTAACTCTCGCGCTCTTGCGTACAAATTGTTGTTGCATGTGTTCAATTTGACGCGCTCTCCCGCTCTTTCCTATTCTTGATTGATTTGCGCTCTCGTCTTTTGCCTACCCGCGACTCTGTGATACGTGTTTTTGTTTTTGTGTTTTCATTTCTTTTTATTCTTTAGTTGTGAAGGCTTACTCTGCACATTAACCCTTGTGTCAGAACTGGTCAGTATATTCTTATACACAGATTTTTTACCTTTAGAATTTTTATTTTTTATTTTTTTGTATTTCCTCTTGTAATTAAATTAAACTTTTGATAAAATGGTTGTCTGTTAAAAAAATAATTGCATAGTTGCCACTAATGCGGTTGACTCCCATGATTATATTCTTTGCTGGTTGTGTGACAATGCGGTTCACGTTAAGTGTGCAGGTTACACAGGCAGAATCAAGGAGTCTATTGCAAAAGGTGGTGGCTTAAAATATGGATGTGATGCTTGCCGGGAGGTCGAGAATGAGATGCGCTCTTTCATGAGGCGGACTAGAGATAGTTTTGACACTTTAAGGGCAGGTTTTAATAAACTCCAAGCGGAGTTTACTGCGGTGGAGACTCAGTTCAGAAGTTTATCGCTTATGAATGAGTCTCCGAAACGTAAAAGGACCAGTCCTTGGGGTGTTTCTGTATCTGTAGATCCGCCAGCGTCTCTTATCGTCCCCGACCGGTCTCATGCACCGTCCACTCCTAATGTACAGCAATTGATATCGTTTAAGAGCCCGGTTGTGATTGCTATTAGTAATGAATTACCGGTATCACCTGGGAATGATCTCTTAAAAACGATGCCTATTGTAGTGTCCGATGTGTCTGGGCAATTACCCATTCCAATGGAAATTGCCGATAGTTCTAAAAGTATCGAGGGCCCCGTGAACAAGTTGACTGCTGCAGTGGGTGACTTGTCCAACGTTACTGCTGCGGCTGACGCTTCGGGACCGCGGCCTCTCGTTGGCATACCACCAAAGAAACATATATTTGTTTCTAGGCTAGACCCTGTTGTCACATCTGATGATGTAATAGCCTATATTCGGAAGAAAGTTAACGTCTCGAATATTGCGGTGGAGAAGCTTAAATTTTCTTATTCTCGGGACATTTCGTCCTTTAAAATTAGTGTTTCTGCCAATATCTTCGACACTATTTGTCGAGAAGATTTTTGGCCTAAACATATAATAGTTAAGGAATATACTGTAAAAAAGAAAAATCGGCAACCGATTCGCTTGCCTACAACAACAACTAATACTATTCCTGCCACATCAGCATCTGCAGAACGTTAGAGGACTGAAATCTAAACTTCCTAATCTCTATGTAGATAGTCTTTCTTTTGAGCATAACATTCTAGCTTTCACAGAGACGTGGCTAAAACCTGATATTGCTGATGCATCGGTTTTTTCCACAAACTTTTCTATTTTCAGACGTGACCGGATTTCTCGCATAGGTGGTGGCGTTCTGATAGCTGTGGATGCTGCTTTATCATCTGAAATGATTCAATTTTCTAGTACCCAGGAGATTGAGTTTGTCGGTGTTAAAGTAAATTTTAAATCTTTTAATGCTTTCATTACTTGTTCCTATATTCCACCATTGTCAGACATGGTGGTATATTTAAATCATTTAGAGGCAATTCAGTTTGTCTCCTCTTTAGTTTCGAGTCAAGACATGCTCATAGTTGTAGGTGATTTTAATTTACCCGCTTTAGCATGGTCACTAACAGATGAATCTACCACGTTGCTGCCCTCTTTGTCACATGACTTTATTGATGGCCTTCTAGGCTTATCTTTATCCCAAGTCAATCCTGTCTTAAATTCTAATGGAAAATCGTTAGATCTTATTTTTGTATTGGATTCTTCTTATTGTGAGGTTTCTAGGATCGAACCATTTGTTCTTCCAGAAGACAAATTTCATCCTACATTAAATTTAAAAATTGATTTGCCCTTGCTTTCACCATTACTTGGTTCAAATGAGTTACCACTAACTAGGTGCTTTCGTAAGACTGACTTTGCCAGCCTTAATGAAAACATTGCTACTACCGATTGGTCTTATCTGTACAATTGTAGTGATATGAACTCGGCTGTTCGTTTTTTCTATGATACTCTGAATTCACTCTTTGATATTTGTGTGCCTCTTGGTAGGCTGGAGCGGCTTAACAAACCTCCCTGGTTCTCTCGCGAGCTATCCAATTTGAAAAATGTGAAGACACGATATTATAAGAAGTTCCAAAAAACACGTCGTTCATCAGATTATGCTCTGTATACAGTCGCTCGTTCAAAATTCATGATGCTTAATACACAATGCTATAAGAATTATCTTCAGCGGTGTAAGCTTCAGTTTTCTTCTGACCCTAAACAATTTTATAATTTTGTTAATTCTAAACGTAAGACCTCTGTGCACCCATCTTTTTTGTCTTTTCAAAGTAAAAAAGCGAGCACTGATCAGGCAATTGCCGATATGTTTGCGAGTTTTTTCAAAACAACTTATTCCTCAACGGAATATCGAGCAAGTCCGTATCCTTATCATTTAAAAAAGGCTAATTGCATTTTCAATCCAGTGATTGATGAAAGTTCTATTCTTACCGAACTTAAATTAGTTAAACCTGTTTATTCTCCGGGGCCAGACGGTATTCCTGGATGTATACTCAGGTTCTGTGCAAACGCATTATGTAAACCCATTTTAAAATTGTTTCTATTGTCTGTAGAATCTTCCTCTTTTCCATCTATTTGGAAGGAGTCGTATATTATTCCTCTGCATAAAAATGGCAAAAAGTCCGAAGGCTCTAACTATAGGGGTATCTCAAAATTGTCCGCTATTCCGAAAGCTTTTGAGAAAATTATAACTTCTCAATTGCAACATTTTTGCAGCTCTATTATTTCGCCATCCCAACATGGGTTTGTGAAACGTAGATCTACAACCACTAACCTTTTAGAATTTACATCAATAATTATCAAGGGGTTCAAAAATGGTAAACAAACTGATGTCATATACACTGACTTCAGCAAAGCCTTTGATTCCGTTAATCATACCCTATTACTTTCTAAGCTGAGCGACATTGGGTTTCCACCCATTTTCCTTTCTTGGGTTCGAGAATATTTAACAAATAGAACACAGAAGGTACTTTTTAAGTCTTCTTTTTCCGTTTCCATTTCTGTGACTTCTGGTGTACCTCAAGGTAGTCATCTTGGCCCTCTGCTCTTCACACTATTTATTAACGATCTTCCATCAGTCATTGTTCATTCGCGTGTGCTTATGTATGCTGACGATGTCAAGCTTTGTCTTACTTATAAAGATACAGATTCATTTAGTCGGCTACAAGCTGATCTTATAAACTTTCAATCCTGGTGCCAGTTTAATCTACTAAATCTTAACACTACCAAATGTAAGGTAATGACTTTTTTTCGTAACTCTCCTCAACTGGTCACTTTTATTCTAAACAACAGCCCTTTAGAACGTCTAAATAATATGAATGATTTGGGCGTACTTATGGACCATAAGTTAAATTTTAACACCCATATTTCCACCACGGTCGCAAAGGCCATGAGTGTCCTGGGTTTCATTAAAAGATGGTCAAAAGAATTTGATGACCCCTATACAACTAAAGTTCTTTTTACTTCGCTTGTCCGTCCTATTTTAGAGTATGGATCTTGCATTTGGTCACCTCAATATGAGTCGCACCAGATTAGACTCGAATCCGTTCAAAAGCAGTTCTTGCTATTTGCTCTTCGTGGCTTAAGCTGGGATCGCAATGTCAATTTGCCTTCGTATTCTAGTAGACTTCTCTTGCTTAACCTTCCGTCCCTAACTAACCGTAGAATTATGCTTGGTGTCATTTTTATGCACAAGCTCCTAATTGGTGATATCGACTCGCCTGAGTTATTAGCTCAGGTGAATCTGTCGGTACCATGTAGACGGAGTAGACATCATTTAATACCTTTATCCCTTAGTCGTTGTTCTTCTAACTATGCTATGCATGAACCTTTTAGGGTCCTCTGCTCTGATTACAATCTTCTATCCCCTGTAATCGGCTCAGAGTTTTCTATTAATATGCTTAAAACATCTATCCTATCCCATTTAGTTAATAGATAGCTATAGTATTATGTGTTTGTCTGTCTTTTCTATTGTGAATTTTGTCCACGCGATTCGTGCCGTGCGTTATACGGCTGCACCCCTCGGTCGGTCGGGTGGGAGGTGGGCAGTTATCTGCTTGGGCTCGCGCGTAACAGGCTTTGTCCTGGTGTCGTAGGGGCCACTTGAACGTACTGCGCATAGTATCGTCAACGTCCGCTATATGAATAGAGGCAATTGATCACAACCATGAAAATGATGGAAACTATGGCGGAATAAACGCAGCACTGCTAGTTGAGAACACGGCGACTCTTCAACAGCTGGTCCAACTATTTTCTCTGAAAGAACGAAAAAGACAAAAAAAAAGACACCAAGTTGGTGGTGGAGAAATAAAATCATCCCAGAATTCTGCGGAGAAGAAATGTCTGTACAACTGTGGTTTTAAAACTTTGAACTCAACGCCGATGCATATGGATTGAACAATAAACAGAACTACGTTCAAGCCCGAGCGAATGTGACTGGTACCGCCGCTCTATTTCTCAAGTCTACGGCTGTCTACGAGTATGAACAACTTCGCCAGCAAGTCCCGCAGGAATTTGATTATGATCAGCCATGCAGTGCCGAAATTTACAATCAATTATCTCTACCTACGAAGTCCGATGGTGAAAGTGTTCGTGAGTACATTTTTCAAAAGATTCGAATCGCTGCCCGTGGAATTATTAATATGAAGTCAGTTATCAAACACATAGTTAATAGATTGAACTTGAAGAGTGACTAAAAATACACGCTCTACGGCTGCAAGTCACTGAAGGAGCTGAAAGACATATATGACATTTACGAAATTGCTTAAAATGCGGATCAATGGCGCATATGCGCAAGGACTGTAAGGAGGAAGTCAAGTGTTTCCGCTGCAACCAAACTGGACACATGACTGAAAATCGTCCAACTTCCTACTCTGTAAACATTGTGTATGAAAAAAACCGACTCAAATCGTTGCAGATAGGCGAGGTGAAGGTAAAGGGACTGATAGATACTGGAGCCAACGTGTCTCTACTTTGAAAGTCTGTGTTTAGCAGAATGCGAGGAGTCCAGCTGCTAGCAAGTACGTCTTTACCGAGAGGTCTAGGACAGAACACCACACGTCCTGTAGGTCAGTTCAAGGCAGAGGTGCAGATCGATGGTATTTGCCTCACACACGTGAATTAATGTTGGGATATGATTTTACATCAAAGTTCCAAATGACATTAACTCCCGTTGGATATACGTTCGCACAACTATTTGAGGAAGAAGCTGGCAACCAAAATCAGATAAGTATTTAAGTTAACAAACAATCTAGCGAACTGCCCCTGCACTAAGTCTTAGAAGGATCTGTGCAGCTGCAACGTCGATGTGACGAATTCCACATAAGCATAAATACGCTGACACAGCGTCTGACCAAGAGCTCATAGCATGACCATACGCCTTACATATTTACTTCTTATGTATTTAGCTTTAGATTCATATTCCCACTTATGTATTTAGCTTTAGATTCATATTCCAATTTATGTACTTAGGTTTAGTTTTTTTTATTTCCTTCAATATATTCAGTTTTTGTATAACCCTTTAACAATAAAGAAGCATAACTCCGGCACTTAGCCGAAACACAATTTATCATCTCTTATATATTGCTGATCCACAAGGACGGTGATTCAGATACCTAATCGTATCTCATCCTAATCAACATAAATCAATCCATAAGCTGGATCCCACCAACGGCAACCCCTAACATTGAACCAGCGGAAATATACAACATCTTAACTTTTACAATGTAGTCGAAACAAACACTGACCCTGACGTGCCTTCACAGTATTTGTTAATGACGTATTTCAAAACCTCATTAACGATAACGTTCTCGATGTCTACATGGACGATGACGACGATCGTAATACATGCCGAAACAGTCAACGAATGTGTCACGAAATTGCGAAAAGTTCTGGATGTAGCATATGAATACGGGCTAAAAATAGATTGGAGGAAATGCCGATTTCTGCAGACTGAAATTTAATTTTTGCCAAAAAACATCAAGGCTGTTCAGACTTTTCTCGGATTACCACTGACAGATCTTTTGCGAATTTAAAATGGGCCTGAAGGAACAACACGCTGTTGAAGTCTTAAAAGATGCGTTAACAAAAGAGCCTTTTTTGAAGTTGTATCGAAGTGATGCCAGAGCCGAAATACATACCGACGCATCTAAAGACGGGTTCGGTGCTGCATTGCACCAGTGGCAAGCGGGTCAACTTCACCCCCTTCTATTTCGGAGCAAGAAAACTACAGAATCTGAAGACGGCTGCATAGCTATGTAGAAGAAGCTAAAGCTGTATATCTAGATTGCAAAATATTTCGGGCGTATATTCTTGAAATTAATTTCACGCTTGTAACCAATTGCGCAGCGCTCAAACAAACATTGAATAAGAAAGACGTTCCTTTGGAGGTTGCCCATTGGGTTCTATACTTGCAGGACTTTGATTTTGAGGCAGAGCACAGACCAGGAGAGCGGCTAAAACACGTGGATTGCCTAAGCCGATACACAAGTCAAATAATGTTAGTATCGTCAGTAGTCACAGCGAAGATTAGAAAAGCTCAGCAAGTTGATACGATGATTAAAGCCATTTCCGAAACTCTTACACGCCAGCCGTATGACAACTTTAAGCATAAAGAAAGTTTGGTGTACAAGGTGGTACAAGGAACAGATTTGCTCGCTATACCAAAATCCCTAGAAAGAGAAATAATTACAGAAGCTTACAACGCAGGACACTTTGCAGTGCAGAAAACTATGCACGCCGTACAACAAAGTTTTTGGATACCACATCTGGAAGGCAAAGTGATGCAGATAATAAACAATTGTGTCAAATGCATTATCTACAACAAGAAACTTGGCAAAAAAGAAGGGTTTCTTTATCAAATCGACAAAGGATCCGAACCGCTGCACACTTTACAAGTGGATCACCTCGGACCGATGGATGCCACATCAAAGCTGTATAAATACATATTTGCAATGGTCGATGGTTTCAGCAAATTTGTGTGGATGTACCCCACAAAAACCACTAATGCCGACGAGGTCATCAAAAAGCTACAGGAATGGTCAGATATATTCCGACATCCAGCTTTATCATAAGTGATCGTGGATCAGCATTTACATCGTCTAGTTTTGAAGAGTATACGAGGCAGAATGGAATTGAACATGTTTGGAGCACCACTGGAGTGCCAAGAGGAAATGGACAAATTGAACGTGTCAACCGATCGATCCTTAACATTATATCCAAGTTATCATCGGAGGAGCCTGAGAGATGGTATAAGTTCGTACCGAAAGTTCAAAAAGCGATTAATTCTTCTGTCCATAAGTCCACAAAGCGGTCTTCATTTGAGTTGATGCTCGGCGTGAAAATGAGGAGCGGAACCGAAAATCTTACAGTTGCTCGAGGAAGAAATGCTTGACACCATTGACTCAGTAAGGCAAAATATGCGTGACAAAGCAAAAGAAAATATACTGATGGCCCAGAACCGTTATAAAGAAAATTTTGATAAAAACCGAAAGAACGAGATCGGATAAAATGTTGGAGATCTGGTTGCCATTCGTAGAACCCAATTTGTAGCAGGCAAAAAGTTGGCACGCGAGTTTTTAATACCGTACGAGATAGTGAAGATGAAACGTGCAGGGCGCTATGATGTTCGAAAAGCAGCTGCAGACACCGAGGAACCAAAATATACGACCAGTAGCAATGAAAATATGAAATTGCGGATCACCATAATCAGGAAGGCCGCATATGAGCTCCATTATGCAGATTGGTAACACAGCAGCAGTCGTGAGGTATCGTGTAAAGTCAGCAGTTGGTGTTCAGAAGTCAGCAGTCGTTGCTGACCAGTCAGTAGTCGATGTTCAGTAGTCAGAAGTATCAGAAGTCAGCAGTCGTAAGCAGCAGTAAGAAACCGATAAATTATCATATATATTTATAATACTATTAATAAACATATAATATAATACATTTGGGGAAAAAATATTTTGATTATGTTTTTATTTAAAAATGAAGTAAGTAAGTCGTCTCGCCGACGTAGGTATACCATACACCGGTAAAGCAAATATTTCAACTTTATTAAACAAATGCATTTTCACTTGCTTCTTACAAGCATATCTTAGTATCTCGCTCACTCAATCATACGAGCACCCTAGCGCCCCCACCAGCCAACGGCCAACTCCGGCCTTATGGAAAAACGTTTATATGCATAACTCGACTGTTTTTTGTCCGATTTTGATCAAATTTGGTATTTTGCTAGATATTAGTATTAAATTTAAGTGTGCCAAATTTGATTCCATAAGGTAAAAAAATACGGGAGATAATCAAGTTTTTCAAATTACGGGGGCCGAAAAGGGCGTGGCAAAATTTTTATGCATACAAAATGTGTGCATTTACTAAGCGAATATACATACCAAATATGGTGTCTCTAGCTGGAATAGTTTTTGAGATAAACGCTTTTTTTAAATTGCGGGGGCGGAAAGGGTCGTGGCAAAAATTTGAAATAAACTTGATCACTCTACATACTACACGAGTCTACATACCAAATTTGGTGGCTCTAGCGCTTACAGTCTCCGAGATCTAGGTGTTCATACGGACAGACGGACAGACGGACGGACGGACGGACAGACGGACATGGCTAGATCGACTCGGTTGTTGATCCTGATCAAGAATATATATACTTTGTGGGGTCGGAGATGCTTCCTTCTGCCTGTTACATACATTTTGGCGACTTTAATATACCATGTCACCCTATGGGTGTATGGTATAAAAATCTTTGTTTCATTTTTCGTTTTGGATGAACATATAGGAACATGAACATCATGTATTAACGTGATGTTAATAATCCATAATCCATATTAAAGGATTATTTGAATTTTTTTTTTTTTTAAATTTCCCCTATTTGATCCACACAGTGATCTCCTGTCATTTGGTCGTATGGCTTTACGGGCCATACTTCTATTGCGCGGAGAAGGTTCCGCTCAATTTCACAATGTTCCAGGGCTCAAGCGGGACCGGTGCCGGTAATCGCACCAGATTTTCTTGTACACGTGTTTTGGCAGTGTACGCTTTCCAGCGTCCCCGGGCAGGTCTTGGGCCACTCTTTCCCCTTTCTTGGCAGGTCTTTGCTTGGAAGAGGAGGTTGTGGTTTAGTAAAGAGCGAGAGTTATTGGCTTTTTTTTTGATTGAGGTTTGACTTTAGAAGTTAAGCTCTTCTTGTAATTTTTCGGCAGTTGCCCAGGAGGTGGAATTTGTATATTATCGCCATTTTAAATGTGATATTCTCTTATTAATTTGATTAGCACTCACTCTATTGCCATTACTCTCTCTCTCTACTCACTCATTTTTTTCCCATTTGGCTCTTTGTACTCGTCTGCGTGTCACAGGCGCCCGTCCTCCTCACTAATTTTATTTCAGACAAGTCTTTGTAGAATAATGGATCAATATTATTGCCAAATGTGATATTTTAACAATTTTTTTTTTTTTGTATACATATATCATTTCATTTTTTCTCGATAATTATCTTAGTGCTGTTTTTTTTAATTTTCTATATTTTTGCTTTGTGTTTCTTTTGGCTTTTCAATGGCTTGTTGTCTACCTACTTGCAAGCATTCTGATCGTTTTGATGATCAGTATAGAGCAATATCTTGTTGGCTCTGCGATAATCTTATTCACCTAAAATGTGCTGCCTTAACGGTCGCGACTATGAGAAATTTTCTTGTTTGTCTGTGTCTAAGCCTGAGCTTGGCTTAATGCGCTGGACTTGCCCATCTTACGCCAGTCAGCAGCTTTATTTTAGCCGTATGTATAGGGATCTTCGTTAAAAGTTTATTTCTTTAAACAAACTGGCCAAACAGCTGTCTAACGAGTGTGACTCTAGCGTACATTTATTGTCGCAATTCAAATTCGTTCCACCTTTTGAGAAGTTGCCCAAGAAATGTACACTTGAGTTGCCTCATAAGCAGTCGCCAGCACTCTTTCTTAATTCTCCCATTTTACTTTCGCGTACACCATCTTCTTGTCCCTCTTTATGCTCTTCTTTGCTAGCCCTAGTGTACCCCAATCTATCCCTCACGGGAACTCTAATCAATTACAGGATCATGCTGACTCTCAATCACTTGTGGATTCCAATGCTCCTCCGCCTTCACTAACTGTAGTGCAATTTTGTCAATTTTGTCTCTTAAATACTCAATGCTACAATAACTATATCGTGCGCTGTAAGATTTAATTCTATTAAAACCCCAAAAGATTTTACAGCCTTACCAAAGCTACCTTTCGGCTTCAGACTTAATGACCAGACAGCTAATAATGACTCAGATATTGCAGATCTGTTTGCTAAATTATTTCAGTCGACTTATTCTATTACTGCTTCGGATCCCTCATCCTATTCCTTCTCAATCCCACATTTGAATTCTATGTTTTTTCCTAGTATTACTGAAGACTGTATTATCTCTAGCTTATCATCTATTAAGTCTTCCTTCGTACGCGAGCCTGATAATATACCTAGTTGCATCAATATGTTTGGAAGGAGTCCTTTATTATTCCGCATTTTAAAAAGTACAACAAATCGGATATTTCTATCTGCCGAGTCATTGCCAATATTTCAGCAATACTTAAGGTGTTTGAGAAAATTATGACGTCTTCCAAACTTTTAGTATTGATTACCCTTGTACATCAAGGCTTCCGTAAAAAGTGTCAAACTGATGTTTTTTATACCGACTTTAGTAAGTCTTTCGATACGGTTGATCATGCTTCTTACGAAACTTAACATCATGGGCTTTTCCCGAAACTGTTGGCTTGGTTAAAATCGTATCTTACTGGCAGAACCCAAAAGGTATCTTTTCGTTCCTCAATTTCTAAAACTGTTCGAGTTACCTCAGGTGTCCCCCAAGGCAGTCATCTGGGCACACTGTTATTTACCCTGTTTATTTATGATTCGCCCTTGGCCTGGGCTCATTCACGCATGATCATGTTTGCGGATGACGTCAAGATTTGTTATTCCTATAATGATCCTTCTTTCCAACCGTACTTCCAATCACATTTCGATGCACTCTGTGCATTCTCTCTACTTTACAATAATCTTCAAGGAAGCCGCGGATTATATTTGGGGCATCGCATTGCTCGCAACTCTTCCCGGACCACATTTGATTAATAAATCGGGGCATAGCTGGCGCCTTGTGCAAATAAAACACCTCCACCGGTTCGAGGTTTAAGCATACTTTTCTATAATTAATTGTCATCTGTTCTTGAAATAAATAATAAATAAATAAATGTAATGGAAACCGATAAGTGTCGCCATAGCCGATTACCCACGATTGTTAGTTAACATAATTGGTCATCCTGTGATTGATATTTAGGATAATTGCTCATTCTGTAACTGTAAGTTAACATTATTGCTTTGGGTCGGTTGGTTCACTTATTCCAACTAAGCCAGACTTAAGAAAGTTATTGGAAACTATAAAAAATCTACTTGGAAGAACAACTAAATAAAAGATTTACAATTAAGAGACATCGAGAAGGGCTTCTTATTGGAATCGTAACATGAAATCTTACAGGCAATTAAACAGCCAATAGAGACGGCTCTAAAAAAGGCCTCTATTTCAAATTAATTTTTTCGTAGATTTCATTGCTTTTTATCGCCTCATTTTCGGTTTTTTTTTTGCAGTGCTTATCATAAGGATAAGACACATGAAAAATTTAGTTGGTTTTTCTTGTCAGTTATTTTTAAAAATTTCACAATAATCTGTATATACAGTATATATACGAATGAAAGATCAAAGCAACAACTTTGGAAAAGTACCGTTGGTGTTCATTTCCAGAAATATGCATTTTGAAATCTAAAGTGTTTTAGAAACTATGTGTGAAAAATGGAGTGTCTTATCCTTATGATAAGGAATGATGTGTAAGGAAGCTCTGCCTGGGGTATAATTCTCAGTCTCCAGAGTCCCGTCTACAGAAAATTTATTTGATCTGAGGACCTTGAGAGTATTATGGGTGAAATGGAGGCCACTTAAAGGGAGGAAAAAAAGGGAAGGGAAAGGGTATGAGGAGAATCCAAGTGGAGCTGCAACGACTGCTTTTGTCTGCCAAGCGACAAGATCCGCTTGGCCAAGATCCGTTGCATCTTGGACTAGGAAAGGGAGAGGAGGGAGACATGAGGAGAAGCGTTAGTGGGATTACGGAATGGGGCGGTGTAGAGAAACTGCAACGACTGATCTTGTCTGCTAAGCGAAGCCCGCTTGGTTAAGATCCGTTGCCTCTTCACCTGGAGTGACTGAGCCTTGAAATCAACGACTGACTTCGTCTGCAGGAGAATAACTCATCCTGCCAAAGTCCACTGATCCTTCGGCACCACTCTAAGATGTTACGGGACAAAGAAAATGGGGAATGGAAAGGGAAGACCTAGTTTTTGTAAAAAAAAATGCAAAGCGGGTTAACTAAGAGTAACACATCCGATTTTATTTATAATTACCTAATTTCTTTGATTATTGATTATTGATCATTGATTATTCATGGGGCTAAAGGAGTCCCTACGGCACTCAAGTTAAAAGGGAAAACTGAGTAATGAGCTCACCTGGTGTAATCCTTGCTCCACAAAAAAAAACTGTCCTTGTATTTTGCTGCTGCTGTTTTTTTATTCTTTGATCTATTCACTGCGATGGTCCCTGGCTAAGTGATTTTCTCTGATTCTCTCGCCTATATTCAAACTCACCCTTTCTCTGCATACTTATATCCTAACGGTGAAAACATACGATGCGTTTTTCGCTTTGGCGTCGGCACGCGGCGCAGCGACCCATGCTGAGAGATTGCCCACTGCGCGTCGACGCCGCTGCTACGCCAAGTCGGTAGCCAGAAAGAGAGAGATGTAGATTATGATCATCGTCTGTCGAAAAGAACTACAGTTAATTCCAGGTTGGAATATTTATATATGGCGTAACGAACGATAATCAACAGAGGGGCCCTGCAAGGGCGTAGTTTACTTAAATATATATATCAGAATGGGAACGGTAATGGGGTGTCAGACGCTGCCAAGTATTGTGACTCGTCACAACTGTATTTCTTTTCTTTCCTACAAGTCATCCAATTTGTTAATCAGTTAGAAACTGTTAGTTCCCAGCAATATGCAGTATATAGAAGTCCATAGAAAGTCACGAGGACAAACAGGCAACTGGACTGATCAACGGACTCTTCAGGCCGTTGGTAAAAAATCTCTTTTGCAAAGGTATAAAGAAACTAAATTAAAGAATGTTGAAATGTACAAATCAATTAAATTTCAAATGTATAAAAACTGTCTACTTACGTGTATAACAGATATAATTTTATATAAATATCCTTAACTGAAATAGGCACAAATATATTCCATAATTCCGATACGTGCTTAAGCCAAAGTAAAGATAAAATACCAATATCCAGTACTGTTTCCTGTAAGAAGAAAAAATAAAAATTAATAATTCGATCGCAAATATATTCGCATGCAGAGGCAGACGGACATTTTCTTTTGAAAGTTGTGACGACACATTACTCTTTAAGTTAACTACGCCCATGTGGGGCCTTTTTGTTATTCTCCTTTTTTGTTTTTATTTCACTACGCCCATGGAGGGCACATTAAACTATTCTAATCGCAAAGCTAACTGTAGTTCTTTTGTTTCTGACATCCAATGTTCACGATCAACGCCTCTTTCTTTCTAACTACCATTTTGATGTGTCTGCAGCGTCGACGCGTCGCGGAGAGGGCAACCTCTCGACAGCGGACGCTACGCTGCAGGCCGACACCAAGGAGACAATAAGAGAGGGACGGAGATCGCGACGCGTGCCAAAGCGCAAGACGCATCGTATTTTTTTACCGTTAGGATATAAGTAGGCAGAGAAGGGAGGGTTTGAACAGAGACATAGAATTAGAGAGAAATCACTTCGCAAGTGACCATCAAAGTGAAAAATTCAAGAAAAAAAGCAGCCGCAGCAATAAAGACATCAGTGAGTGGAACCAAGATTATCAGGTGACCCCAATTCCTAAGATCCCCTTTTAGCTTGAGTGCGGTAGGGACCCAAACAATGCACACTGGGCTGAATTGCCAAATAAGTAGCATAAAGTCGAATAACGCAGATATCGAGCTGAAACTTGGTATCTTTGATAAGAATAGCACTCTAAATATTGAAACAAAGTTTGAAGTTCAGTTGACCACGCCTACCCCAATAGCCCATATAAGGCAACAGTGCTTATACGTGATCACAAAGTAAAGTGTGAGAACTACATATAAAGTACAACAATTTTAATATTTTTTTATGTATTAGTGATAGTAATATAATTTTATATATATATTGTTATTATTTATTTCTGTCAATTGGCCAAATATCCAGTTTGCAACAACGGCAGAGTTGCGGCCGCTGTCCATTCATACGTCCAGCAGCGTTGAATGCCAGAACTCAACATGATCTACAAGTTCAAAATACCGCCAGAGCCGCAAAAAGCCGCAAACAAGATTATTACTAACTTTTTATACACACTCTCTACTTTATTTTCACATACATTACATATGGCAGAAACACGCAGAAGGTTAGTTTTTACTCCACAGAAGACGAACACATATGTTTAGTTTTCTATATTTTTGGACAATACAAAACAGTACACATATATAAAATATAATAAATTTGAACACCAAATTGTTTTGTTTTATCCATTCTACATACCTTGGCCTCCAAAATCCATTTTTTACAGTATCTTATTTTTCTTTTGTGTAAATTTGCCAAGCGCTCAAAGTGAATAAAAATTTCCCGCCAATTTTGTCGCAGGCATCAGCTGACTAATCACCTGACTTTGAAGCTTGATCAGAATGACAGGGTTGCATGTTTGGTAAAAGCGATCATCGATTTTTCTTATTTAGGGACTCTCGTTTGAATATACATAATTATAATTATTATTTACTTCCACAAAATTTTCGACTTTATGCCACTTATTTGGCAATTCAGCCCAGTGTGCAATGTTGAGAAATTGATTAATTATAAATAAAAATCTGTGCTCTTATCGGTTAACCCACTTTGCATTTTTTTCTTTCGGTTACCAAAGCTATGTCTACCCTTTCCCCTTCCCCTTTCCTTTGTCTCGTAACATTTTGAGTGGAGCCGAAGGGTCAGCGGACTTCGGCAGGATGAGTTTTGAGTTGAAGTCTAACTAAAATGAAGTAAGTAAGTCGTCTCCCCGACTTTGGTCTATCAATCACCAGATGGAAAAATACTTTAAATTTCGAACAACAAATGTATGTCTGTTAAATTTTCCTACATAGCATATGCTATCTAGCTCACCCCCAAGCTCCCTCACACAACTCCGATTTTATGGACCGCATGCATGTTTCTAGACCGATTTAAAATTAAACCAGAGGACCGGGACTAACTACGACCGTGTCAAAGTTTGTATACCCTTACAACTTTTTTGGTAACTGTTTCCTTACCCAAGCCATCAAAGTGGAAAAGCGTTTTATCTAAAAAGACTAATTGTTGATTCTAGCAACCTTTCAATTGTTTAGGATATGCTTTGACGGCTCGAGGTCAATTTGTTAGATAAATATAAAAAACAGTTTGTTTTTGTTTTATTTTCCGATATATTTCGGCCACTCATCGTTTTTCGTCTTCAGTGCAACTATAAATAACATTTAATTGTGATTACCATTATATCAATTAGACAACAAGAAACATCTACCTTTTTTTACACGTCAGCACTCTGTGACGTGGAGCTACATACTGATTTGTCCCTACTAAATTTCTGTATAAATGAGCGCAGTTCTCAGTATCTACCTTATAATTATGTCTCATATGTATTAGGCTATTTATTATGTGCAGCATCTCCAAAGTGTAACGTTTGTTGTAATATTATTAAGGGTCTATTATGTTAGCTGCATCAAAATTTGTCGAATGTCCACTGGCGGCACAGTGGGCCATAAGTGCCGATTTTGTACATTGGATTGTTGTGGAAGTTTGTAGTCAGATCTACGTTGTGACAGTCGAGTTTTTAGCCTCGATTTTGTTGTCCCTATATACATTTTATCACAAATTTCTTCATCGGTCCCGTTACATGGTATTTTACTTACTTATAATTACTTTGCTCTTGTCCATTGTATCAATCTTTCCGTCAATCCTTTTTGTCCTGTTGAATATAATCCGTAACGTCTTGTTGGGCTTGTGTGCTATTTGTATTTGTTCTGTGTTTTAGCAATCCGAGGTTGCTAATTTTTCCGACAATTGTGGGACATATGTGACGGACGTGAATTTGTTTTGTTGTTGTGACTTTTTTGCAATGTTCCGATATGTTAAGCATTCGTTGTATACAATCTCATGCTGTATTCATTATCATCGACTTCGGATGTTTCGAGTTGAAGTTGATGATGATAATTGGTGCTGATACTGTTGGTTTTTGTACCATTTTAATTTTAGCTCGTTTCCTCGTCCGTGTATTGATGAATCTTGATATGTCAATTTGTTGTCATTTTCCAACTCTATTGTGAACTTTATATTTGTGTCAAATGAATTTAGGTTGCCAATAGTGTTTTGGATCTCGTCTTTTTTAATTATTCCAAAAAGGTCATCTACATATTTCGTTATTATTTTGTAATGTTTTCATCATTTTCTCTAGGAGTTTTTCCATAATTATGTCGCCTATTATTGGTGACGCTGGTGATCTCATAGGCATTGTCCTTGTTTTTCCCTAAAAGTGAGACTACGTCAAATGATATCAATCTTTCATTTCAAAATGAAAGATACCAAATTAGAGCAGAAGCAAAACAGCAAATAGTAAAGACACATACGACCCGAAACGCAAGGCATGTCAAGGTTATCTGTTGGGTAACCTAGTAGCTAGTAGACTAGTTGTTAAAGTCGTAAAGTTAATGGTTGCGGAAATCAGTTATTTTGAATACATTATTATTGCTTATCAAGCGGTGTGCAAAGCGTAGAATGCGATTCACAATTTAATTAAAGGTAAGTTGCACTCTTGAACCAATTCGTCATTCTTAAACACCGTATGTAGCATAAAACTGCATTGAGTTTTAAGTTTTGCGGTGCAGTTAATCATTGAGTTTGATTTTGTTCAATGAGGTCCTTCGCGTTCACAAAAGACTTGCTTGTACCTGATTGTTGATGACTGCATGTTTTCGTTCAGCTTGATTGAGCTGATCAAACCTTTTGCTTCAGGACACGGGAGTGTTCAAACATTTTGGTTTGGTCCGAGGGATTGATCGTTTATTTGCTCAAGAGTGACTCTTCAATTGCTTTCTCAACAAAAACCCGTCTGAGTTCATTAAATGTTTATTTATTTATATGTAAATAGGCACTAGCACATAAACCAGTGTCGGAACCGGTGGAACGGAACGGGTGGACTTCGGAGTGAGATTACAAAGGTAGAGATGTGGGCCAAAGACACAGCGATGCACACCCGATGTAGCTACAATTGGTATCTGATCTTACTAAGAATAATGCATTTCTTGTATAGTACAAATAGCGAGCTCACCAGTGCATAGTTCGACATAGTGTAAGGTCAGCAAAATACGTCTTAATTGATAATAGCTAACCATAGCAGCTTAATTAACTAGGTCTTTATTGTTTTCTTTATTCTTTTTATTATCTATAATCGGGTTACATACTTAATTGACACACATTTCCATTTGTTTTTTATTATAATTGTCTTAATGTTATCTTATTTTATATAATCTAAACACCAACATACTCTCGGCCATTGAACAGGTGTTCAACGTTATCCAACGTTGACCGCAAAATTGCTGGGGGATGGGCTTGCTGCAGCAGGAGTCGGTATGGGATTGACGATCCTCACGGTTGTCTGCTCTGGACCATTGTGTCTTGGAGGTTGGGAGCATCTTCTTATTCCATATACCATCACAAGAACCAATGGTGAACCATGGTGTGTCGGCTGGCTGGGGTCTTCTGGTAACTTCCAGTTTTGCTTGGTTTCCAGTTTTCCTTGAATGTTGCTTAGTTCGTCGTAGCTTAGCTGCATCTTCGTGAATTGTGTTGTTGTTGGCGCTACTTTTGTTGGGCCAATGCTGAAGTTGCCAAATCGGACATATGACAATTTCATTGTGTCTGTCGTAGTTATACGGTGACCTGTTATTCGTAAAGCAGAACTCCTTGCTGTACTCGTCGGGTCTAGAGTTAACAATCCAGTCTTCTTGATAGTGACACCTTGTATATTATCGTCACAAGTCACTGCGAGTTCAATTGGTCTGGTGGTGGCAAAAATCCACTGATTTTTGTGATACATGTTCTACCACACGAATGACCTGTTTGTGTGTTGTATTTGACAAGTTGATGATTTTGTGTTTTTAAATAGCTGGAACTTATCAAAACAAATATATTGCTCGTTGTTGAGATGATGGCATTGTTCCAACTCGGCTCTTGAGACCCCAATGTATTGATTCTGTTCCCTGTTGACAGCAATGATGGGAATTTTAATGTTCATGATTACAATCCCATGAGTTTCAATTGCTGGAATGGGTACCAGGTTATACAGTTGCGCTGCCTGAGTTACCCGCCAGTCACAAGCACACATACATGTAAAACCCTTACGACCCGTTCGTGGAAACAAAGACAAAGTCACTGGTGCTTGATAATTTGGTTTTGGAATAAAAAAAGACTTAACGAATAAAGAATTCATTCTGTTGTCAATGTTCTTAAAACAAAGTCGTGTTTTAATTATATAATTGCAAAAAGTAAATTAATCCTACTAAATCGGGTTGATAACTGGCGCAGCTTAACGACTTCAGGGACAAGATGAAGTGCCCCGAAGGAACCTACTTTTATAAATACAAAGCATAAGCAATATATGCGGGTATGTACATATGTATGTATGTATGTATATATATATTTAGGTATAGATATTATCCCCGACGGAACTACCTTTTAGCATTGCTTCATCAGGGGGAAACTCCACCTACGTCGGGGTTCGAACTCGAGAACAACAGAACAGTAGATTTAGTAGACATATGTATGCATATGTATGTGTATGTATATGTATATAGTTATGTATATTATCTATAGTTTTAGCAATTATACCCTTGCAGAGGGTATTGTAAAATTGGTCAGATGTTTGTAACGCACTGTGGCAGTGTTGACCGAGGAGCTAAAAAAGCAAAAGGAGAAAGTAACAATCTTAGAAGATAGGCGTGGGGAAACTGTGGTCGAAGTGGTTAGCCCACCCACCCGCGCAATAAACGAATATGACCTTATGCAGATAGCAACCCTCCCCGATTGCGTAAAGGAGATAGAAATATTTTCAGGCGAAGCCTGTATGTTTTCCGCGTGGATACGAAGAGCAGATATAATCATCCAGGATAATCAGGTAATCAGGGACAAGCCTATGTATAGAGCAGTAGTTCTCCATCTGAGATCCAAAATAGCAGGGCGAAGCAGATAAGACGCTCTACATGCCAAAAAGCTACTGCTCTCTGACGTGACGGTCGTGTTTTTGCATAGCTCCTGAGTTTTTATTAATATTTATTGTTTTCTCTCAATTTTTAATTGTGCTTAGTTTGTTTACGCTTTCACTGGTGTTGTTTGCTCGACACCCTTGTGTTTTATTTCCATAATTCGCCAAATTAAATAGTTTAAACAGTTTTTATACCATACACCCATAGGGTGAAATGGTATATTAAAGTCGCCAAAATGTATGTAACAGGCAGAAGGAAGCATCTCCGACCCCACAAAGTATATATATTCTTGATCAGGATCAAAAACCGAGTCGATCTAGCCATGTCCGTCTGTCCGTCCGTCCGTCCGTCCGTCCGTCCGTCCGTCCGTATGAACACCTAGATCTCGGAGACTATAAGAGCTAGAGCCACCAAATTTGGTATGCAGTCTCGTGTAGTATGTACGCTTATCGAGTTTGTTTCAAATTTTTGCCACGCCCCCTTCCGCCCCCGGAATTTACATAAAACTGTTTTTCTTAAAAAGTATAACAGATAGAGACATCAAATTTGGGTTATATACTTGTTTAGTTAGCGCGCAAAAAAAACTTGTTCCAACTTTTTGCCACGCCCCCTTCCGCCCCAGGAATTTACATAACTCTGATTTTCTTAAAAACTATGAAAGCTACCGACATTAAATTTGGTATGTAAGTTAGCCTAATAGACGCGCAGATATTGACTATTTAATAAATTAAACAAAACTGATTTTCTCGAAAACTAACAAAGCTAAACTCACCAAATTTAGTATGTATATTGGCTTAGTATGCGCGCAGAATACATATATTTTAATATGTTGCAACGCCCACTTCCGCCTCCATAATTTAGAAAAAACCGATTAGCTCTTGCAATTTTTTGACCATCGCTATCAAATTTGGCAGACTAATAAATCTTATCTATTTCTATCAAACTACCAAATTTGATTGAAATCAAATAGAAACATACAAAATATACGTATGAACGTATTTTGCTACGCGATCCATAAGGGCAGAATTGGCCGTTGGATAGTGGCGGCGCTAGAGTGCTCGTGTGTTTGTAGAGTGAGCGAGATAGCAAATTGTATGAGGCATGTTAAAACAATTTAGTAGACATACATTTGGTTTTCGAAATTCTAAATATTTGTTTCACCTGGTGTATGGTATACCCAAGTCGGCGAGACGACTTACTTACTTCATTTTATTTGTAATTATTGATTTCTTATCGATAATTATCTTTGTGCTGTGTATTTAAATTTTTCTATATATTCTTATATATATAAATTTATTTATTTATTTTTTTTTTTGCCTTGTGTTTCTTATGGTTTTATAATGGCTTGTTGTCTACCTACTTGCAAGCATTCTGATCGTTTTGATGATCAGTATAGAGCAATATCTTGTTGGCTTTGCGATAATCTTATTCACTTAAAATGTGCTGGCCTCAATGGCCGCGACTACGACAAATTTTCTGGTTTGTCTGTGTCTAAGCCTGAGCTTGGCTTAATGCCAGCAGCAGCTTGTGTCAGCCAGCAGCTTGATTTTAGCCGTATGTATAGGGATCTTCGTTTAAAGTTTCTTTCTTTAAACAAACTGGCCAAACAGCTATCTAACGAGTGTGACTCTAGCGTACATTTATTGTCGCAATTCAAGTTTGTTCCACCTTCTGAGAAGCCGCCCAAGAAATGTACCCTTGAGTTGCCTCGCAAGCAGTCGCCAGCACTCTCTATTACATCGTCTCCCATTTTACTTTCGCCTACACCATCTTCTTGTCCCTCTTTATGCTCTTCTTTTCAGATTGAAGTACCCATTACAAGCCCTGGTGTACCTCATTCTATCCCTCACGGGAACTCTGATCAATCACAGGATCATGCTAGCTCTCAATCACTTGCGGATCCCAATGCTCCTCCGCCTCCACTAACTGTAGTGCCTCATCGCAAACAATTATTTATCTCTAGGCTTGCTCCTGATACTTCTGAGTCGTCTGTGGCAGCTTACATTAGTAATATATGCCCTGCTATTTAAGTTTTCTAGGCCTCGCGAAATCTCCTCTTTTAAAATTACAGTACCAAATGAGTACTTCTCAGCTATGGTTGACCCTAATTTTTGGCCAGAGGGCCTAGTTGTACACGAGTTTGCGCCCAATAAGCGCTCTCGTCCGTTGCCTGTCCACCTTCCTACTTTATCTTCTGCTTCAAAAAACTAATAACGTCTAGTCTTTGCATTCATTATCAAAATGTAAGAGGACTTCTTACCAAGCTCTCGAACCTGTTCTGTGATAGCCAAACCTTTTCGGCTGACATATTAGCTTCCTCTGAAACTTGGCTTAACTCCTCTGTTTTGGATAATGAAATTCTTTCTAATAACTTTATTTCTTATAGGCTTGATCGTGTTGGTCGTCGTGGCGGTGGAGTACTCATTGGTGTTAACTCGAATCTGTGTTCTGCCCTTAGGTGTTGAGTTTATTTGCGTCGAAGTTACATGTTCCAACTTTAGCTTATATATTTCTTGTTCATATATTCCTCCAGCTTCTGATATCATGACCTATTTGCACCATGCTGATGCTTTGCAAACTATTTTTAATCGTCTTAAAGATCGCGATTTCCTTATAGTTTTAGGTGATTTCAACTTGCCTAATATTTCTTGGCTTGTTGATGATAATCTATCTTTCTTAATTCCTTCATCTCAACATGTTTTAATTGATAGCCTACTTGAATGTCCGCTATATCAGTTGAATTCTTTCCTTAACTCTTCTAAAAGAATCCTTGATCTTGTTTTTGTCGCTGATCCCACTGTTAGTGCTGTATCCCGAACACAGCCCCTAGTGAAACCTGAAGATCCTTATCACCCTACCATTGAAGTTACTATTTGTTACAATTCCGTTACTAATTCATTTAATAACATCGCAAATTCTCGTCGTAGATGTTTTCGTAAAACAAATTTCAATCTTCTTAATAGCCTTATTTTCTCTTTTGATTGGTCATTTCTATTTGAGTGCTGCGATATAGATTGTGCAGTGAAGTTTTTCTACTCTGCTCTTAATTCTCTAATTGATAAATGCGTTCCTTATGTGAATGTCTCTACCGTCTCCAGCGCGCCAGTCTGGTTCACACGTAGGCTCTCTAATCTCCGTAACATTAAATCGAGATATTTTAAAAGATTTAAAAAAACTGGTTCGCGACTTGACTATGCAAATTACTGTATAGCCAAGTCTCAATTTTGTCTTTTAAACACTCAATGCTACAATAATTATATCGTTCGCTGTAAGGTTGAATTTTATAAGAACCCTAAAATATATCACAACTTTGTTAATTCCAAAAGACGCTCTAATGTACTACCCTCCACCTTCAGACTTAATGACCAGACTGCTAATAATGATTCAGATATTGCAGATCTGTTTGCTAAATTCTTTCAGTCGACTTATTCTACTACTGTTTCGGATCCCACACCCTATCCCTGTTCAATCCCACATTTAAATTGTATGTTTTTTCCTAGTATTATCTCTAGCTTGTCAT
Organism: Drosophila willistoni; assembly: GCF_018902025.1. Lineage (NCBI taxonomy): Eukaryota > Metazoa > Arthropoda > Insecta > Diptera > Drosophilidae > Drosophila > Drosophila willistoni. The sequence continues at coordinate 13,289,798 of NW_025814047.1, forward strand.
CTATGATGTCTTCCTTCGTTCCCGGTCCTGATAATATACCTAGTTGCATCCTTAAAATGTGTTTGAATTCCCTATCTAAGCCTTTATCTCGGTTATTCTTTATATCGAGTGAGACTTGTACATTTCCCGATATTTGGAAGGAGTCTTTTATTATTCCGCTTTTTAAAAACGGTAGCAACTCGGATGTTTCTAACTACCGTGGCATTGCCAAACTTTCGGCAATACCAAAGCTGTTTGAGAAAATTATTACGTCTTCCTGCAACACCTATCCAGATCCACTATTTCTCCTTGTCAGCATGGATTCATGTTTGCGGATGACGTCAAGATTTGTTATTCCTATAATGATCCTTCTTTCCAACAGTACTTGCAATCAGATCTCGATGCGTTCTGTGATTGGTGCCACGTTAATAAATTACACCTTAATCCTCTAAGTGTTCTTTTATGACTTTCAGTCGTTTGTCTCCGTTCCTAGCTCATTACTCTATTAAGTCTGTTCTGTTAGATTGTGTACCATCGTTCAAAGACTTAGGCGTTATGTTTGACCCAAAACTTTCATTTAATGTTCATATTTCTTCTATTGTTAATAGAGCATGCAGCCTTCTTGGCTTCATTAAACGTTGGGCCAAAGAATTTGATGATCCCTATGTAACAAAGGTTTTATACACTTCGTTAGTTCGCCCTACTCTACAAAATTGCTCGCCAGTGTGGAATCCGCAATATGATGTTCACCAGCGAAGTATTGAATCGGTACAGAAGCAATTCCTTAAGTTTGCGTTACGCGTTCTTAATTGGGACCCGAGTCTTCGCCTACCTTCTTATCAGACTAGCAGACTTCTTCTTATTAATCTTCCTTTACTTTACAACCGTAGGGTCGTTTTTGGCATTATCTTTCTCCATAAACTAGTCAACGGCGAAGTCATTTCTACTAATTTACTAGATACGCTATATTTTTGTGTTCGCTCACGTCGGACCAGAAACTTTTTTCCTATTCACCTTAGTAGATGTCTGACTTACTACTCTCTTCACGAACCTTTTCGTGTTCTTTGCCCATCTTTTAACAACCTTTCTCACCTAATTTCTCCTCATCTTTCTGTCACTTCTCTTCGCGCTATACTTTTTAATCATCTACAGCGAAACCAATAATAATATTCTGGACTGATTGGCTGCAACTCATCCCTGAGCACATTGGCTGTGAATCGGGGCAAAGCTGGTACCTTATGCAAATAAAAGACCTCCACCGGGTCGGGGATGTTTAGTTGTCAATATAGCTAAGCTATCTTCTTCGATTAATTACTATCTGTCATTAGCTTAAGCTTTTTCGTCGACTGCTGTGTTAGTTGACGTAAATAAATAAATAAAATAAATAAATATGCAACGTGCCCAATGATAGTTGGGAGGAAATAAGGGCGACAATAGTCTCCAACTATGAGGTCAAAAGAGACCTAGGAACTTTGGAATACCAAATGAGTGTGATAATCCGAAATAACTCGACCCTAGAAGCATTTTACTCCCAGATCAACAAGCATCTTTCACTTATTATTGAGAAGCTTAAGAGCGAGAATCACACTAGAGATGCTCTTGAAGCGTTAATTCATTCGTACCGCGAAAGGGATTTGCGCGCATTTGTAAGGGGATTGTCACCACAATTATCGGCTCTGGTAACAGTTAAGCTCCCAAAAACGTTAGGAGAAGCCTATTCTACAGCCCTAGAACTGGAAATTGTTATTTCAGCTGGGAAGCCCTCCCTAGCATACGCCTCTAACGAAACTTGGCACACACGCACAAACACCCCTTACTACCGAGTCACTCAAAGTGATGATATCGTAGTGCGGACGCGTTTTCGTCTCCGCTCCCAAGTATTCGTCTATATCTTGTTCTACCTGTGAATAAAAGGCTCGAGCTCGTAGTGCAAGTGCCCGCGTTAAGTGTCTACTTGCCAGGAGGGGCTCTGTCCCGTCCCGTTACTTGTGGTTGTGTCGGTGTTGGTGCGTCGGGCTTGCTATTTCTTTTGGTTCCCGCTTTTGCGCCTCGTTCCTGTGGGATAGAACCATCAGCTGCTACCAGGTTTGCCAGATCAGTAGTTACTAATAGAGTCGCCGTTAATAGCGCCCGCTGCGTTAACAGCACCCCCACTGTGCACTCTGTTAACTGTTAACAGTCGGTCACATTTGCTTTTGCATTGCACGTAATCCGATACTAGAACCCGCTCCTAACATAGCTGAGTTCCAGCACCAAGCTACGTATTTGCTCGGTGGCGTTGTACGAGTCGCGCAAGCCGCTGGCGCATGGGCCGCTGGTTTAACTCCGCGCTGGGGATTCGTGGATCTCTTGGATTATTTGCAATTCGAATAAAAACAAAATAATACAATATAAATATAATTAAATAATTTCATATTCTCTATTCAATTTGTTGTCTCATATAATTGAATTTCCCCCCACTATACATATACATATATGTATTTTTGCTTGCTGTTGACGGCACCGGCAGGTCAAGGCTCAAATCCGCTGGAAGCATCTGGAGATTAAATTTTCTTTTTCCTTCATTGCTTGTTTTTTTTTTCCTTTATTTATTTTTTTTATAAATAAATAAAGATCTAGTAAGAAGTTTTCGAGTCGGAGCGGCATAACTCCCATCGCTAGGCAGGAGGAAATACTTGCCCGCCACCAGGGCAAGGGGCAGTACAACAGGTTGCCCCAAGTCTCGTGGCTCAAAATGCGGCATTGACGGTGGAGACTTGTCAAGATGCGACCCCAAAGCGATCTAGAGACTCCACAGCGTATAGCCCTAATAGCGGCGGTAACGTACCCCCAAAAAAATCGAAGGTACAGCCAAAGGTCAAGGCGCTGGATGAAATGAGCACCCTCCTGGACTCAATTGCTGTCCATTACTCTAAGGAGAAAGATGCTAGCGGCAAAATAAACCGCAGCATCACAAACACTTTTAGGGAAAGCGCGATGTTCCACGGTCGAGAACTTCCTGCCACAACAGAGCCGAAGTGCGTAAACTGCAGTAGACCGCCTTCCAAGCACGTGAGTCGCTGTCAGCAAACGGAAGTGGCAGTCCCTTCACTTAAACAGGACAAGCCGACGCAAGTGTCACCCAGAGTAAGGGACAACAAAGAGGTGAGGAAGAAGTCGGCACAGCAGCCTGCGGATAAACGAGAGGAGCAACCCCACGACCCTGCCCAGAAGGACAACAATACGTGGCAGCGGGTCGGTGCGTCATCGCAGGCGGCCCGTCAAAAATCTTGGATACCTCGCAGAGTCAAGCCGGAAGCTCTCTTGGTCCAGCCAGCATCGGGTTGTAGCTACAGCGAGGTCTTGGCCATGGTAACGGGGCGCAGCGATGATAAGCTCAAACGCGTAAGCGATCAAGTCATCAAGGTACGGCGTACTGTCAAAGACGGGTTGCTACTCGAGCTAAAGGGGGCCGAGTAGCAACCCGGGCGGGCGAACTGGACGAACTGACCAAGCCATGCGACCTTATTGCTGCATTGGCAAATCAAGCAAGTGTTGACGCGGACTGCTGCATCCGATACTAGAAACCGCTCGGGAGTCTACGCCGCGGGCTCTCCGGGTCCAAAGTCGCAGTCATCAGTGCAGCTGAGACGGTGATGAGGAAGCTACTGGCATTAGGCAGAGTCCGTGTTGGTTGGTCCTGTTGCCGTATAAAGGAGCTGGACGAGCTGCCTAAGCGTTGCTACCGCTGCCTCAGGGCTGGGCATATATCAGCGAAGTTCCCCAGCCAAGTGGATAGGTCCAACTGCTGCCTTAGGTGTGGAGTGGAAGGACGTAAAGCCGCGAGCTGTGGAGTAAAGGACCCCACCTGCTTCCTATGCCAAGAAGAGGGCCGTCAGCCTACAAACCATTTTGCGGGCAGTCATCGGTGCCCCCTTAATGGAACAAAGAGGCAACCACGAGCCCATCAATGATGCGCCTAAATTTCATACAAGTGAACCTTAACCATTGTGCCGTCGCGCAGGATCTGCTCCATCAGACGGTTCGGGAAGGCGGATACGACTTGGCCCTAGTCAGTGAGCCGTATAGATCGGAGAGGAACGCCGACTGGGTATCCGATTTCAACGGGAAGGCTGCTATTTGGTCCTGTGGGACTAGTAATCTTTCCAATTGAGGAAGTCGCCCAGATGGAGGGCTTCGTCCGGGCCAAAATTGAAGGGTACTGTTTCTACAGTTGCTACCTGCCTCCCAGCTACACCCTGGAGAGGTTCGGATGTATCATCGACGCCATTTCTGTCGACGCTAGGGGCCGCCAAGGTGTCATCATTGGGGGCGATTTTAATGCCTGGGCAATTGAATGGGGCAGCAGTCGCTCCGACGCCCGGGGCCGTCTCTTCCTCGAGTGTTTCTGCAACTTCAGTGTCTCGCTGCTCAACTCCGGCACAAGAAACACTTTCAGTAGAGCCGGTGCAGGATCCATTGTAGACCTTACGTTAGGCAGTGACTCTTTAGCGCCTCAATCGAATTGGGAAGTTGGGCGTCACTACACCGGTAGCGACCACGAGGCCATTGTCTTCACCGTTGGGACAACCAGGCAACGAGCTGAACGAACGTGTCCCATCGGGAAAAGCTGCAAGCTTGAGTCCCTAAACTTGCACACGTTCAGCAGCGTGTTGGAGAATCTACGAGATGTACGCCTAGGAGATGCAGACGCGGCAGCCAACTCTATCATGTCGACACTCGAGAGTGCCTGTGATGCGAGTATGTCCCAGCGCAAGGCATACAGAAGACACCACAAACCAGTCTGTTGGTGGAATGACAGCATCGCCGACGTTCGGCGCAGATGCTTCCGCGCGAGGCGCATGTACCAGCGTGCTAGATGGACGCTAGCCTTCTCAGACTTGCATCTGGACTACAAGCGGTGCTGTAAGGCTCTCAAAAAGGCAATCAAGTACAGTAAACGCGAGTGTTTCCTGGCCCTATGCGACTCGGCAGAGCAGGACCCATGAGAAAAGGCGTACCAGAATGTCGTGAAGCGCTTGCATATAGACAAGACTCCGGCACCAAAAGACACGCAGACCGTCCGGGGCATAGTAGATACCCTCTTCCCTCAAATCGTGGACAAATTGCCTGTCCTGCATCCCCCGCTTCACCCACACATAGAGGAATGCACAGTGGACGAGGTAATTGATATAGTCCGGAAACTCAAATCAGCGAAAGCTCCGGGACCCGACGGAATCCCTAACCATATACTGAAGATCGCGGTCTCTTTACAAGCTGAGTCCTTTGTGGACTTGTATAACAGTTGCCTGAGGGAAGGTGCCTTTCCATCCAGATGGAAAAAACAGAACCTAGTTCTGCTAACGAAGCCAGGGAAAACTTCGCTCGAAGAGTCTTCGTTCAGACCGATCTGCCTCCTGGACACGGCAGGCAAAGTCCTGGAGTCCCTCATTTGCGCAAGGCTTAGCTCAGCCATCCAACGCCAACGGAGGATTTTCGGAGCAGCAGTTCGGTTTCCGGAAGGCTAAGTCCACAACGGATGCCATTGCACGCGTGCTTAAAATTGCGGCGAACGCGATCGCCGGTGTTAGATGGAAAGGGGGGTCAATGGAGTATTGTCTAGTAACCACCCTAGACATAAGAAACGCCTTCAACTCGGCCAGATGGAGCCGTATCTTAGTCGCATTAGCCGACTTTGGAGTCCCACGCTACCTCCTTAGTTGCGTGCGACAATATTTTCAAGGAAGGACCATCTGCTACACCACTTATGATGGCCCAGTAGGGCGGACAGTGTCTGGAGGTGTGCCCCAAGGCTCGGTACTGGGACCTTTACTTTGGAACACGATGTACGACGGAGTCTTTCCGCCTGGCACCCACATCACAGGTTTCGCGGACGATATAGTTCTTGCCGTGGTCGCCAAGACCGTCAAGGAAGGAAGACGCCATCAAAAGCGTCGAGCAGTGGCTCCAGGCCGCCGGCCTCCAGTTGGCAGCTCACAAGACGGAGTCAGTGCTTATCAGCAGCAGGAAGGCTGTGGAAACTGCGAAAGTACAGGTGGGCAGCGCTGTGATAGAAGAGGGCCCAAGAGGGCCATTAAATATCTCGGCGTTCTACTGGACACTAGGCTCAGTTTTAGGGAGCATCTTCAACATGCTGGAGAAAAAGCAGCCAAATCCGCCCCCGCTCTATCGCGCATCCTCTTGAACACGCGCGGCCCGAGGCAGGGACGACGGCTACTGCTCTCTACCGTCCCCACATCGACGGCCCTATACGCAGTACCAGCGTGGATCGACGGTATGAAGGTGAAAAGCTACCGACGAGGTCTCGAAGCAACCCACCGACTAAGCGCTATAAGAGTCTGCAGTGCATTCCGCACGGTCTCGGATGAAGCGGCGCTCGTCATCGCAGGAATGATGCCGATCGACGAACAGGCAGCGATCATCGAGGCAGTCGCCAAGGCCAGACGAGGAGGTAGCTCAGATGGGCCGGGAGCAACGCGCAGCCTAGCGAGGCAACAAAGCATGCGGAAATGGCAAGAGCGTTGGGACACCTCGACCAAGGGAAGGTGGACGCACAAGCTCATCCCTGATATTAGCGCGTGGGTTCTGCATAAGCACGGCGAGGTAAACCATTACCTGACCCAACTGCTAAGTGGTCACGGCTGCTTCAGGACATATCTGAGGAGGTTCGGCCACGAAACTTCGGACGAAAGCATCTGGTGCGGCAGCAGAATACCCGAAGACGCCGAGCATATTTTGCTGCATTGCCCCAGGTTCGAAGCGGCAAGATTTTCCCTGGAGTGTGCAATGGGGCATCGCGCAACATTGGAAAATCTGACCAGGCTGATGGTCGCTGATCACCGAGCCTGGGATGCCGTCAGCACTTTCGCGTCGGTGGTGATGAAGGAGCTCAGAAGGCTCGAACGTCAGAGGCACGAGGAATGATCGCCCAGGGCCCTGTGAAGCAGTACCTAAAAGTAGTCCCGCTTGACCCTGTATTTGTATCCACCTCCCCCTCTAACCTCACGAGTGTATTGTACTGTTCTTTGTTTGGTGACGCCATAATTTATTGTTATTATACTCTTTTCTTTATATGTTACGTTAATATGTTGTTATGTATATATAAGTAATAAATGGAATTAAAAACAAAAAAAAAAACAAAAACCCTTACTACCGACCCCGTCCCATGTATCGGCCTCCCTTCGCTACGTACCCCCAAGAGCAACACATGCCATGTATTATCCTCACCAACAAAACCCAATAACGTACCGTTATGCGTTACCTTCCAAGTCACAGGCTCTAACACCAGCTATAAAACTTGAAGCATGTGGATTAGGCCAATCTAGGAGCCGTTTCCGGAACTATGCGAATGGCAGTAGCCAAAAGAGGAACTCTTCTGATTCCATGAACCCCTTTAGAAAGGAACACCGATTATATCATATGGCCGGTGGCGTAGTAGAAGAACCCTCACACATGAACATTGTGGGAGACTCCGCCTCCGAAAATGGTGAATATGCCACACGCGTGGCACTTACCCAGCCATCAAATTCGAAGACAATCGAGATCGAAGATCAAGTAAATTTTATAAAAAAGGCCTATCCAGCGTACCCTACATAGAATACATTGATGCAGATAGAAAGGTGCGACAGTTTTTAATCGACACTGGCGCAAACAAAAACTTCATTAGTCTAGATCTTTCAGAGGGTGCTATTCAACTACAAAAGCCCTTCTTAGTACAATCAGCAAATGGACCAATAAAAATTTCACAATACCTCAATGGACCATTCATTGCTCCTCTGGGTAATGATATTCCACTAACCTTCTTTACTCTTCCTAATTTAAAAAGTTTCGATGGCATAATAGGAGATGATACACTAAAGAAATTGAAAGCGAAAATTGATAGGGAACATAACGTCTGAATCATAGAACCGGGGGTGGTAATACCACTTCTGAACCGGGAATCGACCCAACTTAATTTTGTGCTAGAAGAAGGGCACCCCCAGGAAATCAAATCCATTATTGAGAAACTAATTAATGAGTTCTTTTCCGTATTCGACCCAGTTACCTAGTAAAGCAACAATTCGGACTAATACCCAAGAGCCCATTTATTCTAAGCTTTACCCCTATCCAGTCAACATGCGGGACGAGGTTGACCGACAAGTCGCTGAACCTCTTCGTGACGGCATGATACGACCCTCAGAAAGTTCCTATAATTCTTGTCGCTAAAAAACCGAAACCAAATGGGGAACAACAGTTTCGTATGGTAATTGATTACAAGCGATTAAATGCTGTCACAATACCAGACACCTATCCAATTCCTGACATTACATCTACGTTAGCTAGTTTAGGCAAGGCGAAACTCTTTACGACTCTTGACTTAACTTCGGGGTTTTATCAGATACATATGGATCCCGCGGACATTCCCAAAACCGGATTCTCATCTCTTAATGCAAAATATGAATTTCTCAGACTACCCTTTGGGCTTAAAAACGCTCCAGCCATATTCCAAAGAATGACGATGTTCTTAGAGACTATATCGGAAAAATTTGTTATGTTTACATTGATGACTTAATTGTTTTCAGTGCTACTTATGAAGAACATTGGCACAACCTCAGGGCAATATTTTCAAGGCTTCGTGAAGCAACCCTACAAGTAAATTTGGAGAAGACACACTTCCTGAAAACCAGTGTGGAATTCCTGGGCTATGTTGTCACATCTCAAGGAATTAATGTAGACAGGAAAAAAGTATAGGGAATGTTAAAAATACAGCCTCCCACCAATCTGAAACAGCTTAAATCCTTTTTAGGCATGACATCATATTACAGAAGATTCATCAAAGATTATGCGAAAATTGCCAAGCCCCTAACAAATCCCACCAGAGGAAAACACGCACAAATCAAGGCCTCACAATCCAAGAAAGTTTCCATTGAGCTTGGTCCACTGGAACTAGAAGCGTTTAAAGATTTTAAGACCCTTCTTTCTTCATCGGAGGACCACCAGCCGCTTACGTATGCCATGAGCAATAGGAACTTCAATGCAAATATGAAACGTTGGAAGGCGAAAATTTAAGAGTATAATCATGAGCTGATCTATAAACCGGGCAAGGCAAACGTGGTTGCGGATGCGTTATCGCGTATCCCCCATGCCCCCGACCAGTCGGAACCGAATCTATTGGTTCTCCATGACACTGACTCGTTGGCAACAATGCTCAGTGGACAACAAGACGCTTCTGACCTTATTCCCCCTATGGAGGTCCCAATAAATGTTTATAGAAACCAGATTATTTTTAAACCATCGCGATCTGTCTATTCTTGTATTAACCCACAACCCGGGTTCAAGCGTCACCTAGTCGCATTGAAAACATTGACCACTTCAGATAAACCTAGTTTGCTAAAGACTTACATCAATCCATCTCTAATTAATGGAATAAAAATACCTGAAAGCCATTTACAGCTCCTACAAACATGTTATCTAGATTTCTTTAAGTCCTACAAGCTTAAGGCCACACAAAGACTGGTAACTGATTTAGTAGGAGAAGACGAGATTCTCGAAGCAATTGATAACGAACATCGCAGAGCCCATAGAAATCCCGAAGAGGTCAGACGTCAGCTGTTAGAACGGTGTTATTTCCCAAAAATTGCAAACAAAATAAAAGCGTTTACTGCAACTTGTGAGATCTGCAAGGCACACAAATATGACAGACACCCTAATAAGCCCCTTCTACAGCCAACCCCTGTACCGAACTATCCTAAAATTCTGGTGATGGACAATGAGCGGGGCCTCTTTTGTCCAACAGTTCACAATTACCAAAGATCATTGGAAATAGAGGTATACCACACCCCAGCGAAGCGAAGTAAACGGTCAAGTCGAAAGATTTCAATCAACATTCTTAGAAATATACAGGAGTTTAAAAATAGAGTTTCCGTTACTTAAGGTAACTTAACTTGTGCCTATGTCAATTGATCTCGGTCCACTCAGTGACGAAACGAAAACCGGTTGACATTTTTCTTGACAGGGTTTCCCGAATAAATTATCAAGGGCTAACAAATTTCAAACGCGAAACATTTGAGGACATCAGGGGGCTGATCGAACGTCGACAAGAACTTGCCATTAATAGACAAGTTAAAAACAAAAAACCCATTCAATACGCCGAAGGGAAAACAGTCTGTGTTAAAAATAAGCAGATCAAGAGTAAGGAAAAAAGTTATACAGTAAAGAAGAAGTACAGGAAAATAGAAAAGTGACAGTTCGTACTAAGTCTGGTAAACTCATTCACAAGGCACACCTTAAACCTAACCGTAAGCATTCATAATTCGCACATTTGGCCTTAATACTATTAATTTTTCGTTGTTGCTGTTTTTTCTACGTTTTTCTTTGGGTATGTCGCGATTAAAAACTTATTCGAAATCACTATCTTTTATCAAAATAATTCATAACTGGCACTCTTCACAAACCTGGTAAATAATAATAAGCAATATTATATACCCCAGCAGTCCATGGTAATAATAATTTAACATGTTTGTTTTCTGCAACTCAATTCATCAATATACAAACAAAACAATTTTACTCTCTATTTTACAATTTGTTCTTCTTCTTCCCTCATTCCCAAAGCAAAGCAACGCACGCATACACATACAGTTTATGTAGCGTTGCGTCTGTGTGTGTACGCATGTACTCTGTTGATGACGAATGACGTAGTAGACAGCAAGCAGCGCTGCCGGCAGCCGATTGTTACAATGACTGTAACTTGTGTTATATTTATCCGAGTAATAAAAAACCCCGAAAAAAAATTTCAGCCCGATAGCTCTTAAGACGGCTGAGTAAAACGCATTCGAACAGACGAACGGCGGACGGACAGACGGACAGACGGACATGGCTATATCAACTGAGCTTCTCATGCTGATCAAGAATATATATACTTTATGGGGTCGGAAACGTCTCCTTCTGTGCGTTACGAACATCTGACCAATTTTATAATACCCCCTGCAAGGGTATAAAAATAATAAAATACAAAAGAGAGCAAAAAAGAATATACAAAAAACTATACATTTTGACAATATTTATGTGAAGTAAATTACAAAATAATATACAAACCTATTACTAAAAATAATACTATTTTTTTTTATTACAAACAAGGACAATGAAAGGAAGATAAAATACGGAATCACAACACACATTCATTGTCACAAGTGGACAAATATCATACAAATACAACATAAGCCGTACCTTCACTACCCCGTTTTCCCACCAACACCGAAAGTGAAAAAAAAGTATAAGTAAGAAACAATTAGTCTACACACTTTTACATTATATATATCCATCAAACATTTAAAATATCCACATACAATTAACAGAAAGAAACACTTTGTCTACATGTTTATTTGAATATACGAAGATTTAGGAGAATTCATTGCAAATGTTGAAGAAATACTTTTATTCATAAAAGGCTCAGAAGAAACTCCGACAGGATTATTTATTTTAAGAGCAATTAGAAACAAAATTCAAGGGAAAGCCCACGAGATATTATATCAAACACGAGTAAAGCTAAATTGGCACGAGATAAAAAATGCTCTTCTGAGACACTTTTCGGACAAAAGGACAGAATCTGACTTAATTGCTGAACTGGGAAAAAAAGTTACCAGTATACAGAGGGCCCTAATAAATATTGAGAAGTAAACCAATGAAACAGTGGGGGAAACAAAGAAAGATTTTTTTATAAAGCAATGCTTAGCCACATTTCTAAGAGGGTTACGAGGACCAGTAGGTCCTATTATCCGAGGAAGAGACCCAACAGATGTTATTACAGCCTACGAGTTAGCAGTAGCTGAAAAGGAAATTTTTAAAAACCAGAGACAAACTCGACCGTAGAGTCAAACTAATCAAAATTCGTTACAATAATTTTAAGGGTCAAAGGCAAAATATGGCACGAAATCAACAAATTAGGGAGAAAAGTTACTACAATAAAAACCGTATAACCGTGATAACATTAATAGAGAACAACAGAGCGGTCAGTACAAGCGCAATAACGGAGAAACCTTCAGTGGACAAACAAGAAAAACTAATTATTCCCAACATTCGTATAAATCGTTAGCGTCTAAGAATCAGGTCAAACAAAATAACAATCAAGAAGAAATACATAATATTAACGAAAGCGAAAATTTTCAATTAGCAGCCTCAATAACCAACCAGGGTTTATATTAGGCAATAGGCAACGATTTAGTTATTTCAAATGGGTTATACTCGGCAACGAACAATTTTAGCATGATGGAAATTACTAACTATGCAGAAAGCCATTTATTTTGATCAACCGTTAGTAGTAACTCCATACAAAAAGGAACAATACATCGAGGTAAATTTGGCTTTTCAAAACGAGTTAAATACAACAGCAAGCTCATTTAACTTTCAAGAAAAAATAAGAACCAATCATTTAAACATGCAAGAAATCGAAGTCTTAAAGAAACTTTGCTTAGAATTTGCGGAAATATTTTACGATGATAAGAACCAATTGACACTCACAAATAGCGTTAAGCATAAAACTCCTACAACCGACGATATTCCTCTTTATACGAGACCAAATAGATATGGTTTTAATGAAAGAAAAGAAGTGAAAGAACAGATACAAAAACTCCTTAATCAAAAAATCATTAGACATAGCCATTCCCCTAGGAGTACGCCTGTATGGTTAGTACAAAAAAAAGCAGATGCAACAGGACAAAAAAAATGGAGATTAGTGGTAGATTATAGGAAACTTAATGAAAAAACCATTAAAGACAAATATCCCATACCAATAATTAATGATGTTTTAGACAATTTAGGAAAAGCAAAATATTTTTCATTAATAGATTTAGCCAGTGGCTTCCACCAAATCGAGATGCATAAAGATGATATTCAAAAAACAACATTTTCAGCAGAAGGAGGACATTACGAGTTTCTTAGAATGTTAATCGGTCTTACTAATGTCCCAGCAACCTTTCAGAGAGTAATGGACTCTTTGTTTGGGGATATACATGGTATATATTGACTAATATATTTAGACGACATTATTATATTTTCATCCTCATTACAAGAGCATATGCAACATTTGAGAAATGTCTTTAAGAATATAAGAACTTAAAGATACAAACAGAAAAGTCTGAGTTTTGAAGAAGAGAAAATAAGTATTTAGGGCATGTCGTTAGTTCAGACGGCATAAGACCAAACACATCCAAAATTGAAGTCATAAAGAATTTTTTTTTACCCAGGACGCTAAAACAAATCAAATCCTTCTTTGGGCTATTGGGTTATTATAGAAAATTCATAAAAGATTTTGCCAAAAAAACTAAACCGCTGACTAAACAATTAAAAGGAAAAGCTAATGTTCTTATATATGAAGAGTTTAAATCAACATTTGAAACTTGCAAGTCTCTTTTATGTAACGTCCCAATTTTGATTTATCCTGATTTTACTAAACCGTTCATACTAACAACGGATGAATTGAGATTGTTGGAATATGATTATGAGATCATATATAAAAAAGGGTCACAGAATGTGATAGCAGATGCATTGAGTAGGACAAGAATAGAAGTAAATATAGGTGAGAGCGAGTCAGTAGGTGCAACCTGTGGAGGAACTATACATTTTGCACAAGAAAATTGGGAACAAGGTATATTCATTTCTGAAAAACCACTTAATGATTTTAATATACAAATTATTTTCCAAGAATCCGCTCAATCAAATATTAAAGTAGAAGTACCCTTCAAAAACAAAATAAGGCGTACCATTTTTGAGCCCAGTTTTAACAAAGAAGTCATGACAAAATTGTTGAGATCCGTTTTAAAGCAAAATGAAACCTGCCCAATATTTGCAACAGACACAATATTTAAAATAGTGCAGCAAGTGTATGTAAAATACTTTGCTCATAATCAACTTTACAAGGCCTTAAGGTGCACAGAATTTTTAAGAGAAATTACAACACCCGACGATTAGGAAAAGGAAATTAGGGAATATCACATTAAAAATAATCATAGAGGGATTGACGAAACATGCGCTCATTTAAAACGCTCAATATATTTCACCCACATGAAACAAAAAATTTCACAAACATTCAATAATTGCGACATATGTCAAACAATGAATTATGACAGACAACCCCAAAAAGTCCCATTTCAGGAACCCGAAATACCACAACAACCATTAGATTTGATTCAGATGGATATATATTCAATTAACCATAAATATATATTAACAATAATTGATAAACTATCAAGATTTGCTACCGGTTACACAATACCTGCTAGAGACTCTATCAATGTTGTTAAATCAGTCAAACATTTTATTTGTACCTTCGGAATACCGAAGAAGATAATTTGTGACCAAGGACCAGAATTTGCGGGAAACATTTTTATTGACTTTTGTAAACAATACAATATAATCAGACATGTAACTTCATTTCAACAATCTTCAAGCAACTCCACGGTAGAACGTTTTCACTCATCCCTAACAGAAACTTACAGAATCATATTTGATTTAAAAATGAAGTAAGTAAGTAAGTCGTCTCGCCGACTTAGGTATACCATACACCAGTAAAGCAAATATTTTAACTTTATTAAACAAATGCATTTTCACATGCTTCTTATCAAATTTGGTATTTTGCTAGATATTAGTATTAAATTTAAGTGTGCCAAATTTGATTCCATAAGGTAAAAATATACGGGAAATAATCAAGTTTTTCAAATTACGGGGGCGCAAAAGGGCGTGGCAAAATTTTTATACATACAAAATGTGTGCATTTACTAAGCGAATATACATACCAAATATGGTGTCTCTAGCTGGAATAGTTTTTGAGATAAACGCTTTTTTTAAATTGCGGGGGCGGAAAGGGGCGTGGCAAAAATTTGAAATAAACTTGATCACTCTACATACTACACGAGTCTACATACCAAATTTGGTGGCTCTAGCTCTTACAGTCTCCGAGATCTAGGTGTTCATACGGACAGACGGACAGACGGACGGACGGACGGACAGACGGACATGGCTAGATCGACTCGGTTGTTGATCCTGATCAATAATATATAGGGTCGGAAAAGCTTCCTTCTGCCTGTTACATACATTTTGGCGACTTTAATATACCATTTCACCCTATGGGTGTATGGTATAAAAAGAAGCAATTTGTCTTGCACACACGAGGAGATATTGTGGGAAGCATTGACTACGTATAATAATGCCATTCACTCAGGCACAGGTTATACGCCATTTGAATTATTTTCACACACATTTTTAATAAAAAAGCTAACTTTACCAATGAACACGAATACTTACAGGAACTAAATTTATACCAAAAAAAGTAACAAGTAAGTCGTCTCGCCGACTTAGGTATACCATACACCAGTAAAGCAAATATTTCAACTTTCTTAAACAAATGCATTTTCACATGCTTCTTACAAGCATATCTTAGTATCTCGCTCACTCAATTATACGAGCACCCTAGCGCCCCCACCAGCCAACGGCCAATTTTGATCAAATTTGGTATTTTGCTAGATATTAGTATTAAATTTAAGTGTGCCAAATTTGATTGCATAAGGTAAAAAAATACGGGAGATAATCAAGGTTTTCAAATTACGGGGGCGGAAAAGGGCGTGGCAAAA
The DNA here is from genome assembly GCF_018902025.1 of Drosophila willistoni. NCBI lineage: Eukaryota > Metazoa > Arthropoda > Insecta > Diptera > Drosophilidae > Drosophila > Drosophila willistoni. Next base: position 13,305,379 of record NW_025814047.1, read on the forward strand.
TTTGTATACATACAAAATGTGTGCATTTACTAAGCGAATATACATACCAAATATGGTGTCTCTAGCTGGAATAGTTTTTGAGATAAACGCTTTTTTTAAATTGCGGGGGCGGAAAGGGGCGTGGCAAAAATTTGAAATAAACTTGATCACTCTACATACTACATGAGTCTACATACCAAATTTGGTGGCTCTAGCTCTTACAGTCTTCGAGATCTAGGTGTTCATACGGACAGACGGACGGGCGGACGGACGGACAGACGGACGGACGGACGGACGGACAGACGGACGGACAGACGGACATGGCTAGATCGACTCGGTTGTTGATCCTGATCAAGAATATATATACTTTGTGGGGTCGGAGATGCTTCCTTCTGCCTGTTACATACATTTTGGCGACTTTAATATACCATTTCACCCTATGGGTATATGGTATAAAAAGTTATACCCAATTAACTGACAAAACACAAAAACGCACGGCTGTTTTAAACCAAGATAAAACTAACCCAGCACAACTTGACAAAGACGAAATTATTTTTCGAAAAGAGAACAGAAGAAATAAATTAACACCTCGTTTTACAATTCACAAAGTGCTAGAAGACAAGAGACCTACTTTAATATCAACCAGAAAACAAAAAATACATAAATCAAAAATAAAGCGTATAACTAGAAAGCCAAATAATTCATAAGGTATAATGCTAATAAAAAAAAAATATAATAATGTAATAATAGTTAAGAGAGCATTTGAAATGTACTACGCTATATTTAAGATACAAATTTCAAAATACACTTAAATTGTTAAAACTTATGTTACTTACAAAAAAAAAAAAAACCTATTTTAAGAACTCATGAAATCGTACAAATAAAATACAATTTAGAATAAACCCCTACGTGGAACTATGATACTGGAAAGGAACAATGTTGAATACTTCCTTTTTATTTCAATCACTCCATCACTCCAATCTAGGGAGGGAGGAGTTACCCGCCAGTCACAAGCATACATACATGTGAAACTCTTACGACCCGTTCTGGGAAACAAAGACAAAGTCACTGGTGTTTGATAATTTGGTTTTGGAATAAAAAAAAGACTTAACGAATAAAGAATTGGATGTACCCTGCAATTCTTGTAGGTACTCTTGAGACCATTGTGTCCAGAATGTATGCTTAAGCCGTTGCACTAATTCCCATTGTTCTGGAATCGATCGCTGTGTTACTGGCTCTGCATCTGGTTGGGCTACTAATGGTTCTCCGATCAATAGATGGCCTGGGATTAGAGCTGTCAAGTCGTTGGGATCGTCTGAGTTTGGGGTTAATGGACGAGAGTACAGCACTGCTTCAACATTGACAACGATGGTAGACAGTTGTTCAAACGTTAAGTTTGCTGTCGATACGCTTTTCAACAGTAAATGCTTAGCGGACTTTACCGCAGCTTCCCATAATCCTCTGAAATGTGGAGACCGTAGTGATATGAACTTAAATTGCACTCCTTTTTGATTGCAAAATTTCTTTGATACCACCTGCTGCCGTTTCTGAGTGTATTGTTTCGGTCAGCTCCTTAAGTTGGTTGTTTGCTCGAACAAAGTTTGTTGCATTATCGCAGTATAATGTCTGGCAACTTTCTCTGCGCAAAATAAAGCGCTGAAGCGCGCCTATAAATGAGGAGGTGGACAGGTCTCCGACCAACTCCAAGTGTACTGCCTTGGTTGCAAAGCATACAAATACTGCAATGTACGCTTTGTCGGGACGTTTTCCTCGAACCTTATGGTGCATCCAGAATGGTCCACAATAGTCTACTCCGGCGTTGAGAAAGGGTCTATTCTGAGATACCCGACGCTCAGGTATATCGCCCATGACTTGTTTAAAGAACTGAGGCCGGTACTTGGTGCATACTACGCAGCCCTGTATCACATTTCGGACCATCGGTTTCACCTTAATGATGTGGTACTGTTGCCGAGCTATTCCGCGTAGTGCCTCATGTCCACAATGAAGATTCTCTTCATGAAGTTTCCGAAGCATCATTTTTCCCACGGGATCATTATACGGCAAGAGATATGGATTCCTTGTTACCGTTGATACTTGTGCTTGTTGTATCCGAGTTGCTTCTCGTATTAGTGGCAATGTTGCCACCGTGCTTTTGCTATCTAGCGGTTGATCAGGTCGTTTCTTTAAGTGCCGTAATTCATATGCAAATCCTGTTTCTTGAATTTGCTTAATGATAACTCTACGTGCTTGGTCCAACTCTTCCAACTCTAACTGAGCCGTTGGTTTCCTGTTCTGCTTGTGACAAAACCGTAGCACATACGCCACTATTCACTGTAGCCGGTAAAACGAATTTCTGTGATTTACCGTATATATCCATTCACTCTTGTAGTTTGTCGTGGCAGTCACCATGCTGAATACCTTGGTTTTCTTCTCAGCTGTATACATCGTGTGCTCTATAGGCTTAAATGGTGTTGGCCAGCCAAGTTGTGGTACATGCAAAAATAGTGGTCCATACAACCATAATGTATGTGTGCTAAGCTGAAATGCTGATATGCCTCGAGACAGAACATCAGCTTCGTTGAGCGCTGATGACACATGACGCCATTGCCTTGGATGTGATACTGCACGTATTTTGGTCAACCGATTAGCCACAAACGTGTGGGAATGTGATGCCCGTCAATTAATCCACGAGAGAACTACTGTTGAGTCTGACCAGAGAAATGATTCCACACTTTCTAATCGTAATTGGAGACCCTGTCGAACTCTATCCGTGAGTTCAGCTCCAAGTACAGCTGCACATAGTTCCAGCCGGGGCAGTGTCTGTTTTTCAAGAAAAGCCACTCTCGACTTGGCGCACAACAATCTGACCGAAATTTGGCCATTTTTGTAGGTTGATCTCGGACATAAACTGCCGCGCCATACGCCTTTTCTGATGCATCAACAAATGTATGCAGTTCCTTTGTAGTGGGGACCTTGCCATCAAAAATATGCCTTGGAATTTTCATGTGGTTTAGTGCCTGTACATCCTCTCGGTAGGCTTCCCATTGCTTCTCCAAATACGGCGGTAGGTCACCATCCATCTCAATTCGTTCGGTAGCAACATGTTGAAGAAACATTTTCGTTTTTACCACTACCGGTGCGAACAGGCCTAGGGGATCGAAGATTTGACCGACTTCAGATAGCACCATTCGTCTGGTTAGTCCTTTTGTATGTCTTTGAGCCTTTCCACATAATTAATCTTCTTTGGGTGCCCATATGATTCCCAATGTTTTGACACTTGTTTGTTCCAGTGTGTCACCGAGATTAATGTCAGCAATCGTATCTTCCTTTGGAATTTCCTTTAGAAGTTGACTGCTATTTGAACACCATTTTCGTAAGTTGAAACCCTTAGGTCACAAAATTTCTAGAAGCTCTTGTCTTATTTGCAGGGCTTCAGGTAAACTGTCAGCTCCTGAGAGACAATCCTCAACATAAAAGTCATTTTTTAATGCTAATGCTCCAGACGACAATTTTTCCATGTTTTTCAGTGCCAAATATTTCAGACACTTCGTCGCTAAATATGGGGCTGACGTGGTTCCATAAGTTACCGTTTTTAAACGATAAAACTTTAGTTCTTGACCTGGGTCCTCTCTCCACACAATCATCTGATTGAATTGATCGGCAGGGTTTATCCAAACTTGACGATACATTTTTTCAATATCTGCCGTGAACACATATTTGTGTGTCCTGAACCGCAGAAAAATTGAGAAGAGTTGACTCTGTACAACTGGTCCAGGATATAAAATGTCGTTCAGTGATTTTCCTGATGACGTTTTGCATGATTCATCAAATACCACTCTTAGCTTGGTGGTGGTACTTTCTCTCTTTAGTACACAATGATGCGGTATAAAGTAATGGTTTTTGGGAATTTGTTTTACCATTACCTGCTTCATATGTCCAAGCTGTTCATATTTTGACATAAATTTTACATACTCCTTTTTTATGTCAGGGTTCATTCGCCTCTCTAACGACATGAATCTTTTTATGGCTACTTCCCGAGATTCTCCAAGAGATGAAGGCTCTTCAGCAAATGAAAACTTTACAATTAGTCGATTGTCAGCCGCCGTGTGTAGGTTATCGAGGAAGAATTTTTCACAATACTCTTCCTCCGTACTCCTGTACCTTTTCATTGGCTCTAGTGTGTCTAGCTGCCAGAATCTTTCTAGTGATTCCTCTGGATTCGTCATGCCTACCATACATGTGATTGAAGCTGACGTTGACATATTAATTCTGACACCAATAATCCATCCAAACTCTGAGTTTTGTAATGTTGGACGGTTTCGATTGCCCCGTCTCCTTTCTGGTAGCAGTATAGCATAGTGATCATCAGCTCCCAACAGCATATCAATTTCTCCTGGTTTATCAAATGTTGGGTCCGCTTATTGAATGTTGTCTGGTAATGTGACTTTCTGCGTTATTTGTTCTGTGGGTTGGTCACTTATTATGTGTGGCAATACAAATGCCTCAACTAGCATTGCGAACTTGTTGTATCTGGATCTTACAACCAAGCTTACTCGCGCCTTGCTTATCTGTGGTTGACCACCCACTCCATTTATGTGTACATGAGTCTCGCTTATTTTTAACGACAACTTCTTAACCAGTCTTTCTGAGACGAGATTTACTTGTGAGCCGCTATCCAGGAGTGATCGAAATTCTCCTTTCCTTTCATTGATCCCTTTTACCAATACCTTGGCCGTTGCCAACAGGGTGTATTTTCTGCCAATTCCATATGCAGAAGCTGCAGAAGCAGATGTAGCAATTTGGTTGCCTGTTTCCAAATGCAACATTGTGTTATGTTTTTTATCGCATTAAAAGCATCGCCTCCAAGATCAATTTTTTGCCATTTGATCCGGCTTAAAGCATTTGACACACAATTTGTGTCTCTGCACCCAATTAAGCCGCTGTGCTGCGGATTTGATTTTGAACTTTTCACATTGGAAGAGTTTGTGCTTTGCTCTTTCGCAGAAAACACACAAGGTACTGTTTGTCCCAGATGCTGTTGCGCATGTCTTCCTTGAATTCGGTTTTTCAATGCTGCGATTTTTGTTTCTTGGTTTCCCAATCGCCTCTAATGTTACGAAGCGCTGTTCGTAACATTACATCCCTTGTATCAATCTCTCCCTTGAGTTGGAAAGAGATTGCTCATATAGTGCGTGGTTGAATCTATCCAATTTTCTTGTCATATGAAACATTATAACCGCATCTGACGATTCCATATTGACGCCTATATTTTTTAATGCTTGCAATGATTCAAAAATGTTATCATGCAAATTCTTTATAGAAGCTGCGTCATTTCACACATTTGGGTGATCAAACAGCTTTGCCAGTATGGCTGTTACTAGAACTCGTTTGTTATTAAAACGTTCCTGCAACACTGACCAAACAGTGTTGTAATTGGCTTCTGGTAATTCCAGGTGCCGTATCAATCTCTCTGCTTCTCCAGAAAAGTTTGATTTGAAGTACATTTTCTCTATCGTGGATACATTTGACTCATGAACCACCTTTTTATAGATGTCATGAAATTGTTGCCATTTCAGATAATCAAATTTTGGAATGGGGATCTCTCGCTCTTCCTCTCATTGGCGAGCTTGTCTCTCTAGTTTTATCAGTGCCAAATGGTCCATCCAATCTTCCGCTATATTAGTTACAACCGCCTTCATTTTGCTGAAATAGTCCGTTACAAAGTAGTCATCTTCAGTTGGCACGTTATTTAATTTGTCCATCAACTCCTGATGATTTTTCTGTAAGTTCTCCCACATGTATTCCAGGAGCTCAAGTTTCTCCTCGATATAAGATGGTTTCGTTTTCCTGGCGAAAGAATCTTATTTGGTATTCCGAATGAAGGCCTGAATTGCGTCTCCTCGTTCTGTCTGCTACTTATAAAACTCCTCCATGTTCTCAAATATTCTTATGTAATTGCTTATTTGTACTAGTACTTGACCCGATGGGAGTTTATTAATTTTGTCAAAGACAGGGAACGCTCCGACTCGTTCCTAAAATTGGTCAAGTGTAGCACAAATAAGAATAAGAAATAAATCGAAGTCGCTGTTTGATTAGTGTTTTAACAATTGTTAATTTTTATTTCCAATATACATATTCTTTTACGCTGATAAATGCCACGACAGTGAAACCAATTTTTTGAGTTTCTTTTCTTTGTTTCAAGAATTGCTGACCAATGCCAAACTATATACTCGTGCGTACTACCTGGGTTACTGACCGAATTACTAGGTCAGAGATTGCGGACGCCAGGGAATGCAATAGAGTTTATGAGTTGATCAAACTTTATTTTATATAAAAATAACTTCTTATGATTTGGTTATATAAAAATAACTTCTTATGATTTGGTCGCCTCGTTGACACAAATCGTTGACAAAGTGATCGCCTAGTTGATCAACTTTTATTCAATGGGTATGCACTGCTACCCCCCTGCGGAAAACCAACTCCTAGTTTTCCAATAAATTGTTTTTATTCGCCAAGCTGGCTACGCAATGATTGCCAAGTTAATAAATTGCGATATTTTAGTCGGGACCCCAGATTGACGTGGAATGTTCACCATCTTGTGCAAAGAAAGTGGTCTGGTTGGCCAGTTTCTTTGTTGTTGAGAGATTGGTCGCCTGAGTTGACTAAATCTTCTTACTTGATGACGCCAATGTCGGGGTCACCAAAATTTTTAATGAAAGACGTTAGTATTTCTTGCATTTACTTAATGTTTATTTATTTATATGTAAATAGGCACTAGCATATAAACCAGTGACTAAAGGTTGTCGCAACCAACACATAAATTGGGTGGACTTCGGAGTGAGAATGGGTGAGAGATGGGGGCTAAAGCCACAGCGATGCACACCCGATGTAGCTACAACTGGTAGGTGTCTGATCTTACTATGAATAATGCATTCCTTTTATAGTACAAATAGCGAGCTCACCAGCGCATAGTTCGACATAGTGGTAGGTCAAAATACGTCTTTATTGATAGTAGCTAACCATAGCAGCTTAATTAACTAGGTCTTTATTGTTAACTGCTGACCATATCAGATCTACTTATGACTGATGAGCCATCGATATCTATAATCGGGTTACATACTTAATTGACATACATTTCCATTTGTTCTATATTATAATTGTCTTAATGTTATCTTATTTTATATAATCTAAACACCAACAACGTTCATGCAAAACTGTATGCACACTGATGCTGAATCAAAACCTGCTTATCCAGAAGCTTATCGAGAATAAATAATGGCTTCCCTACGTCTATGTCTTTGAAATGCTAACGGCATCTCCAAGTACAAAAATGAACTGCAACTATTCCTAGACTCAAGTGAAATCGACGTTTTGCTGATTTCGGAAACACATTTAACATCAAAAAATAATTTTCAAATACCAAAATATACCTTCTACCCAACAAACCATCCAGACGGAAAAGCTCATGGCGGGACTGGTATCCTAATCAAAAACCGTAAAAAACACTAAATAGATCTAAGTAGATAGATAATAGTTTTTCAATAGATTTGAAACTCAGCACCTACAAGCAACTGCTATAACTCGGATCACTGCGGATACACTGCTAGATTTAACTTCCGATCACTCTCCAGCGCTATTCACACTATTAACAAGACCTCAAGTACTTGATCGCCCATATAGGCTTACAAACAACAAAACAAATTGGTTTAAATCTAAAATGTACATGAGTGCCCACATTGACTGTTCGCCGAAACTGGATGCTGCAGAGGACATTGACATGTGCGTCCCTGCACTTGAGTCGATGATGGGAGCTGCAGTAAGAGTATCTACTCCACATGCCTCTTCTTACACTAAACCTGTTGACAGGCCTACGAACCGGCGGATGGAACAATTATTAACGGAAAAACGACGTCTAAGAAGAGAATGGCAGATTACTCGCTCACCAGCAGCAAAACTTCGCCTAAGGCATGCTAATCGCAACCTCTCCGAGGCGCTAAGACAAATGGAAAGCTGGGCTCAAAGGAAATACATAGAAAAGCTCAGTCCAAGCAGCACTAAACGTCCTCTGTGGAAAGCCCACCCAACTTTAAGCGCTCCTACAGAGACAGTTTCACCAATATGGGCCCGCAGTGAGGAAGAGAGGGCATCCGTATTTGCCACACATCTAAAAATGGTTTTCCAGCCAAATCCAACATCAAACTCATCTGTACTTCCCCCTTCGAGCACATTAACGGATAGTGAATATTTGGATTCCAATCGGAGAGATCACTGCAGTGATTAAAAACCACATAAAGCCGAAAAAGCCCCTGGCGAAGACCCTAATCACACCGAAAATGATCCTAGAACTCCCTATCATCGCCATACAATATATCTGCAAACTGTTCAACGCTATAATAAAAATTGGCTACTTCCAAAGAACATGGAAAAAGTCCACTATCATCATGATTCCTAAAGTGGGAAAGGACAAAACCCAGCCATCATCCTATAGGCCAATTAGTTTGCTGCCATGTCTTTCGAAGCTTTTTGAAAAGGTCCTGCAGATCCGACTAAACTCATTTCTGGCATCGGAGAACACAATCCCTTCACACCAGTTCGGCTTCCGCGAAAAACATGGTACAATTGAACAAGTCAAACGCATAACATCCGAAATACGAACAGCATTCGAACTAAAAGAATACTGTGCGGCTGTCTTTCTCGACGTTGCCCAGGCTTTCGATAGAGTTTGGAGGGTTTGGAGGGTCTGATGATCAAAATCCGGCAAAACCTGCCACAGTACACCCACAAACTCATGGAATCTTACCTTTACAATAGGAAATTCGCTGTAAGATGTAATGGCTCCGTCTCGGCTGATTTTGAAATCAAAGCTGGTGTACCGCAAGGCAGTGCCCAAATGCCCAATACAAGCCTCTGCAAAATTAGAGGAACACCTCAAGGTGGTAGAGCAATGGCTATCAACCTGGCGTATCCGGCTCAACGAGCAGAAATGTAAACATGTTACATTTACGCTTAACAGAAGAAACTGTCCAGCTCTAATGCTAAACAACGTACCAGTTCCTCAAGCCGTGGATGTCACTTACCTTGTCATCCACCTAGACAGAAGACTAACTTGGCGCAAGCACATCGAAGCAAAAAAGTCACAGCTTAAACTGAAAGCCAATAGCTTACATTGGATTATCAATGCTCGGTCCCCTCTACGTCTGGATTATAAAGTCCTCCTATTCAACTCCGTACTGAAACCGATTGGGACTTACGGAGCCGTACTATGGGGAAATGCAAGTACCAGCAATGTCGACATTATACAAAAAACGCAGTCGAAGATTTTAAGATCAATCACGGGGGCTCCGTGATATATACGGAACGACAACATTCAAAATGATCTAAATATACCCAGCGTAAAATCTGAAATAGGTAGTCAACAACTAAAGTATTCTGCGAAACTGGATGCACATCCAAAATCTCTTGCCAATTCCCTTACGCGGACTAATAATAGAACTCGTCTTAAAAGAAATGACAGACCAACCCAGTGATAGATGATGATGGACGCCTGCAATATCCCCAGGATTTATCTTAAGTACTAGACTAAGAAAAATATCTCAAACTTGTCGTTAGGCTCTAATTTAAGAGTAGATTCAACAAATACAAACAAAAAAATATATAAAAAAAATCTAGAGACACCATATTTAGCATGTGTGTTTGCCTAGTAAATGCGCACATTTTGTACGTGTAACGATTTTGCCACGACTCCTTCCGCCCTTGTAATTTGAAAAAACTCGATTATATCCCGTTATTTTTATGCAATCATATTCAACGCTAAAAGTAGTTGGAAATTCAAAGTACATGAAGCGAAAAAAGAAAAAAGAAGATATGGTATGGCCATTACAACTGTGGATTCTTTAGCGAAGTCTGCTGATGATAGAACTTGGTGGTTCTTGAAATAGCTATACAGACAACCTGCTCACCTTTTGTGCTGCATATGACTTAAAATCTTACAAAAAAATTAGTAAGATTTATTGACCTAAAGCCCCGCTAAAACCCAGATTTTGATTAACTTCAATAAGGTCGAAATCTAGACAAATTTGATCATATAGTTATATGAAGTTGTCTTTAAAAAGCTCTTTAAAACCTTTCTAAAGTTATAACTTTAACCGCATTTTTTTCAGATTGACAACAAAGATAAGGTAAAAGATTTTTGATCGACTGGTTAACAGCTAAAATAAATTGAATAAGCAGAAATTAGGTGAATGAAAGTTTATTTCGGAAAGTAAATCCCATAAATACTTTTTTAAATAGTTTTTGAAAGATAAGGCTAACATTCAGAAAAGTGGCCAGTGGGTTTTAATACATTATTTTTTTAAGATTTATTTTAAATACTATTATGAGAATCAGACATACATATATACACCATCGATGAACTTAGACATCGATGTTTTTATTGAAATTTACATCACTATTCTACAGCACCCGAAGCCCTGTGGACAAAAAGGCACTTAACAGGACAATTGAAAAGCTTAAAGAACTCCTATACTCCCTCTGCAGCCAGGCTATTGCAAAATACATCCAAGACCTTGAGCTAGGAGACGCCTCGAGCAATTTATGGAGAGCCACGTGATATCTCAAAAAACCAATAAAGAGAATCTCCCCAATACTAGGCCCCAATAACACCTGGTGGTACAGGTCGGATGGAGAAAAGGCACACGCATATGCTGACCACCTAATTCATAGACATGTCCTGCCAAATGGATTTGCCCATCCCAGAAGTTGATATAGAAAAGCTCAAAGAGGAAACAAGTTTAAGCTCACTAAAGCACCTGGATACGACGGCATAGGATCAGGACCAATAAAGGCATTACCTTCTGCTGCCTGGACTCTCATCAGTTGTATTTTTAACAAGTGCTTATTAACGACATTATTCATTAACGATCTTCCATTAGTTATTATTCATTCGCGTGTGCTTATGTATGCTGACGATGTCAAGCTTTGTCTTACTTATAAAGAAACAGATTCATTTAGTCGGCTACAAGCTGATCTTAAAAACTTTCAATCCTGGTGCCTGGTGAAAGGTAATGACGTTTATCGTAACTCTCCTCAACTGGTCACTTATTTCCTAAATAATAGTCCTTTAGAACGTCTAAATAATATGAATGATTTGGGCGTTCTTATGGACCATAAGTTAAATTTTAACACCCATATTTCCACCACGGTCGCAAAGGCCATGTGTGTTCTGGGTGAAAGATGGTCAAAAGAATTTGACGACCCCTATACAACTAAAGTTCTTTTTGTTTCGCTTGTCCGTCCTATCTTAGAGTATGGATCTTGCATTGGTCGCCTCAATATGATTCGCACCAGACTAGACTTGAATCCGTTCAAAAGCAGTTCTTGCTATTTCCACTTCGTGGCTTTAGCTGGGATCGCAATTTTAATTTGCCTTCGTATTCTAGTAGACTTCTTTTGATTAACCTTCCTTCCTTAATTAATTAATTTTAGAGTCCTCTGCTCTGATTAGAACCTTCTATTCCCTGTAATCTGCTCAGAGTCTTCTATTACTATACTTAAAACTTCTATCCTTTCCTTTTTAGTTCATAGACAGCTATAGTATTATTTTGTTTGTCTGTGTTGTCTACTGTGTATTTGTCCACGCGATTCGCGTTGTGCGTTATATGGCTGCACCCCTCGATCGGTCGGATGGGATGTTACCAGTTCTCTCTAAATTACTGAAAGATTAATTCTTAGAAGAGTGCTGCCAATTCTAGAAGACGACGGCTTAATCCCAAACCACCAATTCGGGTTCAGGACTGGACATGGCAGTCCACTTTTAAACTATTTCCAGATCCGATTTGGGCAAACAGAATTCAATTATAGGGTACAGATAGTGCCTCCAACATTCACAAAATCAAAAGCTTTCAATCCAATCACCGTTCTACATGACAAATAAAATTCTACATCGTAAACTTGAGGTGGAGACGGTACTGAATGTACCAGAGCGAAAAGGGCAAAACGGCGACTTACAAACCACGAGAACAACCTAGCGATTAACCTTTTGAACAACAGCTTACATTACATACCAGATGGCTTAAGCGACACCACCCAGCCCCCATTACTCTCATTGTCTTATGTACTTGCATAAATCTGTTATTATCTTGTTTTTATACTCTGTTCCCATGTCCGAAATGAATGTCTTCATTGGACCGTACTTGAGTATGAAAACTTCATAAATTGCTTTTGCGACATTGTTTGTGTGACTATATATTCGTTGCCATGTGACGATTTTGTTAGTGCACCAACTGTGTCACTTATCACTAAGTTTGTAACTTTGTTTTAGGCCTCTGTCATTTTTGACATGTTGAAACTTTGCTTGCGTATACTTTAGGGGTTGTATATCTCGGATTCGGCCAGATCGGACCAATAAATCATATAGCTCCCATACAAACAGAAAAGTCACGAACAGTAACTTTTCTAAATAACTTTGCTATTTTCTGAGCTATTGTAATGTAATATTGGTGAATTTATATTCATATGCCAAAGTTGATCAAGATCGTGTGACTGTAACGATCAGTCGAATACAGTGACTTTTGTCAATAACTTCGTTATTTTTAACGCGATTGGTTTCACACTAAACAATTTGATAAAGATCGGGTGACTATATCATATAGGTCCCATACGAACGATAGGTGGAAAACAGTAACTTTGATCAATGCTAAGATTGTAGGCCGTTCTTTCGCTTTTTGAGAAAAAACGTTTTTTGATGTCTATAGGTAAGAAAAGAGTTATCTAAAACGTTGCAAGGGTATACAAATTTGACGGGGTCGAAGTTAGCTCCGGCCCTCTGGTTTCTTGTCTACTTTGTCGCCTGGTAGTGACTTTCAGGACTTTACTTTGAATGTCTTATTAGTCGAATATTGTAATCGCAGACAAGGCATCTGCCACGAAATTGTCTTTTCCCTTAAGTTATTCTACTGTGAAATCATATTCTTCGAGTTCTAATCTCATTCCGGTCAATTTTTACCTTGGGTTTGTTATTGAAAATAGATAAGTGATCTGTTTTTACTAGAAAATGTTTACATTAATATATGGTCGGAAATGTGTAATTAGCAATTCACTATTGCTGCCAACTCTTGTTCTGTTGTACATTTGTTGCTATTACCTTTGGTTAATCAGCGCATCTCGACATTTTTGTAATAATGCAAAATATTTTATAGAAATCTTTTATTCCACTAAAGCGCTTTTTAGATAAACGAATGTATTTTGGCATTCATCGGACCATTGAAAAGGGACACTCTTTTTACATAATCTAGTTTTGTAAAGTGAATAGTCAGCGAAATTTTTGATAAAACGTCTGTAATAATGGCAGAACGCAACAATTGTTCTAGCGCTGTCTGCGTTTGTAAGGACAGGATATTGTTCGATGACATCATATTTTTTATCCTCAGTCAAGATGACTTGATCAGTGCACTTGTAACCTATAAATGTTACTTGGTGCATAAAGAAAGTGAACTCTTCTGGATGTAAGTTAAGGTGGTGTTTCCTACACAGATCGAAAACGTTTGTTTAATTTTCAATCATGTGGTTTTCGGAACAACAGATTTCTATTAAGTAATCCAAGAATGTGAAGGCTGAAATCCAAAAAAACCTATTGTCATCATTCTTTGAAAATAATTTGGGGCTATTTCAATACCATATGGTAGTCTTGTGAATTGATACGAGCCACTACTCGTTGAAAAGGACGTTAATTCTCTAGAACTTTGCTATAATTCGAATTGATAAAATCCAGACATTAGCTCCAGACAACAGAACTATTTGGCTCTTCCCAATTAAGCAAGAATATCATTTATTCTTGGAAGCGGAAATTTATCGCTTCCAAAATATCGCTTATTTATAAATAATATTTTATTTATTTGACTGTAATCAATACCTAATCGCAATCTTTTGTTCTCAGACCCTTTTTTAAAGGGTAAACCTTTTTTGCTTTGCCGGCTCAGGGCAACTAATAAGTAACATTTAACATTATATCTATTAGACATTGTTGTAACACCTACTTATTTCACACGTACGCACTCTGTGACGTGGAGTTTAACACTAATTAATCCCTAATAAATGCCTATATAAATGAGCACAGTTGTCGATATCTATCTTATAATAAAGTCTTATATTTATAGCATACACCCATAGGGTGAAATGGTATATTAAAATCGCCAAAATGTATGTAACAGGCAGAAGGAAGCATCTCCGACCCCACAAAGTATATATATTCTTGATCAGGGTCAACAACCGAGTCGATCTAGCCATGTCCGTCTGACCGTCCGTCCGTCCGTCCGTCCGTCCGTCTGTCCGTCTGTCCGTATAAACACCTAGATCCCGGAGACTGTAAGAGCTAGAGCCAACAAATTTGGTATGTAGACTCGTGTAGTATGTAGAGTGATCATTAAAAAAAGCGTTTATCTCAAAAACTATCAAAACCAGCTAGAGACACCATATTTGGTATGTATATTCGCTTAGTAAATGCACACATTTTGTATGTATAAAAATTTTGCCACGCCCTTTTCCGCCCCCGTAATTTGAAAAACTTGATTATCTCCCGTATTTTTTTACCTTATGCAATCAAGTTTGGCACACTTAAATTTAATACTAATATCTAGCAAAATACCAAATTTGATCAAAATCGGACAAAAAACAGTCGAGTTATGGATATAAACGTTTTTCCATAAGGCCGGAGTTGGCTATGCTTGTAAAAAGCATGTGAAAATGCATTTGTTTAATAAAGTTGAAATATTTGATTTACTGGTGTATGGTATACCTAAGTCGGCGAGACGACTTACTTACTTCATTTTATTTGGAAAAGACATTTGTTGAAATTTTGTTCTTGGTCTATTTTATTTGCTGGTGAATGTTCACTGTTGTCGAAGTTTGTACTCAGATCTATGTTGTGACAGACTAAATTTTAGCCTCGATTTGGTTGTCTCTTTATACATTTTATCACAGTTTTCTTCATTAGTTCCGTTACATGGTATTTTATAAACTACATTGCTCTTGTTCATTGTATTTATTTTACTTTTTGTATTGTTACATATATTCCGTAACGTGTTGTTGGGTTTGTGTGGCAATTGTTTTGTTCGGTCTAAGCAATCAGAGTTGACAAATTTTTCCGACAGTTGTGAGACATATGTGACGGACATAAAAATTTTTGTTCTAGCTTGTTTATTTGTTTCCTTGGCGTGAGTAATGTCTTTATGGTGTGTTTTATAAAGTCATTGTTTCTTCATGAAAAATTGGGTCCGATATGTTAAGCATCCGTTGTATACAAACTTTTTCTGTATTCATTATCATCGACTTCGAATGTTTGGATTTGAAGTTGATGATTCGTCCTGATGCTGTTGGTTTTTTGTACCATTTTCATTTTTGCTCGTTTCGTCTATGTATTAATGAATCTAGATTTGTCAAATTGTTGTTATTTTTCAACTCTATTTTGAACTTTTTATTTCTGTCAAACAAATTTAGCTTGTCAAGTGTGTTTTGGATCCCGTCTTCTTTAATTATGACAAAATGTCATCTACATATTTCGTCGTTATTCTAGATGCTCTTTGTAATGTTTTTATAATTTTGTCTAGGAGTTCTTCCATAATTATGTCGGCTATTATTGGTGAGGCTGGTGATCCCATATACATACATACATTCCTTTTAATTGTGTTGTACATATTGTCTTTATACTTGCACTAATTTTTCATAGCGCCTAACGGTATGCACAAAAAGGTGGTCTTCGGTATTGTAGGCTTCGCCAACTTTTATCGCTTCATTTAGTTGCAATGTAATTCCCAACTAGTTTTAGCGTTGAAGACATGGTATGGCTATTGCAATTCTGGAGTTCTTTAGCAAAGTCTTCTGATGATAGAACTTGGTAGTTCTTGAAATAGCTATACAGACAACCTGCTCACCTTTTTGTGTATTGCCTTTGAAATAATCATCTTTTGTAAGATTGACCTCGAAAGGATTTGAAAGGATAATTTGGCCTTTCCGAATTGCATAAGCGATAATTTCAATCTTTTATCGTCGTTAATGTACACTGACGAGCAAAACTGTAACACAAGCTTGCAGTCTTGAGTTGCGTAGCTCATAACTCTTTTCGGAGTGAACCTACAATGATGATTCTTCTACCATTTGATTTTGTAACTATTTAGCTCTCTTGTCCAAAGAAAAAAACTGTTAAAGTAATAATATTTTTTATAAAAAAAAAAATAATATTTTAACAAACGGCAGAAAAAACACGCCTTCAAATGGGGTAAAACATAGGTCCTGGCGTTTATAAAGCAATTTTTTAACGAAATAGTGTTAATATTTAATATTTAATATTTAATTTCAACCAAATATCATACAAGCAGAAAATGGATTTTGTGTTGGCGTAAATAAATCCAAATGAAATGAAAGAATTTCCATCTTTTGGGTTGATAGAGTTAAGGCAATACCAAAGGATATATAAGGGCTAATCTACAGAAATTTTATTCGATGATGCTCTTCACATATGTCGGGTTGAATATTTTATACAACAAAAATTTTAAAAACACTTAATACCCTTTAAAAATTAAAATAAAAATAAAAAATTTATTTAAAAATTAAGAGAGTGTAGGTTAACTCCGAAAAGAGTTATGAGCTACGCAACTAAAGACTGCAAGCTGGTGTTTCAGTTTTGCTCGTCAGTCTATGTGTCATTAATCCTTGTCTTAAATTCTGACAAGGATTATAATATTTATACCATACACCCATAGGGTGAAATGGTATATTAAAGTCGCTTAAATGTATGGAACAGGCAGAAGGAAGCATCTCCGACCACAAAGTATATATATTCTTGATCAGGATCAACAACCGAGTCGATCTAGCCATGTTCGACTGTCCGTCCGTCCGTCCGTCTGTATGAACACGCAGATCTCGGAGACTATAAGAGCTAGAGCCACCAAATTTGGTATGTAGACTCGTGTGGTATGTAAATATATAGAGTTCATTGGAATTTTGGCCACGCCCCCTTACGCCCCCTTACGCCCACAGAATTTACATAAAACTGTTTTTCTTAAAAAGTATAGCAGATAGAAACATCAAATTTGGTTTATATACTCGTTTAGTTAGCGCGCAGAAAAAAATTGTTCCAACTTTTTGCCACGCCCCCTTACGCCCCCGGAATTTACAAAAAACAGATTTTCTTAAAAACTATGAAAGCTACCGACATTAAATTTGGTATGTAAGCTACCTTAATATACGCGCAGATATTGACTATTTAAAAATGACGACACGCCCATTTCCGCCCCCGAAAATTAAACAAAACAGATTTTGTCGAAAACTAACAAAGCTAAAGTCACCAAATTTAGTATGTATACTGGCTTAGTATGCGCGCAGAATATATGTATTTTAATACGTTGCCACGCCTACTTCCGCCTCCATAATTTAGAAAAAACCGATTGTCTCTTGCAATTTTTTGACCATCGCGATCAAATTTGGCAGACTAATTAATCTTATCTATTTCTATCAAACTACCAAATTTGATTAAAATCGGACTAGAAACGTGCAAAATATACGTATGAACGTATTTTGCTACGCGATTCATAAGGGCAGAATTGGCCGTTGGCTAGTGGCGGCGCTAGAGTGCTCGTGTGTTTGTAGAGTAAAAGATAGCAAATGGTATTAAAACAATTTAATAGACATACATTTGGTTTTCGAAATTTTAAATATTTGTTTCACCTGGTGTATGGTATACCCAAGTCGGCGAGACGACTTACTTACTTCATTTTTTTTTAACATTGCAAAACGAATATATTAATTTTGGTCAGAACACACCTAACTTTGGTGTGATCATATTAGGTATATATTGTCTTGATCAGAGAAACAAGTTCAAGTAGTCATGCCCGCCTGTCCGTCCGTGAATCCGTCCATCTGTGTCAATGCAAACTCTTTCTAGGCCGTTAAAGCTACAGGGCTTTAAAGTTGCATATAGGCTTGTATATACTGCAGGTGTCGTATATCTCGGATTCAGCCGGATCAGACCACTATATCATATAGCTCCCATACAAACGGCAAAGTCACGAACAGTGCTGTTGTCGTTAAATTTAATATTGCTGATTGGTGGTATATTGCACATAGGATGATGTTCATGATGTGGCTGCGGGCGTGCCTCAAGGAAGTGTTCTCGGTCCTCTACTATACACGGTGTATACTTCTGATATACCCAGGCCTGAGGAAGAAAACAAGTCCTTAATAGCTTCCTATGCAGATGATATCTGTATGTTTTATTCCTCGTCGTGTGAGTATTCTGCCGCTGATGATCTGCTGATCTGCTTGAGAGCTGGGCTCGCAGATGGAATATAATGCTAAACGAGGCCAAATGCTTAGATATATGCTTCACATTGAGAAGAAAGCATCCTCCCCGTGTATGGCTTAACGGCAAGGTGCTTAACACAGAAGAAAAGGCAAAATATCTGGGAGTAGTCCTAGACAAACGCCTTACTTTTAAAGACCACATCGAAGCCTCTCTAAAAGCGTGCAGAATCAAATGGTCGAAACTAAACTGGCTGACAAATGGGAAAAGCAAATTGCCACTAAAATGCAAACGGGCACTGTATAATGCTATAATAGCTCCTACTTGGAGATATGGAGTCCAAATCTGGGGGATGGCTGCAGATTCCAATAGAAAAAAGGTACAAACGTTTCAAAACAAAGCTCTGCGTCAGATGACAGGGTGCCCATGGTTTATCCGAGGCGCATCACTACACCATGATCTTGAAGTGGAAACGGTAGAAGACCAAATTAATCGCCACACCAGCAGGTACAATGATAGGCTGCACACACATGCAAGCCGGCTGGCGAGACCTCTTGCGAGCCAAAGGACCATCCACAGGCTGAAGAGAAGGCAGTATCTGACAATGATACGCTAAGTTGTTGACTTGTATACCTAAATAAACATACCCCTAAAAATATAGATTAATGTACATATATAAATAAGATTAAAATTTACACTGTTAGAAATAACTGTTTGGCGTTTTACATTATGTTAAGTTAAAAGCTTTGTTAAGATCATTTGTGAATCGATTCCTTGCTAAAATACACATATAAAAAAAAAAAAAAAAAAAAAGGAACGGTGCAAATTTCTTCATAATGCTGTAAAATCACTCTGAAAATTGTCTAATGCTTTTATTCTGTATAGAAACTCTGATACTGTAGGACCTTTAGGAGACGCATCCAATTTAATACCCCAACTTTGTACTAATTGGGCGGGTTTTCTAGGATTAATGTAATGGTGAGATGTTGAATCTGATCTTGGGGTTGGATCGCGATGCTGATCGTGGTTACTAGGTCTCTGATCAATTAAATATTCCATTCTCTCAAAAATTTTATCCACATTTATCTCAGCTGTTCGATTTGAACTTGATTGTTGTTGTGACCTAGGTGAACGCTGGTTGTGTTGATTAGCATTGTCCGGTTTACGTGCCGTTGAAGAGTTGGGCTTTCTATGTCTACCTCCTGATTTTGACTGACAAGCCGAAGATGCTACAGTACTTGATTTTGATTGAGCTCTATTTGTGTCTATTACTTATGGGACCTGTTGGAGGAATGAACTCCTGAATTTACATTCATTATCTTAATTATTCTGAAATATTAAACATTGGGTTAAATAGCTAAACTATCGATATATCGCAAGCTCAAAGAGAGTTCAATCTAGCATCACTGTTGGCTCTCTTCTTGCGTTTCCCTTTACATTTTACTTTGTATTACTCTCTCTCGTAGGGATTGCAAGAGGCAATCAATCATCAAACACCCGTTGAGACATCTAGGAAGAAAAGTCGACATCATTAATGCATATGATACCACGTTAAACTCTCTACATACTGCAGTAAAGTCATTGGAATAAAACCGCAAGTATTCAATCAAACAATTACTGTACTCGCACATGTCCAATAATAGAAAACCAAACAGTTGTATTTTCGTCGTTTGTCGTTCCACTCTTTACATATCGAACACAAACAAGCGTGAGTGCCTGCGCCAACTGTACATCAAAAAACAGTTAAGTTTGCGAACATACACATATAACTATTCAATATTCGCGTTGGTTCTGCTACTTGGAGGTGTTGCTGGCGTTTATTGAAGCATTATGGGCAAAGACGGTTCAAACACTCCCGTAAGCTCAAAGGGAACAGACAAACTCAGTTTGAAAATCATTTTCGAACCTTACATGAAAAGATCATTGCTACTAGCGACCAAGAAGATGCCGATACACTAGACTGCAGTCTTCAAATACTTGAATCTCATTATAGGCAAATTACTCACATTCAAACACAAATTAAAAATTTGTACGTAATTGATAAAGAGCGCAGTAATTTAGATGAAATGCACATAAAGGTCAAGGTACATTTATTGTCTCTTTTACAAAGGAAACGTTCAACGGGACCAGTAAACACATCGGATATGAGTTTTATGAGTTCTTCAATGTCTCCTACAGTGGTTCACAGTCAACGATTACCTAAACTGAAATTACCCAGTTTCGATGGTAAATATTCAGCGTTTAAGAGATTCAAATCGTCTTTCCTGAATCTAATTCACAACGATACCCACATGCCAACAATTGATAAGTTCAATTATCTTCTCGAATGTTTATCGGGACCTGCACTGGAGGTCGTGCAGTCGTTCCAAGTCACCGAACAAAACTACAGTCAAGCTTGGTCAAGATTAGAAGCTCGCTACGACAACAACGTTCTAATCTTCCATGATTGTATATCGAGTCTGTTCAATTTACCATTAGTCAAGCAACTAGAAGCAAGACTTTTGCAGAAGCTCATCGATAATGCGTCCGCTATACGCGGATCACTTCTTACACTAGGATCAACTAAGGAAATAATGAATAACGTCATGATTCACATACTTCTTACGAAGGTTGATGCTGAGACAAAAGGCGTCTACGAAGAAAAGCAAAGCTTCGACAAGCTTTCAACGTGGGAGGAATTCTGCACAATTCTTCATCGCCGCTGCCAGTTCCTAGAAAGTCATCAGACAGGTCAACTCGGTCAGCGCAATAGTTCACTAGGAGGAAAACGACCATCAACGTCAAAGGCATTCCTCAATATTAACTCTCAATGCTTACACTGCCATTCGACGGCACACTATGTTGGTAATTGTAAATCATTTGGAGAGTTATCGGTACAACAAAGGTTCGAAACAGTCAAACGGACCAATGCATGTCTTAACTGTCTGCGAACGGGACATCGCGTCAAGGATTGTCCCTCACTCTCCCGGTGCAAGGTGTGCCGATCGGCTCATCATACGTTATTGCATCCATTCGCCTCCACCCCGATAAAAAACCTATCATCATCGATTCAATCTGTTAATCCAATAACTAATTCACAAAGCACTTCGTTATTAACGAACACTGATAAAAAGGGGATGCTTCCTACAGCATTGGTTCACATAATGGATAAGTCTGGCCAATTACATACTGTACGGGCACTTTTAGATTCATGTTCTGAACTTAATTTTATTACAGAAGAGACTGCCAAGCGGCTAAATCTGGATAGGACTCGTGTTTCTCAAGAATTCAGCGGTATTACCGGAAGCAGTCAAGGCATTAAACACAATGCGTTTGCCACAATACGTTCTAGGCATTCATCATTTACGTGGTCCGCCAACTTTGCAGTCATTAAGAAAATTTGTGCTCAGCAACGACACGAGCATATCGATACATCAAATTGGACCATACCTACGGATATCAATCTAGCCGATCCGAATTTCAACGAGCCCCACAAGATACACATTTTAATAAACACGAATGGGCTGTTTGCAGCAATCCTCTATGGTCAGCAAGGCTTGGGCAAAAACATGCCATATTTAATCAACATGGAATATGGATGGATAGTTGGTGGAAATTTGGAAACCACACACGATAGGCCTCGACAACAATGTTTATTGGTACACGTCAACCCATCACTTGATCTTCTAGTTAAAAGATTTTGGGAAATTGAAAACTGTGAGTTTGTTGGTAACCGACAAACCAAAGAAGAACAGGAATGCGAAAGCCATTTTTGTAAAAATTCAATTGTAAAATCGGATGGAAGACTCCAAGTTCGACTTCCATTTAAGGAACCCCCAGAGAAATTAGGATTATCCTACGACAACGCAGTACGGCGTTTCAAATCCTTAGAAAATCGTCTCGACCGCGACGATCAACTAAAAAAAGCATATGTAGATTTCATCAACGAGTATGTAAAACTTGGCCACATGTCTACCAAAACTGTCGCAAGCCACAACGAACCGCATTATTACATACCTCATCATTGCGTGTTGCGTCCGCAAAGCGTTACTACGAAAATTAGAGTTGTGTTTGTTAATGATTGGCCCCACAATTCAACAAGACCTATTTATAACATTTCTATCATTTCGTCTGAACAGGTATGCACTTACAGGCGACATAGCCAAGATGTATCGCCAATTTGTCATAGATCCAAGAGACCGAAGATTTCAGCGCATTGTATGGCGACCAACAAAAACAGAAGAACTAAAAACTTACGAGCTCAAAACCGTGACATATAACATGTAGCATCTATAAGAGGCGTTCACCATATTGCCGATTTGTACTCACATGATCATCCTATAGGAGCTAAAACATTACGCAACGACTTATATGTGGATGACTTGCTAACCGGAGCTGATAGCGTAACCGAGCTTCAACACATTAAAAATGATACAGTAGACATCTTAGCACAGGCTAGATTGCATCTTACAAAATTTAGTAGCAACTGCAATTGGAAATTACGAAAACTTCAGAGGACGAAGTATTTATCGCCATGGAATATCAAGACACTACCAAAACCTGGGAATGACGTGGATGCCCAGCAGTGACATCTTTACATTTCGATACATTAAGGAAAGATGGAAAGAACTTTTACAGGATCTTAAAGACTTATCAAATCTACAAATACCACGATATGTGAACACATCAAAATCGTATCGATGCGAAATACACGGATTCGCTGACGCATCCGAAAGAGCGTACGGATGCTGTCTTTATGTTCGATCAGAACTCCCGAGTGGAGTCAAAGTCACTTTACTCGTTGCGAAATCAAAGATAGCACCTACCAAGACACAGTCATTGCCTAAGTTAGAACTGTGCGGAGCATTGTTGCTCAGTCGGACTTGGCGCAAATTCGAAAGGACATTAAAATTATACATCGACAAGGTATACTTTTGGACCGATTCAAAAATTGTTCTGAAATGGCTGAAACTTCATGCATCAACACTAAATTGTTTTGTAGCAAATAGAGTATCAGAGTTACAACAACACACGGAAGAAATAATATGGAAGCACGTCCCGTCTAACAAGAGTCCAGCAGACATTGTTTCTCGTGGTTGTCGGACATCAGAGCTGCAAACAAGCATGTGGATAACAGGGCCAACATTCCTTAAATTGTCTAAGGCCGAATGGCCAATTCTTAGGGAACCACTTCCGCCGCCTATCGAAGTAAGAACCAAGTCAGCACTTCTTTGTAGCAGAGCTGACAACGCTAATTCACAATCTATTCTAAATATGATCATAAATAATTCTTCATCGTATATTCGAATCGTTCGAATTGTTTCATACCTCTATCGCAGCGAGTACAGAGTGAAGCCTGATCGCACTCTCAGTTCATCATCAATAGCCGATATTCGCATTACTGAGACCAAAATGTATCAATCGTTTTGGAAAATTGTTGCACTAATACAACAAGAATGTTATGCTGATGAAATATCTTTACTAAAAAACAAACAAACCTTAACACTGTGTCTACAGCGTTTGACACCATTCATGCACACAATGACATTTGAACAAACTGCAGTATGTGTAATGAGAGTCGGAGGACGTCTCGAAAACGGAGACCTTCATCGTTTTACCAAGTTATACATCGAATTTTTACACAACAAAAATCTTCATGCTGGTCCAAAGTTTATTTTATCTCTTTTACGAGAACGAATTTGGGTAATCAACGCACGAGCGTTGATTAGAAAAGTTGTGCAAAGCTGCATCCGCTGCTTTCACTTTAAACCTCGCCTCATGTCTCAACTGATGGGCAATCTTCCTGCTGATCGACTACGAGCTGAAAGACCATTCCTAGTAACAGGAGTAGATTTTTGCGGCCCATTTTTCACGTCTTACAGGATTCGCGGAAAGCCGCCGTACAAAACATATGCGGAAATTTTTGTATGTTTTGCTTCAAAGGCGATTCATATTGAATTAGTCTACGAATTGTCAACAAATGCATTTCTGCTTTGTATACGTAGATTTGTAGCGTATGGTGTGCGACAAGGCCACAAACTTTGTTGGCGCTGCTACAAGGCTAGCTGAGTTTAAGTCAAAATTGTTTAACTCAGACGTCATAGATCACATAAAAACATATAGTTCAATTAAAGGATTTAACTTTTGCTTTATTCCCCCTAGAGCTCCACATTTTGGCGGCCTCTGGGAAGCGTCAGTAAAATCAGCGAAGACACTGGCTCTTAAGAATATTTCAAACGCATCTCTTACTTTCGAGGAACTACTCACTGTGTTCTCGGATGTGGAAGCTATCCTTAATTCAAGGCCAATAGCACCCATTTCAGATGACCCCAACGATTTCAATGCTCTCACTCCTGGGCATTTGCTGATTGGAACCGAATTAACGTCAGTACCAGAATCATTACTTTACCATTCCACGGACCCTCCCGGAACGGAACTTCGGTATCTGGATAGATGGCAGCGAGTGACCTATTTGACACAACAATTCTGGACACTGTGGGCACAGGATTATGTTCATAACTTACAACAACGCAGCAAATGGATTTACGAAAAAGCAAATGTGGCCTTGGGACAACTAGTTATAGTACATGAAGACAACGTGCCGGCTCAACATTGGCCTTTAGCAAGAGTAGTGTCTGTAAACACCGGACCTGAAGACAAAATTCGAGTAGTCGAACTTAGGACTGCAAAAGGAATCTTCAAAAGGCCAATTCACAAGATCGCTCCGCTTCCAGAATCATTTATTTGAAAGTTGGTTCTTTCAACAGGGGGAGCATGTTGGAGGAGAACTCCTGAATTTACATTCATTAACTTAATTATTCTGAAATATTAACCATTGGGTTAAATAGCTAAACTATCGATATATCGCAAGCTCAAAGAGAGTTCAATCTAGCATCACTGTTGGCTCTCTTCTTGCGTTTCCCTTTACATTTTACTTTGTATTACTCTCTCTCGTAGCATATAAGAATTGAAGAATTTACTGTACCAAGAGAACTCGAATGCGACGGACGCATAATAAATGTAAAACTACTAACGTCGTCTAATCTGATTGTGGCAAGGGAAGTTTTGATTCATCGAATCCAAACGAGTAGCAGATTATTAATATGGCCGAGAAATTGGCCAACAGGACCCCCGGCTTGATCTGACATTATAAATTGGACTAAATCTTTCTGGTGGCATAATTTCTTACAGAAATGGCATTCCTGATGTTCTTGTATATAATTTTCTATACACTCCTGATGAAAAACGTGATTACATTTAGTAATCCCATGCTCTTTTGTTTTTAATAATACTTTCGAGCAAATTGTACATTCTGCTTCTGGTAGCACAATCAATTCTTCATTACTACGAATAACTGACATTTTGATTACTTTTCCACAAAAAAAAATTACTATAAATACTTTATTAAATTTGGTTTTTTATATTTAGTCATATAACGATTATCTTTCTTGTTTTAAAAGTGCGGGTGAGAAAAATTATAGGTGCGGTACTAATATAGAGGGAGAATTGAACTAATCGATAGTTCAAACTCAGAAATTTATATATGAAGGGATAGAGAAATCTTGTCGTACTAGACCTAATCATCTATATCAATATCAAATCCACAACGAAAAGACTAATTTTAGCCAATATCATAAACTGAACTCACTTGGTATTATCGGTCAGACGTCGAGCCTAGCCAAATATTTGCAGTTCAAGATGATTAAACAGTCAATTCATTGATGTCCTCTGAAACATTTGTTCTATTGTAATTAAACGAAATGGACGAAATCAATAAACTACAACAATAACGCCGACATCACAAGCCTATTATGTTTTACTGGTCGTGAAATCGAAACAATCAAATTGACGAATTCCAAGATAAACACAGCCTATAATATACGACTGTTACTATATTGTAGAGTTTGTATATGTTTCTAGAGGATAGATAAAAAGGCTGGGTATTTTAGAGATAGAGTAAGAAGTAGGAGAAGGGAAAAAAAGAATCCTGAAATTTTCGAACACATCGGTTCAGCATGAATCCTATAAAGAAACAAGGTTGAACAAAAAAACTGTATACAAGTCTAACAAGCCAGGTGGCTAGGTAGTTGGGCGACAAAATTTTGTAATGTACACAACCCGGAATTAATTTAGATCATGTACATCCCCTTTTAGTCAAAGAATTTTCTTTGATCCGAGAAAAGGTCAGGTCTATATATGTAGTATCTCTCGCAGCCTCAAATCATCAGATGTTATGATGGGCAAGAGCACTACAAATTAGGCCAAAGCCAACACATCTACGGGCTTAGTGTATCGAGAAGTTTGGTCCGGGTGGGACTTCTGGCTGTCGGCTAGCAAACAGTCTTTGGGGGGGGGTTCTTTGGACCAGCATTACTCAATACACCCGTAGTACATAAAATAAAACAAAGTCCTTAGAGCACGAATATTACACAATTATTGAACCAAAAGAGATGAGCTAGAAGGATAGAGAAAAAGGTCATATTAGTATCGCACAAATAGGGAAGCTATGAGGATGTTATTATAGCTTCGCGTCTAAACCCTCCCAACCAATGATTTTCCTTTCGCAAGATTCTGGAAAATCCCAACACAAATATAGCTCACCGGTCACATTTCGTCACAAGGAAGATCACACGACTTTTACATTAATTCACGAAGGTTACGGAATACCAAAATACTTCACTAATAATCCGAGTTAACTAATTTAAAATTAAATAATTGGATCATTTTGGGCATACAAAAGACAAATTAGGGATAATATGGTTTTCGTTTTGGTGAATCTTAATGGTAATGTGGATATATATAAAATTATAGGTAGTCAAAATAAAAATGTCAATCGGAATTTGGAAGTCTCTAACTTAAATTATGATTTCAATAAAAATGTACACACAGTCAAAGGCGATTATTAATATCGTTTTAGTTTTACAACAATGATTGCCAATTTTCTTTTTCTTTGATATTTTCTTTTAGCTTTACTGTGCTTGAGAGAGTTTTTTCTTATTTGCAGATTATTCAAAACAGAACTCGCTTTTGCAGATTATTCAAAACAGAACTCGCTTTGCTTTTGCAAATGAATCAGGGAAATACCAGAACGAACATGATTTTTTTGTCAAGAACTTAGGATTTACCCATCCGTCCGGTCCGTCGAAGGCCTTGGTCGTCCGCTGGATGATGCTTAGGAATAAAATGTTAGGTTAAATCATTCTGTCTAGCAGTTCTTAGAACTTATCGGTCTAAGAGACTCTTAGTCCGCAACGAAGACCTTTTTCTGCCCTTATCCGATTCGGGCGGCTATTCCAAGCTAGTTGACTTTGTCGAATTGTCTCTATGCCCTTGACGATGTGCAGCTTTTGAGACCGCAGTGTCTTAAAAATATCCCTTGTAAATTTTCGGAATTCAATTATGAAATTCCTCGCTCAGGCTTCCAATATATACTTTTAAATTTTCAAAAGGACTTATTAGAAACTTCCAAAGTTTTAAATATCCACAAAAATTAACTTAGAATAATAAGATTCACAAAACTCCACAATAATTGTTGTCCTAAATGCTCCAGATTATGATTAAATCAATAATTCGGCTTGATGGCCGAGAAAATTTCAGATTATTATTTTTATATTTTTTCTGAAGGAGCGGCGTTGTTAAGACGTCGCCCCGCCAGGGCGGAAGTTTGTCAGAAAAGAGTGTGACCAATGCATGCGATCAAGCATGGTGCCACTTCGCTAGGGTTGCACATGTAGAACTATCGAACTTCTAAGCTCAGCTGATTAATTTTGTCGACGCAATCCCCCACCACTTACTGAAATACAAACTAACGTCTCAAAATTAAAAAAAAAAAAACCTAATGGCAGAAACTGGGTACTACGGTTGAAGCTACAGGGTTGAAATTTCTCATGTAGGCTTGTATATACTGCAGAGTTTGTATGTCTCGGATTCAACCGGATCGGACGACTGTATTGTAACGTGTCTTGCTTTTGGAGGACAAAATAAGGTTACCCGTGGCCGAGCGGTTGGATTACGGTCTGCAGTCCGATCGTCAAACGCAATTCACAGTTATTCAGTTCGTTTTTTTACACGATTCTACATATTAAAATTTGGTGGCTCTAGCTCTTATAGTCTCCGTAATCTGCGTGTTTATACAGACGGACGGGCGCACAGACGGACGGACAGACGCACATGGCTAGAATTGATCAAGAATATATATACTTTATGCAGTCGGAAAAGCTTCCTTCTGCCTGTTACATTAATTTTGGCGCCTTTAATATACCATTTCACCCCACGGGTGAATTCGAAGGGATTGTGCTCATGCACTGTTAATGGCGTGGTATTGTAGAAATAAGTATAATATTTAGTCATTTTACTACAATCTGTGAAAAAATATACATTCTAAGATATTCATTGAAAGTTCCATGATTTCGTTCGATGGCTTCTAAAGTTTGATGGTGGTATACTGTGGAAGTGACGTCATTGTGATTTGTGAAATTTTTTACATAATAAACAAGAAGGGATTTTAGTAATATTTACGCATTATTACTAATGGTTTTCCATCTGGGAATTAGTTTTTTTTTATTTTGGATCCTTTAATTTTGAAGTCGGTAATGCAGCAGCTTTTAAACAAATTGTCGTCTAGCGACAATTGGTACCTTTTTAGACCAGTGCTATCACCTACTTTTTCAAGCTGTGAAAAAATTGATCTACAAAAATGTAAATCGATTACCAGTTAAACATGCTTTTAATGAAAGAATCAATTTAAATCAATTTTAAATTATTTTCTTTTCCAGAGTTATTTTTATTTGATTGAATTTTGAAAAAAAATCGAATACGTTTCTTGGCTTTTTTTGACTGAGATGTTTTAGTGATAGCTAACTCTTTAATATATGACGAATTATTATTATGCCAGTCGAAACTGGTTGCTTGCTTTGTTCTTTACTTTATAATCGTGTGGTTACTCGTAAGATATTTTGAGCCTGATGCTGGATTGATATTATATCATTGAAATTTATACGAGACAATACATCGGCTGCGTAGTATTTTCTCCCCCCTCTCTACAGTGAAGTCATATTCCTCTAGCCTCATTTTCGTTAGTTTTGAGTTTTTCATAGAAAATAGGTACGATAGTGTTCGCTTCTTACTAAAAATTTGTTTCCATATATGTATGGTCTAAAATATGTTATATCCCAGTGTATTGCTGCTAGTTCTTGTTCAATTGTTGATTTATTGCTCTCGCCTTTGGTAAGCGCGCGTGATGCAAATTCTCTATTGAAATTTGGATATTGCAGTATTGGTGGATTAAATAGTGCTGTTTTTAGATGCTGGAATGGAATTCTTTATTCCAAATGAATTGAGCATTCTTTTTACATAGAGGTCCCGACACTAACTTAGCCATTAATTGCAATTTTTACTTGGCGTATACAAGTCAATACTAGAAATAAAAGTAGTTGGTGTTACATAACGGGATAACAGTGCATACGATTGTTCAGACTAACAACGACAATAGAAGATAGAGCCGCGCTACATAAAGACCAAAAAGGACGTATTGCCTAAATTCATTCATATCGGGAATTTGAGATCTTTTAGGTATTGCAGTATAGTCTATAAGACCTGCCTATCTTCGGCAGGCATTAATCTAGGCAATAAAAGAGAGCAAAATTTATTTTGCACCGGAATATAGAAGAACGCAAAGACAAAGGCAGACATTTTACAAAACCACAACTGCATAAGGAAATAATCGAAAGAAAAGCTCCGTTAGATACAAGAGGGTAATCTAAACCCTAAAAGAAATAATATTAAAAAAATAAAATAAGTAAGTCGTCTTGGTATAACATGCACCAAATGAACAAATATGCAAATATGATCAAATGTATGCCCATTAAATGCTTTTTACATGCCCCATAGCATCTGATTTCTCGCTCACTTCTACAAACACACAAGCACTCCGCACAGTGGCACCTTTTGGCATTTTACATTGCGAAAATCATAGCTTCTCAACCGATAGAGCGATTTAAAAACTTTAAAAATCGACTATGTAACATTTTTAAATCTTTTAATTCGAAAAAGAGGCCCAACTGGATCCCCCATTATGGACCGCTTAATAAAATACATTTATTCGTATATTTTGGATGATTCTAGTCCGATTTTAATTAAATAAAAATTAATACTAAGCAAGTTTGCATACTAAATTTTATTAGTATTAGAGAAAATTAGTTTAATTTAATTTGCGGTGCGAAAGTGGGCGTGGTAAACCAACAAAATTTGCTTGCGTACTTAGTCAGTGTATACAAATTTGATGTCTCTAGCTAGTATAGTCTTCGAGAAAATTTGTTTTCTCTAAACTCCAAAACTGTTTATACTACACAAGTCTACATACCAATTGGAGTCTCTATCTCTTATAGTCTGTGAGATCTGGGTGTTCAATTAAACGGACAGAGGGACGGATGGACGTTCGGACAGAAAGACGGATATGGCTAGATCGAATGGGCTGTTGATGCCGATCAATAAAATATATACTTTAAGGTGTCGGAAAAGCTTACTTCTGCCTGTTACACACATTTTGTCGACTTTAATATACCATTTCACCCTATAGGTGCATGGTAAAGGATGTTGTTTTAGAGGTTCCCAACTTTGATTCTTGTGAAACCGGCTATCATCTGTCAGCTGTTTTATTGTTACACTTTTTGTTCAGTATTCTTCGGCAAAATACTTGAACAACATTGATAAAGAGTGAAAATAAACTTCCAAAATTTTTTCAATTCTCTGAATATCTGCACAAAAAATGTCACAGCCAGTTGTTAAAAGAATTTAAAAAAAAAATACAATAAAAATAATAAAAAAAAAAAAAAATTCTTAAAATTTCCCTTTACTTAATTTTCACTTCTTCTTCGACGGGTCAATTGGGATAGACATTAAATTCAGAGTCTTACACAAAAGACGGTAGTGTAAAAATCATTTTAGAAGACAATATATCTTCCACCATGGAAGAGAGTTTAAAACAGCTTATTAATGTACCAGTAAATTTTAAAAAAGGTATATAGTAATTACATACCTCTCCGTCTGTATGAACACGCAGATCTCGAAAGCTGCAACAGCTAAAGCCACCAAATTTGGCATGTATACTCTTGTAGTATGTAAATGTATAGAGTTAATTGGAATTTTGGCCACGGCGTCTTACGAAATTTACATAAAACTGTTTTTCTTAAAAAGTAACAGTTAGAGACATCAAATTTGGTTTATATACTCGTTTAGTTAGCGCGCAAAAACTGATTAATCAAACATTTTGCCAAGCCTCCTTCCGACCCCTGAATTAAATAAAACTGATTTTCTTAAAAACTATGACAGCTACCGACACAAAATTTGGGATGTAAACTAGCTTAATAGACGCGCAGACATTGACCATTTAAAAATTTTGACATGCTCACTTCCGCCCCCGAAAATGAAATAAAACTGATTTTCTCGAAAACTAACAAAGCTTTGGTGACTTTCACGAAATTTAAAATGTACATTTTCTTAGTATGCGCGCAGAATTTGTATACTTTAATATTTTGCCACACCCATTTCCGCCTCCATAATTTAGAAAAAATCCATTGCCAGCTGCAATTTTTTGACTATTGCAACCAAATTCCGCAGACCAATTAACCTTATATATTTTTACCAAACTACAAAAGTTTATTGAAATCGTAGTAGAAACATGCAAAATATGCGTCAGAACGTATTTTACTAAGCGATTTATAAAGGCAGAATTGGCCGTTGGCTAGTGGCGGCGCTAGAGTGCTCGTGTGTTTGTAGAGTGGGCGAGATAGCAAATGGTATGAGGTATATTAAAACAATTTAGTAAACATACATTTGGTTTCGAAATTTGAAATATTTGTTTCACCTGTTGTATGGTATACCCAAGTCGGCGAGTCGACCTTCTTACTTCATTTATTATTAATATTGCTTACTGTAGTGGTGCAAGGGCACATGTCGTTGTTAGCTGCCTAAATCTTTCTAGCGTTGCTCTTGCTTCGCTCATCGGATGAAAGAGGGTTCTTTCCTACTCTAGGCATACGCACAGATCATCAAGATATAAATAAGTGCACTATCGGAATCTAAAGGAATAAAAAAAGCAAAATATTGAAACAATTTGGGATACTATTAATTAATAACCCCATTGATGCACCAGGAATTTTGTATAATTTAGTTATTAGAAAAATTTAATGTTATAATGTTTCCAATTAAAGGAAAACTGATTTCAGTGAAACTAATGGGCACTTAAAATTAATAATAATAGCGAAATTTTTCGTTACGTTACTTACAAGGCGAACTTCAGGTATGCGAATCACCGATTTGGATGAATTTTGGATATGTTGTAGAATACCCAGTCATTTGAAGCTGGGTGAAATATTTCGGCGCACTATTCTATAATTTCCTTAATAAATCGGCTTTAAACCTATAGCTTTGATGGCTTATAAGTAAAACGCCGGTCCAACCAACGATTTCGAACGCTTTGGACTAACAGACACAAACTAAAGAAAGTTACCATATCAACCATAATTAACCCGAATAACGATTTACGACCAATTGTAATCAATTTGTGGACAAACTTACACTGCTTTAATAGACAGCGGTGATACCAAAAGTGTAGTAGGAGGAGAATTAGTAATGCCAGGTAATGTCAGGACAGCAATCTCACTTATAACTCGAAAGGCGGCAACTTAGAATTTCTCATAGTACCGAATATTACTCAAAGTGTAATTTGTGGCATGGACTACACAATTTCTCACGCGCAATCAGACTCTAAAATTGCCGCAGTTTCTTTGGAAGAGGATAACAGATAGCCAACATTGTCAACTGCAAGTTGTAATAAATGGATTTCTAACTTTTGAATGAGATGGCTTAAGTTTTGCCACCCTGATAGAGCATCTCATTGATACCGAAAACGCCAAGCCAATTAAACAAAGATTTTACCCAATATCACCAGCGAAGAAAACTTGTTATGTCTGGAGATAAACAATATGTTAGAGCTAGGAGTAATAGAAGAAGCGCCCGCGTCCTCCTGGTTTGATCATCACTCGCTTTTCTCTCGTTGGCGAGCTTGCCTCTCTAGTTTTATATTTGCCTTCCAATCATCCACTGTATTAGTTACAACCGCCTTCATTTTGCTGAAATAGTCCGTTACAAAGTAGTCATCTTCTGTTGGCACGTTATTTAATTTGTCCATTAGCTCCTGATGACTTTTCTCGAAGTTCTCCCACATGTATTCCAGGAGCTCAAGTTTCTTCTCGAAATAAGATGGCTTCGTTTTCCTAGCGATAGAATCCTTTTTGGTATTCCAAAACTAGTACTTGGCCCTAGTACTTGGCCCGATGGGAGTTTATTTATTTTGTCAAAGACAGGGAACGCGCCGACTCATTCCTAAAAATTGGTCAAGTGTAGCACAAATAAAAATAAGAAATAAATCGAAGGCGCGACTAAACAATAGTGTTTAACAATAGTAAACTTTATTTCCAATATACCTATTTCATTTACACTGATAAACGCCACGACAGTAAAACCAATTTTTTGAGTTTCTTTTATTTGTTTTATCTTTTTAAAAATTGTTAATTGACACAAACTATAGTGCTCGTGGGTACTACCTGGATTACTGACCGAGTGCACTAGGTCAGAGGTTGCTGACGCCAGAGCTTTTTTTTTTAAGGGAGTGCAACAGAGTTGAACCAACTTTATTAAACATAAAAAATATATTTTTATGATTTGGTCGCCCTGTTGACACAAATCATTGTTAAATGTTTTTTGAGAAAGTGATCGCCTAGTTGATCAACTTTTATTCAATGGATAAGTTCTGCTCCCCGTTGCGAAAACCACTTACTAGTTTTCCAATAAATTGTTTTAGTCGCCAAGTTGAGTTGTACCTATGTATATGTTACGCAATGTTTGCCAAGATGTGGAATGTTCACTAATTTGTGCCCTCGCCAAGGATTGTACTGTTAACCAAATATTGTCGCTTGATGACAGTTTCACCAAGTCTGTTAATCTTTCAACTTGGAGCCGCCAATGTCGGGGTCACCAAAATGTTCAACGAAACACGTTCAAGAAGTACGAATTTATTTAATGTTTATTTATTTATATGTAAATAGGCACTAGAACATAAACCATTGACGCAACCAACACATAAATTGGGTGGACTTCGGAGTAAGATAACAAATGCAGAGATGAAGGCCAAAGAAGCAGCGATGCACACCCAATGCAGCTACAATTGTTTCCTCATCTTACTAAGAATAATGCATTCCTTTTTAGCAAAAATAGAGAGCTCACCAGTGCATAGATCGACATAGTGTTAGGTCAGCAAAATACATCATTATTGATAATAGCTAACCAGATCAGATCTACTTATGCCTGATGAGCGGCATATATCTGATCGATATCTATAATCGGGTTACAAACTTATCTTGACAAACATTTGGATTTGTTCTATATTATGATTGTCTTATTGTTATTTAATTTATATAATCTAAACACCAACAGATATAAAGAACAAAGATCAGACAGACCGAAGCAGCAAGATCTCCAAGGAATTCCTCGACTCTATGTTGGCTATTACAGTAGGACATGGTTATAAGAACTGCTTGTAACAACGCCGCATATTTGGTTATGGGTGTTGGTTAGTAGATGTGTATAAACCAAATTTTCCAAAAGGTAATCAGAATACGAAAAACCAGTCGCAGGATATCCACCGATTAGAGCTCAAACCCTATCAAACCCTATGAAGAGGTGAACGCTTTGGACTAACAGACACAACCTAAAGAAAGTTACCATATCAACCATAATTAACCCGGATAACGATTTACGACCAATTGTAATCAATTTGTGGACAAACTTACACTGCTTTAATAGACAGCGGTGATACCAAAAGTGTAGTAGGAGAAGAATTAGCAACAAAACTTATGACGACCAAGCAATATTGCCCCATAACTCGCGGCAATGTTAGGACAGACGACGGACAATCGCTAAAGGTTGTTGGTACGATTACGAGCAATCTCACTTATAACTCGAAAGGCGCCAACCTAGAATTTCGCATAGTACCGAATATTACTCAAAATGTAATTTGAGGCATGGACTACACAATTTCTCAAGCGCAATCAGACTCTAAAACTGCCGCAGTTTCTTTGGAAGAGATGGCTTAGGTCTTGCGACCCTTTAAGAGCATATCATTGATACCGAAAACAGCAAGCCACTATCACCAGCGAAGAAAACTTGTTATGTCTGGAAGAAGCGCCCGCGTCCTCCTGGTCTGCCCCTTGTTAGTCAAACCAGATTAGGTATGATTTTGATGCCTTTTGGCAAATCGGTCCAGAAGAATCATCGAAAGAAAAAACAGCATTTACAGATTCCAACCGCCCTTTGAATCAATTTAGGAGAATGTCTTTGGGATTATGTAATGTTCCCCAAACGATGTGCCGTTTATGGACCAAGGTATTCCGTATCAGTTCAAAACTTAAGTATCAGTCTACCTCGACGACCTATTGATATTAGTAAATCATTTCGATGAACATCTCGCTCATCTTAGTGAGGTATCTGCTCGTCTGAAGCAGGCGGGGCTAACCATTAACATCCAGAAGAGTCAATTTTGTCTGCGAAAAGTAGAACACATATCCGAATCACCAGTCCCAAAAACCAAGCCACAGCTTAAAAGATTTTCAGGAAAGACTGGATGGTACCAGCGATTTATCGCACAATATGCAACTATCACCTTTGCGTTAACAGAATTATTGCGTGGCAATTCTTTTTCGTGAAACGAAGAAGCGTAATGTGCGTTTGAGACCATTAAGTCTAAACATAGCACTGCTCCGTTTTTAGCACACCCAAATTATAAGAAACCGTTTATAGTGCAATGTGATGCATGTAAGCTTGAAGTAGGTGCACATTTAGCCCCAAACTCATTTGGATTCGAACGACCCATCACGTTTATGTCAAAAAAAACTTAACACTGAGCGCAACGTAACTATTCGGCTACTTTCCGAAATTGACTTGTCCTCTTCGGCATTTGGATCCGAAGAATATAGTATTTTGAAAGACAAATATTTTAAGGCAAATCTTCCGGATTTTCAGGTTATTGCTCAATATATATCATCGCACTGGATTATGACTGGGAATTCATCGGATAACGATTAGTTGTGGAAGTTTGCTTGTAGACGTTAGGAAGTACATTCAACAGATATATCAAACTTGCAAATTTCCAAAGATTGTATGTTTTCGGTCCATTTCCTCGAAGAAAACACGGAAACTTTGGAATTTTTATCATTCTAGATCACTTTAGTAAATTTACCTTCTTCAAACCTGTAAAGAAATTTAACTCGAATGTGATGTTATCTATCTTAAAGGAATATATTTTTAGCTGCTTTGGAGTGCCACAGTATATAGTCAGTGATAATGGCACTCAGTCAGATCTACTTCTACAGAAAATACAACATAAATCCCTAAAAATTAAACTTCAATAGTGTGCGGAGAGTCTAGAATGGTCTGAGCTCCTCCTCCTTTCTTAAGTTCCGACTATAATTAAGGGACATCTACGAGAATAATCCGGTGTTTGCTTCAGTGCAAGAGCCATTATAAGGCCACTATAAGGCCAGAGCGACCATTGTCTGATGAAGACCCCATCCATGGTTTCAAGTCGGACTTTTAGGAATACGACCAAGCAAATGTCGGCCCGGTCCATGACTCGACCAGAGGATAAATTGGTGAAGTGCTACGTGGCCATAGGGGCGCACTGATATCTTTGTATAGAGCGTAGCCAGCCAACCTAATTCCTCGGCGAACCCTCGTTGGAATGGATGTTTCACCTTAGGACATGGGATAGCCCCTTGCGACCAAAACTGAAGATTTCTGGTGAGAAGACATTGTTGCAGACTCCCATCCCGGCGTTGATGAACCCCATCCTCCCCCCTACCACGTGGTGGGCCTTCAACTAGACTTTTTTCTTAAGTATCGTACAAACGTCTTTTAAAATTTTTAAGCTAATGGTATTTCTATACAGTAGATTCTAAAGATAATAATTGTTGGTAACGAGAAGCAAGGTTATATTTTTGTGCCACAATACTTAACACTTTTAACTTTTTAGCGCTGGACTAGCGGATTGGATCCAACTGTAAGTACGGCATAGCAGTTGAATGAAAATCTACTGGCGAATTTTAACCGCTTGCCGTGACCGCAGATTTAGTTGGTTTTGTTTTATACTATTTGAAACTGAAATGAATCCTTAACGTAAAAATTTAGTTCAGATCAAATTTATACTTTTAAAATAACTAACTCGCAAGTTTATTGACAATAATTATCCCCTCGTCAACCCTTGTATTGGGTTCCAGGTGACTGGGCTGCGTACGGCATATATCTGATTGCCCTGAGTGCAATCCGCTCGTGATGTTTCATGCTTAGCCAGTTTGCAAAATGTTATGTGACCGATGTCACACTGTCGTCGCATTCCGCTACTACTAGCTGTTGATGAAATCCAACTCAAATGGATGAACTAAACAGATTAGGATGAGATACGCAAAAGTGAACTGCGTTGACTCGCACAAGTGAACTTTCTCTCTCCCAGCCTCTGCTGCTGAGTAGATTCCATAGGTGCATGGTATATACATATATAAAGCTATGCCTTTAAATTATATAATACAGTGTGGCCACAACTTTAATCTTATACCATCCAAAATTTTTACAAGTAATGAAATTGAAAATAAGAGATAGAATTACCTTGGCAGTAAGACAATATGACATAAATTTGTCATAAATTTGTTCTTCAAAACATTTTAGATTTGAACTATTTTGGCACGTGTTACAGTCATTAAACTTTGATGTGGTGCTTATTTCACCAGTTTGCCCATATGAGGAACTGAAATTAATAAAGGATATGGCAATTAATATTTTTTAACATACATATGTAGCACAATATTTATAGAGATTGCAAAAGCACAACTAATAGTGAATAGGCAATTTCAAACCCACAACTAAAAACCCAATCTTCAAAGAATTCAAAATAAGAATTTTATTTAAAAATACTTACTCTAATGACCCACGCTTTTCGGGGGTTGAAAATTGTTTATTTTTCATACTCAGCGTTGGCTACTTGATACCTTGCCGCTGTTATAATCTTAAGTCTTTTCCACAGAGTGTGGATCCATGTTTTCTTTATGTTTTAGTTTTGTGTATTTCTGTGGTGCCATTTCAGATGAACGCGACGCTTAATCTTAAACATTCTGCGAGGGGCCGCCAAATGCGACGTTTTGGAATCTGCATTTAATCTTAAGTTGTCTTATACAAATTATTATTAATATTAAAATTAGTAAGATAACTAATATTAATTAAGCATGACCTGTTACATGATGGACACTTAAACCTATTAAATCGAAATGATCTTCCTTTAACGACTGTAACTGACTGTTGGCTTCCATTCTATATTGATATATTACTAATATCGCCTATATGCGACGTTATAATAGCTATGTACGACTCTAACTGGACGCTATGATGAGCTACTAAAATTTTATCTTCTGCCCTAGCTATGCAGACTGATCTGAGGCTCAATATTACTTGTTCCGGTATATCCACCACCTCCTGCTGTTCGTTGCCACATTGGACTAGTTTTAGGTGGGCCCTTGAATAACCACCTACTGCTACTATCCAATTCTCCCCAGTAAGATTGGCGTTACTCCATGGCCGATTTCATTCATATATTCTCCTGTTTGATCGCCAGGTCCGACATTGCTGATCCTGACATTAAATGATACGAGTCTATTTCAAAATGAAGTAAGTAAGTCGTTCCGCCGACTTAGGTATACTATACACCAGTAAAGCATTTATTAAACAAATTATTTTTTACTAAACACATTACCAAATTTGGTGGCTCTAGCTTTTACAGTCTCCGAGATCTAGGTGTTCATACGGATAGACGGACGGACGGACATGGCTAGATCGACTCAACTGTTGATGCCGATCAAGAATATATATACTTTACATATAGCTTCCTTCTGGTTGTTACATACATTTTGGCGACTTTAATATACCATTTCAGCCTATGGGTGTATGGTACAATTATATATTAACTACTAACTGCTTAGATAAACCGTTACCAATTGATTACTGACCAATCGAACGGGAACTGGAATAACTCTGTAGAGGATGGACGGATGTGGTATTTTTGCACTTATAATAACCTTCGATCACAAATGATCCCCTTTGCCGTCAACAGAGCATATATGTATGTCCCTTAACTCAGTTTCGCTTCTTTTATCTGGCAGTTGTAAAGTTTCAGATAATTTTTCCTTTATTGTTTTTATTTCTAATTTACTTTGGCTTGGTCTTAAAATATAAGTATTTAATCTACTATGGGTAATGTCCATCACTGTATTTATAATTCCTGTATGAATGTTTTCACATTCATCAACCACAGAGCTCAATTGATTTACAATCGTGAAGAACTGAATGGATTCACTATACACGTAATAGCTTTCTTTTAATAATTCATATTTTTAATCCGGTTGTTCATGTTACCGATTTCTTTAATTCGCTTAACTGTTTGGTTTAATACAAAATGACACTGATCTTCGAAATTATACAGTTTTTTTCATAAGCCCCTCAATTTGGGAATCAATCTGTCACCTTGACACGAAGCATTTCAAAATATGTCGACATGTCATAGTATACCACCAGATCCCATGAGGACGCTACTACTTCCACTTCACCCATTGGATCTAAGTACCGTTTAGTTCCGTTGTTTTTGGTCTATTAACGTTAATGCTCGCTGCATTCGAAAGTTGACAAAGCAGCATAAGCATTGCTAACATCATTACGGTTCCTATTTGGAACAGATGACCGAACGTGGTACTTTTCCGATATCGATTCTCCTCAACTTCTTCGGATGATTTTACCCAAATAAGTGGACAGATTTTATTTATAGGCCTTGTAATTGACCCTTTCTGCAATTTGTCTCTTATCACTCTTACTTAATCGTCCCTGCCTCTGTGAATTTCCTTAATCTTGCCGAGAGGCCACCTGGCTGGGTGACAATTTTCATCTTTGATCAGTACGACCTGTCCATTGTCTAAATTTTCTGTGGTTCGTCGACTCTTTTTCCTTTGCTGGAAAGTATATACATATTCTTTTTTCCATTTCACCAGGAAGTCAGTTTTCATTATCTGAATTCATTTCCATCTGTCTAAATTTCCAATTTTTTCTTCAGATATAGACTCGGCTGCTTCTAATGTTTATCTTCCGAAATGACCAGGAGTTAACACCTCGTTGTTGTCAACATCTTCACCCGTCTTATACAACTTCCTAGCCGCTCCCACAAAATTTGTACCATTATCAAAATATATGTTAGCACATTTGCTCCGTCTTGCAACAAATCTTCGAAATGCTGCTAGAAAGGCATCAGTATACAACTCACTAACAACTTCTAAATGAATTGCTCTAGTTGCCAAGCACACGAATACTGCTATGTACCCTTTGAATGTTTTTTGTCCCCGGTTTTTTGAGCATCTTATATGATATGAACCTTGAGGGAACTTCAGGTATGCGAATCACCGATTTGGATAAATTTTTGATATGTTGTAGAATACCCCGTCATTTGAAGCTGTGTGAAATATTTCGGCGCACTATTCTATATTTTCCTAATAAATCGGCTTTAAAGTTATAGCTTTGGTGACTTATAAGTAAAACGCCGAGTGGTCAACAAGCAGCTCGACGGTGTAAGGGGTAGAGGTCCTGCCTAAAATCGACGGAACTATGGTTCAACCCCCGCCCGAAACTAGTTAGTTTTGGGTTTTAATTTTTTTTTTTGCTTTTTTAATAATTATTTTTGTTTAATAGCGAAATAGGTCTTTTGATGATTTGTAATTGGAAACATTTTTTATATATATTGAAATTATTGTAGATGCAAATTATTATTATTATCTATTATTAACTTGTACGCTTAAGGTAATACCAGCTATACGCACGCCATTATGTACTGTATTTTTTAGGCAAGTTTAAAATATGATAAAGCGGATGCAAAACTTCTTAACGCTTATAGAAGAAAATCGAGAAATTTCATCAAAAGAAGACTGCACTAAAGTAAAATCCCCGTCAAAGACGGGGCAATTCCACTTGTCATCTCTGATATTGAAGGGAATGCTCAAGTATGCATGGTTCGCTTCAGATTAGAAAGTGGTTTATTTCGTTTGTTTCCTTAAAATTGGTTTAAAGTTGGTATGTTTT
Organism: Drosophila willistoni; assembly: GCF_018902025.1. Classification (NCBI taxonomy): domain Eukaryota; kingdom Metazoa; phylum Arthropoda; class Insecta; order Diptera; family Drosophilidae; genus Drosophila; species Drosophila willistoni. Next base: position 13,346,846 of record NW_025814047.1, read on the forward strand.
TGCACAAAAGCATTATTTAAACATGTTCATAGTCTTGAGAAAATATACATACGGGTATCATGTTTTTATGATTTATATCACAACAAAAAATGTGAAGGCAGAAGTTAATTCGTCTATTTTGAGTCTATATTATATTAATGTTTTTGTAAAGGCATAAAAAATGAATCCAATCAAAAATCATCAAAAGACCTATAACGTTATTAGACAAAAATAATTATTGAAAAAGCAAAAAAAATGAAAACCCAAAACTAACTAGTTTCGGGCGGGGGTTGAACCAGAGTTCCGTCGATTTTAGGCAGGACCTCTACCCCTTACACCGTCGAGCTGCTTGTTGACCACTCGGCGTTTTACTTATAAGTCACCAAAGCTATAACTTTAAAGCCGATTTATTAGGAAAATATAGAATAGTGCGCCGAAATATTTCACACAGCTTCAAATGACGGGGTATTCTACAACATATCAAAAATTCATCCAAATCGGTGATTCGCATACCTGAAGTTCCCCTTGTAAGATTAAACATCGTGTTCATCTGAAATGGCTTCACCAAATCAGATGCACCAAGAAATATACAAAATGTTTTTGTTTCATTCAAAACACAAAATCAAGTCATATAGATTCATATGACAATTATTGCTTAATTACAAAAAAAACATGCATCCACACCCAAACTCACAAATTAGACCCAGCTTTCTGGTTTTTAAATCATTCATGCCTTTTCCAGCGCTCTGTAAACCTTCTGACCTTTTTGTTTTGTTTCTTGTAGGGTATCACCTCTAGTCATTAAATCATCGGTATCAAATATTGGTAATCGTCTTGATCAATGTTTATCTGCCGATACACTTTTTCATTATACGCAGATGCAACGAACTGCCGTTTTCGCCATTTTATTACTATATCGAATATGTCTTTTTGAAGTCGCAGTCCGATCCACATCACGTCATTGAGACTTCTGTTATTCGTGGTTTTCGCGGAAGCGTCAAATACAACTCTCAATTTAGTTGCAAGGCTTGCTTCTTTTACTACTGCTTGATGTGGCAGGATAATACACACCTTCATCCTTAGTTTCAACCATATGGCCCAACTCCAAATATTCTTTAATACATTTTTCGTACTCCTCCTTGAGTTTTGGATTTTTTTGAAACTTTTTATCCAAGTTAAGACGTCGCGCAATTGCTTGCGCCTTTGAGTCACCTAATTCCTTTTCTTGCTTAAATGGCATTGTTACCAATCCTTATTGTTTTGTTGAAACGTATCCAAGACACGATCCAACCATATTGGGTGTTTTGGCCTAGCAAGCCATCAATCTTGTCTACTCCCATTATCATATTAACCCGGAGCCGAGACTGTTTTTGCCGTAGTCGACAAAAAAATATCCCTAATCTCAGAAGGTTTACTGCCCAAACAGTATACTATATTCACTGCCGAGATCCTAGCTTTTCTAAATACTTGTATATTCGCCCAAAACAATAAAGGGAAATTCGTAATTTTCTCCGACAGCTTATCCGCGATTTCCTGCAGTAAAAAATCTAAACTGCCATAACCACTTTATAAAAGAAATTAGGAGTATTTGCACCACGAAAAAGATTATTCTTTTTTGGGTCCCCAGTCAACAAGGAATAATGGGAAACGAAAACGCAGACACAGCAGCAGATGCAGCAACTCGATCCCCACACATTTTGTTCACACCCCCCGCTGAAAAAGAATTCAAGCAGTACATATCGCAATATATAAAAAATAAAAAAGATGCAGACTGGACAACTTTTGACCACCAATATACACACTTCAACTCGACAGGAATAGCAGCAATATATCCAGGAAACACGCCCAAACATAGATGGTCGTCCTTCATCCGCCTTCGAATCGGACACACCGCAATGAGTCACGAACATCTGCTTACCAACGAACCTCCCAAACGATGCACTTGCGGTGACAGACTCACCACCAGACACATCTTAGACCAATGCCCCAACTTAGCAAGAATCAGAAGAATGATATATAATCAACAACAACCAACAGACTTTTTAAAAACAGTCAGCGAAAGCAACATTAATATCATTTACAAATTTGTAAAATAAGAATGATAAAGCAAATTTAAAATAGGCTAGCAAATAGAAACTAAAAAAATAGGCGTCGAAGGCCATAGCAGTTAGTACGCTCTAAGCTATATAAGACATAATATTTCATATTGTTATCTAATTGTAATAAAAAAAAAATATATATACATATATATGTATTTGAGCGGCTTCTTCAGTTAACAAGAAGTGGCTCTGTGAGCCACTATTAATCAAAGCTTTTAAAGTTTCATAATCTCCATTTTTTTTCTTAGCTTGTATTAAGGCTGCGGCCAAAAGAGTTGGTTGTGCCGTTACACAAGAATTTACCCTCTCCTGTTTTTCCACAAATTGAAGAAGGGTATGGTGTCCCTTGCTGCACAATGAGCAGACCATTTCATTAGTGCCCCTTTTTTTTTGCTTGAATACTTCAAGCATCTTGTACACAATTGTACTTTTTGGCTATTTCCACCTTTTCTTTAGGTTTTAGCGCTTTAATTTTATAGCACTGAACTGCGTTATGCCAGGGACCTCTGCAGATCGGACAATTAAACAATTGTAAATCACATTACCCAATAGAAGATTGTAGATGGTGAAGCTGTCAGGAATTCTTCGGCGGGGAGTGCGGCTTACGGGAACAGTAGAAATGCCACACTCGTACGTTTAGATAGATAATTAATATAAGTTTATTAATTAATTGAGACTTAACAATAAAAGTACGTTTGCAAAGCGATGCCGTTGGATTCGTTCGTGATGGCCGTTCGTTACCACCGATCATAGGAGCTTATTCGTTCGCACCCTTTCTCGTGCACGTTTTGTTACCAACTTTTGTTACTTCTACACTTATCGATAACACCAGTGGTAGAGCATAACGTCGCTCGCCCAGGGCTAAATCAGTATATTTATAAACTGTCTGGTGACAGCTCGGCCAATCCTGCATTAGAATCGCCCTCGATTCGAGTATCTTCGACGTCAGATACATCCAATTCAGGAATATTTGAACACCAGTGTTTCATCTTATACGAGCAGTATACAGAACAGTATTTACGTCCTGTAATCTGCATGCCGGGAATATCTTTGATTACATAACGATCGTTTCCAAGGTCTTTGACGACTTCATAAGGACCTCGGTATCGTGGTTCCAGTTTACGTGATTCGCCTGTCGCAGCTGGTTCGTTCTCGACTACTACAAGATTACCTGTGGAATAAACAAAGGGGTTAGCGTGTTTGGCATCAAAACGTTTCATCCATTTAGCTCTCTCTGATGCGTTATTGGCTGAGGTTTGACTTCGATTTACGGTGACGGTTTCGTTGGAATATGGCTTATCCAGGTCTGCGTGTATCGCTGCAGTAAGGTTGTTCTGCACGACATCAAATGCGTTGAAATTAAATACAAGATCAATTAAATCAAGATCATTGAAGGTTATGAAGAGTCAGATCCCAATCCTTTGGATTTACGTTCATCGTTCGTATATAATTCAGAATTATTTGATTAGCGCATTCCACTTGACCATTTGCGTGTTGGATATGGTTTTGCTTACAGTAATCCTCAAATAATTTTGACGTAAACGCTGTTCCACGGTCTGTTATAATAAAATGTGGCAAGTCAAAGTAACTAGAAATTTCGTTTAGCGTTGATAGAACAGGTAACGTTTTTGTACTTCATTTTTGAATCCTCTCCATGGTTTTATCAAGACCGAAGTGTCCGACATCATCTTGGCAACTTTTAACAACGCGCCATCTAACTGCTTTTGGTACAACAAACGCAATAGTGTTTTCCGTTTTTCAAAAAAGGCGATGATTTTCGAGGACATAATCAGCTCGTAGTTGCTTCAGTTGATCACTGTGACGCTTCCCCTTCAGTACTGCGATTATTTTGGCAAGTATTTTATCCTGTAGTTGCATTGTTAACAACCAGTCATCGATTTCCGAAATTATGGTCCGAACAAATTCATCTAGTGATCCTTCCGGGGGTAAATTTGGAGCACGGCTCAACGCATCTACATGAGCCATTTTGCTTCCATCTCGATGAACAAATTCACAGTCGTAATCCATTATTTTAATCCACCAGCGCGCCACCTGTGGATTGAGTTCTTTATTCATTTTAACCTTGGCAATAGCGGAGCAATCGGTCATCGAAAGGTACACTCTGAACATTTGGAGTTGTTAATGCCCAACCGGGCAACACAAGGGTTAAAGGAGGCGGAAGCTTTCACCTCGCGCCGCTCTCCCGATGATGCCCATCGCTCTCCCCACAAAAGAATTCCCCACACTTCGCTCCAAGCGGGGCTTGGTGCCCTGCTCTTAAGTAAGCTAGTTTTTAGTTGAATTCTATACCTGAATATACGTACAAGTGAAGTGCAATTTCTCTGCGTGTCAACAATTTATTGGGAGGAAAGAAGAAAAAGGGAAAATTCATCTAGCTGCCCCAAACCAGAAGGAAGTTCGACCCCCCTACATAATCATTTGGTCCTTCGAGCCGGATACTAAGATCCTCTCGAACCATTAGCATCGGTGGAATTTCATCCATATTTCAAGCTAAGTAATTTTTTCCAAATTATAGGTATATGAGTACATGTACATGCCTCCAGCATCCGTACCCATACTCACATACATATAATTGTTGCCCTTGATTCTCCTAATCCAAGTAAAATTACTTTCGCGCAAATTTTTCCTCCTCAAAAGAGAGAAAATTTTGGTCCCCAAATTTTCATACATACATATGTATATATATATGTGTCCAGTACATAAGGCGCCATATTGGTTCGCCCACTTCAAGTTTTTTTTCCCCGCACTTTGGCATATATAGGCCAAGTATATAAGGCGCCATATTTTTATTTGCCTATTTCCAATATATATATTTTTTTGTTTTTCGCAATTTCAAAAAATATTAACACATATGTATGTATGTATGAAGTGAATCAAACCTACGAAATTAAAAGTGATCTCCTACATATAAAATATATATATGCAAGCAGAGTGTGTGAATGTGACAAAAAGTTACAAATTTATCCAGTGCTACATTAAATCCAAAAATAAAGGTTTTGTGCAAATACAGTCCACTTCTGGGAAAAGTGTGCGCGCAGTGAAAGGTGGTTCTAACGAAGAGAAGAAAATTTTCAATACAACTAATAAAGATTAAAAAAAAAAACGAAAGTGAACCACCCTCTCACGTATAAAAGCCACACTTAGACTTTTCTGGTGTCCCGCGACACCCTATAAAGTTGGGGCATATCGGTTAGACACAGCAAAAGAATATAAAAAAAAAAAAAATTAATTTATATAAAGAAATCCGATCCATTCACACCTCTGCTTATCGCCATTCCACATTTTCATATTTAAAAAAAAAAAAAATTTTAAATACATATATATATACTCCAACATTTTACATATCCATACACATACATATATATACATATTTTTCCATACATAAAATTTTACATATATATATTTATATCCACATACATATATATACATATTTTTCCATACATAAAATTTTACATATATATATTCATATCCATATACATATTTTTATCCATACATATATTCCACAAAAATTTCTAATTTTTTCGCACACAAATATATTTTTCCATCACCGCGAACAAAATCCCGCTACCCCTTGCAGCCTATATACACACATACATACGTGCATACATAAGTACCGCTTAACTGCAGTATACCAGCACAGCTGGTCTTGCCAAAGACCGGCACAAAGCAAACGACCAAAAGTAGCTGTGCTGTATACCCTAGGTTGGCAGGCACTTTGTGGTATATATGTTGAAGGGTCACGTTGAGGAAAAATCGAATAATATTTAATTATTAAATTATTATTATTATGTGTTCCGCGCTTTTGTTTATATTTCAATTCCAAAGTATTCCCACGCGTTCCAAGTCGTATCTTTGGAATTAGATCCCAATTCCAAAGTGTTTCCACGCGTTTCAATTCGTATCCTTGATTCTATTTCAAATCCAAAGTATTCCCACGCGTTCCAAGGCGTATCTTTGGAGTTAGATTCCAATTCCAAGGTGTTTCCAAACGTTTCAAGTCGTATCTTTCGTTCCATTTCAAATCCAAAGTGTTTTAATCCGTTCCAAGTCGCATCTTTGGAGTTATATTGCAATTCCAAAGTATTCCCACACGTTCCAAGTCGTATCTTTGGAGTTAGATTCCAATTCCAAAGTGTTTCCACTCGTTTCAAGTCGTATCTTTGGTTCTATTTCAAAAGAAAAGTGTTTCCACCCGTTCCAAGTCGCATCTTTGGAGTTATATTGCAATTCCAAAGTATTCTCACACGTTCCAAGTCGTATCCCTGGAGTTAGATTCCAATTCCAATGTGTTTCCACTCGTTTCAGTGGTCGCCTTTAGATTAAAGGCGAAGATCGATCTGCTTCTTGGTATACCAGCGGTGACCATTTCCGGTATTGATGTCATACCAGCGGTGACCCTTTCCAGCATCTAGACCGAAATGTGCGGTTCTTTACTGGCACAAAAGACGAGATTCGGTTGGGTCCCCGTTAGTTCGTATGCCACGTTCACCGCGAGGGTCGCTTTAAACAGAGAGGGAGCACTTGAAACTCTTCTCACAATGTTTTAGGAGATGGAGGATCTACCGGTCAAAGCGGTAGATTCTGATTCATTTTTCGAGGTCAATTTTCAGAAGACCACAAGGAGGGATGTTTCGGGGATATACATGGTCTCACTTCCGTTTCGAGACACAAGCAACATCAACCTCGGTCACTTTAGACCAGGGGCATTGGCTCAGTTCCTAAAAAACGAAAGCCGGCACCTTAAAAATATTCCGGCAAAAACTGAGTATGACGCCGTCATCCAAGAATATTTGGACTTGGGCCACATGCGTCAAGTTCCATTTGACGGCACTAATAACAATTTTTATTTGCCACACCAAGCGGTTTTCAAGCCCGACAGCACCACAACAAAGGTACGGGTAGTCTTTAACGCCTCTAGCAAGTCCACCAACGGAGTAAGTCTCAACGACATACTTTACCCTGGTCCGGTACTTCAGTACGATCTCACTACTCAGATTCTCAAGTGGCGTTTTTTCCGAGTAGTTTCCAATGCCGACATCACAAAAATGTACCGCCAAATTATGGTCGATCGAATCCATACGCCATTTCAGAGGATCCTGTTCCGAAATAAAGAGGGGCAACTTGGTGATTATGAGCTGAATACCGTCACGTTTGGCATTAACTGTGCTCCGTTCTTAGCCATCCGAGTACTTCAGCAACTCGCAAGTGATGTACAATCCAAATTTCCTTTGGCTAGCGATATTATCAAGTCCTATATGTATGTCGATGATGTCCTGGCGGGGGCTCATAATGAAGCAACGGCAATCGCAATGGTCAATGAACATCAAGACGCTCTTGGTTCAGCTGGCTTTCCTTTGCGCAAGTGGACATCGAATGTGAAGAGCGTGCTCAGTTGCATTCCAAAAAGTCATTTACTGAATGCTGATTTCTTCGATATCGAAGAGGCTAGCACAGCGAAAACACTGGGAATCCGATGGAAAGCGACTAAGGATGAGTTTTATTTTGTCATCTCACCCCAAGATCTCAAGTCAGCTTATACTAAGCGAGAAGCCTTCGGGCAGATCGCCAAGTTATTCGATCCCGCTGGCTGGCTGGCTCCCTTTGTGATCCAAGCCAAGGTGTTTATGCAAGAGCTTTGGCTACAAGAGCTAGGGTGGGATGATCAATTGCGCAGTGAACTCCATCACAGGTGGCAGGATTTTACAAAGAGCTAGTCCTTCCTTGACCAGATCAGAATTCCACGATAGGTTCTTCATGACCCAAATTCCGACATCCATTCCATTGTTTTTGCGATGCGTCATAGCGGGCTTATGGTGCCGCAATTTACGTGCGCGTTAGCAATGACCAAGGCATATCATGCTGCCTTCTTGCAGCGAAATCTAGAGTAGCCCCGGTTCAAACGGTTTCATTGCCCCGCCTTGAATTATGCGGAGCCACACTTTTAGCTGAACTGGCAGCTGCAGTTCTTCCGCAACTTCCATTTGATAATGCGGAGGCTTTTTATTGGTCAGATTCCACCGTCGTACTGTCGTGGTTAAATAAGCCACCCTGCACATGGACAACGTTTGTCGCAAATCGGGTAGCAAAAATTGTGACGGCAACAAATGACGCCCCATGGAATCACATTCGTTCAGAGGACAATCCAGCAGATCTCCCTAGCCGCGGCCTGAGTGCGCAGGAACTGGTACACAAGGATTTGTGGTGGCACGGCCCACTATGGCTACGGGAACCACAAGAGTCCTGGCAGCGAGCGACACCACTCCCACTAGACACTACCTTGGAGAAGCGGGTAGTGAAGGTCCACGTCGCGATCGCTAAGCCAGCAAACGAGATACTATCTCGTTTTTCCAATCTGGCACGTGCCTTACGAGTGATAGCATATGTGATCCGTTTCGGCAGAAGGTGTCGTAAACTTCCAAACGATTACTCCGGGGAGGTGACCTCTAGCGAGATCAATCAAGTACTCCAGGCGTTGATCCGAGTCACTCAGCGTGATTACTTTCCGACGGAACATCGGTGTCTACAGCAGAAGAAATCTCTGCCCACGTCTAGCACCATTCTCAATTTGAATTCTTTCATTGACGCATCAGGTGTGATCCGAGCATGTGGGCGCGTGCAACAAGCAGCGGCCCTTAGTTACGATGAGCGTAACCCCATTCTGTTGCCAGTAGTAAGTCCATTGTCCCGGCTGTTGGTGCTTTTCACGCATCAGATCTCTCTCCATGGGGGCAGCCAACTGGTAGTCCGTCTCATCCGACAGAGATACTGGATTCCAAGACTGCGGAATCTAGTAAAATCGGTGGTCAATTCATGCAAAGTCTGTGTGATTTACAAAAGAAGGCTGCAATCACAGCTAATGGGCACCCTTCCGGCCCAGCGAACTACTCTCGCACGTCCTTTCACGACCACCGGTATAGATTTTGCAGGTCCTTTCGACATCAAGAGTTTCACCGGCCGCGGTTGCCTCATATCAAAGGGATATGTGTGTGTCTTTGTTTGCTTTTCCACCAAAGCCGTTCACCTTGAAGCAACGTCGGATTTGAGTACCGAAGCATTTCTGGCAGCATTCGCTCGCTTTGTATCGAGGCGAGGGTGTCCCCAGCAAGTGCAGTCCGACAACGGAAAAAACTTCGTAGGTGCATCCAGAGTGCTTGAAAAAGATTTCCTAAGTTCTACCCAGCAGAAAATATTATCCCACTACAGCCATCAGAATCTGTCCTGGCATTTCATCCCTCCCGGGGCACCACACATGGGAGGGTTGTGGGAGGTTGGAGTTAAGAGTTTTAAAACTCTATTCTACAAGGCCACCTCCAACCAAAGGTATACTTTTGAAGAGTTCTCTACGCTGCTGGCTAAGGTAGAGGCGTGTTTGAACTCGCGGCCGATTTCTCCTATGTCTGAAGACCCCACCGACTCTTTAGCTTTGACCCCAGGCCATTTCCTAGTGGGCGGTCCATTGCTATCCGTGACGGAACCTGAAATCAAGGATCAGGTACCGTCTATCATTAACCGGTGGCAGCGTCTGAAGGCCGTGAGTCAGCATTTCTGCACCCGATGGAAACACGAGTATCTGAAGGAGCTACATAAGCGCAATAAGTGGCGATTCCCTTCTAAAAATCTTGAAGTGGGCGATCTGGTGGTACTCAAAGACGACAATCTTCCATTTAATGAATGGCGTCTCGGGCGAATCCACCAAACACACCCTGGCAGTGACGGCAATGTCCGCGTCGTCGAACTGCTTACCGCTCGCGGTGTTGTGAAGCGTCCAGTCGCGAAGCTGACCTTTTTTCCTCCAGAAGAAAGAATTCATACACTTACGTAAAGTTACAGTAACGTCCAGCAGCTGGTCTTTCCTCGAGAATAATATGTGTATTGTAGAGTCCTACATTAATCCGCTTTCTTCGTAATTTGTTCCGGCAGCTTCCTGATGTCCGTCATTTTACATCCCGTTTCTATGGCTCCGAGTCCACGTTCACTACAGGCATCGAAAGAGGAGCGCAGATGTTCGCGAGGAACTGAGTCCTTCCGTTGCCGAGTCTGTCGCGGAATCCATCCTCTAAAGCGATGCCGTCGCTTCCTGCGGCTGAACGTGGAGAAGAGGATGAGGGCAGTGCTTGCGAATAAGTACTGCGCCAATTGCCTGGCCCACCAACATTCCGGAGGAAGCTGCTTAAGCGGTGATAAGTGCCGAATATGTGAGGAGGATCACCACACGCTGCTCCACTTCCATGAACAGCCACGTCGACGCACTCCCAGCTCCGTCGTACGCCGAGTCACCCCCGAGTCAGCGCCAGTGTCCGATCCTAAACTGACACTGGCCACACTGCTGCAGCACCGCAATCCGCATTTGATGCCAACGGCGATGGTACGCCTCGAGACGGGAGGGAAAACTTTCGACGTGAAGGCCCTCGTGGACCCTTGTTCTGTGGTATCGTCGATGGCGACGTCCCTGGCCACGGCCTTTAAGTTGACAGCCGTCAATATAGGGGCAGAGAAAGCGGTGGCAGCAGTGATCCGGTCCCCAATCAGTGAAGGATGGCGATTGGAGGCGATCCTGAAGGTGGTCGATGGCTTGTGCTGCCGCACTCCAAGCGCTCCGGTGGACCCACAGATCGCCAAAAAGTTCGAGGGCATCGTCCTGGCGGATGATACGTTCTACCGACCGTCGTCAGTGTCTTTGGTCTTGGGCGCGGATGTGATCACGGAGGTCATGTTGGAGGGGAGTCTACCCGGGGTTGGTACCAGCGTTGGTACAGTGTCGACCAAAATAACAAGCGGGACGCCAATCATCGTCATTATGTAACTGCAGTAAAACTAAACCACAAGCATCGGTGTGTACTTCGTGTTTACCCGAAAAATCGTATAGAGTGAGAACAGTTTTTCGGTTAGTTCGATAAATGCATGTTGCTGGGCTCCTCCCCAACTAAATGTATTCGCCTCCGTTTCACGTAGAAGTTCTGTTAAAGGACTGGTATTCTGTTAATGAGTAATTTTGACTAAATTTTCTGAAGAAACCTGGAAAAGGAATCTTCTTACTTCTCTTACGTTTGTAGGTATTTTAAAATTTTTAATTGCGCTTACTTTACATTCGCCAGGTTTAATTCTATCTTTATTGATTATGTGGAGCAAGAACGTAATTTCCGATTGCTGAAACTTGCATTTGTCGTATCGTAGGGTTAAGCCACTGTCTTGTAAGATCGACAAAAACTTTTTAATTCGTTGCATACCAGATTCAAAGGTCTTACTTGGGATTATTACGTCAACTAAATATGCGTGTACCTCACCTGGTTCCATACGTTTTATGATTTGGATCATTACCGATTGAAAGACTGCCTGAGCGTTAACGAGTCCAAAAGGCATTCTGTTGTATTCATAATGTCCGTCAGCTGTAACAAACGCCGTGTACTGTTTGGACTATTCACTTATCTCGATTTGATGAAAATCCATACGAAAATCAAGTTGCGTGAAATAGATGTTTCCAGCTAGCTCTGCGAATTGCTCTTCCATGTTTGGCATAGGAAATGTAATTTTGACCGTTATACTGTTAAAGCGACGAAAGTCAACGCAAAAACGATGTTCTTCATTCTTTTTATCTACGATGACGATTCCCGAGGCGTACGGCGAATCCGAAGGACGAATTATGTCGTTTTCCAGTAGCTCAGATATGATATTCGTAACAATAGGTGTGAGCGCAAACGGTGTTCGGTATGTTTTCGTATAACATGGGACGTTTGATGTTAAAGCGATTTCCATTTTTGATATTGAGCATTTACCTAATTCGTTGGTCTTCTGCCCGAAACAAGCAGCAACAAGAATATCTTTACCCAATAAAACGTTTTCATATATTAAGTCATTTTCCACTACAAGGATTTCGACTTCGTGACCTATCTTGTCAACAACGAATTTCGCATTTAGTTTTTGGTTACAGAAGAATTTTCCTCGTCCAAATGTTATTGCACATCATTGCAAAACGCCTACGTTTTCTGCAAATGATTTTCGAATCAGAGTGCATGTACTACCTGGATCGACGAATGCGTTTGTTTCGTTTCCGTTAACTGAAATAAATTTGCAGATATCAAAGTTCATGTTTGAGTCAATTTTATTTACTTTCGAAACGTTTTTAAAATTTTCAGGGCAGTTGGTAGAGTCGTGATTAGTACGATTACAATGTACGATTACAGTACATCGAGGCTTACGCTCAGGACAATCTGAGGAATAATCTCCCATCTTTTGACAATTGAAGCATTTGATTGACGGCTCTATCTTTTGTTTGGGTATCTGTTTTATTACAGATTGACTTGACTTCTGCGTATTACCGTTGGACTCACGTTTATTTTGAAAGCTATGTGGATTATATTTGTTTCGTTATCAGCCGAATAGGCATGTATATCTCGTAAAAGTTCATTACATAAGGTATAATGGTTAGATACCTTTCTCTTAAGATCGTAATCGTTGATGCCATTTATAATATGTGTTACAACTGCTGAATCAGATAACTCACCCTTTTTACCAATAGGTAGCATTTTATAAAAAAAAATCTTGTGGTGATTGCGTTGTTTCCCGTTTGGTTTTCAGTATTTTTAAATGAACATCAGCTGCGTTGCTGATACATGGGAAGAATGATTAAAATTATTATATTTATCTTTGCAGTTGACTATGTGTTGTTGTTGTCGTTGGGTTGCGAAACTCGGAGAATTTTCAAAATACTGACCTACATTTGTTTATTGACCCATTTTTCCTTACGTAGTTCCGTGCCGTTGGAACATAATTATCTTCCTGTGATGTAGCAACGTAATTGTAGTGCTGAATCGTAGCACTGTTACCACTTTGATGAGTCGGAGCGAAGGGTACGTGTTGGTGAGGCGTAACCATATAGCCGTGTTGCGATGTAACAATGTAATTGGGTTGCCGAGACGTAGCAAAGTAACCGTGCTGCTGAGACGTAGCTGCATAACCGAGTTGTTGTGAAGTATCGACATGATCGTACTGCTGAGACGTAGCAATGTTTCGGGCGGGGGTTGAACCAGAGTTTCGTCGATTTTATGCAGGACCTCTACCCGTGACACCGTCGAGCTGCTTGTAGTACACTCGGCGTTTTACTTATAAGTCGTCAAAGCTATAACTTTAAAGCCGATTTATTAGGAAAATATAGAATAGTGCGCCGAAATATTTCACACAGCTTCAAATGACGGGGTATTCTACAACATATCCAAAATTCATCCAAATCGGTGATTCGCATACCTGAAGTTCCACTTGTAAGTGTACTTTAATGGAGACGAGTGGCACATCGTCAACGCCGTTAGGGCCTCGCAAATAGCAACAAATTCGGAATTAGACATCGTAGAGTGTTCTCTGAGCTATTACGAATCGAATGGGAACAAATCGAAACGAAACTGTAGTTGGACTGTATGGAAAAGTGTCTCCTCTTTTTAACGAACACAATGAATAAGCATACACAGCATAAATGAAATTCTAAGGATCTATAATTTTCCTCGCAGTTATGTGAATAATTATAAGGAAATATAATATAATACAATATAATATTGTATAATAAAATTTATACAATGTGGATATATGTTGAAACTTATAAGAGTATTTAAAAAATATGGAAAATTTTGATATGGAAAATTATTACATACATATACATATATGGATGTACATGTACATATGATCAGACCGTGGAGTGCGCTTTACACTATAAGTAAAGGTAAGTGTTACTTTATAAATTCGTGATTATTAAACACTTTTACTTGCAGATTAAGAAACAGCTGTTCTTACATGTATGTCTGCATGTGTATACATATAGGTATTTCTATGCAATTGGACCTGCAATCAGAATTTCGAAGATGAAATAAAATGCACTGGATAGACACAGTTGAACCATACCGGACAACCTTTAGAACAGGTCATGTATGTACATACAGATGTATATAGATGCAGGGAATAAAAGGTTTTAATCAGAACAGAGGACCCTAAAAGGTTCACGCATGGCATAGTAAGAAGAACAACGACTAAGAATTAAAGGTATAATAGGATGTCTACTCCGTCTACATGGTACCGACAGATTTACCCTGAGCTAATAACTCAGGCGAGTCAATATCACCAATTAGAAACTTATGCATAAAAATAACACCAACCTTAATTCTACGGTTAGTTAAGGAAGGAAGGTTAATCAAAAGAAGTCTACTAGAATACGAAGGCAAATTGACATTGCGATCCCAGCTTAAGCAACAAAGAGCAAATAGCAAGAACTGCTTTTGAACGGATTTAAGTCTAGTCTGGTGCGACTCATATTGAGGTGACCAAATGCAAGATCCATACTCTAAAATAGGCTGGACAAGCGAAGTAAAAAGAACTTTAGTTGTATAGGGGTCGTCATATTCTTTTGACCATCTTTTAATGAAACCCAGTCCATGAGTGTTGGCCTTTGCGACCGTGGTGGAAATATATGTTAAAATTTAACTTATGGTCCATAAGTACGCCCAAATCATTCAAATTATTTAGACTTTCTAAAGGACTATTGTTTAGAAAAAAAGTGACCAGTTGAGTAGAGTGACGATAAAAAGTCATGACCTTTCATTTGGTAGTGTTAAGATTTAATAGATTAAACTGGCACCAGGATTGAAAGTTTCTTTATAAGTAAGACAAAGCTTGACATCGTCAGCATACATAAGCACACGCGAATGAACAATGACTGATGGAAGATCGTTAATGAATAATGTGAAAAGCAGAGGGCCAAGATGACTACCTTGAGGTACACCAGATGTCACAGGAATGGAATTGGAAAAAGAAATCTTAAAAATCTTAAATATTCTCGAACCCAAGAAAGGAAAAAAAGGTCTGAATCCAATGTCGTTCAGTTTAGAAAGTAATAGAGTATGATTAACAGAATCAAAAGCTTTGCTAAAGCCAGTGTATATGACATCAGTTTGTTTAGCATTAAAAGGTTAGTGGTTGTAGATCTACGTTTCAAAAACCCGTGTTAGGATGGCGAAATAAGAGAGGCTTAGAGTCTTCGGTTGCCATTTTTATGCAAAGGAATGATATACGACTATTTTTTTTTTCAATTTCTTATATATTTTATAGAAAAAGAGTAAATAAATTGATGATTTATATATATTCAAAACATTTTTGTTAGTAATAATTTTTATTAATTTAAAACGGAGTTTAGGAACAGAAGTTTAGACAGATGTTCCGTAGTTTATCTGTTTCTTTTTTCGGTTGCCGTATTTCCCGCTTTTGAGAACAGGCGCTTAGCTGGTACAGATATGCATAGCAGAAAACAGTAGCGTTGTGCAACTGTATACAATATTGGGTCTACCGAGCGCATTTCCTTCCAGGCGTCAATGACGCGTTTTAGCTCCAATACCGGAGCGTTTAGAAAAAAGCTCAGCTCGTCTGGGACATTAGGATACTCTACTTCTTTTTTGCGGCGATTATGTGCTAACGATTTGTGGTGGGCCCATAAGTCAAATTCCACTTCACCACCAATTGAGCCATCACTAACACTGTCATAGCTTTCATTTGCATGGACTATAGTCGCCATTTCTTTCCGTATATTTATCATTAGTGAAGCCAAGGCCAGAGCATCTTGAAAATGGATTCTCTTGAAGCGGGGGTCCAGCAAAGTTGATGCAGCTAACAAAAACAACTGTTCCATTGCTCCAAACCGATGATCAAATTGAGTCGGTAAAGTTTTTTTTTTTTCTTATTACCAGTAATTGTGTTAGAGATCTGTAAAGTTCACTTCGCGCTAAAATTCGAATCGATTATTTGATTGAATTATCGATTACACTATGAAACAAAATGAAGGGTATTAAAATCAAACCGCACCGGACCTTTTTTTTCTGAAAGTACATGTATTGAATAGCAAAACCCTATTTGGGTTTTTCAAAGCTTCTCTTTTTTTTTATAGCGAGTTGAAATTTTTCATTTTGGGGGTATTTTTTAGTTTGTCATATGAGGTAAATATGACTAATATATCGATTTCTTCTTCATGCATTCGACCTAAATCATCCTTATTGATTGTAGAAATAGGGTTAATGGTTAAATAAATTAATTTTATAAATGTTATATAACCCAAAATGACTTTTTCAGCTACAGTTCTAGAAAAAAATACAATTAAGGCCTTTTTTAGAGTAGTTATGGAAGTATTTTTAATTTATAACTATTTTTTTGTGGGAATAGTATCAGGATTAATTTACAACAACAAATTTAGACATACATATATACTTTCAATAAAGAAAAAGTTTGTAATGATTTAAGTCTAAATTGCAAGATTCTCGTATGTTCTTTAAAGCGAGGCAATCCAACGGAACATATATGTACATATGTAATTTATAAAAAAAAATTCTCCGTTGGGATTCTAATAGAATATAGTTCAAAGTATATGAGCGATAGCAATTGACTCCGGTAAGTAACAGCTTACAAAACTTATAGTAAGCTTACTTACTGTCGTAAAAATCAGTATTAAGAACAGGTGCCCGCAGTTTAAAGTCCCAAGTCTAAGCAAAATGTGCAATTGTCCAGCAAATATTAATAACTTCTGCTACTGTTGCGGACGTTTTACTCCGGCGAGTGATAAGCACGGATCAGTTAGTGAAAATTTTGTTACGGCATTTCGACATTACTTAAATTGTGATGTTATACTTAATGAATCGTGGGCGCCAAATACAGTTTGCAGAGCTTGTTATGTCGGGTTAGTTAACTGGATGCATAGAAAAACAAAAAAAATGTCATTTGGTGTACCAATGATGTGGTACAATCCAGGAGAACATGACCCAAAAAATTGTTATGCTTGTGCCAACAATGTGGCTGGACTTAACAAAAGAAAGGCGAAAAACAAAGTCTACGTCTCCGTTCCGAGTGTGCAACTGCCCCTGGATCATTCCGAAAATATTCCAGTACCAAAATATTCAGGCACAGACAATGTTAGTCTTTACCCCGATGCGACTGTATTTGATGATTATTCCGAGTATATCCCCGAACCATCAGTATCAAATTACCCAGTTCTTATAACACAAAGCAAGTTGGATGAAATGGTTGCAAAATTAGAGCTAACGCAGAGAAAATCAGAAATGTTAGCATCTTTTTTAAAATCCCATAACTTGTTAGCAACATGTACAAGAGTCACAGCATATCGAAATCGCAAGGAACACTTCAAAAATAACGCGACGGAATGGAGTTCTCCACTGACGAATCGGATAACTTTGATCTTGTTAAAGAAATTGAACCACAACCAAAAAGAACTCGTTTCTAATTTGGCACATTTCAAAGTTTTTTTGTTGTAAATTAATCCTGATACTATTCTCACAAAAAAATAGTTATCAATTAAAAATACTTCCAAAATGTTATTATTATTCTCACAAAAAAATAGTTATAAACTAAAAATACTTCCATAACTACTCTAAAAAAGGGCCTAATTGTATTTTTTTATAGAACTGTTGCTGAAAAAGTCATTTTGGGTTATATAACATTTATAAAATTAATTTATTTAACCATTAACACTATTTAGTCATATTTACCTCATATGACAAACTAAAAAATACCCCCAAAATGAAAAATTTTAACTCGCTATAAAAAAAAAACGAGCTAACTTTGAAAAACCCAAATAGGGTTTTGCTATTCAATACTTGTACTTTCAGAAAAAAAAGGTCCGGTGCGGTTTGATTTTTGGTGTTGCACAGTGTTATTGGTTCAATTATTCGAATGATCTTAATCGATTATATTTAATCGCAAATTGAAACAAAATAATCGATTATTGTGTATCATGTAATTAATTTTGCCATCACTATATACGACTTCTTCCAAATAGATGAAAAACGGGAAGATTCGAAAGACAATAGAAACAATTTAAAATGGGTTTACATAATGCGTTTGCACAGAACCTGAGTACACATTCAGGTAGACCATCTGGAACCGCAGAATAAACAGGTTTAAATAGTTTAATTTCACTAAGAAGAGAGCTTTCATCAATCACTAGATTGAAAATGCAATTAGCCTTTTTTAAATGATAAGGATACGGACTTGCTCGATATTCCGTTGAGGAATAAGTTGTTTTGAAAAAACTCGCAAACATATTGGCAATTGCCAGATCAATGTTAGCTTTTTTTTTTTGAAAAGTCAAAAAAAGTGGCACAGAGGTTTTACTTTTAGAATTAACAAAATTATAAAATTGTTTAGGGTCAGAAGAAAACTGAATTACACCGTTCATGGATTTTGAACGAGCGACTGTATACAGAGCGTAATCTGATGAACGACGTGTTTTTGAAACTTCTTATAATATCGAGCCTTCACATTTTTCAAATTGGATAACTCTCGAGATAACCTGGGAGGTTTGTTAAGCCGCTCCAGCCTACCAAGAGGCACAAAAATATCAAAGAGAGAATCATAAAAAAAGCGAACAGCTGAGTTCATATCTCTATAATTGTAAAGATAGGACCAATCGGTAGTAATAATGTTTTCATTAAGGCTGACAAAGTCAGTCTTACGAAAGCACCTAGTTAAAGGCTGACAAAGTCAGTCTTACGAAAGCACCTAGTTAAAGGCTGACAAAGTCAGTCTTACGAAAGCACCTAGTTAAAGGTAACTCATTTGAACCAAGCAATGGTGATAGCGAGGGCAGATCAATTTTTAAATTTAATGTAGGATGAAATTTGTCTTCTTATGTACCCTAAAACTGTTTTGGCCCCAAGTGGCTTAAGTAAATAATTACCGCACGTATTACTTACTGCATGAATTGAATAAAATATTTGCGCAGGAATCCAGCAAGTGATGCTGTATTTTCCATATGATCTTGTCCATATTTTTTCCTTGATGAGTACTTTCGATTTTTATGCCAACCCCATTGTTCAAGCAAGCGTAAATCACTACATCTTTTTTTGGGTTTCATTCTCTCCGTTGCTTTTTCCGGCGCTGTAATATCACTTTTCTTTATTGACATTGGACTACTCATTAAGTCAACGCAGTGAGATAGACTATTCATTAATACTGAGTCCAGTTTTGTAATATTAGGCAAAAGTAATGAAACATAATTTTTATTATCCATATGATTTGGATTTTGTAGGAGGGACATCATTAAGCGATTCAGACATACGTAATCAAACATCGTTAAAACAAGTTTTCCTATATCGCAAAAATTTGTGTTTGGAGGATTCATTTTTGGAGCACTTTTAAATTTTGCTTCGTATATTATATTTTGAAATGTTTTAAAAGTGTTAAGACTACTTAGTGAATCGACTGAGTTTTTTGGAATGATCCCATATATCTGTTCGCAAATTGGAATGAAACAGAAAAATCTTTGAGTCATATCATTCATTGTATCGACTACCAATTTGGAAGTTTGATTTTGATTAATTAGTTTTATTGCTAATCCATAAGCTGCCATTATGTTATTATGCTCAGTGAAAAGTTTTAATACACCATGTGCTGCTGGATAGTGGTTTTGATTTTGCTTTAAACATGACAGAAAAGCATATTCGGCTAACTCATATTGTCTTATTTTTAAGGAAAGTTGTCCAAGACGAAACATAGTTGAAGTATCGGTCCTATCGATTTGCAAAGCCTGCAACGAAATGAAAAAAAAAAACGTTAAAAGTATCACAATTAATGTTAAAACGTGACTTATACCCGATTCCCTGCGGCGACCATTTACCACGCATTGCCGTGCCGAAATTTTACTACCCATTCCACCATTTCAGAGAGACGTTCCTATTAGAGAGCTGCACGGCTTTACTGTATACATATAAAGAAATGAATGGACTCGAATGAAATTGAATTGAGAGAGTGCTTGCTTACAACTGAGTGAATGTGTGTGAGTATGAATGTATATTGCTCCTCATAGCTCACAGCATCCAACGAAAAAAGTTAGAATGAATAAAGCGTAGAGCGGAATGAAAAATTTGGCTAACACGAAGGTCACCCGAATCCATTCGAGTTGTAGCTCACAAATTTTGTGGAGTCAATCGTTTGTGTCGCTGAAAAGAAATGGAAATGGAAACAGAAACGCCAGGCAACTCTGTATGTAATTTTTAGTTATTTTCTTCGTGCTTAGATTAACA
The DNA here is from genome assembly GCF_018902025.1 of Drosophila willistoni. Lineage (NCBI taxonomy): Eukaryota > Metazoa > Arthropoda > Insecta > Diptera > Drosophilidae > Drosophila > Drosophila willistoni. Next base: position 13,367,004 of record NW_025814047.1, read on the forward strand.
TCTCTATACCTGTGACCTGTCCATAAATGTTTCCTATATAATTTTTTTCAGAGAAAATAAAGAAGATGAAATAAAGAAGAGACTTGATAGTGGCATGTATCAGAGAACTGCAATGAGTAATAAATTTTACGGTGCACTCAATCAGTGAGTTTGATTTTGTTCGATGCGGTCCTTTGTATTGAGTGACTGAGGTGTATCGGTTTGATTCGAACGCTCACGAACGCTCACAAAAGTATTGCTAGTAGTTATTCTGTATGACCGCATATTTTCCTTCAGTTCGGGTTTATTCATTTGTCTTAAATAGTATTTTACAAACGATCAATTCGTTTGAGCGTTCTGGCTACAATAATCAAGGTTGCAACTTGTTCGAGAAGCTCATACTATAGCAATTGATTCAAACCTATTGGTTGCGGTGCCCTGAATGATTTTTATACCATACACCCATAGGGTGAAATGGTATATTAAAGTCGCCAAAATGTATGTAACAGGCAGAAGGAAGCATCTCCGACCCCACAAAGTATATACATATATTCTTGATCAGGATCAACAACCGAGTCGATCTAGCCATGTCCGTCTGTCCGTCCGTCCGTCCGTCTGTCCGTCTGGACGTCTGTCCTTATGAACACCTAGATCTCGGAGACTGTAAGAGCTAGAGCCACCAAATTTGGTATGCAGACTCGTGTAGTATGTAGAAAAATACCAAGTTTGATTAAAATTGGACAAAAAACAGTCGAGTTATGCATATAAACGTTTTTCCATAAGACCGGAGTTGGCCGTTGGCTGGTGGGGGCGCTAGGGTGCTCGTATGATTGAGTGAGCGAGATACTAAGATATGCTTGTAAAAAGCATGTGAAAATGCATTTGTTTAATAAAGTTGAAATATTTGCTTTATGGTGTATGGTATACCTAAGTCGGCGAGACGACTTACTTACTTCATTTCGTTTTAAGTGAGTGAGCGGAGTAAACATGTTGTAACATATGTAGGTGTTGAGCTGAATGATTTTTTGAAGTTTGATTGATCATTCTCAATCATACTCGTTGCAGTTCTCTGGCATGTATAATCTAATTGAGAAGAAGCGGCGCAGCGAAGTTTGTCAATTTTTTCACAAAATAAGGAATGATGATGGAGAGGAGTTAGCTGAGTTAGCTAGCCTGTAATATGTGTTTTTCAGTGTTTAAGTTTACAGGAAGCACATTTAACTTAGTGAAACATAGTGACAAAACGGTACATTCTCTCGGTGACATCTCGTTTATTTGATCCTTTAGGTCTTTTAAATCTCTTAATTATTAGCGCAAAAATTTTACTGCAAGAGCTGTGGCTCAATATACTTCAGTGGAACGAATCAATTCCAATAAATTTTGAGACAGCATGGAATGAATTAAAAGTATCTATAGTGAATGTTAAAAAAATGAAAATTTCTACGATTCGTCCATACAAAACTTTAATCACCGATTGAGATTCAGAGATTTGCTGATGTCTTAAAGAGAACCTATGGCTGTTATATCTAGGTATGCATACAAACTGCGATAGGTTTCAGCACTTTATTGCTAATGTCGAAATTGGAAGTAGCGCCCGTCTAGAACAGAACATTGCCAAGAATAAGTAATATCTATCACCGAATAACTAATATCATAAGGTACCAATTAGGACTACATTTCTTTGGGCGGATTCTGAAAAAACTTTACAAATTTATAAGGTAAAAGAATATAAGTGCTGAGTCAATATGATTCCGCTGGATCCTTCAAGGTTCCTGCAGGCAGGACAAATTTATTGTGCAGCTCCATATGTCCTTTTATCATTTGATGTTTTATTGCTGTTTTGTAATGCTGCAGAACTGTTTTTATACCCTTACAGATATGCCAAAATTTAAGAGATATTTAAAACCCAGAGAAAGAGACGTTTACGTCCCCATTATGTATGCATATTAATGAACATTATAAGAAGCTAAGTCGTCGCGGAGCTGCCCGTCTGTCCACCCGTCAGTCGGTGCATATTCAATTTTTATTTACGCCACCAATTTGAAAGTTATTGGGATACAACTTGTTATTAAAGCCATTAGTAATATAAAATATGATAATCGCCCGGATCAAACCTCTATATCAATTATCAAAGAAGCTAACTTCGGCTATGCCGAAGTTCATATACCCTTGCAGTGCTTGGCAATAGTATTTTTACATTTTGAAATTTTTTTCCCTGCAACTTAATTCATCAATACACAAACAAAACATTCAAAACTTTACTAGTTTTACTACATTTTTTCTTCTTCTTCCATCTTTCCCTAAGCAAAGCACGTCACGGATACACATACAGTTTATATAGCTGTATAGATTTGATGATGACGTAGGAGGCAGCGGTTGAACTGATTTATATTGATTGTAACTTGTGTTCTATTTATCCGATCGGATTGAAATTTTGGGATCTGATGTTTTATATCCAATACTATAACATTAGTAAATTTCATAGGAATACTCCAATTTTTATGAATTTTTATGAAAATGTTTTCTCTAGAGCTTTATGATATAGTGCTCCGATCCTGATAATTTCCTTACTTGATCTGCTCCAGATAATAAAAAGCACAGAAAAAATTTCAGCCCGATAGCTCTTAAAATGGCTGAGTAAACGCATACGCACGGACGGACAAAACAGACAGACGGTCAGACGGATATGGCTATATCGACTCAGCTTCTCATGCTGATCAAGAATATATATACTTTGATGGGTGGGAAACGTCTCCTTCTGTGCGTTACAAACATCTGACCAATTTTATAATACCTTCTGCAAGGGTATAAATATTCGAAAGATCGGTGCAGGATTTGGAGTATAGCAATCAAAAGCTTATATACATGTATGTAAGGTTAAAAGTAATTTAATGTTTTATTAAGGTTGATATTAATACAAAGAAAATATATATGAGATATGTAATTGTTTTAAATCGACTTTTCTGTCCCAGATGATAACAGCTTGTCATTTTCGGAAACAAAACGCCATAACTTCATATTATCACAACTCGTTGATTTGATATTTGGTTCTTCGACGCTTGCCGCCTTTCTTACGTCATAGCGGCCATTTCGTTTTACCTTCGTGACCTCGTATTGGCCTAGATACTCGTTTGTCAGCTTACGTGCTGCGACAAACTGTGTCCTCTTGACCGCTACTTTATAGCCTTGCTCTTCTGGACTACTTTTATTAAAGTTCTTTTTATAGGCTTGTTGAGCGTTTTCAATGTTTTATTTTGTTCGACTACGCAACTCTTTGCGCTCGTTGTTAAAGTGCGAGATGAGCTCTTCATATTAGAACCTCTAATAATCTTCCATCCAGGTTGCAGTTTATTTTGGTCCCGAACATTACTTTAAACGGTGATGAATTCAACGATGCATGCACATGGGATTTCATCGCTTTCTGGACCTGTGGCACATGAGCCGACATTTTCCCGATGATAATCAGAATCGAACGGTTTACTCTTTCAACTTGACCGTTACCTGAGGAAACTCAGCAAAAGCATTGGATGTCATCAATCATTGCCATTTACGAATTCAAAAAGGAGACCATTTTTCAGCTTGAAATCTTGATATAGACATTGTTTTAGAATTTCCAATACTGCGTTCCTTATACGAGTAGTCAATTCCGTTGTTACGACCATGCTTGTGAGCGGAAAACGGCTGAGGAAATCCCCATGTCTCATCTTATTACCCGGCCGGTAAACTGCTTTAAAAGTGAAGTCTCCATATACAAAATCTCCTGCGTGGCTTCTCTTGGTACGTCACTCTTAGTAGTTGTCTGCTTAAACGCCGCACAGTCAGTGGCAAGTGTCTAAATTTCTTGAGAGCGAGGTAGGCTGATTTGACCTCCAGATAATAGCTATGACGCTTGGACTCTGCCTCTGTGCTTTTGCTGCTCCAATAATAAACTGGAATAAGAGTGCAGCAGCAACACTGCTCCAAATCCGTCTTTGGATGCATCTGAGTGGAGTTCGGTTAGCGCTTCCCTTAAGTAAATATGCAACACCGGCTCCACTACCAGTAAATTCTTTAGCGATTGCTGCTCTGCATCTCCAATATTACAAACAGCTCCCTTCTTGAGCAAGATCATCAGTGGACGTGCGATGAATTTTTGAAGAAAGCCTGTAAGTCCCAGAAAAGCTTGAACTGATTTTATGTCCTTTCGAGTAGCAAATCGACTGAGGGCTGCTGTTCTCCCCTTGCCAGGCCAAATTCGTCCGCTTTAAATAATATGGCCAAGAAAACTTATGCGTGGCTGCACGAAACTGCACTTCTTCCATTTCATCTTTTCATCTCATCTTGGGCGGCCGTCTCGAGTATCATCTTTGTCCTTCGCATACACACGTCGGGCGGCTCGGCATACACAAATATGTCATCCATGTAGAGCTGCATCACACCAGAGAGCTGCTTGGTTTTTTGCGCTTATCAAATTTTTTTTTTCTCGTGATTAAAAACATTTCTATAATTTATAAACTCATTATCGGTTTAATTAAAATTTGAGCATAAGAATTTTATTTTCATTGCGTGATTTCTTTCAGTCGCTTTTGTGCTTTTGCAAATCTTGAACAATTTCAATATACATAAATTAAAACTTACAACAATACTTGCACCGCTAGTGTTGTCGTTTTGCTTATTTCTTTTGCTTTTGTGTCTTACATTTTACCGTTGTAACTAACTCTCGCGCTCTTGCGTGAAAATTGTTGATGCGTGTGTTCAATTTAACGCGCTCTGTGTTCAATTGCGTGTGTTCAATTTGACGCGCTCTCCTGCTCATTTCTATTCTTGTTTGATGTGCGCTTTCGTTTTTTGCCTACCCGGTACTCAGTGATTGTTTTTGCGTTTATCATTAGTGTATTCTAATATATTTTACATTTTACTCTGCACATTAACCCTTGTGTCAGAACTGGTCAGTATATTCTTATACACAGATTTTTTTACCTTTGCAATTTTTATTTTTTTATTCATTTTTTAATTAAATTAAACCTTTTAATAAAATGGTTGTCTGCTCTAAAAATAATTGCATAGTTGCCACTAATGCGTTTGAATCCCATGATTACATTCTTTGTTGGTTGTGTGACAATGCGGTTCACGTTAAGTGTGAAGGTTACACAGGCAGAATCAAGGAGTCTATTGCTAAAGTTGGTGGCTTAAAATATGGATGTTATGCTTGCCGGGAGGTCGAGAATGAGATGCGCTTATTCATGAGGCGGACTAAAGATAGTTTTGAAACTTTAAAGGCAGGTTTTAACGAACTCCAAGCGGAGTTTACTGCGGTGGAGACTCAGTTTAGAAGCTTATCGCTTATGAATAAGTCTTCGAAACGTAGATGAACCAGTCCTTGGGGTGTCTCTGTATCTTTAGATCCGCCAGCGTCTCTTATCGTCCCAAACCGGAAGGAATTACCGGTATCACCTGGGAATGATCTCTTAAAAACGATGCCAATTGTAGTGTCCGATGTGTCCAGGCAATTACCCATACCAATGGAAATTGCCGATAGTTCTAAAAGTATCGAGGGCACCGTGAACAAGTTGACTGCTGCAGTGGGTGACTTGTCCAACGTTGCTGCTGCGGCTGACGCTTCGGGACCGCAGCCTCTCGTTGGCATACCACCAAAAAAACATATTTTTTCTAGGCTAGACCCTGTTGTCGCATCTGATGATGTAATAGCCTACATTCGGAAGAAAGTTAACGTCTCGAATATTGCGGTGGAAAAGTTTGCGTTGATCCAGACGGACGGACAGACGGTCAGACGGACAGACGGACGGACATGGCTATATGAACTCGTCTCGTCATGCTGATCAAGAATATATATACTTTAGATGGTCCGAGATGCTTCCTTCTATGCGTTGCACACTTCTGACCAAAATTAATATACCCTTTTTGCAAGGGTATAAAAATCGGCAACCAATTCGCCTGCCAACAACAACAACTAATACCATTCCTGCTACATCAGCATCTGCTGGTGTGTTACCAGAACGTTAGGGGACTGAAATCTAAACTTCCTAATCTCTATGTAGATAGTCTTTCTTTTGAACATAACATTCTAGCTTTTACAGAGATGTAATAGCTGTTGATGCTGCTTTATCATCTGAAATGATTCAATTTTCTAGTACCCAGGAGATTGAGTTTGTAGGTGTTAAAGTAAATTTTAAATCTTTTAATGCTCTTATTACTTGTCCCTATATTCCACCATTGTCAGACATGGTGGTATATTTAAATCATTTAGAGGCAATTTAGTTTGTCTTTTCTTTAGTTTCCAGTCAAGACATGCTCATAGTTGTAGGTGATTTTAGTTTACCTGCTTTAGCATGGTCATCAACAAATAATTTACCATGTTGCTGCCTTCTATGTCACATGACTTTATTGATGGCCTTCTAGGCTTGTCCTTATCCCAGGTCAATCCTGTCTTAAATTCTAAAGGAAAATCGTTAGATCTTATTTTTATATTGGATTATTCTTATTGTGATGTTTCTAGGATCGAACCAATTGTTCTTCCCGAAGACAAATTTCATCCTACATTAAATTTAAAAATTGATCTGACCTTGCTTTTACCATTACTTGGTTCAAATGAGTAACCATTAACTAGGTGTTTTCGTAAGACTGACTTTGCCAGCCTTAATGAAAACATTAATACTTCCGATTGGTCTTATCTGTACAATTGTAGAGATATGTTCGTTTTTTTTATGATACTCTGAATACACTCTTTGATATTTGTGTGCCTCTTGGTAGGCTAGAGCGGCTTAACAAAACTCCCTGGTGTTCTCGAGAGTTATCCAATTTGAAAAATATGAAGACACGATATTATAAGAAGTTTCAAAAAACACGTCGTTTATCAGATTATGCTCTGTATACGGTGTATGCTTCAGTTTTCTTTTGACCCAAAACAATTTTATAATTTTGTTAATTCTAAAAGTAAGACCTCTGTGCACCCTTCTTTTTTGACTTTTCAAAATAAAAAAGCTAGCACTGATCAGAGTTTTTTCAAAACAACTTATTGCTCAACGGAATATCGCGCAAGTCCGTATCCTTATCATTTGAAAAAGGCTAATTGCATAAAAATGGCAAATTGTCCGAAGCCTCTAACTATAGGGGAATCTCAAAATTGTCCGCTATTCCGAAAGCTTTTGCGAAAATTATAACTTCTCAATTGCAACATTTTTGCAGCTCCATTATTTCGCCATCCCAACATGGGTTTGTGAAACGTAGATCTACAACCACTAACCTTTTAGAATTTACATCAATAATTATCAAGGGGTTCAAAAATGGTAAACAAACTGATGTCATATACACTGACTTCAGCAAAGCCTTTAACTCCGTTAATCATACCCCATTACTTTCTAAGCTGAGCGACATTGAGTCTCCACCCCTTTTTCTTTCTTGGGTTCGAGAATATTTAACAAATAGAAAACAGAAGGTACTTTTTAAGTCTTCTTTTTCCGTTTCCATTTCTGTGACTTCTGGTGTACCTCAAGGTAGTCATCTTGGCCTTCTGCTTTTCACACTATTCATTAACGATCTTCCATCAGTCATTGTTCATTCGCGTGTGTTTATGTATGCTGACGATGTGAAGTTTTGTCTTACTTATAAATATACAGATTCATTTAGTCGGCTACAAGCTGATCTAAGAAACGTTTAATCCTGGTGCCAGTTTAATCTACTAAATCTTAACAATAGTCCTTTAGAACGTCTAAATAATATGAATGATTTGGGCGTACTTATGGACCATAAGTTAAATTTTAATACCCATATTTCCACCACGGTCGCAAAGGCCAACACTCATGGACTGGGTTTCATTAAAAGATGGTCAAAAGAATTTGACGATCCCTATACAACTAAAGTTCTTTTTACTTCGCTTGTCCATCCTATTTTAGAGTATGGATCTTGCAGTTGGTCACCTCAATATGCGTCGCACCAGACTAGACTTGAATCCGTTCAAAAGCAGTTCTTGCTATTTGCTCTTTGTTGCTTAAGCTGAGATCGTCAATGTCAATTTGCGCTCAAGTATTCTAGTAGAATTTTTTGGTTAACCGTCCTGGCTTTCAGTAACCGTAGAATTATGCTTGGTGGTTTTCTTATGCAACAGCTTCTTAATGATGATATTGACTCGCCTGAGTTATTGACGGAGTAGACATCCTATTATACCTTTTACCCTTAGTCGTTGTTCTTTTAACAATGCCATGCATGAACCTCAGAGTCTTCTACTACTAGACTTAAAACATCTATCGTTTCCTATTTATAGCGGACGTTGACGATACTATGCGCAGTACGTTCAAGTGGCCCCTACGACACCAGGACAAAGCCTGTTACGCGCGAGCCCAAACAGATAACTGCCCACCTCCCACCCGACCGACCGAGGGGTGCAGCCGTATAACGCACGGCACGAATCGCGTGGACAAAATTCACAATAGAAAAGACAGACAAACACATAATACTATAGCTATCTATTAACTAAATGGGATAGGATAGATGTTTTAAGCATATTAATAGAAAACTCTGAGCCGATTACAGGGGATAGAAGATTGTAATCAGAGCAGAGGACCCTAAAAGGTTCATGCATAGCATAGTTAGAAGAACAACGACTAAGGGATAAAGGTATTAAATGATGTCTACTCCGTCTACATGGTACCGACAGATTCACCTGAGCTAATAACTCAGGCGAGTCGATATCACCAATTAGGAGCTGGTGCATAAAAACAACACCAAGCATAATTCTACGGTTAGTTAGGGAAGGAAGGTTAATTAAGAGAAGTCTACTAGAATACGAAGGCAAATTGACATTGCGATCCCAGCTTAAGGCACGAAGAGCAAAAAGCAAGAACTGCTTTTGAACGGATTCTAGTCTAATCTGGTGCGACTCATATTGAGGTGACCAAATGCAAGATCCATACTCTAAAATAGGACGAACAAGCGAAGTAAAAAGAACTTTAGTTGTATAGGGGTCATCAAATTCTTTTGACCATCTTTTAATGAAACCCAGGACACTCATGGCCTCTGCGACCGTGGTGGAAATATGGGTGTTAAAATTTAACTTATGGTCCATAAGTACGCCCAAATCATTCATATTATTTAGACGTTCTAAAGGACTATTGTTAAGATTTAGTAGATTAAACTGGCACCAGGATTAAACGTTTCTTAGATCAGCTTGTAGCCGACTAAATGAATCTGTATATTTATAAGTAAGACAAAACTTCACATCGTCAGCATACATAAACACACGCGAATGAACAATGACTGATGGAAGATCGTTAATGAATAGTGTGAAAAGCAGAAGGCCAAGATGACTACCTTGAGGTACACCAGAAGTCACAGAAATGGAAACGGAAAAAGAAGACTTAAAAAGTACCTTCTGTTTTCTATTTGTTAAATATTCTCGAACCCAAGAAAGGAAAATGGGTGGAAACCCGATGTCGCTCAGCTTAGAAAGTAATAGGGTATGATTAACGGAATCAAAGGCTTTGCTGAAGTCAGTGTATATGACATCAGTTTGTTTACCATTTTTGAACCCCTTGATAATTATTGATGTAAATTCTAAAAGGTTAGTGGTTGTAGATCTACGTTTCACAAACCCATGTTGGGATGGCGAAATAATAGAGCTGCAAAAATGTTGCAATTGAGAAGTTATAATTTTCTCAAAAGCTTTCGGAATAGCGGACAATTTTGAGATACCCCTATAGTTAGAGGCTTCGGACATTTTGCCATTTTTATGCAGAGGAATAATATACGACTCCTTCCAAATAGATGGAAAAGAGGAAGATTCTACAGACAATAGAAACAATTTTAAAATGGGTTTACATAATGCGTTTGCACAGAACCTGAGTATACATCCAGGAATACCGTCTGGCCCCGGAGAATAAACAGGTTTAACTAATTTAAGTTCGGTAAGAATAGAACTTTCATCAATCACTGGATTGAAAATGCAGTTAGCCTTTTTAAATGATAAGGATACGGACTTGCTCGATATTCCGTTGAGGAATAAGTTGTCTTGAAAAAACTCGCAAACATATCGGCAATTGCATGATCAGTGCTCGCTTTTTTATTTTGAAAAGACAAAAGAGATGGGTGCACAGAGGTCTTACGTTTAGAATTAACAAAATTATAAAATTGTTTAGGGTCAGAAGAAAACTGAAGCTTACACCGCTGAAGATAATTCTTATAGCATTGTGTATTAAGCATCATGAATTTTGAACGAGCGACTGTATACAGAGCATAATCTGATGAACGACGTGTTTTTTGGAACTTCTTATAATATCGTGTCTTCACATTTTTCAAATTGGATAGCTCGCGAGAGAACCAGGGAGGTTTGTTAAGCCGCTCCAGCCTACCAAGAGGCACACAAATATCAAAGAGTGAATTCAGAGTATCATAGAAAAAACGAACAGCCGAGTTCATATCACTACAATTGTACAGATAAGACCAATCGGTAGTAGCAATGTTTTCATTAAGGCTGGCAAAGTCAGTCTTACGAAAGCACCTAGTTAGTGGTGACTCATTTGAACCAAGTAATGGTGAAAGCAAGGGCAAATCAATTTTTAAATTTAATGTAGGATGAAATTTGTCTTCTGGAAGAACAAATGGTTCGATCCTAGAAACCTCACAATAAGAAGAATCCAATACAAAAATAAGATCTAACGATTTTCCATTAGAATTTAAGACAGGATTGACTTGGGATAAAGATAAGCCTAGAAGGCCATCAATAAAGTCATGTGACAAAGAGGGCAGCAACGTGGTAGATTCATCTGTTAGTGACCATGCTAAAGCGGGTAAATTAAAATCACCTACAACTATGAGCAAGTCTTGACTCGAAACTAAAGAGGAGACAAACTGAATTGCCTCTAAATGATTTAAATATACCACCATGTCTGACAATGGTGGAATATAGGAACAAGTAATGAAAGCATTAAAAGATTTAAAATTTACTTTAACACCGACAAACTCAATCTCCTGGGTACTAGAAAATTGAATCATTTCAGATGATAAAGCAGCATCCACAGCTATCAGAACGCCACCACCTAGGCGAGAAATCCGGTCACGTCTGAAAATAGAAAAGTTTGTGGAAAAAACCGATGCATCAGCAATATCAGGTTTTAGCCACGTCTCTGTGAAAGCTAGAATGTTATGCTCAAAAGAAAGACTATCTACATAGAGATTAGGAAGTTTAGATTTCAGTCCTCTAACGTTCTGGTAACCCAGGTTAAGGGACGAAGCTAGTTTTTTGACACACCAGCAGATGCTGATGTGGCAGGAATAGTATTAGTTGTTGTTGTAGGCAAGCGAATCGGTTGCCGATTTTTCTTTTTTACAGTATATTCCTTAACTATTATATGTTTAGGCCAAAAATCTTCTCGACAAATAGTGTCGAAGATATTGGCAGAAACACTAATTTTAAAGGACGAAATGTCCCGAGAATAAGAAAATTTAAGCTTCTCCACCGCAATATTCGAGACGTTAACTTTCTTCCGAATATAGGCTATTACATCATCAGATGTGACAACAGGGTCTAGCCTAGAAACAAATATATGTTTCTTTGGTGGTATGCCAACGAGAGGCCGCGGTCCCGAAGCGTCAGCCGCAGCAGTAACGTTGGACAAGTCACCCACCGCAGCAGTCAACTTGTTCACGGGGCCCTCGATACTTTTAGAACTATCGGCAATTTCCATTGGAATGGGTAATTGCCCAGACACATCGGACACTACAATAGGCATCGTTTTTAAGAGATCATTCCCAGGTGATACCGGTAATTCATTACTAATAGCATTCACAACCGGGCTCTTAAACGATATCAATTGCTGTACATTAGGAGTGGACGGTGCATGAGACCGGTCGGGGACGATAAGAGACGCTGGCGGATCTACAGATACAGAAACACCCCAAGGACTGGTCCTTTTACGTTTCGGAGACTCATTCATAAGCGATAAACTTCTGAACTGAGTCTCCACCGCAGTAAACTCCGCTTGGAGTTTATTAAAACCTGCCCTTAAAGTGTCAAAACTATCTCTAGTCCGCCTCATGAAAGAGCGCATCTCATTCTCGACCTCCCGGCAAGCATCACATCCATATTTTAAGCCACCACCTTTAGCAATAGACTCCTTGATTCTGCCTGTGTAACCTGCACACTTGACGTGAACCGCATTGTCACACAACCAACAAAGAATATAATCATGGGAGTCAACCGCATTAGTGGCAACTATGCAATTATTTTTTGAGCAGACAACCATCTTATCAAAAGTTTAATTTAATTACAAAAGGAAATACAAAAAAATAAAGAATAAAAATTCTAAAGGTAAAAAATCTGTGTATAAGAATATACTGACCAGTTCTGACACAAGGGTTAATGTGCAGAGTAAGCCTTCACAACTAAAGAATAAAAAGAAATGAAAACACAAAAACAAAAACACGTATCACAGAGTCGCGGGTAGGCAAAAGACGAGAGCGCAAATCAATCAAGAATAGGAAAGAGCGGGAGAGCGCGTCAAATTGAACACATGCAACAACAATTTGTACGCAAGAGCGCGAGAGTTAGTTAAAACGGTAAAGACACAAAAGCAAAACAGATAAACAAAACAACAACACCGCTAATGCAAGTATTGTTGTAAGTTTTGATTTTATTTAAATTTAAACAAAAACGACAGCAAGAATTCGCGAAATGAAAATAAAATTCGGATGTTGTAATTATTAATAATTAAACCGATAATTTAAGAGTTATGTAAAAGTATTCAATCGCGAGAAAAAATAAAAGTTGATAAGCGCAAAAAAAACACGTCCGTCCTCTGCAACGAGTGAAAGTTTTTTTTTGTTCATAGATACCTATAGTATTATTTTTTGTCAGTTTTTTCTATTGTGTATTTGTCCACGCGATTCGTGCCATGCGTTATACGACTGCACCCCACGGTCTTAACATCACTAGCTTCATCTGCTGCTAAGCGACTCGGTGAGTGATGAAATGGCTTGATTACTTCTTTAGGAATAATCTTCAAGTGAGTCGGGCACTGCTTTACGACCTCTGATGACCCATGGCAACTGCTTTCACTCATCTGTTTAACCTCTTTGCGATATTTTGGCGGAGCTATAAAAGAAGACATTATATATAGTCGCAAACTCGTTCATTGGCATTTTATCTGACTTCTCCTCCAGGAACGTATATCCTTGTTTACTGCCCACCAAATGGAACTTTTTAATCAAATCATCCCCTAGCAGTCCATCGTAAACAGTCTGGTTATTCGAAACTACTTTTGGTTTGTGTTCAACTTATCCACGACCACATCTGCAGTGAAGTGTCCAATAGGCTTCGCTGTGCCATTGCCTAGACCGTGCAACATACGTATATTTTCCGGGTACATGTCATAACGCCCAGTGTCATAAGCCCATGGGCGCCACGTTTTTTAATTTTTTGAAAATACTCTCCTTGATCACTGAGACGTCTGATCATGTATCTACCAGACATTCGACTTCTACACCATTTATACGGATTTTCTTCAAACGACTGCGATTGGAAATAACATGAATTTTATCAGAATTCTTAGGACAGTCACGGGATATATGTCCGTTTTGGTTGCACTTGAAGCATTTTGTTTCGGCGTCACATTGGTTGCGCTTATGATTTCCGGATCCGCAGTTGAAACAATACTCTTTTTTAGCTACTTGTCCGTTGTTCTGCGTGAAAAATGATTTTTGTTGTTCTTTCTTTTTGCCCTTCCTTTCCGATATATTTAAACGATCATAGATATCGAAATCTTCTTTTAAAGCCTTAAAAAACTTACAACGATACATTGCAAACTTATACTCATTTTCTATATCCAGCCCATTGACAACGTGGCTTATAACAGCGGCATCTTCAATATAACCAAGTGAAGCTATCTTTTTCATTTGAAGTAGGTACTCATGCAGAGTCTCACTGTTCTTTCTCTTTCTTTCATGCAACAGCTGATGAATGTCAGCACTATTGTAGTTCCATGCTAATTCCTCCGCTAGGGCGCTTTTAAGTTCTTCATAATTGCAAATGGGCTGCACCACTCATTGCTGCCACTATAATTCTCGTAAAGTACGCTGGAGAGTTTGAGATACCAAACGATACATATAAGAATTGGTACACATATTTTATTAAATTCAATGTTCTCATAGCTAACTTTCTTTAGTTCTAACCCAGACGGATTGGACGTACTCGAACTAACTTTGTCATGTTGAACAACATTTGCTTGCTTCTCTCGTTTAATCTGTGTTACGATACTACACTGAGCTGCACGATGACCTGGCTGACCGCACTTGAAACACCTTCGATCGAACTTAGGACAATCTTTTCTTAAATGAGTCGCCTCACCGCAACCAAAACATTCTCTCTCGGAGCGCTAGTTTGGATAATTTCGATCGCAAAGCAACTACGCTTACAAGGACTTAAAATTACGTACAAATCTTATACCGTGTACGTATTATTTTCTAACTTTGAAACTTGTTGTTACAATTGTTGCCTTATGTCAGCGTGACTTGCTGTCTCCCACATCTTCCGAATCTTCAAGTTCTTGTTACCAAAAATACTTACACATTTGTAATTAGAGACAGCCAAATCAGACAAATCACTCTCTTCGTTTATAAATGCTAAGTTTTTATAACAATTAAAACGAATAGAAGATAGTTTACGGCTTTCCTTAGGAATCTGTAAAGTAAAAAATCAAATTTGAATTTATAATACAGAACTTTATTTTTCGAATCGTGTTATGTAAATGCATTATTTTTTTCATATACTAGTAATATATTATCTGTCCTCCGTATTCAAACGTAAAAACCCATTTTCGTTCTTCGAGTTCGTAGTGATAACGTTCAGGGTGAAATTCGGCACAACAAATCTATCTTTCAACGTAAAATGACAACAGCCCAACTATTTCTCTCTCTTTCTTTTGGTAAAAAGGGTTTTTTAGAGCGAAGCTCTCTTAGGCGCATCGCGGTAGGTAATTTTTTTTAAAATTCGTCAGACGTCAGATCTGCCACGCGTCAGATTTTCCTTTCTCTTCACTGTTCGTGAGAGACAAGGACCGACGACATTGAAACACCCGTGATTGGTCCGCCTATGTCTCTCTGTCTAGTAAGAGAGAATAGTCCAGGGCCCGTTGTATGTGTGCACTTGCTTGTGTGCGTATGTTGCTTTACACTGCGCAAAATGAAACTTCATCAAATTCTGCCTCAAATCAAGAAAACGAGTGCAGCAAACAATCTTATGCAAGAAAAAGATAGAGAAAACAAAGAATATGTGTGTTCTCTCAACAAAGCGACATAGATCTGCTTGCGTCGAAATGCTGAGGGAAACTAAAACCCACCCTCTTGCTCATGATTTTTTTGTGTGAGGTCTTCGGCAGCCGTTCGGTTTACACGCATAAGAGGTGCCGAACGAGTTCGTCCCCCGGGGGATATGAGTGCCGGGCTCTGGAATAGTCTATCTAAATAGTGGCTCAATTCTCGGGGTGGGGTCGATGCGGGAGAAACTAGTGATCACCCCGGCCGACAGACGGCGAATCGAATTTGAATTTAAAATTGAACGAGGAATTAACCGACCGCATAACCGCTTACCATAAAAATAAAAATAACATAAAATTAAACATAACTTTAGCTTATTTACTGTTAAAATAGTACTGTACAAGAACTTTCCAGAGCAATGCACACATGTATTCTATCTGCGTATGTATATGAACACATACATTTATATATCTCTTTTGTATTTGAATATTGCGCTTGTCCAACTGTATTAATGGCACGCGCATTATGTTAGTCTCTAATAAACTTCTGAGTTGTACGGACGTGTTACCATTCTTTCTATTCTGCCTGCGTTAATCGGGTTGTGCGTCCCCTCCCCTCTCAACATTTACATATATAATTTACTTGCACTTTTCTCAGCTGATGTCAATCGATTGTTCAATATCTTTATCGATTATCGATAAATTATACAAAACTTGAGTCGAATACGAAAGATCCCGTTATTAAGTTATTCGATAAGTTTTGTAATATGTATTTGCCGAATTAGAACTTTTCCTATTTGTTTTTTCATAGGTTAGGGTCATTCCACTTCTCGTAAATTCAAATTTTAGAAAATAAAAAATTTCTGATTTTAAAAATTTCAGTGTTTTCTAATTTGAAAGTGAATAAGGACTGATTTCATCGTATTCAATTGCAAAGTTTAAAATTTTTGTGAATTTCCAGAATGAATTGGCGGGAAATTTAAATTTTCAGAATTTCCAAATTATGATGTTGACAAATTTGGATTTTTAAAAATATAAGAGCTAATAATGACCAGATTTTATAAATTTCAAGTGCAAAATCCGACTAAAATTGGAAACTGGACTGGTCGCAAAATTTGATCTTTCAGAATTTTAAAATTAGAATTTTTCAAAATTTTAATTTTTTAAAATCTGTAAGTTGACAATCACTAATCGCTAATCTCTAATTCAATTGTATTGATTCTCATATAAAATTTGGAATTTTTAAAATTTGCAAAAGAAAAATTGGGAAAAAATTCAAATCTTCCAAATTTTAATTGATTTACGTGTGAAATTCGACAAGGACCACTTTTATTGGAAATGCAAAGTTTTGAATTTTTCTACATTGTGAACGAAATTTTCAGGAAATTGAAATTTTTAGAATTTAAAAATTATGATTTTTAAAAATTTTGTTTTTTTTCCCAATTTTTCAATTTAAAAGCTAATAATGACAAATTTTATGAGTTGCAATTGCGAAATTGAAAGAACATTGGCATTCAAAAACTGAAATTAGCGTGAAATTTAAAGTATTGAAGTTGTCGAATTTTGATTTTGAAAAATGTTCAATTTTTTCACAGTCTTTTGCTTTTTTTTCTACAGTGCCAGAACAATTACGACTAATGCCCAGGAAAAAATCAAAAAACGTAATCGAGAATACAGCATCGTTCATCGTTTACTCGACGAATTCCTAGAGAGCTTCGCTCTAACCGGGTGTCCTGTGACACCTCATTGCTTTTCTTTTTTCAATAAAAACTATTTCATGATTTAAATATTTTTTACCTACTGCGTCTTCTGATTGCTTGCCTGTTGGCGAATTTTTGTCCCTTTTACCTACTTAACGGCGTTTTGAATCAAAAGAAAGAGAGGGAAATAGTTGGGCTGTTGAAAACACCTCTTTAAGAAAAAAACACCTTTTTTGCAGGGCAACGAAGTCTATCTATGATGAACAATATCTCATTCGACGGGAAATTTAATTCATTTTTAATTAAATTTAATTTTAATTTATCTTTCATAGTTCAAGTGTAGTTATACTTTAGTGTGTGTTAGTGGCGTAAAGTGATGTCAAGCAGAGAGACCAAAAAATTCCATACAAAACTAAATTTTTCAATTGGCTCCAAAATGGACACTGGTGCCAAATTGAAAATTTGTGGTATGCAAATTATCTTAGTTTTACTAGACCTAAACCTTGTTGTTTGAGTCCAAATGTGTACGATCAATTTTACAAATTTTGAAAATGTGTCTTTGTTTTTGCCGGGTCCGAATTTTGGGGCTTTTTATCAAAACCAACTTAAAAAAATATCAAAGAAGCTAACTTCGGCTGTGCTGAAGTTTATATCCTTGCAGTGCTTGGCCATAATATTTTTACATTTTCCAAACCCTTTTTCTGTATCATCAATTCATTAATGCGCAGACAAAAGCTTCCAAATATTATTTCCATTTCTTGTTCTTGCACGCATACACATACAGTTTACGTGGCGTTGCGTCTGTGTGTGTATGCGTGTGCTGAGCTGCTCTGTGAGTTTCAAGCAATGACCTAGTAAATCCGATTTGTATTGACTGTAACTTGTGTTATATTTATGCGATCTGATTGAAATTTCGGAATCTGATGTTTTAGATCCAAAACTATCATATTAGTAAATTTCTTGGCGATACTTCAACTTTTATGAAAATGTTTCTTCTAGAGCTATATGATATAGTGGTCCGATACTGAAAATTTTCATAATTTATCTGTTCCGGGCTATAAGTAGCTCAAATATAAAGTTTTACTCCGATAGCTCTTGTTGTTGATTTGCACAGACGGACGGACGGACGGACGGACAGACAGACATGGCTATATCGACTCAGCTTCTCATTCTGATCAAGAATATATATACTTTATGGGGTCGGAAACGTTTCCTTCTGTGCGTTACAAACATCTGACCAATTTTATAATACCCTCTGCAAGGTTATAAAAAACCCCATTAGAGATATGCCCACGAAATTTACAGAACATCATCTCAATAGAATAACCAATTGAACGTTATAAATTAACATATCAAAACTTTTCACCAACATCAAGTAACAATCGAATGAAATCAAAATTTAAGGTCAAAAAAAAATGTACTCAAATTTTTTGCCGCCACTGTATATAATTCAACGCCAGGATCCGACATTACGATTACAGATAAAGAACGATGAAGTAAGTCGACTCGCCGACATACATGCCTCATACCGTATGCTATCAAGCTCACTCTACACACACGAGCACTCTAGCGCCGCCACTAGCCAATGGCCAATTCTGCCCTTATGGACCACGCAGTAAAATACGTCGATACGCATATTTTGCATGTTTCTAGTCTGATTTTAATCAAATTTGGTAGGCTGGTATAAATTAGTAAGACTAATTAGTGTGCTCAATTTGATAGGTAACAAAATGAGAAAGCCAATCGGTTTTGTTTTAAATTTTGGAGGCGGAAATGGGCGTGGAAAAATTAAAAATACGCACTGTTCATTCTGTGTAAAGGGTGTCAGTTCACTGGCATTATTTCTATCATATTTTCAATCCGGATCTTCACTCAAACATATTTGTTCCATGCTAAAGTCACGTTCTTACCACCTATGCTACTAGTTGACTACCACATTAAACAAAAATTAAAAACACATGCATTTGTGATGATGAACGCCTGGTGTGTCGTTAGATGTGGTGTCGCTGTTTCCGAGTGTACCAAGCGATTACTGGTGCATTGAGAAAAACAAATATTTTAAATATGGAGATGACGTATACACCCAACTTAAAACACTACCCATGGGATCAACGGCCTCACGGATCGTAGACCTTGTAATAGAGGGAATCTTAAAGACAATAGAGGATACAAGGATGCTTATCAAATATGTTGATGACTTTTTTGCATTTGTAAAGGAAGAACGACCTAAAAGTGCATTGGCAACACTAAACTCGTATCAAAGGAATATACAATTTACAATGGAGTTGGAAAAAGAAGGCAAATTACCATTTCTGGACTCATTGGTATGCAGGATGGACAATAAAATAACACTTGACTGGTATCAAATAGCTACAGCATCTGGACGAATTATTAATTTCCAATTCAAACACACTAAAAATTCTATCAATAACACAGCCAAAAAATTTATCAAAGGAGGTTAGGACACAAGCGACAAAATGTATTACGCACTTAACAGAAAACGCAGACGAGTCTAGAACGCAATGCACAATTGACGGGGATTGTATGGAGCGATAAGGAGATAAAAATCTAAAACTTTTTTCAAAATTCAATAAAAATATAATGAATAAAAGAAGCATGTCCAATCCCCTCCCAAAGTTACAGGCCACAATTCTAGCTCATGAAGGCAAATGGCAAAAATAGTTCTAGTTGAGGTAAGGATTGGTAATTACTATTAATTTCTTCTGGGGGTGTGTGAATGTTAAAACTTCACACACGAACTTCGATTAAAAGGAAACTAGTTTTTAGTAGAAAAAGAAAAGTGCGGGTGGTCGTGAAAAAATCTCGAACTCTCGCGATGGCGGTATACAGGAGAACCACCCCTCACTCTCCACAGTATGACCGCATTCCGTTTTGAGAAAAATCCTACCCCTCACTCACTGCTGTTCACCCGGTGGCGTGAACATACCGCCCCCCTTGCAACAAGTAGCAATTGCTTGGGATGGCAGCGTTCTGGATCGCCAAGACACGGGTGGAGATGGAGGGGGAACTTTGGATGCAGATGGAGTAGGCGGCACGATGGCTGATGATCTCTGGATAGAAGGAATGAAAAGCGAGTGCCTTTCGGGTCTTTACTCTTTGGATTGGATGTACGCGACTGAACTGTCGATGTGCAAGAGCGTATGGTGTTGCTTTCCACATCAACCACATCATCTTGCGGTGTTCCTGCAGGAGCCATTGGAATGCTTATGAACCAAAAGTTCGGGCAGTATCAGCTGCTCAAGACTACCCGTAACCTGTCGTCACCTGGTAGTCCTTGAATATGTCGGCACTGGCGGAGCGCATGTGCGCCTTGATAAGCGCGTCACCTGAAGCAATTTGAACTGCGTTCGAAATCGTATGGTGCTACTGTCTTTAGAGACATCTTCGGGCTGCTGGAGAAGGTGGACCGCGACCTTCTGGATTTTCCAGTAATGGATCCACAGAGAACCCATTCGAACAACGTATCGATCCCCATGGCACACTTTTTGCCCGCTACCAGCATCGCATAGCCCAATACCGCGAATGCTAGTTGATACTTTGCAGCTTAGTGTTTTGTTCATCCTACCAGTGCGGTCGCGTTCGGTGGTCGCTCCGTCAAACGAACCTGAATTCGTGTATGTTCCCTGTAATTAACAAAAAAAGGATACCTAGTAGAGGCTCATTAAGGAGGTGTCGCACATCTGGCACAAAATCAGCTGGGCCCACCCACCGTGGTGGAGTGCAACCGATAACAAATATTCTGTTTGCCTTAAATATAGCTGTTCCAATCGGAGTTGGGTCGCTCCGCAAGGAGTGAGGGGTTCACATTTTCCCGCGCTTCTCTCGCCAAGGGCTGGAACTTCTGGAACTATTTCCTTCGCCTGGTCGACCTCCTTCTTTCCTTTCTGAACTTTCTTATATCCACTACCGCCGATAACAGCAGCTGACAACCACAGCTGTGCACCAGTGTTGGAAAGCAGCTCCTTAGCTTGGTCTCCAGAGGGCGCCCAAGCTCTGCTGGTCAGCTCCCGGAAAACATTGCATACTTTCGGGATCAGAATTTGGCCGCCAAAAATAAAATTGGAAATAGCCGACTGAACTACTTATTTTTCTCTTCTTTTATTTTCTTTTTTCCCCTTTGGGAAGCCCCTAAGTCCGCAAAGCGTCTGTCCTCATATTGAGCGGCTTGTGGTCTGCGTCTGCGTCGCATCGGACGGCAGCATATTAACGAACTTTCGTACCTGGTAGTAAGTATAAAATGCATCATAGTTTAAAATAATATATGGCTGGAAAAAACGAAACTACTCCAGGCGGCTGGGGCACGGATTCTGGAGGCCCCTACATCCAAAATTACAAACAGTAAAACTACTGCAACTAATGCAACAAGCAGTAATGGCTGTAAAATGCCAGCGGAAGCAACTGCTTTTTCACAAAGCAATTTAATGGCCACAACGCCGCCAACAGCTACGCCTTCGGATCCGACGGCAATAAACTTGAAGTTCCTGCCAGCTTGCACACCAGCAGCAGTTGCCACAGCAAACGAGCCCACCTGCCGACGAATCAAAAGCGGCACCTAAAAGGACAAGCTATTGATGAACTGCGTGCGGAGCTACTTTTGTAACAGGAGAATCCGATACACGAAGTATGGTGGACCGGAAGAAAGAGGGGTATCGGCTGGGGTTCCACAAGAATCCGTCTTGGGCCCTTTTTTGTGAAACACCATATAAGACGGACTCCTGCCTCTTGAGTTCGAGCCGCACACACACATTGTCGGGTTTGCTGCCGATGTCGCACTGGTGGTTACGGCCAAGGACTTTCACGTCGCCGAAAAGCATTGTAGCGTGGCGATAGCCAAAGTTGCGCGTCGAAACCGCAAGCATCAAAATAGGTGACTCCCTCGTGGTATCCAAGCGTGCCATTAAATATCTAGGTATCATGCTTGACACTAGATTGTGCTTCAAAAAGCACATAGAATACTGCAGTAGCAAGGCAGCTGCGTCGGCCCGGTCCCTAGCCCGTACATTGCTGAATACGCGTGGCCCGAAGCAAGGACGGCGCCTTCTACTGTCGAGCGTCGTAAAATCCACTGCCCTGTACGCAGTTCCTTCGTGGATTAAAGGTGTAGAGGTTAAGAGCTACAGGAGGAGCCTCGAGTCGACTCATCGTCTGAGTGCGATTAAAGTGTGTAGCGCTTTCCGCACCATTTTCGATGACGCCGCTCTGGTGATCGCTGGAATGATGCCCATCGATGAATGTGCGGCAATTGCGTCGGCCACGGTTATAGCATCAAGGCAATCAAGTGGCAGTACCATGACCCAACCAAGAGGACTGGACATGGCATGGCAGCACTTCATGCGCAGATGGCAAGAGAGGTGGGACTCCTCACCCAAGGGAAGGTGGACTCATGCTCTAATCCCGGACATCACACAATGGGTGTCGAGGAAGCATGGTGAGGTTGACTATTACCTCACTTCACCACGATGTCTCCGACGAGTGCACATGGTGCGGCGCTGGCAACATAGAAGATGAAAGCCATGTGCTGCAACACTGCCCAAGATTCGACGGGGTTGGAAAGGGTCATGGGCGTGCCGGTGACGCAAACTCCAACGTGTGGCAGGCGACCGCCGCCTTCAACGCACACGTGATGAAAAAGCTGAGGCAGTTGCAGAGTGAAAGTTCGGCGAATTAAACAAATACACGGTCTGCGATGCAATACCGACAAGTCGTCCCGCAGTAACCGTAATACTTTTTTTCTTTGTACCCGACTTCGTTTGTTTGTTCCCTTGTATAACCTGATATATCTATCTGTTAATTGTAATTATGATATATGTATCTGTTACTTGTTATTTTGTTATTAATGCTTAAAACGAAATTAAAAAAAAAAAACATAAAAGAACAAGAAGCGTCCAGACAGGTCTAAACGAACAAATTACTGAGCTCGGTCGACCAAATAGTTGCAATGGTCGCTTTTTCTCCACCAAGCCAGCTTCCGATCGGAAATTGTGGCATGAAGGATGAATTGGCAAGAATGAAGAAGGTTTTGGATGGTGTAAAAACCATCCAAGCAGGTACAAGGCAGAGGGCAAAGGATCGGAAAGCTGCCACACGGCCCAGCGCGGCGTTAAGTCAGCCAACTACCCAAAGTACGACTGCTGCTGAATCGGTTGAAAGTACCGTCCCCTTACAAAAGGTCGCCAATGAGTGGGAAACGGTCAAAAGATATAAGCGCAAGCGTAGAAGACGGCCTGAAGCTTTGATGGTGCAATGCAGTGACCCTGTAAACTACGCTAAAGTTCTGGATGCAGTCCAGACTGACCCTGACATGTTCTCACACAAGGAAGGAGTTTGCGGATTGCGTCGAACAGCAGCAGGAGAACTTCTTCTGGAGATGAAGAAGCATGATGACGGCGGTACGCTAGCCCTGCATAAGGCGTTGCAGCAAGCGCTTGGCGACGAAGGACGGGTCAAGCTCATCACTGAAAGAGTCACAATCGAAATCAGCGATATACCGTTCTATTCCAAGCTCGTACGAGCCCATACGAGATACCAACTACCGCAGTGTAAAAACTGCCAGGAATACAACCACACTTCTAACAATTGCAATCTTAAGTCAGTGTGTGTTGGTTGTGGCGAACATCATAAAGGTGGCATTTGCACCAAGGACAGAAATAACGTCGCACTAACACTATGCAGTAACTGTGGAGGGAACCACACGGCCAACTACAGAGGATGTCCTGTCTTCAAGGATCTTAAATCACACCTAAACGGGCGCAAACCCCCAGCTGGACCAAAAATCACCTTCAACGCCTCCAAAACTACACCGGAGGTATTCTTCGCCAAACCTGTTAGATCATCCAACATAACTTCTTCAACCAGTCCTAGTGTATCCTTCGCTAGTGTGCTCCGAACTGGACAGACGGAACCCGCGAAAGGGACCCCGTCACTTCACCATCTACAGAATTTGCAACCTAGCGCACCAGAGCTTGGCCAGCAAACACCAAGTGGCTTAGAGGCCCTGTTGATCTCACTCAATCAAAACATGACCACTTTTATGACGTTCATGCAAAACTGTATGTACGAACTGATGCGGAATCAAAACCTGCTTATCCAGAAGCTTATCGAGAATAAATAATGGCTTCCCTACGTCTATGTCTTTGGAATGCTAACGGCATCTCCAAGCACAAAAATGAACTGCATCTATTCCTAGACTCAAGTGCAATCGACGTTTTGCTGATTTCGGAAACACATTTAACATCAAAAAATAATTTTCAAATACCAAAATATACCTTCTACGCAACAAACCATCCAGACGGAAAAGCTCATGGCGGGACTGGTATCCTAATCAAAAACCGTATAAAACACTCGTTACTCAACAGATTTGAAACACAGCACCTACAAGCAACTGCTATAACTGTCCAAACCAGCTGCGGCAACACTACATTGGTTGCCCTGTACTGCCCACCACGCTTCTCAATCTGAAAAAAATGAAAAGGAATTTACCGATTTCTTTAACACACTCGGAGATCGCTTCATTGCAGCAGGGGACTATAACGCCTGGTAAATCCTAAAGGCAAGCAGTTGTACAACACATTAGTCAACCCTCTCAATAAAATGGATTGCGTCGCACCGGGTAGGCCTGCTTATTGGCCCACAGATCCACAGAAAGTGCCTGACTTGATTGATTTCGCAGTAACCAAGAGGATTCCGCGTAATCGGATCACTGCGGATACACTGCTAGATTTAACTTCCGATCACTCTCCAGTGCTATTCACACTATTAACAAGACCTCAAGTACTCGATCGCCCATATAGGCTTACAAACAACAAAATAAATTGGCTTAAATTTAAAATGTACATGAGTGCCCACATTGACTGTTGGCCGAAACATAATGCTGCAGAGGACATTGATATGTGCGTCTCTGCACTTGAGTCGATGATGGGAGCTGCAGCAAGAGTATCTACTCCACCTGTCTCTTCTTACACTAAACGTGTTGACAGGTCTACGAAACGGCGGATAGAACGAATAGTAACGGAAAAACGACGTCTAAGAAGAGAATGGCGGATTACACGCTCACCAGCAGCAAAACTTCGCCTAAGGCATGCCAAACGCAAGCTCTCCAACGCGTTAAGACTAGAGGAAAACTGGCCTCAAAGAAAATACATAGAAAAGCTCAGTCCAACCAGCACTAAACGTCCTCTGTGGAGAGCCCATCCAACTTTAAGCGCTCCTACAGATACAGTTTCACCGATATGGGCCCGCAGTGACGAAGAGAGGGCATCCGTATTTGCCACACATCTTAAAATGGTTTTCCAGCCAAATCCAACATCAAACTCATTTGTACCTTCCCCTTCGAACACATTAACGGATAGTGAGCACTCGGAACTCCAATCGGATGAGATCACTGCAGTTATTAAAGCCCACATTAAGCCGAAAAAAGCTCCTGGTCATGACCTAATCACACCGGCCAATTAGTTTGCTGCCATGTCTTTCAAAGCTTTTTGAAAAGATCTTGGAGATCCGACTAAACTCATTTCTAACATCGGAGTCCACAACGCCTTCACACCAGTTCGGCTTCCGCGAAAAACATGGGACAATTGAACAAGTCATTCGCATAACATCCGTAATACGAACAGCATTCGAATTAAAAGAATACTGTGCGGCTGTCTTTCTCGATGTTGCCCAGGCTTTCGATAGAGTTTGGCTGGAGGGTCTGATGTTCAAAATCCGGCAAAAACTCCCACAGTACATCACAAACTCATGGAATCTTACCTTTACAATCGGGAATTTGCTGTAAGATGTAATGGCTCCGTCTTGGCTGACTTTGAAATCAAAGCTGGTGTACCGCAAGGCAGTGTGCTCGGCCCATTGCTCTACCTGCTGTACACTGCAGACTTACCAACGAGTTACGGACTTACAACGTCCTAAACTGAAAGCTTAAACTGAAAGCGAGTAGCTTACATTGGATCATCAATGCTCGCTCCCCTCTACGTCTGAAGTATTAAGTCCTTCTCAACAACTCCGTACTAAAACCCATCTGGACTTACGGAGCCGTACTATGGGGAAATGCAAGTACCAACAATGTCGACATTATACACAAGGCGCAGTCGAAAATTTTAAGATCAATCACAGGGGCTCCGTGGTACATACGGAACGACAACATTCAAAATAATGTAAATACACCTACTTAAAATTCTAAAGTATTCTGCAAAACTAAATACACATCCAAAATCTCATGCCAATTCCCTTACGCGAACAAATAGTAGAACTCGTCTTAAAAGAAAAGACAGACCAACCCAATAATAATTCAATCAAACAATTACTGTACTCGCACATGTACAATAATAGAAAACCAAACAGTTATATTTTCGTCGTTTGTCATTCACTTTTTAGATATTCAAACACACGAGCGTGAGTGCCTGCGTCAACTGTACATCAAAAAACAGTTAAGTTTGCGAACATACACATATAACTATTCAACATTCGCGTTGGTTGTGCTACTTGGAGGTGTTGCTGGCGTTTATTGAAGCATTATGGGCAAAGACGGTTCAAATACTCCCGTAAGCTCAAAGGGAACAGACCAACTAACAAATTTTAGATCCCAGCGGACTCAGTTTGAAAATCATATTCGAAATTTACATGAAAAGATCATTGCTACTAGCGACCAAGAAGATGCCGATACACTAGACTGCAGACTTCAAATACTTAAATTTCAATATAGGCAAATTACTCATATTCAAACACAAATCGAAAATTTACACGGAATTGATAAAGAGCGCAGTAATTTATTGTCTCTTTTACAAAGTAAACGTTCAACGGATTACCTAAACTGAAATTACCCAGTTTCGATGGTAAATATTCAGCGTTTAAGAGATTTAAATCGTCTTTGCTGAATCTAATTCACAACGTTCACCACATGCCAACAATTGATAAGTTCAATTATTTTCTCGAATGTTTATTAGGCCTACTTCAGGTCGTGCAGTCGTTCCAAGTCACCGAACAAAACTACAGTCAAGCTTGGTCAAGATTAGAAGCTCGCTACGACAACGACGTTCTAATCTTCCATGATTGTATATCGAGTCTGTTCAATTTACCATTAGTCAAGCAACCAGAAGCAAGACTTTTGCAGAAGCGTATCGATAATGCGTCCGCTATTCGTGGATCATTTCTTACACTAGGATCAACTGAGGAAATAATAAATAACATTATGATCCACATACTTCTTACGAACGTTGATGCTGAGACCAAAGGCGTCTACGACTAAAAGCAAAGCTTCGACAAGCTTTCAACGTGGGAGGAATTCTTCATCGCCGCTGCCAGTTCCTAGAAAGTCATCAGACATGCACAATAGTTCACTAAGAGGAAAACGACCATCAACGTCAAAGGCATCGGCCTTGCCTGCCGATCGGCTCATCATACGTTATTGCATCAATTCGCCTCCACCCCGATAAAAAACCTATCATCATCGATTCAATCTGTTAATCCAATAACTAATTCACAAAGCACTTCGTTATTAACGAACACTGATAAAAATGGGATGCTTCCTACAGCATTGGTTCACATAATGGATAAGTCTGGCCAATTACATACTGTACGGGCACTTTTAGATTCATGTTCTGAACTTAATTTTATTACAGAAGAGACTGCCTAAATCTGGATAGGACTCGTGTATCTCAAGAATTCAGCGGTATTACCGGAAGCAGTCAAGGCATTAAACAAAATGCGTTTGCCACAATACGTTCTAGGCATTCTTCATTTACGTGGTCCGCCAACTTTGACGTCATTAAGAAAATTTGTGCTCAGCAACGACACGAGCATATCGATACATCAAATTGGACCATACCTACGGATATCAATCTAGCCGATCCGAATTTCAACGAGCCCCACAAGATACACATTTTAATAAACACGAATGGGCTGTTTGCAGCAATCCTCGATGGTCAGCAAGGCTTGGGCAAAAACATGCCATATTTAATCAACACGGAATATGGATGGATAGTTGGTGGAAATTTGGAAACCACACACGATAGGCCTCGACAACAATGTTTATTGGTACACGTCAACCCATCACTTGATCTTCTAGTTAAAAGATTTTGGGAAATTGAAAACTGTGAGTTTGTTGGTAACCGACAAACCAAAGAAGAACAGGAATGCGAAAGCCATTTTTGTAAAAATTCAATTGTAAAATCGGATGGAAGACTCCAAGTTCGACTTCCATTTAAGGAACCCCCAGAGAAATTAGGATTATCCTACGACAACGCAGTACGGCGTTTCAAATCCTTAGAAAATCGTCTCGACCGCGACGATCAACTAAAAAAAGCATATGTAGATTTCATCAACGAGTATGTAAAACTTGGCCACATGTCTACCAAAACTGTCGCAAGCCACAACGAACCGCATTATTGCGTGTTGCGTCCGCAAAGCGTTACTACGAAAATTAGAGTTGTGTTTGATGCTTTGGCTAAAACATCATCGGGAAAATCATTAAATGAGCTCTTAATGATTGGCCCCACAATTCAACAAGACCTATTTATAACATTTCTATCATTTCGTCTGAACAGGTATGCACTTACAGGCGACATAGCCAAGATGTATCGCCAATTTGTCATAGATCCAAGAGACCGAAGATTTCAGCGCATTGTATGGCGACCAACAAAAACAGAAGAACTAAAAACTTACGAGCTCAACACCGTGACATATAACATGTAGCATCTATAAGAGGCGTTCACCATATTGCCGATTTGTACTCACATGATCATCCTATAGGTGCTAAAACATTACGCAACGACTTATATGTGGATGACTTGCTAACCGGAGCTGATAGCGTAACCGAGCTTCAACACATTAAAAATTATACAGATAGACATCTTTGCACAGGCTGGATTGTATCACACAAAATTTAGTAGCAACTGCAAGAAAATTAGGAAAACTTCAGAGGACGAAGTATTTATCGCCATGGATGATCAAGACACTACCAAAACTCTGGGAATGACGTGCATGCCCAGCAGTGACATCTTTACCTTTCGATACATTTGTAACCACCAAGAACCATTTACTAAACGATCAATTCTTTCAGTAGTAGCAAGAATGTTTGGCTTGTAGGGATTCATAAGTCCGGTCATTGTTGGGTGCAAAATTCGTATGCAAGACTTGACACTCAAGGGCCTAGATTGGGATGAGCCTGTCGATGGTCGAATTAAGGAAAGATGGAAAGAACTTTTACAGGATCTTAAAAATCCTGCCTGCAAATACCACGATATGTGAACACATCAAAGACGTATCGATGCGAAATACACGGATTTGCTGACGCATCCGAAAGAGCGTACGGATGCTGTCTTTAGATTCGATTAGAACTCACGAGTGGAGTCAAGGTCACTTTACTCGTTGCGAATTCAAAGATAGCACCTACCAAGACACAGTCATTGCCTAAGTTAGAACTGTGCGGAGCATTGTTGCTCAGTCGGACTTGGCGCAAATTCGAAAGGACATTAAAATTATACATCGACAAGGTATACTTTTGGACCGATTCAAAAATTGTTCTGCAATGGCTGAAACTTCATGCATCAACACTAAATTATTTTGTAGCAAATAGAGTATTAGAGTTACAACCACACACGGAAGAAATAATATGGAAGCACGTCCCTTCTACCAAGAATCCAGCGGACATTGTTTCTCGTGGTTGTCGGACGTCAGAGCTGCAAACAAGCATGTGGATAACAGGGCCAACATTCCTAAAATTGTCTAAGGCCGAATGAGACAGAAATGTATCAATCGTTTTGGAAAATTGTTGCACTAATACAACAAGAAAGTTATGCTGATGAAATATCTTTACTAAAAAAAAAAACAAACCTTATCACCGTGTCTACAGCGTTTGACACCATTCATGCACACAATGACACTTGGACAAACTGCAGTTTGTGTGATGAGAGTCGGAGGACGTCTCGAAAACGGAGACCTTCCATTCTACGCCAAGCACCAGGAACCACTAATTCTACTACCTGCACAACAAAAATTTTCATGCTGGCCCAAAGTTTATTTTATCTCTTTTACGAGAACGAACTTGGGTAATTGATTAGAAAGGTTGTGCGAAGCTGCATCCGCTGCTTTCACTTTAAACCTCGCCTCATGACTCAACTGATGGGCATTCTACCTGCTGATCGACTACGAGCTGAAGGACCATTCCTAGTAACAGGAGTAGATTTTTGCGGCCCATTTTTCACGTCTTACAGGATTCGCGGAAAGCCTCCGTACAAAACATGTGCGGCAATTTTGTATGTTTCGCTTCAAAGGCGATTCATATTGAATTAGTCTCCGAATTGTCAACAAATGCATTTCTGCTTTGTATATGTAGATTTGTAGCGCGCCGTGGTGTACCATTACGCATGGTTTGCGACAACGCCACAAACTTTGTTGGTGCTGCTATAAGGCTAGCTGAGTTTAAGTCAAAATAGTTTACCTCAGACATCATAGTTCACATAAAAACATATAGTTCAATTAAAGGATTTAATTTTTGCTTTATTCCCCCTATAGCTCCACACTTAGGCGGTCTCTGGGAATCGTCAGTAAAATCAGCGAAGACACTGGCTCTGAAGAATATTTCAAGTGCATCTCTTACTTTCGAGGAACTTATTGTGTTCTCGGATGTGGAAGCCATCCTTAATTCAGGGCCAATAGCACCTACTTCAGATGACCCCAACGATTTCAATGCTCTCCTGGGCGTTCGCTGATTGGAACCGAATTGACGTCAGTACCAGAATTTAAACTCATTAATTTATTTGTTCTGAAATATTAACCATTATGTTAAATAGCTAAACTATTGATATATCGCAAGCTCAAAGAGAATCTGGCACACTTGCTCTCTTCTTGCTTTTTCAAGCTTCAAGAGTTTACTGTACCATAAGAACTCGAATGCGTCGGACGCAAATAAATGTACAAACGGGATAACGTCGACTTATCTTTTTCGGGAACATTGTGGAACTACATAGGCCAGGGAAGTTTTGTTGCACCGAATCCAAACAAGGAAGAAATTTATGAACTGGCCGAGAAATTGGCCAACAATACTATTGATTAAACTAGTAAGAAAATAGGAATAAGAACCTCTAAAATACAATAATAATTTAAGTTTGTTTGAGAATGAGTAAAAATAAATATTTCGGAAACACTAACTTAAAAAAATATACACTGTCTTTTATTATTATAAATAAAACCTTTGAAAACTTGTAACAAATAGCATGAAGAGTCTGCTTTGCAGTCGCAGGGTATTTACAGTGGCGGCAAAAAATTTGAGTACATTTTTTTTTACCTTAAATTCTGATTTCATTCAATTGTTATTTAATGTTGGTGAAAAGTTTTGATATGTTAATTTATAACGTTCAATTGGTTATTCTTTTGAGATGATGTTCTGTAAATTTCGTGGGCATATCTCTAATGGGTTTTTTTAAAATGGGTTTTGATAAAAAGCCCCCCAAATTCGGACCCGGCAAAAAAAATTAAGTGAGTAAGTCGTCTCGCCGACTTGGGCATACCATACACCAGGTGAAACAAATATTTAAAATTCTGCCCTTATGGATCACGTAGCAAAATACGTTCATACGTATATTTTGTATGTTTATAGTCCGATTTCAATAAAATTTGATAGTTCGATAGAAATAGATAAGATTAGTCTGCCAAATTCGATCGCGATGGTCAAAAAATTGCGAAAGCCAATCGGTTTTTTCTAAATGATGGAGGCGGAAGTGGGCGTGGCAACATATTAAAATATATGTAGTCTTCGCGCATACTAAGCCAATATACATACTAAATTTGGTGACTTTAGCTTTCTATGTTTTCGAGAAAATCAGTTTTGTTTCATTTTCGGGAGCGGAAATGGGCGTGGACAAATTTTTAAATAGTCAATATCTGCGCGTCTATTAAGCTAGCTTACATACCAAATTTAATGTCGGTAGCTTACATAGTTTTTAAGAAAATCAGTTTTTTGTAAATTCCGGGGGCGGAAGGGGGCGTGGCAAAAATTTGAAACAAACTCGATAACTGTACATACTACACGAGACTGCATACCAAATTTGGTGGCTCTAGCTCTTATAGTCTCCGAGATCTAGGTGTTCATACGGACGGACGGACGGACAGACGGACATGGCTAGATCGACTTGGTTGATGATCCTGATCAAGAATATATATACTTTGTGGGGTCGGAGATGCTTCCTTCTGCCTGTTACATACATTTTGGCGACTTTAATATAGCATTTCACCCTATGGGTGTATGGTATAAAAAGACACATTTTCAAAATTTGTAAAATTGATCGTACACCTTTGGACTCAAAGAAAAAGTTTTAGATCTAGTAAAACTAAGATAATTTGCATACCACAAATTTTCAATTTGGCCCCAGGATCCATTTTGGAGCCAATTGAAAAATTTAATTTTGTATGGAATTTATTGGTCTCTCTGCTTGACGTCACTTTACGGCACTAACACACACTAAAGTATAACTACACTTGAACTATGAAATATAGTGAATTAAATTTCCCGTCGAATGAGATATTGTTCATCAAAATCGGATTAAAAATAGATAGACTTCGTTGCCCTGCAAAAAAGGTGTTTTTTCTTAAAGATGTGTTTTCAACAGCCCAACTATTTCCCTCTCTTTCTTTTGATGCAAAACGCCGTTAAGTAGGTAAAAACTTTTTCTTTGATTCCAAAGGTGTACGATCAATTTTACAAATTTTGAAAATGTGTCTTTTTTTTTTTTTCCGGGTCCGAATTTGGGGGCTTTTTATCAAAACCCATTTAAAAAAAACCCATTAGAGATATGCCCACGAAATTTACAGAACATCATCTCAATAGAATAACCAATTGAATGTTATAAATTAACATATCAAAACTTTTCACCAACATTAAGTAACAATCGAATGAAATCAGAATTTAAGGTCAAAAAAAAATGTACTCAAATTTTTTTCCGCCACTGTACGTATTCAGTAACTTAACACATAATTGCTGTTTCTAATTCTAAGCAAAGAAAATAAATGTATTCTAGAGTTTCCAAATTATATTTTCGTATTAGTTTATTCAATGTTAAAATAAAAAAAATATTCATTTGATAATAGTAATATCAAAAATGAATATAATGAGAGCGGTTGCAAAAAAAAAAAAATATTTCATCCGATCTCATCTCGCTCAAGGGTTTGAACTACGGCTACGGCTACGTATGAAAATTCGTTTCATTTCTTTGCTGTAGCTTATTTAAACGTCAAAAACTATAGCAGAGCATAGCATTTATTTTTCGTAGTCTGCCGTTGACTCCGCTCATGCTCTCGTCAAAAACGGGAGCAGTATCAGGAGCATAGCAAAATTTCCATTGATCTTGCTACTACAGAGCAGTTTTTACAAAACCCTGGACAAGATATTGATTTTTAGTTTGTCCGATTGTGATAAATAAATATTTAACAAAATGGATAATAAAAACCAGAGTGGTCAGAATATATAAAAATTAACATTTTGAAATAATGTTAGCTTTATGTAAAAAACTAATGTCACGTGTGTTTTTGTTGATCGAATATACATGAAAATAAAATAGGAAGTATGTATTTAAAATTAGGGACAATGCTCCAACAAAGCTCTATAACTACACAGGACGTCATGATTTTCGATAATTTTAATTTGAGAGGTGCTTCCAACTAATTCGCTTATGCTGATTCCGAATGTGAACTTGGTTTTGCCAAAAGTTACTATAGAAAGAAAAAGAAATTTGCTTATACATTTTTCACAGATTTTAGAATAACGCGGCCGCCCGAGGACTTCTCGGTTAGTACAAACTGGCCCGATCTCTTGGGGTGAAATAACAAAGCAAAACTCGTCCGTAGTCGCTTTCCATCGGATTCCAAGTGTTGTGCTGGCCTCTTCGATATCGAGGGAATCAGCATTCAACAAATGTCATCTTTGGATGCAACTGAGCAACTGAGCGGTTTGTTTAGAATGAGCCCCTGCCAGGACATCATAGATATACATAAAGGATTTGATAATATCGCTAGTCAAAGGAAATTTGGATTGTACATCATTTGCGAGTTACTGAAGTATTCGGATGGCTAATAACAAAGCACAGCTTATGCCAAACGTGACTGTTTTAAGCTCGTAATAACCAAGTTGACCCTCTTTGTTCCGGAACAGGATTCTCTGAAATGGCGTATGAATTGGATATACCATAACTTACCGGTAAATTTTTGTGATGTTGGCGTTAAAAACTACTCCAAAAAAAGCTACTTCAGAATCTGAGTAGTGAGACAGACTGAAGTACTGGACCAGGGTAAAGTTTATCATTAAGACTTACTCCGTTTGTGGATTTGCTAGAGGGGTTGAAGACTACCCGTACCTTCGTTGTGGTACTATCGGGTCTAAGAACTGCACGGTGGCAAAAAAAAATTTTTATTACTGAGGTCAAATGTCACCTTACGCATGTGGACCAAGTCAAAATACTCTTGGATGACGGCGTCATACTCAGTTTTGCCCGGAATATTTTTGTAGGAGATGACCTTCGGAACCTTTAGGAACTGGGCCATTGCACCTGGTCTAGAGGGACCTAGGTTGATGTTGGTTGGGAAACGGAAGTGTGACCATGTATCTCCCCGAAACATCTCTCCTTGTGGTCTTCTGGAAATTGACAACTTGGGATTGGCGTGAGAACCTTGCCTCAGAAGTAAAGTATGTCCGGACAATATTGTGGGAACTGGGCTGCGCTCGGACGGCCGTTGGACTATTCTCCGGTCGGGCATCCTTGTGCAAAAGCGTATTGGGACGCATGTGAAGCAATTATGTTGACTCGGGAAATCTTTTATTTGATGTCCTTATACGAAACAGTTCAGATACAGGGACTTTTTCTTTATGTATGCCACCCTCTCTGGCACCGGCATCTGAAGGAAGCGTGAACATCGACGCACCGGGTGATTATCCTTCATACAGAGATCACAGGACTTGGGTTTGGTGGTTACATTGGCATCAGTTGTATTTTCACCTTCATACAGAGATCACAGGACTTGGGTTTGGTGGTTACCTTGGCATCAGTTGTATTTTCAACCGCTTCGAGCGTACAAAACCGCTTGGTGAGGAAATCGTCCATCGTTTTCGGCTTGTTCGACGTGACTTTGACGTGGCTTGCTGAGAAGTCGTGCTTAATGGAGTAGTAGGACTGGCACTCCTCTGACGAGGACTAGAAGAAAAAAACGAAGATTTGCGCGTCGCAGCAGTGATTTTAGCCCCTTTATCGTCTTTTGGGGGGCTCGTGCTCATAACCCCACAGAAACACGGTTATAATAGTAGTGAACTGGTTTAGAACGGCTTGGAAATTAGTAAAAGCCACAAAGCTAAAAATGGAACGTTTAAGAAATTCAGGAATGCTGCCAAAGAACCCAAGGGACGACTTGGAACGCCTTAAAATTGAATAAAAACCACAAACACTTGTTGGAACGTTTGGGATAACTTGGAACGCTGCCTAAAAGGCCAAGGAACGGCTTGAAACGCCTTGAAATTTAATCAAAATCCACAAAAACGAATTGAAACGTTTGGGTTTTCTTGGAGCGGTACCGATAGTCCCAATAAATGGCATGGGAACGCCTAGCAATTTAAAAAAAACCCACACACACGACTTGGCATGTTTGGGACAACTTGAAACAGAGCCGGTAAGGACCAATGACGGTTTGGAAATTGAGTTGGAACGCTTTGAAATGTAACAACCGAGTTTGGAAATTTGTTGCCAACCGTCACGTGAGGAATGGAACGCAAAGTAAGGAGTTTGTGCGATTGTTGAACAGGGGAAGTAGAACGGAAGTTTTTGGTCTGCAAAGCGAAACGATTGGGACATGAATTCAGCAAAAAAAAAATTATAAATTTATTTTCCCAAACGAATAGAAATTAGTTTTGCCCTTTCAACCGAAACGGAATTGGAACAAAATCTCTAATGTTCGGTTATGGAATAAAGTGACGCGGATACACAAATTTTTAACAGTTTAATATTTTTTTACTTTTTCCTAAACGTTACCCTTCAGCAAATATACCAAGCAAGCGGGACTTTTGTACGCACGTATATAGGCCGCAAGGGATAGCGGGATTTTTCGCGGTAATGGGAAAAGTAATTATATAGATTTGTGTGCGAATATAAAAAAAACCCTACCCCTCACTCTCTGCTGTTCACCCGGTGGCGTGAACATACCGCCCTCCTTCCAACAAGTTGCAATTGCCTCGCTGGACATGTCTAAGGATGGGGGATGGCAGCGTTCTGGATCGCCAAGACACGGGTGGAGATGGAGGGGGAACTTTGGATGCAGATGGAGTAGGCGGCACGATGGCTGATGACCTCAGGATAGAAGGAATGAAAGGCGGGTGCCTTTCGGGTCTTTACTCTTTGTGTTGGATGTACGCGACTGAGCTGTCGATGTGCAAGAGCGTATGGTGTTGCTTGCCACATCAACCACATCATCTTGCGGTGTTCCTGCAGGAGCCATTGGAATGCTTATGAACCAAAAGTTCGGCCAGTATCCGTTGCTCAAGACTACCCGTAGCCTGTCGTCAGCTCGTAGTCCTCGAAACTGTCGGCACTGACGGAGCGCGTGTGCCCCTTGACAAACTCGGCACCTGAAGCAATTAGAACTGCGTTCTAAATCGGATGGTGCTGCTGTCCTTAGCGATATCTTCGAACTGCTGGAGAAGGTGGACCGAGGCCTTCTGGATTCTCCAGTAACGGATCCACAGAGAACCCATCCGAACATCGTCTCGATCCCCACAAAAGAATCACCAACATTCTTGATGATTTGTTCCACAAGGATAGTGGGAAGGAGCTCGACTCCAAGCACCAAATCCACAGGAGCCCCTTGGTGAAGCTTCAGCTACACTAGGCAGCATCACGGCGACTGCTTGGAACTGTCGCAGCGGTTCGTCAGGACGGGAAATCTGTAAGCGGCTCAGTTTGTCGCCGCTAGCAGCATCGCATTGCCCAACGCCGCGAATGCTAGTTGATACCTTGCAGCTTGGAGGATTAATCAATTCAAACATTCTTTGGGAAATAAAGGACGCTTCAGATCCCATATCAATCAAAGCGCGGATTTGAAGCTGCTTGCCACGATGATGAATAGTTATCCTCGCAGTACCCGGGAGGCCAGTGTTGCGAGTGGAGGCGAAGTAACTTCCCACGTTTACATGAGGGCTGCTGGAAGAATCGGAGGACGCAGGATTCGGAATTATACATTGGGGATTCGGAAAAATTGAGTCCTGGATTGATGTATTGTCTGTACGAGCCTCGGAACGCTCAAGACCGGTTAAGCAACCTTGAATTGACGTCTGCAGTTCTCTCAACGCTTTGCCAGACTCTTGGGTTACAGCTGGGATCTGTAGAAGCTACTTGGCTTGGCTCATAATCAATAATCGATTATTTTCGTATCGCGCAGTGAGGTTATCCCACGCGGACTGGAACCCTTCATTGGTCAAGGGTGACCTAGAAACAATGGCTCTGGCTTAACCGTGAGTTTTGCAACTTAAGTGGTAAAGTTTCTCCACTTGTGTTAGGCTTGGATTATGTATAAAAATCGCGGTAAATAAGTCACGGAATGTAGGCCAAGCCAGGCTGTCTCCGTTGAAGTTTTCGACTTCGCACGGGGGAACTGTGTGGCTTTGATGGGTGGAATCGACGGAGAGCCTGACTGGTGGGGGAGCCATTTTCGCGGACAACTGCTCGATTCGCTCTCCCAACAAAGTCCCACCTCGCACATATACCATATAACAATATTCATGTTTAGCTTTAATTGTAGCTATGTGCTTCGGACTATCTTCGTTCTTTTGAGCCGTCAAGGCTTTATAGCATCGTGAAAACTCTGCCTCGACTTTTGCCCAAAGTGACTTAAGCTGGTCTAAGTGTATTTTAAGTGGAGTGGCACATCGTCAGCTAAAGCCTGGGCCTCGCGAGCCTCGAACGCCGATAATGCCTCGCACACGGCAACAAAGTCGGAAAAAGGCATCGTAGAGTGTTCTCTGAGCTATTACGAATCGAATGGAAACAAATAACTTCGTGGAATTAGAGCTCTCAAGCGAGGAGATCGAAACGAAGCTGTAAGTGGACTGTATAATTTAAGGATAGAGGAGTGAGAAGGAAAAATGTCTCCTCTCCTAGAAGGATTTATAATTTTCCTCGCAGTTGTGTGAATAATTATAAGGATATATAATCACTTGGATATTAAAATTTACACAATGTGGAAATATGTTGAAATTTATAAGAGTATTTAAAAATATGGAAAAATTGAGATCAGTAGGATTGGGAGTGCCGATAACTTTTCAATGAAGAAAAAAAACTCGGAATTAATTTTAATTAAACGGGCTAGATCAATTTCATGGATCTGTGAGGAAAAAATCAAACCGAGACAAGACAAAATATTTATTCCATATAAATAAAATTGTATTTATCACGAGGGAAAAAATGGTATCGTGACCGAGTCACGGCTTGGCTCGAGTGTCAGCACTGATGAGACTTGAGTGTCAGCACTGATCGGGAGTCAGCTGTTCTGCCGTTGTTTATGTTTTGTGAATTTAATTAATTTTAAATTGTTTAACGAAGATCACGATTTCCTGCTTTAATTATGTTTCAAATTATTAAATTGCGGAAAGCCAATCGGAGTGGCTGCAATTAATTTTGGTGAATTAAGGTGAAATCAAATTGTATGTGCGTATGAGTGTGCTTACCGCGGCAAAAGTTCTTACATATGTATGTATGTATGTATGGATGTACAAATTATTTGACATAAATAAATTATGCCGATGGACTAATGATCCGCCCGTGGAGTGTGCTTTACTCTTTAAGTAAAGGTAAGTTGTACTTTATAAATTCTCGATTATTAAACACCTTTACTTGCAGGTTAGAAAACAGCTGTTTTTACATGTATGTATATGTGTGTATATACATTCATATGTATTGCTATGCAATTGGACTTTTGGACAATCAGAATTTCGAAGAATGAAAAACAAAGGTGCACAATTATTTTTTCCTGTCTGACTGATATGCCCCAACTTTGTAGGGTGTCGCGGGAGAAAAGAAACATCTAAGTGTGTGAAATGGTGGTTCACTTTATTTTTTGTTTTTTTTTTTAAATCTTTATTAATTTGGATTGAAAACTTTTCTCTTTGTTGAAACCACGTTTCACTTAGCGCACACAAAAACTTTGAAGTAGGCCAACAAATAGTGCACCCTATATACTGGACACATATATATGTATAAAAATTTGGGACCAAATTTTCTTTTTTTGTAGAGGAAAAAAAACGAATTAAATGCAGGAGTTATGCGCGAAAGTAATTTTTTGATTAGGAAAATCAAGTGAAGTCAATTATATGTATCTATGTGAGAATGGGTACGGATGCTGGAGGCATGTTCATGTACTCATATACATTCGTATAATTTAGAAAAAATTACTTAGCCTTAAACTTTGGAAACTCCACCGATGCTGAGGTTCGAGAGGATCTTGTTTGTAGTGGGGCAGAACTTCCTTTTTAATTGGGGACAGCGAAGACAATTTTGATTCCTTCTTTAAGCTCAGAAAACGTGGGCACGCACTATATTTAACTATATTTTCACTTCTTGCTTTATTCACACTGATAATTAAACTAGCAACTAACATAACTAAGAGCGGAGAGTAAGCCCTGCTTGGACCAAAGTGTGGGGAGAGCGGTGGGCATATTCGGGAGAGCGGTGCAAGGTGAAAGCTCGCCTCCCTCAGCCCTTATCCATTGTGTTACCCGTTGGGCATAAACAATAACCATATCCAAAGAGTACAAAAATATCGGCATGTGTTATATTTGACTTTATGCCAAATTTTTTGTGATTTCAGCCATATGGCGATTGTTGTTATGGTTTCAGAAGACTTTAAAATAAAACTTGTTTGTCAAAAATTTTTGGAAAAATTTTAGAACAAAAAAAAAACTTTAAAGGTATGATAGTTGTTGTGAGCAAAATGAGATAAAACTGTAATCAGATTGTGAAAATAAAAAAATCGAGATTCTATTCCACTAATATGCTTGCAAAATTTTAGACCTTTATAATTTAAATTGGAGCTTATGCTAAAAAATGTCAATCTAACCCACAGTGAATTTAAGAATATTAGATTACAAATTAGCAGCTTGGACATTTGCAGAGATCATTCTATGTATACATATATGTAATATATAAATAAATATATGTAATATATATATATGTATATATTAAAAATCACGATAATTTACAAATTGGTCAATGTTTTCTTCACGTGGAATTTTATTTTTTATATTCTTGACTCTCTTTAAGCATGCCGCTCAGTTTTTCTGCTCTTAAAATAAATTAGTGTTGATGCCGACTCTATAATGTCTATTCCATTAGCTTCTCTTCACTTGAATTGGAGACTTTTTAGTTCAAAGCCGATGTGACTGTTCTGAGCGGTTAATGCAAAAGTGTATGCGTTATGGTTGAGTCAAAAGCGAGTGAAAGAGAAGCTAATGAAATGTCTACTCTCCCAAAAATATTCCGATCACTTTTAAAATGAGTTGTCGGTATATTATGTTCATGACCTCATTTTTCAATCACTTACACTAAGTTGCACCAAGAAAGACACAATTTTTGAGCAATCGAGATTAATTCTGGGACAGATCCGCTACCTTATAGCACTTTTGGTAACGGCTAATATGGAGCAGAAGTTCAATGAAGATGATCATGAGATGTCCAGTAGGACTGTTTAAGAATAAACATCGTGTCCATCTGAAGCGGCTTCACCAAATCAGATGCACTAAAGAAAATATAATACAACTGTACTTTGGCACAAACAACTAACCTAGCATATGACTAGAATTACAATCAGCCACACGCGTTGTGGGAAAAACACTTGTAATTGTAAACTAACCCAAACGATCACGACGGCAGGATGTCAAGTGGCCGACGCCGTGCCCAAGATAATAATTTCTCAACCCCCGAATGCGTGGGGTGAGTCGTACTAGAATAAGATCTACTTAAGAACAATTGTTACCTACTAGAGCCTAAGATTTCCTATATAAACTCCGTACTTTAGTAAATAAAATCAGTTCATATTTTGAATTCAACGAATGAAGATTGGGTTATTTTCCTTCTCTCCGGGATTCCCTATTCATTTTGGTCCTTCGAGCCGGATGGATCATTTTGGTCCTTCGAGCCGAATGGATCATGTTTGGTCCTTCGATAAAAAAGAACTCTGTAGTTTTCCCCCACCAGTGGTAAGAGACTCAGAGGTTCAATCAGCTCCTTAAAGTCTGAATTCTTATGATAAGATCAGCTAAAGGTAGCAAAATAAATAACTCTTGTTTTCCCCCACCAGTGGTAAGAGACAGAGTATAAAATTAAAGCAAAATATTATTGCTTAATAAATAAAAAATGCGCGCGTCTGAATTTAAAGGCAGTTTGGCTAGTGGAGCAACTGTAGTACCCTCAGCGGCGGGAGAGTTTTTAACCGATCTTAAAGGCAGTTTGGCTAGTGGAGCAACTGTAGTAATTTCGGCAGTGTGTATGTACACTAATATCGTTGCAAACGCTGTATGTAGTTGCAAGTAGGCAACAAAGATCAGCAGCAGAGCAATGAAACAGTTGCAATTAGCCAACAAAGGACAGCAGAAGAGCAATGAAAAATTTGCAAAGAGGCAACACGTTAGCAGAAGAGCAACAACATAGTTTCAGAGACGAAAAGGATGGTGCCAGGTGGCCGCAGGAGCAGATCGGAGAGGCGAGCGGAGTTCGAACGAGTTTAAGGAGAGGCGAGCGGAGGCAAAGCATGGTTTTCTAACAATTTAAAAGTCGCTTAAATAAAAAACTAATTACATACTACACAAATAAATTCCAAAACGCCCCATTTGGCTGCCCTTCGCAGAATGTTTAAGAATAAACATCGTGTCCATCTGAAGCGGCTTCACCAAATCAGATGCACTAAAGAAAATATAATACAACTGTACTTTGGCACAAACAACTAACCTAGCATATGACTAGAATTACAATCAGCCACACGCGTTGTGGGAAAAACACTTGTAATTGTAAACTAACCCAAACGATCACGACGGCAGGATGTCAAGTGGCCGACGCCGTGCCCAAAATAATAATAATTTTTCAACCCCCGAATGCGTGGGTGTGAGTTGTACTAGAATAAGATCTCCTTAAGAACAATTGTTACCTCCTAGAGCCTAAGATTTCCTATATAAACTCCGTACTTTAGTAAATAAAATCAGTTCATATTTTGAATTCAACGAATGAAGATTGGGTTATTTTCCTTCTCTCCGGGAATCCCTATTCAAGGACAATAGGCAAGCATTGACGATACTATACGCAGTATGTTCAAGTGGTACCTACGACACCAGGACAAAGCATGTTATGCGAGAGCCCAAGCAGATAACTGACCACCTCCCACCCGACCGACCGAATACTATAGGAAATAACATACTAAATAGGAAAGGATAGATGTTTTAAGTATATTAATAGAAGACACTGAGCAGATTACAGTGAAAAAAAGGTTGTAATCAGAGCTGAGGAACCTAAAAGGTTCATGCAAGGCATAGTTAGAAGAACAACGACTAAGGGATAAAGGTATCAAAGGATGTCTACTCCGTCTACATGGTACCG
Organism: Drosophila willistoni; assembly: GCF_018902025.1. NCBI lineage: Eukaryota > Metazoa > Arthropoda > Insecta > Diptera > Drosophilidae > Drosophila > Drosophila willistoni. The sequence continues at coordinate 13,409,550 of NW_025814047.1, forward strand.
ACAGATTTACCTGAGCTAATAACTCAGGCGAGTCGATATCACCAATTAGGAGCTTGTGCATAAAAACAACACCAAGCATAATTCTACGGTTAGTTAGGGACGGAAGGTTAATCAAAAGAAGTCTACTAGAATACGAAGGCAAATTGACATTGCGATTCCAGCTTAAGCCACGAAGAGCAAATAGCAAGAACTGCTTTTGAACGGATTCAAGTCTAATCTTGTGCGACTCATATTGAGGTGACCAAATGCAAGATCCATACTCTAAAACGGACAAGCAAAGTAAATAGAACCTTAGTTGTATAGGGGTCATCAAATTCTTTTGACCATCTTTTAATCAAACCCAGAACACTCATGGCCTTTGCGACCATGGTGGTCCAAAAGCAGTTGAGGAGAGTTACGAAAAAAAGTCATTACCTTACATTTGGTAGTCTTAAGATTTAGTAGATTAAACTGGCACCAGGATTGAAAGTTTTTAAGATCAGCTTGTAGCCAACTAAATGAATCTGTATCTTTATAAGTAAGACAAAGCTTGACGTCGTCAGCATACATAAGCACACGCGAATGAACAATGACTGATGGAAGATCGTTAAGAAATAGTGTGAAGAGCAGAGGGCCAAGATGACTACCTTGAGGTACACCAGAAGTCACAGGAATGGAAACGGAAAAAGAAGACTTAAAAAGTACCTTCTGTTTTCTATTTGTTAAATATTCTCGAACCCAAGAAAGGAAAAGGGGTAGAAACCCAATGTCGTTCAGCATAGGAAGTAATAGGGTATGATTAACGGAATCAAAGGCTCTGCTGAAGTCAGTGTATATTTTTTTTTTTTTTTTAACGGTTAATATATATTTGTTGAATCTACTCTTAAATTAGAGCCTAACAAGTTTGAGATATTTTTCTTAGACTAGTGCTTAAGATAAATCCTGGGGATATTGCAGGCGGCCCTAATCACTTGTTATTGGGTTGGTCTGTCATTTCTTTTAAGACGAGTTCTATTATTAGTTCGCGTAAGGGAATTGGCAAGAACATTTGGGTGTGCATCCAGTTTCGCAGAATACTTTAGTTGTTGAGTACCTATTTTAGATTTTATGCTAGGTATATTTAGATCATTTTGAATGTTGTCGTTTCGTATATACCACGGGGCCCCCGTGATTGATCTTAACATCTTCTAAATCTTGTTTAGCATTAGAGCTGGATAGTTTCTTCTGTTAAGCGTAAATGTAACATGTTTGCATTTCTGCTCGTTGACCCGGATACGCCAGGTTGCTAGCCATTTTGCAGAGGCTTGTATTGGGCATTTCGATCTACTGAGGAATGCCGTGTCATCGGCAAAAGTGGACGTTGTAAGTCCTAGACTCGTTGGTAAGTCTGCAGTGTACAGCAGGTAGAGCTATGGGCCGAGTACACTGCCTTGCGGTACACCAGCTTTGATTTCAAAATCAGCCGAGGCGGAGCCATTACATCTTACAGCGAATTTCCTATTGTAAAGGTAAGATTTCATAAGTTTGTGGGTGTACTGTGGCAGTTTTTGCCGGATTTTGAACATCAGACTCTCCAGCCAAACTCTATCGAAAGCCTGGGCAACGTCGAGAAAGACAGCCGCACAGTATTCTTTTGGTTCGAATGCTGTTCGTATTTCGGATGTTATGCGATTGACTTGTTCAATTGTACCATGTTTTTCGCGGAAGCCGAACTGGTGTGAAGGGATTGTGTTCTCCGATGCCAGAAATGAGTTTTGTCGGATCTGCAGGACCTTTTCGAAGAGCTTCGAAAGACATGGCAGCAAACTAATTGGCCTATAGGATGATGGCTGGGATTTGTCCTTTCCCACTTTAGGAATCATGATGATAGTGGACCTTTTCCATTGGGAAGTAGCCAATTTTTATTATAGCGCTGAACAGTTTGCAGATGTATTGTATGGCGATGATAGGGAGTTCTAGGATCATTTTCGGTGTGATTAGGTCATGGCCATGGGCTTTTTTCGGCTATATGTGGTTTTTAATAACTGCAGTGATCTCGTCCGATTGGAGTTCCGAGTACTCACTATCCGTTAATGTGCTCGAAGGGGGAAGTACAGATGAGTTTGATGTTGGATTTGGCTGGAAAACCATTTTAAGATGTGTGGCAAATACGGATGCCCTCTCTTCGTCACTGCGGGCCCATATCGGTGAAACTGTCTCTGTAGGAGCGCTTAAAGTTGGATGGGCTCTCCACAGAGGACGTTTAGTGCTGGTTGGACTGAGCTTTTCTATGTATATCCTTTGAGCCCAGCTTTCCTCTTATCTTAACGCCTTGGAGAGGTTGCGATTAGCATGCCTTAGGCGATGTTTTTCTGCGGTTCGTAGGCGTGTCAACAGGTTTAGTGTAAGAAGAGGCATGTGGAGTAGATACTCTTGCTGCAGCTCTCATCATCGACTCAAGTGCAGAGACGCACATATCAATGTCCTCTGCAGCATCCAGTTTCGCCGAACAGTCAATGTGGGCACTCATGTACAAATTTAATTTAAGCCAATTTGTTTTGTTGTTTGTAAGACTATATGGGCGGTCAAGTACTTGAGGTCTTGTTAATAGTGTGAATAGCACTGGAGAGTGATCGGAAGTTAAATCTAGCAGTGTATCCGCAGTGATCCGATTACGCGGAATCCTCTTGGTTACTGCGAAATCAATCAAGTCAGGCACTTTCTGTGGATCTGTGGGCCAATAAGTAGGCCTACCCGGTGAGACGTAATCCATCTTATTGAGAGGGTTGACTATTGTGTTGTACAACTGCTTGCCTTTAGGATTTACCAAGCGAGATCCCCAGTGCGTATGTTTGGCGTTATAGTCCTCTGCTGCAATGAAGCGATCTCCGAGTGTGTTAAAGAAATCGGTAAATTCAGAGATTGAGAAGCGTGGTGGGCAGTACAGGGCAATCGATGTAGTGTTGCCGCAGCTGGTTTGGACGGTTAAAGCAGTTGCTTGTAGGTGCTGTGTTTTAAATCTGTTGGGGAACGAGTGTTTTATACGGTTTTTGATTAGGATACCAGTCCCGCCATGAGCTTTTCCGTCTGGATGGCTTGTTGCGGAGAAGGTATATTTTGGTATTTGAAAACTATTTTTTGATGTTAAATGTGTTTTCGAAATCAGCAAAACGTCGATTTCACTTGAGTCTAGGAATAGTTGCAGTTCATTTTTGTGCTTGGAGATGCCGTTAGCATTCCAAAGACATAGACGTAGGGAAGCCATTATTTATTCTCGATAAGCTTCTGGATAAGCAGGTTTTGATTCCGCATCAGTTCGTGCATACAGTTTTGCATGAACGTCATAAAAGTGGTCATGTTTTGATTGAGTGAGATCAATAGGGCCTCTAAACCACTAGAAGGTTGCTGGCCAAGCTCTGGTGCGCTAGGTTGCGGATTCTGTAGATGGTGGAGTGACGGGGTCTCTTTCGCGGGCTCCGTCTGTCCAGTTCGTAGCACACTAGCGAAAGATACACTTGGACTGGTTGTAGCAGTCATATTGGATGATCTAACAGCCTTGGCGATAAATATCTCCGGTGTAGTTTCGGAGGCGTTGAAGGTGATTTTTGGTCCAGCTGGGGGTTTGCGCCCGTTTAGGTGTGATTTAAGATCCTGGAAGACAGGACATCCTCTGTAGTTGGCCGTGTGGTTCCCTTCACAGGTGCTGCATAGTCTTACATTAGTGCGACGTTGTTTCTGTCCTTGGTGCAAATTCCATCTTCATGATGTTTCGCCGCAGCCAACACACACTGACCTAAGATTGCAATTGTTTGAGGTGTGGTTGTATTCCTGGCAGTTTTTACACTGCGGTGGTTGGCGTCTCTTATGGGGCTCCTCTACGGTGATTCTTCTGTGCAATAGAAGCTGTAGGTTGTAGATTGGGTGCACTTCATTTGGCTTTGACCACTTTGCATCTGGTTGGAGCTCGATTTTAAAGACGGGTTGTGCGACTTTGTTCCTGTTGATGATGAACGGACTTGACCGCAAACCCTTTTTCGACCAACGCGTCTGCTATTTCTTGAGTAGGGACCGATGGCTCAATCCCCTTTAATAAAAAATGGAGCCCTTTACTGCTTTTTAGTTGGTAGGTATAGAAGTTGATGTTAGCATTACGGAGGTACTTTTCGCTGATGGGGAAATTTTGCTCAGTTTGGGTTTGACATTTAATTTCTTTAATGTTACCCCCAACAAAGTTATTTGCCACTAGTGTTTCTACTAGCTTCGAAATCAGGGCGCTGCAGTTGGTGCCACTGATGTATAAAGGGGGTGGTCTAGCCGATTTAACTTTATCTACAGCTCCGGCTTGATCGTCTTGCTGATCGGCAAGAATTTTAAAACGATTCCCGCTAAGGGGTGCTACTCGTTCATTTGGTTTGGTTATTTTCGGCGTATTGCCAATTTTTTTCTTTTGCGGGCTTAGCTTCCGCTTAGTTATTTTAATATATCTATCCATTTCAGTTTCGACAGAAGGCGTTGGGCTTATTATTGTGGCTGATTTTGGTCGACTTGTCGTTGACGGCTTGAGGCAGGTCAATACTTCGGCAGACGTTGCAGTAGTTGCTGTCAACGAGCTGCTGGAGAAGCACACTGTTCTCTCCACGGTAAATTACTGTTATAGCGGACGTTGACGATACTATGCGCAGTACGTTCAAGTGGCCCCTACGACACCAGGACAAAGCCTGTTACGCGCGAGCCCAAGCAGATAACTGCCTACCTCCCACCCGACCGACCGAATCGCGTGGACAAAATACGCAATAGAAAAGACAGACAAACAAATAATACTATAGCTATTTATTAACTAAATGGGATAGGATATATGTTTTAAGCATATTAATAGAACACTCTGAGTCGATTACAGGGAATAGAAGGTAAATTGACATTGCGATCCCAGTTTAAGCCAAGAAGACCAAATAGCAAGAACTGCTTTTGAACGGATTCTACTCTAAACTGGTACGACTCATATTGAGGTGACCAAATGCAAGATCCATACTCTAAAATAAGACGGACAAGCGAAGTAAAAAGAACTTTAGTTGTATAGAGGTCGTCAAATTCTTTGGACCATCTTTTAATGAAACCCAGAACACTCATGGCCTTTGCGACAGTGGTGGAAATATGGGTGTTAAAATTTAACTTATGGTCATCAAAGCATTCATATTATTTAGACGTTCTAAAGGACTATTGTTTAGAAAATAAGTGACCAGTTGGGGAAAGTTACGAAAAAAGTCAGTACTTTACATTTGGTAGTGTTGAGAATTAATAGATTAAACTGGCACCAGGATTGAAAGTTTTTAAAATCAGCTTGTGGCCGACTAAATGAATCTGATTCCTTATAAATAAGCTTGACATCGTCAGCATACTTATACACGCGAATGAATAATGACTGATGGAAGATCGTTAATGAATTAATTCTGCCAGCAATAATTCATCCAAGCTCTGAATTTTGTAATGTTTCCTTATAAGTAAGCTTGACAAACTCTGAATTTTGTAATGTTGGACGGTTTCGATTGCCCCGTCTCCTTTCTGGTAGCAGTATAGCATAGTGATCATCAGCTCCCAACAGGATATCAATTTTTCCTGGTTTATCAAATGTTGGGTCCGCTAATTGAATGTTGTCTGGTAATGTGACTTTCTGCGTTATTTGTTCTGTGGGTTGGTCACCTATTATGTGTGGCAATACAAATGCCTCAACTAGCATAGCGAACTTGTTGTATCTTGACCTTACAACCAAACTTACTCGCACCTTGCTTATCTGTGGTTGACCACCCACTCCATTTATGTGCACACGAGTCTCATTAATTTTTAACGATAATTTCTTTACCAGTCTCTCTGAGACGAGATTTACTTGTGAGCCGTTATCCAGGACTGCTCGAAATTCTCCTTTCATTGATCCCTTTTACCACTACCTTCGCCATTGCCAATAAGCTGTTTTTTCTGCCAATTCCATATGCAGAAGCTGCAGAAGCAGATGTAGCAATTAGGTTGCCTGTTTCTAAATGCAACAGTGTGTTATGTTTTTATCGCATTCCAAGAGCAATTTTTTGCTATATGTTCTGGCTTGAAGCAATTGACACACAATTTGTATCTCTGCACCCAATTAAGCTGCTAAGTAATATGCCTTTACCCTTAGTTGGGTGGATCTGATGGTGAGGGAAAAGTCTCGCGTAATCCTTTTGGAGCTTTAATAGAGGACTTCATTTTCCAGCAAGACAACGACCTAAACCATCTTGCCTGGAAGTTAAAAATGTGGTTGTTGTACAATGTAAAACAACTAAATATGCCCACCCAGAGTTTAGATGTCAAGCCGATCGAAAATTTATGGGCACATCGTAAGCTGAAAACCCAGGAGCACAAGGTTTCCTCAAAAAAGGAAATAATGACAATTTTACTAAAAGAATGGTCAAAAATTCCGGAGGAGAGCAATCGATGCCCCGACGTTTCATACTAAATATTACAATTATTTTTAGTATCTAGATTTTGGAGAAAGACTTGAAGACAAATTCTTTTGTAGGATTCAATTTTGTGAATTTTTTATTTTGTTTTCAAAAAATTTTGAAGTATTGAACTTCTAAACAAAATTAAGTTAAATATCCAGCAATAGGAGCATAAATAGTCCATACGGAAATGAGATAAGCCCGTTTTTCTCAAAAACCATACTAGCTAAAGATATCAAGTTTGGTATGTATGCTTCCCGCAAATTTAGCACACTTATTAGCTTAGTAATTTCTACCAACCCAACAAATTTGATTAAAATCGGTGCTAAATCATACGAGTTTTTATGATTTTTAATTTAGGTATATATGTATATAACTGGACCGTTAATTGACGTGATTTTTGAGAAAAAAAACAAAGAAAGAAAGAATTACCTTTCAAAGGTAATTTTCGACTATTTATTCTTCAAATTCGCGAATTCGCTCCATGCCACTCCCACGCTCTCGGCTCGGCCCCATCTCCAACATCAAACACTAAGCGACGACACGAACAATACACTAGCGCTCATCTGCGCTAACAATCGGACTAGAAATATGCAAAGTATACGTTTAAATATGTTTCACTAGGCGGTCGTGTGTTCGTAAGAGTAACCGAAATAGCATATGCATACTATATGCAGACTTTGAAGTCGATTTAGAAGACTAAGAATATGAATCTAAAGCTAAATACATAAGTGGGAATATGAATCTAAAGCTAAATACATAAGAAGTAAATATGTAAGGCGTATGGTCATGCTATAAGCTCTTGGTCAGACGCTGTGTCATCGTATTTATGCTTATGTGGAATTCGTCACATCGACGTTGCAGCTGCACAGATTCTTCTAAGACTTAGTGCAGGGGCAGTTCGCTAGATTGTTTGTTAACTTATACACTTTTTTCAATCCATTGCAATAGAAGTTTAGGCGATATTGAACTTCCGTCAAGTATACATTCACAGCGATCACCCCAATGACGGGGAGGCCCTGAAGCCGGCCCACTTATTAATTCGTTGTTCATTGCGAGCGATCCCTGAACCAGTGGTGAATGATTTAAAACTTTTTTATCTCGTTGGCACCTATTTCAAGCAACGCTTCTGGGAACTCTGGAAGCCTATCAATTGCAAGAACGCTCAATTGCAAGAACGCTCTAAGTGGGTGCATCCCGAAAACAACATAGCAAAGGATTAATTAGTTCTCATCTATCAATCTTCCTCCGCAATGCTGGATTTTTGGTTGTGTGGACGAAGCTATACTTGGGGCAGATAGAAGGGTCACAAATGCCGATGTTCGCACCAAGAAAGGAATTATTCGCCGCCCAGCCAAACTTGCAAACATGCTCTACTGCCTTTGATAGATGCTGTTTATGTAAATTGAAGGAAATATGGCGTTATTTCATCCTTCAATGGGGGTGTATGTTGGAGGAGACGTCATTGTTAACTTAGATTTGTATATATGTAGTGTCATATGGGTACATATGTGCTGAGAGATGGCAGCCCTGGATGCGGTGCGTCAATGTGGCATTATCTATCGCCAATTCTGCCCTTATGTAAAATGTAGTAAAATACGTTCATACGCATATTTTGCATGTTTTTAGTCTAATTTCGGTAGTTTGGTAGAAGTAGATAAGATTAATTGGTCTGCCAAATTTGATTGCAATAGTCAAAAAATTGCAGCTGGCAATCGATCTTTTCTAAATTATGAAGGCGGAAGTGGGGTTGGCAAATTATTAAAATATATAATTTCTGCGCGTATACTAAACAAATCTACACAATAAATTTGGTGACTTTAGCTTTGTTAGTTTTCGACAAAATCAGTTTTATTTTATTTGCGGGGCCCGAAGTGGGCGGTTAAAAATTTTTAAATAGCAAATATGTGCGCGTGTACTAAGCTAGTTTATATACCAAATTTAATGACGGTAGCTGTCATAGTTTTTAAGAAAATCAGTTTTGTTTAGTTTAGGGGGCGTGGCCAGAAGATTGAACAATTAGTTTCTGCGCGCTAAGTAAAGGAGTGTATATACCAAAGTTGATGTCTCTAGCTGCTATACTTTTTCAACGACATTAGTCCACAAATGACGGTGATGAACTCATCAGAATAGGTAGAACCACTACGAACAGCGAAACGACAAAGAAGACCACCTAAGCGAAGAGTACAACGTGGTCAACCACATAATTTTGGGAGACATCAGGCAAGAGTCAACGCAGCAGCTAACATCGGCACCAGCAATAGGCTACGAAAGAGAATCTTATAAATCGTAAGTTTGAGTGTTTGGAGACAAATGAAGCAGCAGCCAGCATGCAAGAACTAAATACGTAAATTCTGCGGGCGAAAGGGGCGTGGCCGAAATTCCAATTAACTGTATGCATTTACATACTAAACGAGTCTACATGGCTCTAGCTCTTATAGTCTCAGACGGCCGGACAGACGTTCGGACGGACAGACAGACTGACATGGCTAGATCTACACGGCTGTTGATCCTGATCAAAAATATATATACTAAAATATATAAAAGCTAAATACATAAGTGGGAATATGAATCTAAAGCTAAATACATAAGAAGTAAATATGTAAGGCGTATGGTCATGCTATAAGCTCTTCATCAGACGCTGTGTCATCGTATTTATGCTTATGTGGAATTCGTCACATCGACGTTGCAGCTGCACAGATTCTTCTAAGACTTAGTGCAGGGGCAGTTCGCTAGATTGTTTGTTAACTTATACACTTTTTTAGTGTATTAGTATAGATTTATTATTATTATTAAAGTATAGGATATAGTTGTAAACTATCAACCTAACTATATTTTACAAGCACTGGCTTGTAACTAAGGCCTTCGGCTTAGACGAAAACTACATCCATACACTAGCCTGGGATTCGAACCCGGATCCTCGTTGTTCAGTGGACTAAAAGACTTGGGCACCTACACAACTGATCTACCGAAGACTGCTTATTAGTATACATTTACGACTTACTTGATTTAAAATTGCAGTGTCCAACAATTGCATAAAAATTGAACTGGCCATTTCATAGTCATTGTTGGATAATAAAACATTACCCCTCAAAAATTCGTTTTCCGCATAAAATTCCTGAAAAAAACAACAATAATTTTTTCAATCATGTGATAAAATACCGACACATATACACTTTTTATATCTGGGATACTTATTGCTAAGTTTATTGAATGTACTTCATTAACAAAACCTTATTATACAACATTTGGATTTCCCAAATAATTAAGCAGAAGAAGGGTGAATCCAGAGGGTCAACAAATTATTTCTTGGCGGGATCCACGTGCCCAGTTCCTAGTACGCATTCAAAGTAATATAAGGTCTCGGTGCATTTTGATAGGCGTCGAACAATGAGGCCGATGCTCATTTTACATTACAATGAAGTAATTCGTATTTTAAATTTTGAACATCTAATTTTGAACATCAAAGTCAATTAAATTCGCATCATAGTATGAGCGAACTCGCTCACCCTCGCCGCCACTAGCCTACGGCCAACTCAGCCCTTATGGACGGCATAGTAAAACTGGTTCATACGATTTTAATGAAATTTTGTAGATTTTTAAAGAGCTCATTAGTGTGTCGATTTTGGCTTCAAAAAATTGCAGGATACAATCGATTTTTTTCTACTCTGATTCTAGCTCCTATAGTCTCCGAGATCTAGGTGTTTATACGGACAGACGGGCGGACGGACATGGCTAGATTGACTCGGTTGTTGATCCTGATCAAGAATATATATACTTTATGCGGAGAAGCTTCCTTCTGCCTGTTACATACATTTTGGCGACTTTAATATACCATTTCACCCTATGGGTGCATGGTATAAAAATCATAGCTAAACCAAGAACATTTCATAATGTTTATACATATTCCTTTTATTCAAGGGCAAAGTCAAAAAATATTTTCAAGCTTTTTTTTATTTATTATTTTCATTTATGTAGTTTCAACTTCAGACAGCTTTTACAACGAATTCGCAGATTGATATCAATTTGCAGTTTATAATATCAAATATAAATTATCCTGAATCAATGTTAACGAGGTAATCGGTGTTGGTCGTCCAAAGAATGCAGACGCTTTAGCCTACGCCTAGAGTTGTTGACGGCCAAATCGTTGGCTAAGGGATTCGCATGAGCTTCGAGGCGGTCTCTTTAGCGCGTGATGTGTCGGCCCATTAGTTCAGCTATCGTGGGTAGGCCGAGGTCGTGGTGGAGATCTGAATTTCGCTCGTACCATTCTGCTCCTGTAATGCGTCGAAGCGCTTTGTTACGCATGGTTTGGACTTTTTTGACAGTAGATGTACCTACAGAGTCCCAAATAGGAAGGGCGTATGTGAATGTTGGTACCACGATCGCTGCGTAAATTTGTACTTTACGAGTGACAACATGCGGAACATCCAGTCCAGCATTTTGAGTTTTGTTGGTACATATGCATATTGTTTTTAACAAGTATTCATTCTCTCCGTGAAGTATTCATTCTCTCCACTGCATACGACCCACAAGATGTTACGGAAGCCCTTCGAACATATCTACACGAGTTCCATGTATGGACCAAACGATTGTGCATCTTTATAAAATCCACCAAGTCAATTCAAACCACATTTGCCCTCAGAAGCTTCACCTGCCCTGCATTAACATTCAACAATGAATCAATTTCAACTGCCAGCAATGACACATATTTGGGCTTTACGATAGTCAGAAGATTAAATTGCAAAAAACTTGTTAAAAAAAAAAAAAAATGTTGTTGAACAACCATCTGTACTTATTTAAGCGTACCATGCTGACTCCTGAGGCCAAGTTGGTAATTCGGAATGTGTTAAAATAGTACTGTACAAGAACTTTCCAGAGCAATGCACACATGTATTCTATCTGCGTATGTATTTGAACACATACATTTATATATCTCTTTTGTATTTGAATATTGCGCTTGTCAAACTGTATTAATGGCACGCGCATTATGTTAGTCTCTAATAAACTTCTGAGTTGTACGGACGTGTTACCATTCTTTCTATTCTGCATGCGTTAATCGGGTTGTGCGTCCCCTCCCCTCTCAACAGGTTATGGGCCCAGGGCACGGTTTTTGAATAGAAAAGTAATGAAGTGATATATTTAACGATTTATATCAGTGAGCATTGAAGCTACGAATAAGTTACGAACTTTATTCGAGAAAAGAGACCAAAAAGACAACATGAGTAATCTGTACTACATCGAGAAGTTGGACGAAAAGAATTATGATTCTTGGAATATACAAATGCGCAGCGTATTGGTGCATTCAGACCTGTGGGATGTAACGGCTGGAAATTTACCCACGGTACAGGGTGTCGATCTTGGAGGATTGGATCGGAAGGCGCTAGCAAGTATTACGTTGAGTTGAACCATCGCAATTGGCATACATCAAAAATTGTTTAACGGCATATGAGGCGTGGACAAGACTACGAGATGTCCATCACCCAAGGGGACCGGTGCGGAAGGTATCGCTGTACAATAAGTTGCTAAGCTTACGACAGACGGTCAAGAGATGCCCAGTTATATAAATGGTTTCTCTGATGTGTTAGATCAACTTGCAGGCGCCGGTGTACAAATTAATGAGGAGTTACGAACTATCATTTTGTTATCGAGTCTACCACCAGCGTATGAGAATTTCGTTGTCGCCATTGAGACGCGCGACGATTTGCCAGTTTTGAAATTCATTGCATAATATTAAAGGAGGAAGTAGAACGAAGACGTCTAACTGTAACGAAAGAGAATGGGCATTTGTCGCTACGCAGAACAGAAACAGAAATCAAAACACACGCACACAGAGAAATCGTTCGCAAATTACTTGTTACAAATGCGGCAGTCAAGGGCATGTCAAAGCACAGTGCGGCAAAGAGAGAGCCGATAAAAAAAAAAAGAGTACAAGTACACTGAGAGAATAGAGAACTAGCAATGTAGCTTGATAAATGCTTTGGAAGCAGAGAATATGAAAAGAGAGAAGTGGTGCTTGGATTCTGGTGCGACGAGTCATATGTGTTGCAATAAGAGAATGTTTTCAGATTTCTCTGCACATGATGAGAAGATCAGTCTGGCAGATGCGGGGTATTTACGGCAAAGGAAAAGGAAAAGTCACCATTCGGACTGGAATATGTACATTAACAATGAAGAATGTACTGTATGTACCAGGGCTGGCAGGAAACTTTATGTCAGTGGCGCGGGTTATTGAATATAACAGTGTTGTACATTTCGAAAAACATATGGCAAAGGTCATACAAAATGGTGAATGTATTTTAGAGGCAAAAAAGATAGGCAACTTGTTTGTTTTTGAAGCTGAATCGGAAAATCTATTTGCTGCTGTTGGAGAGGATGTGTCATTGTGGCACAAACGCTTTGGTCATCTTAATTATACAAGTCTGACGCAAATCGCAAGCAAGGGCTTGGTACGTGGGCTAAGTGTGACAAACTTCGTGCCCGATACTCCATGTAAGACGTGCATGGTGAGTAAAATACCAAATAGCCAAATAAAATAGCCATTTCCCAAGATGACAGAAAGTCGGTCCAGTGAACTTTTACAATTGGTTCATAGTGATGTCTGCGGACCCTTTGGAACAAAATCACTAGGTGGTTCCCGTTATTTCCTAACATTTATTGATGACAAATCTAGGCGAATTTTTGTGTAGTTCCTCAAGGGCAAAGATGAGGTCTTTGGCAAGTTTTTGGAGTTCAAGAGTCTAGTGGAAAGGCAGACAGGGAAGAAGCTAAAATGTATCCGCAGTGACAATGGACGAGAATATGTGAACAAAGCATTCGATGACTACCTGAAGAAAAACGTGATATTACGCCAGCTGACCATAGCGTACACTCCACAACAGAACGGCGTTGCGGAACGAGCTAATCGCACTCTGGTGGAAATGTTTAGGTGTTTGTTGGCACAGTCTGGATTATGTGAGGCATTGTGGGCAGAGGCTATATTTACAGCTGTATATCTGAGGAACCGTTCGCCTACAAGCGCGCTGACAAACCAAACGCCAATGGAAGCGTGGACTGGTAAGAAGCCATGTATCAATCATCTTAAAGTTTTTGGTTCTGTTGCAGTTGCGCTATCCAAGGGTCATCAGGAAAGTAAATTCCAACCAAAAGGAAAGGAATATCGCATGGTGGGATATTCAAGAGAAACAAAAGGCTACCGATTATATGATGGAGAAACTCGCAAAGTGGTTGAACGAAGAGATGTTCTCTTTGATGAAAGAGATCCCTTAGAACAAACTAATTGTACGACGGTTATGTTTGATTTGCCTGGACGCTATAGGCAAAATGAGATAGCACAAGATGAGAGCGAAATGCGGGTAGGACCTGGCAGACCACGAGTAATCAGAACGGGAAAACCTGGACGGCCGAGAAAACAGTACAATATACTTGGTTCGATTGTGGCTGGTGAGGTGTCAAGTCCATCGACCTACCAGGATGCCATAAGTGGACCATATGGATCGCAGGCAATGGACAAAGAGTTTGGAGCTCTGGTAAAAAATCAAACTTGGGAGCTGATGGACCTAACAAACAAACAACGAACCATAGGCTGCAAATGGGTTTATAGTCTGAAAAAGAATGCGCAGGGAGACATAGAACGTTTTAAGGCGCGATTGGTTGCGAAAGGATGCTCGCAGCAGTTCGGTGTAAACTACACCGATACATATGCACCTGTATGTCGATTAGAAAGCGTAAGGTTTGTTTTGGCGGTGGCAGCAGAGTTGGATCTTTATTTACATCAAATGGACGTATGCACAGCATACCTCAATAGCGATCTGGAGGACACGGTGTATATGAGGCAACCCTCTGGGGTACACAGACAAAAATCGTCCAAAGGCCGTATTACATTTGAAGAAGGCAATCTACGATTTGAAACAATCAGGAAGGGCATGGAACTCTAAGCTGGACGCTGTACTACGAGATTTGGGTTTTAAACCATGTAGTAGTGAGCCGTGTTTATACCAAAAACATGGTGAAGAAGACTTAACACTAATTCTTGTTTATGTTGATTATCTCCTTATAGCTTGTCGTTCGAAACAGAAGATGGATGCCATCAAAGCAGCGATATCAAACGCGTTCGATTGCACAGACAAGGGTGCAACTGAGCTATTCCTGGGTATGGAGATTCATCGAGACGGTGAGCTTGGGCCTATTACTCTAGGCCATTCTCAATATATCAACGATATGTTGATTCGATACGGTATCGAAAACTGCAGACCGGCGGCTACTCCTCTTGACGCAGGGCATCAAGTGGCATTCGACAATGAGCAGTGCAAGAGGGTTGACATAGGGTCGTACCAGACTCAAATTGGCGAACTGATGTGGCTGGCTCTAACCACCAGACCGGATATATTGCATTCAGTTGCAAAGTTGGCTCAGCGAAGTCAAGATCCGCATTCAGAGCATGAAGCAGGTGTGAAGCACATCCTGCGGTATTTGGCCTCAATGATGAATAAAAAGCTACGCTATAAAAGGACCGGCCAACCTTTTTCTGGATATGTAGATGCCGATTGGGGTGGTGACAAAACTGACCGGAAGTCCTATACCGGCTATGTTTTCTTTTTGGCCGGAGGTCCAATATCTTGGAAATCTGAGAAACAGCGCAGTGTGGCGCTAAGTAGTAGTGAAGCTGAGTATATAGCTTTGTCGACCGCATGCAAAGAAGCTATCGTTTTGCGACGCTTAATCATTGAACTTGGATGTGGAAATGCCGAGACCCCAACAGTTGTATATGGAGATAACTTGAGTGCTCAACAGTTGGCGAAGAATCCAGTTCATCATTCTAGGACAAAACATATAGATATAAGATATCATTTTGTACGACAAACTGTATCTGAAGGTTTTGTTAAGTTGAAGTATGTTTCGACTGATTTAATGATAGCGGATATATTAACTAAGAATTTGCCAAAGAAAAAGCATATTGACTTTGTGAATATGTTAAATTTGCATTAACTTTGTAAGACATGGTTGCATTGAGGAAGGGTGTTAAAATAGTACTGTACAAGAACTTTCCAGAGCAATGCACACATGTATTCTATCTGCGTATGTATATGAACACATACATTTATATATCTCTTTTGTATTTGAATATTGCGCTTGTCAAACTGTATTAATGGCACGCGCATTATGTTAGTCTCTAATAAACTTCTGAGTTAATCGGGTTGTGCGTCCCCTGTCCTCTCAACAGGATGGCTTCATGGCTACCCAGCTGTGCGAGTAATACTTTGGAGAGCACAGGCAGCAGGCTAATTGGCCTGTTGAAACCGATTTCGCCCTCAGGTTTGCCAGGTTTAGGAATCATTACAATTACCTATAAAATTAAAAAAAAAAACGTTTTTTTATCACAAATGATCTGCTTTGTTTTTCAAATCGATTTTCTAACACAGTTATAAATTATGAATTACAAAAAACTAAAAATATTTATTTTATTTTATTTGTTAGGTTTATTTAAATTTTTTGCTATTGATACCTTATTTTCATTAAAATAATAATCAACATTTACATCAATATCTAATAAGTTTAACATTTATCGCCATATCTCAATGTTCAATGTTCATTTCAGAAACATTTGTGGTCCAAAATCCCATGTACCGTTTAGGTATGTTTTTTCTGCGGATACAATTCAGTCACATGAAAAACTGGTTTCGATGCATATTGGGCAAATTTAGCTCCATTTACCACTTTCTTGCAATTTATAATCTTAAATATCAGAACCGCCAACCTTTTAATAATTTTATGATTAACACATAAAAGATTTCATTGTCATTTAAAAAAAAACTCAGCGTGTTTCCGTGCTTTGAGCAGTGAATTTTCAATCCTTAGTTCCGAGAGAACATACCTAAGTATGTAGGTAAAAGGTAAAATCCAAAAAGTACCAAACTGGAAGTATCCCAATTTTCTACTACCTAAAATTTGATTCACTTGTTTCCGCAGACTTTTCCTTTGAATGAAATATACAAAATATGTAAAAGATATATATTCCTTTTCCTTATTCAGGAAGTATTTTTCATATAGTATTAGGCAATGTTCAACCAAATAACAACACAAAATGTACAGCTAAATATAGATGCGTTTTTATACCCTTGCAGAGGGTATTAGAAAATTGATCAGATGTTTTAACGCACAGAAGGAGACTTATCCGACCCCACAAATTATATTGCGGGACCGAAAATGGATTAAATTTTGCCGGGACGTCATGCAACTTTCATATTTTGTGTGGCACTCATTGGGCTCCAGACGACTCTGTAGTAGGCCAAAGAATGTAGCTAGCTGCTCATCCAAAATTAAGCTTGCCGTTACACACCATTGAGTAGCACCGATATTTATCTCGTCAAGATTAAATTTTGTTAGAACAAAGCGGATTCTGCGGTCGTGCAGAAGACTTCAGCTCAGTTTCAGCTCAGTGAAGGAGTCGGTACTGATCCCACTTCTAATACCGGGACGGGAATTGGATTTAATTCAGCCGGGTTAGGGGTTCTACTAGTAGAGTAGGTACGCCACTTAGAACTTAACCCATCATTTCTCCAGGTTCTTATCGAACCAATTTAGCACCTGTTAAATACGGAGACAGCGGAGTGCCCAATGTTTACGTTGACGTTCAAATCTGATGTTGCTTAAGCCCCAAAAGCCACGTTGAGGTTCCACGACACTTTTCATAATTCAAACCCGAAATATATATATATTTTTGAACAGCGTGAGAGGCTATGCGATTTACTTAGCCAATTTTATTGCATGCTTTTTATTACCTGCGTGAGATCAAGTATGAAAATCGACCGGATTGGATTATTCAATAGTGATATATTATATTAAATAGTGATATACGAAAAATAGGTTAAGGAGCTGGAGTATCCATATGATTTATAGAATTTACTAATGTAATACTTTTTTATACCATACACATGGGGTGCAATGTTATATTAAAATCGCCAAAATGTATGTAACAGGCAGAAGGAAGCATCTCCGACCCCACAAAGTAAATATATACTTGATCAGGATCAACAACCGAGTCGATCTAGCCATGTCCGTCTGTCCGTCCGTCCGTCCGTCTGTAGGAACACCTAGATCTCGGAGACTATAAGAGCTAGAGCCACCAAACTTGGTATGTAGACTTGTGTGGTATGTAAATGTATAGAATTAATTGGAATTTTGGCCACGCCCCCTTACGGCCCCAGAACTTACACAAAACAGATTTTCTTAAAAACTATGAAAGCTCCCGAATTAAATTTGGTATGTAAGCTACCTTAATACACGCGCATATAGGTATTGAATATTTAAAAATTTTGTCACGCCCATTTCCGCCCCCGCAAATTAAACAAAACTGATTTTCTCAAAAACCAACAAAGCTTTGGTGGCTTTCACCAAATTTAAAATGTAGATTTTTTCAGTATGCGCGCAAGGTTTCTTCAGAAAATTTATTGAAAATTACTCATTAATATCACGCCCTTTAACAGAACTTCTACGTAAAACGAAGGCGAATACATTTAGTTGGGGAGGAGCCCAGCAACATGCATTTATCGAACTAACCGAAAAACTATGTAGCGAACCTGTTCTCACTCTATACGATTTTTCGGGTAAACACGAAGTACACACCGATGCTTGTGGTTTAGTTTTACTGCAGTTACATAATGATTGGCGTCCCGTTTGTTATTTTAGTCGACACTGTATCAACGCTGAGAGTAAATACCACAGTTACGCATTGGAAACACTTGCATTAGTAGAAACACTACAAAGGTTTAGAGTGTACCTTTTGGGAAAATCATTCCGTCTGATGACTGATCATTCCGCGGAGCCGCTATTGCCAAGGTTAAAATGAATAAAGAACTCAATCCACAGGTGGCGCGCTGGTGGATTAAAATAATGGATTACGACTGTGAATTTGTTCATCGAGATGGAAGCAAAATGGCTCATGTAGATGCGTTGAGCAGTGCTCCAAATTAACCCCCGGAAGAATCACTAGATGGATCGATGACTGGTTGTTAACGATGCAACTACAGGATAAAATACTTGTCGAAATAATCGTAGTACTGAAGGGAAAGCATCACAGTTTAGAGCTGGGAAATCCATCGATGGCTCCATCGATAGTATCGATGGAATTTATAAAGTGCGATTGATCGATGTAAATTTTTCGATGGCGATGTATCGAACTTAATCAATCCTTTAAGTTAGTCAGAATCGGAAGAATGCGAACTTTCAAACCCATCTATTGTTTATTTCAACTTTGTTGCTTCAATAAAAAAGGGTTTTTACTTGAATATCTCGAAGCAAACCAAAAATTTGTCATTTTTACTTTAAATTAATTTTGAAGTCAATATCGGAATCTTGCAACAATATATGTAGCTGTTTAACAGTATTTGGTATTAGTTTGAGTTGCATTGAAAAGTTTTTTTTTGTTTTATAGCACAATAAGTGTATGACGATAAAGTTTTAATTTAATGTTATTTTGCCTAAAAAGTTAATTAAATGGATTTAAAAACATAATTAACGTTTAACAGTTTTTGCACCGAATAACCCTTTTAAATATCCGATGGAACCATCGATAATATCGATGGTTTCATCCATCGATGGAAAAAGTCCAAGCCATCGATACTATCGACTTTTTTTTCCATCGCTGCAAAATCCATCGAGGGGGGAGACTATCGATGGATTCCCAGCTCTATCACAGTTATCAACTGAAGCAACTACGTATTGATTATGTCATCGAAAATCATCGCCTATCGAAAAACGGAAAACAATATGGCGTTTGTTGTACCAAAGGCAGTTAGATGGCGCGTTGTTAAAAGTTGCCATGATGATGTCGGACACTTCGGTCTTGATAAAACCATTGTAATGGCCGGGTTCCACTGTTATGAATATTAAATAAATGAACACGTCAGTTCAGTTTTGTGGTCTTTTTCTGATTGATTTTTATTCTAAAGCTAAGATACCTTCTTCAATTAATTATTATCTGTTTTTAGCTTCAGCTTTTTCGTCGACTGCTGTGTTAGTTGACGAAAATAAATAAATAATGCATCCGCAACAAAATTATATTTTCCCTTCAGATATTCTACTGTAAATTCATATTTCTCTAGATCAAGTCTCATTCTTGTTAATTTGGAACTCGTATTTATCATAAAAAACAAATACGTTAGGGGTCTGTGCTATGTTTTGACTCTGAAGTGTCTTCCATATATATATGGGCGAAAGTGTGTAATAGCCCAGTGTATCGCAGCTAGTTCTTGCTCAGTAGCACTTTTATTACTTTTACCTTTAGTGAACGAACGGGACGCGTATGCTTCTGGCAACTGCTTATCGCCATAAGTTTGAGTTAACGCTGCTCCACATGCATATTTGCTAGCATCTGTTATTATGCAAAATTCTTTGCTAAAATCTGGATACTGCAGCAGTGTGGGTTCTATTAAGGCTTTTTTTAGATATTCAAATCCTTTTTGGCATTCTTCAGACCAAACAAAATCTACGTTTTTCTTACATAGTTATGTTATCGGACGTGCATGTTTTGCGAAGTTTTTAATAAAACGTATGTAATAGTTGCAAAAGGCTACGAATCTTCTAGCACTATCAGCATCTGTTGGTACTGGGTATTTTTCAATGACGTCATATTTGGTGTCATCTGGCAATATTCCTTTGTCGGTACACTTGCGACCCAAGAAGGTCACTTCGTGCATGAAGAATAATAATTTCTCTGGATGCAGTTTTAGGTTGTGTTTTCTGCATATGTCGAAAATATCCTTTAGGTTTTTGAGCATGTGTTCTCAGAACAGCCGATGACTATTAAGTCATCCAAGTAAAGGAATGCTTGTGACGGATTTAATCCAGAGAAAGCAATTGTCATCATTCTTTGAAAGGAATTTGGTGCTATTTTCAGACCATACGGTAGTCTAGTAAACTGATACGATCCATTGCTAGTGGAAAATGTCGTAATGCTTCGCGATTTATCTTTTAGTTCTATTTTGTGAAAACCGGACATTAAATCTATACATGAAAAATATTTGGCTCTGCCTAGTTGGTCAAGAATATCGTCTATTCTTGGTAATGGGAATTTATCGGACGACAATTTTTTGTTTATTTGACGATAGTCTATTACCAATCGTCATTGTTTCTTTTCTGATCCTGGTAAACCTTTTTTCGGCACCAGTAGTAACGGACTATTATACTCGGACACTGATGGTTCAACTATTTTATCTTTACTGAGTTTATCGACTTGTCTAGTTATTTCTTCTTTATGCGTGTGTGGTATTCTGTAATTTTTTGTGTATACTGGCTGGTTGTTATTCAATCTTAGTTCTTGTTTATAAAAGTTGTTCGTAGTAATTGGTTCGTTTTCTAAACCAAATACATCTGTATAGTTGGTGCAAAGCTCTTCTAGTACGTTTTTGAACATAGGTGGGAAGTTTGGCTTTAGTTTTTGTATTACTAATTGACTTCTTTGGTCATCTGTACAATTTCATAATTCTTTAATGATTCATATTTTATGTTTTTTAAATATTAAATTTTTACTCTTTTTGTTGTGTTCAAAATTCGTACAAATGTTTGGTTCGGGCTTGAGATCGAATTTCCAATAAATATTCCATTTTCGTCCTCTTGATTTAAGATGATGATATATGAGTTTTCATTTGGGAATTTATTTGTCGGATTACTTCAGATCTTGCTGGGAGGATTGTGGTATTGCTGTCACAAGTGTGTAATATTGGGATATTTATTGCAAAATTTAAATTATTTGGTCTTAATATTAGTGAATCGTTTGGTTCACTGAAATCTAATTGGCAATTGAATGTTTTGAAGAAATCTAGTCCTAAAATTCCATCAAATGGAATTGGAAAACTTTCGTCTACTATATGGAAGTTGTGTGGAATTATGAATTCATTTTGTCTTTGTTCTATAAGGGTTAGACCTTTGGAAGTAATTGAACCTTCACCAATTCCTGATATTTCAATTGTGTTTGAAGTATCTATATGTTCAAAAGGATCTGTTTTTTTTTTTTATTATTGATACGTCTGCACCTGTATCTAACAAGAAAGTATATGTGTTGTTTGTATTTTCGTTTTTAACTTTGATGAAAATACTTAGGCTAAGATTGAAAGTGTATACATTTACAGTTTCTTCTGAATATCTGCAGGGCTCTATTGGTTTTCCGAATTACTTTGAGTAAGTCGTACATTACCATTTGCGTTGTTAGAGCTACCTCGGTTAGAATTACCTCGGTTCGAGCTGTTACGGTTGGAATTATTTCTTCCTCGGTTGTTGTACCGTGAGTTACCACGATATCAGCCGGTATTATAATTCCTATAACCGTTATTTTGATAATTACCTCTACCTCGGTAGTTATTTTGTCCATTTCTATTGTATTGACGGTAGTGCATGACAGGGTTCGCCTGTCCTGTTTCTGCTGTACTACTGTCTACGAACTTCGTTGTTAGTTCGTTCATGTCACGGAAAAGACCTGCTTTTAGTACGTTACGTACTTGATTGTTTATGCAGTTCCTTGTTACTGCCTCTGTAGCGACGAAAAGTGTATACTTTTTAGCTAATTCGACAGTTGTGCCGTCGTGTATAAAGGCACCTTCCAGAGATTCAGTAAGCTTTTAAATCTCTTGGGCATACTGACTTGCTGTTTTGTTTCTTTGGGGTAGGTTTTTAATTTTTGCCGTTATTGACGCTACTGTTCCGTTTTTACATTTGTCGCAATACTGTTAATAATTTTTTCTATTGTCTGTTCAGAGGTTATCAAATTTCTTGTGTGACCTTTTAGTTTTGTTTTTATTAGGCACACTGCTGTCTCCTCATGGTCGCCTTTTAGTGAATTTATCAAATTCAATGCGTCTATGAAGCTCTGAAGATTTTGTCTTCAGCCATCAAACTGTGGGAAAAGGTTTGAGGCCATCTTTAAAAAATCAGTGACTGTTTGAGTCATATTTGTGTTTCGTGGCGAAATTTGATTTAAATTGTTTGATTTAAACTCACTGATGGTTCTTCTTGATCTATCTCTTCTTCAGCCGTTAACTTGGTTTTGTCTTCCAGTGATATTGAAATTTCCAAATCAATTGTTTGTTTATATTCAATATTACATATATCTTTTTAATACGGATTTTGCCTTTTGTTCGCAGTCATTATAGAATGAATTTGCGGCTGTTTTACGTCCCGCAGCTAGCTTACTATAGTGTTCTATTAATACTGCTCTAATATTTTCTAGGCTCTCTATTATTATTTTCGAGTGTTTCTCTATTGTACTTTGGGATGTTTCTATTCTGCGAGAGGCACTTACAAGATTTATTTAATTCTTGCGCATGTGTTCTAGCTTCTCCTATTATGTCATCCCAACTAATCATATTTTGTTGAAGGAGAGTCAATCTTTTTTTCGAATAGTTTATGTACCCAGGTGGGTAGCATTCTGTTTTTTCGCTTTAAGCGGTTGTTTGCTTCTACTATGGATATTTCTATGAAGTGTGTTATCCCTGATTTAAATTTTCTATTATTCACAATCCAGTATTTGATTTCTTTATATTTTGGATTGGTTTCACCTCTGTTAAAGAGGAAGTCTAAAAATGGAACGTATTTGTTCAAGTATTTAAGTTCTACTCGACCCATTTTTATACTGTATTTAGGCCATCTGCTCTACTCTGATATTTTTTCTTAATTATTTTATTATGCATTGCATAATATTTCAAAGCCAGATTTAAGGCTACTAATATTAGGGTAGCTAACAACAATATCCCTATTTCTTCTAAATTTTTCTTGTGATCTACTATTTTCACGCTGTTGACGACATTAGCCGTCGGGATGTGTATTTTGGATTCTTGAGAACCCATATTACTAGCAAACAAAATTTTTGAGAAAAATTATCTCAACTGTGTTTTGCACAGTGAGCCAGAGACGTGGAAAGATAGAAGAGTAGACATGCGTAGGCTTACAACTTGAACAATGGTTTAATTAAATCTATGCCTACGCATGTTTTTTGGTAATAGCCTATCAATGGTTGGTTAGTAATTGTACTGTGCAACAAGTGCAAACTCGTACATGTTTATACTATCTTAATATTTAAATGAAATTTCAATTATAACTAGAGGCAAGAGAATTCTTTACTCATTGCGTGTCTTCGCTCTTTGGCGAAGTTGGGCCGTGTTGGTCATTAGGCACTCTGTGTAGTGCTGTTGGTCCTTGTCGTCGAGTCCTGTGTGGAGGAAGTCCTGAAGGAGCTTCCTCTCACGCCTTAGCCTGGCGTATTTTCCTCCTCTCGACTTCCTTTTGGGGTCTTCTTTTCGCTTCTCTTGGCGAGCCCGGTACTCAGCTATCTTGAGTGGGCGTGGTCCCTCGTTTGGACACACCTCTAATACCTCTTCGAGGAGGGGTGCGTCCCTTTGTAAAGTACGTACAGCCGTCAGGAAATCCAGGTGCTCTGGATGTGACGGTTCGGTGCTAGTCATTTACACGTGCCTTTTTTTTCAACTGTTTATTTATATTTTTGTGTGTATGTGTTCTTTTTTTTTTTTTTTTAAATATGTTTGTATTTATTTTAATTTAAAAAAAAATTTTTTATTCCATCAGGTAGAAATGGAAAGTACCTGCTGCATTTGTGTAGCAGCATATGTTTAGTACGCTCAACAAGAAGCACATTTGCATTATTGTGTCTCCTTTTACTGGGAATTTTTCTTCAGTTATTTCTAAATATTTTGTTCTTATTTGCACTAGAGTTAGCGATCTTTGAGGGGAGTGACTTTGTTCACTTCTAAACATCTCAATTATGTTTTCTCTAACGCCCTGGTTCCGTCTGGTAACTCTTTGAAAGTAGTTATCCATCATTACCGTTTCTCATTTTCGTGCTTATACATATATTTTTTTTTGTTTTTAACACACACACATACGTACACAAAATTTTCTCTCCTTGGTCCTTCGACGTCCTTAGTCCTTGGTCCCTCGATGTCTTTAGGCCTTATCTTGGCCTATTGTCACGGTCGCCATCTAATGAACGGGTTCCACTTAGATTGAATTATTTAAAAACGAACACGTCAGTGTTGGTTGGTGGTCATATTCAGATCGATTTTTATTCCAATAATAATCTTTGGCTCAACCTATTGTTACATAAATATTCTTATGCTGCGACTTAGGCGACAGCTACAAAAGAGAGGGAGAGTGTCAGTACATACATACATATTATTTGGGGCGCATACATACATGTACATATGAACATGTTTAGCTGTATATTTATGTGAGTATATTTATGTGAATATATTAATGTATACACATAAACATATTCAAGTGCATACTTATGTTTTATTGCGTACATATCTTATTGTTTATACTTGCAACAAAGTGTTACAAGTTGAGCTCTTCGTGTTGAATAATTTTTGGTATGGATATACTACAGTTGTCTAGCTACTTGCAAGCATTCTGATCGTTTTGATGATAATCTGCGATAATCTTATTTACTTAAAATGTGCTGGCCTTAACGGCCACGACTATGACAAATTTTCTGGTTTGTCTGTGTCTAAGCCTGAGCTTGGCTTAATGCGCTGGACTTGCCCATCTTGCGCCAGCCAGCAGCTTGATTTTAGCCGTATGTACGGGGATCTTCGTTTAAAGTTTCTTTCTTTAAACAAACTTGCCAAACAGCTGTTTAAAGCGTGTGACTCTAGCGTACATTTGTTGTCGCAATTCAAGTTCGTTCCACCTTCTGAAAAGTTGCCCAAGAAATGTACACTTCAGTTGCCTCATAAGTCGCCAGCACTATCTATTGAATCTTCTCCCATTTTACTTTCGCCTACACCATCTTTTTGTCCCTCTTTATGCTCTTCTTTTCAGATTGAAGGACCCAGTACAAGCCCTAGTGTACCTCAATCTATCCCTCACGGGAACTCTGATCAACTACAGGATCATGCTGGCTCTCAATCACTTGTAGATTCCAATGCTCCTCCGCCTTCAATAACTGTAGTGCCTCATCGCAAACAATTATTTATCTCTAGGCATGCTCCAGATACTTCTGAGTTGTCTGTGGCAGCTTACATTGGTTATATATGCCCTGCTAAAGTTTTAATTCAAAAGTTTAAGTTTACAGTACCAAATGAGTATTTCTCAGCTATGGTATTCCCTGATTTTTGGCCCAATAAGCACTCCCGTCCGTTGCCTGTCCACCTTCCTAATTTATCTTCTGCTTCAAAAAACTAATAAGGTCTAGTCTTTGCATTCATTATCAAAATGTAAGAGGACTTCTTACCAAGCTCTCGAAACTGTTCTGTGATAGCCAAACCTTTTCGGCTGACATATTAGCTTTTTCTGAAGCTTGGCTCAACTCCTCTGTTTTGGATAACGAAATTCTTTCTAATAACTTTATTTCTTATAGGCTTGATCGTGTTGGTCTTGGTGGCGGTGGAGTGCTCATTGCTGTCAACACGAATCTGTGTTCAAGTGTTGTGCCGATTGATCTGGCCTTAGGTGTTGTTTTTTTTTTGCGTTGAAGTTACATGTTCCAACTTTAGCTTATATATTTCTTCTTCATATATTCCTCCAGCTTCTGATATCAGCATGCTCCATGCTGATGCTTTTTAGCTATTTTTATATTTTACGTGATTTTAACTTGCCTAATATTTCTTGTCTGGTTGATGACAATCTATCTTTCTTAATTCCTTCATCTCAACATGTTTTTCTTGATAGCCTACTTGAATGTTCGCTATATCAGTTGTACTCTTTACTTAACTCTTCTAAAAGAATCCTCGATCTTGTTTTTGTCTCGGATCCCACTGTTAGTTCTGTATCTCAAACTCCGCCGCTTGTGAAGCCTGAAGATCCTTATCACCCTACCATTGAAGTTATTATTTCTTACGATTCCGTTACTAATTCATTTAATAACATCTCAATTTCTCGTCGTAGATGTTTTCAGTCTTCTTAATTACTTTATTTCCTCTTTTGATTGGTCATTTCTATTTTTATACTCTGATCTTAATCGTCTAATTGATAAATGCGTTCTTTATGTGAATGTCTCTAACGTCTCAAGTACGCCGGTCTGGTTCACACGTAGGTTGTCTAATCTCCGAAAGATTAAATCGATCTCCTAAATACTCAATGCTACAATAATTATATCGTGTATTATAAGGTTGAATTCTATAAAAACCCTAAAAGATTTTACAACTTTGTTAATTTTAAGTGACGCTCTAATTTATTACCTCTTACCTTCAAACTGCTAATAACACTGTGATAGTCGAAAAAAAAGACATGGCAAAATTCAATGGTTTTACCCTATTTTGGGTCCTGCGAATCGAACTGCATCATTAGTTTTTTAAATTATCACGATGGTTTCATACAAAATTTTGTACGGAAGTTTTTCATCAAAGTTGCCATTTTTTCGAAAAGGATGTTTTTTTCAATTGCTTCTAACTTCTAAAATTTAGAAGCATTTTTTCACAAAGTTTCTTAAAATTAAAAGAGCTACAAATGTTGGAAAAACATCTAGCCTTTAAATGCGCCCGTTCCCGAGCTTTAAGACAAAATGTAATCTTGACCCAATTTTTTGTTGTTTTCTTTCTGATGTTTTTTCTGCTGCTATTGAGCATAGTAAATTCTCATATTATGATCCAGATTCGAATGGAAAATTTTCAATATTAGCAAAACGCGAGAAAGAAAACAACAAAAAACTGGGTCAAGATTACATTTTTCTTACATTTTGTCAAGATTCGATTTGTTTTACATTTTGTCCAAAAGCTCGGGAACGGACGGTTTTAGATGAAAAACTTCCGTAAAAAATTTTCTATGAAACCATCGTGATAACTTAAAAAACTAATGATGCAGTTCGATTCGCAGGACCCGAAATAGGGTGAAACCATCGAATTTCGCCGTGTCTTTTTTTTTTTAAACTATCACAGTGTAATGATTCAGATATTGCAGATCTGCTTGCTAAATTCTTTCAGACGACATACTCTACTACTGCTTCGGATCCCACATCCTATCCCTTCTCAACATTTGCCACATTTAAATTGTATGGTTTTTTCTAGTATTAGTGAAGACTGTATTATCTCTAGCTTATCATCTATGACGTCTTCAAACCGTCTTGCAACCTTAAAGTTGTAAGGAAGCTCTGGCTGGGGTACAGTTCTTAGTCTCCAGAGTCCCTTCTAACATTTATTTGATCTGAAGACTTTGAAGAGTATTATGATATGAGATTGAGACCACATAAAGGGAGAAAAGGGAAGGGAAAGGGGTAGGAGGAAAGTCCAAGATAGGCAGCAACGACCGATCTTGTCTGCCAAGCGAAGCCCGCTTGGCCAAGATCCGTTGCCTCTTCACCTTGAGTGACTGAGCCTTGAGATCAGCGACTGGCTGCGTCTGCAGGAGAATAACTCTTTCTGCCGAAATCCGCTGATCCTTCGGCTCCACTCAAATAGTTAAGTGGCTAAGGAAAAGGGAAGGGAAAGGGTAGACATAAATTTAGTAATAAATAAAGAAATAATGCTGTGTGCGTTAAGTGATAATAGTACAGAGTTTATTGATAACTAACTAATCCATCTTTTATAATTTTGGGTCCCTACCGCACTCAAGCAAAAAGGATCTTAGGAAATGGGCTCACCTGCTACTCCTTGTACCCCACTTGATGATTTTCTATGGTTATAGGTTTTTTTCACTGCTGCTGGTTGTTTCACTTTGTTTAACTTGACCCTCTTGTGGTCAGTGGCGAAGTGATATTCTCCTAATTCTAGCTCTCTGTTCAAACCCACCCTTGCTCTGCCTACTTATGTCCGAACGGTGAAAACATACGATGCGTCTGGTGCTTTAGCACGCGTCACGATCTCCGTCACTCTCTTTCACTTTCGATTTCATTGCTTTTCCATTTGGCGTCGGCACGCGGCGCAGCGACCGATGCTGAGAGATTGCCCACTCCGCGACGCGTCGACCCCGCTGCCACTCCAAGTCGGTAGTCAGAAAGAGATAGATGTAGATCATGAGCATCGTCTGTCGAAAAGAACTACATCGTCTGTCGAAAAGAACTACAGTTAATTCCATGTTGGAACATTTAAATATGCCCTCCATGTGCTGGTATCCACGAGTGCTTCAAAGTGTTGACATATAGCAGTCCCGTTTAGGCTGGAAGTTATATGATCCAAGGGCTTATTTTGAACGGCGTTGCTCCTTTTCCATGAATGCGCTGGGTTATCGCTACCTTGCTCCAATCGAATTGTCTCATAATTTACCACCAACTTGGTTAAGCCGGGTAACGTTTGGAAATCATTTCGTCGGGTATACAGCTTGTAGTCTGGAAAAAGATTTTCGTAGATCCTGTCGAGTTCCTGTAACGTCGAGTAATGAGCTCTCTTCATCATTAATCGTAGGTCTACTAGATACTCCTTGTACGGCTCCCGATGGCGTTGCTTTCGAGATGCGCGTATGCTATCCTCTAGTTTCTCAAAATAGCGTGGGGGTAGAAAGAACTCTTAAAATTCAGACTTGAAATCGACCCATGCCATCTCCGGATACCCGCTGGTTTGCCACCAACTTTCGGCCCGTCCGGTCAATAAGATGGCTATCATTGGAGGCAGAGTCAAACGGCAATGGTCTCTATTTGTTCTATGAAATAGATAGGATCGGTAGATCCGCTAAAGGCAATTCCCCATTTAGTTATACGTTCCGCGATCGAGGCGTAGGTCCCAGTAGTACGGCCTACCATAGATTCATGGACTCGATTCCGCTAACCGGGTTCGATGTTGATCTTTGAGCCAGGTATACCGAAAGGTGTCGGAGAACCGGAACGAGAACCAGAATGTGATTCAGAACGATAGTTAGTGTCTTGTGGCACCGGTAGTTGAGAAACAATTCCTTCGGGAGTAGGCGACGGTGCTCTAGACTGTGGTTTTACATCTAATTTCTTGTCCCCGGCACTAAATTGGGCTTCGATTTCGGCGAGTCGACTCAATACCTCAGGATGATGATCCTCCCTTGAGGCGAACTCGCGGAAACGATTTCTTAGGTCTTCCACTATTCCACCGGTGTCTAATCCGAATTCGTCACAAAGAACTTCCAACTCGGCTTTGCGACGATGGTTTATCCAAGAAACGCCCATTGCTAGTATATTAGTAAGGACTCGGGGTCGTAGTATAAGCGATAGCTAAAGGATATCGGAGTTCGCCCAGTAGGCTACGCGATACTGATTAAAGATGGCTACGGTAAACCGATAGGCTATGGTATGGATGTGCAATTTGACCAATGCGTATATATATATGTTTTATTTAATTTTTAATAAATTCTGCAAGGGAGGGGTCAGAAAATATAAAAATGTATATATGTTTGTTCAAAGAAGAGTATATATGTATATAAGTATATATGTTTGTTCAACGGTGACGCGTAAATAAGAATTATCGCCGCCAGGGAAACTTTCGAGGTGGTCTTCGGTTTAAATATTTTGACCAAAATCTTTGCAATGGTTGGAATATATATAAGAAAGATCTTGCCTGGTGATAGAATTAGATCCAGTTTGTTTATTTGAATTGGGATAATCCTTGAATGTAGAATATAGTTATTGGAGACGTGTTTGATTCTCCCTCGATGTTGCCCAAAGAAAATAAGCGTTTACTCCGATTAATGTTTAGAATATCCTTGAGAAAATAGTGGTCCTTGCTGCCGAATTTCCTGATGTCCTTTGCGTTAATCTCCGTTGGTGCTGAGGTTGCTTGAAGCTTAGTTCACCTTGGCGATGAATGTCCTTGTCCTATGTCCATGTTGATCCTTCCGGTGTTAATCCTTGTATTGATGAGTAGTCCTGTTGATGATCCTTGTCCAGTTGTTATCCTTCCGGATTGAAGTAATTTTTTTTTCCCTCGATGTTTTCTTGTTGAGTTCCAAACACTGACTGCCCTTGCCATATGCATATGCTTGGTATTAAATGGTCCCTTGTGCTTTACTCTTCTGTCTCTTTCACCCTGCTTTAGGTGAGAGTGGTGGATATCTAGGCTAACCATACCCAGGTCCCGATCAACTCGAAGTGCGGTAGGTTATAGAGTCACTAATGACTCTCTGAGAGAGGCATCTTGACTCGCTCTATCTGCTTCCGTTAACATCTGCTCTTTTTCTTCTCTCTTTTAAAAAAAAATTTTTTTTTAATAAAACTAATTTCCATATGCGACTCTGTCGATGGCTCCGTTGATGTCTCTATCGCTAACTCTGTCGGTAACTCAGTATCTGACTCCATTAATAATTCTCTCTGAAATATGTTGTTGACGATATTATTAATCCTGTCGAAAACTGTGTTGATGACTCTGCTGATAACTCTGTAGAAACCCTACCGGAGACTCTGCCGATATTCTTACTTAGCATGGCTTGGCTTTGTGCGTGTTATATATATATAATTTTTTTTTTTTAATTTGTTGTTTTCATTTCACTGTACTCATCTTAAAAAAAGTAATCATATCAGTAGACACAAAAAAACCAATGGTTTTCTTTTGCTCATGTGTGTGTTTAACCTAGGTGATATACCCATGCATACCCTTCCATGCGTATACCGATACGAATGTGTCCAATGTCTATAAATCGCCTCTTCAGGCATATGTACGTCACGAGCGAACGTAAGCGTCACACGCTCATATTTTCAGGCTAATCCACATACACACTCACAAGATCGGATCCGGCATCACACATGTGAGGGCCAATGCACACGACCATCATCGTTTTTTTTTTCACACACACACGCACTTTGAAAACTTGTTTTTTTCTTAGGCACAATAAAAAAATACAATAACACGAAACCCAATGCGCGACGGTACTTGCAACTCAGTGTGAATGAGGGAACGACAAAAAAAAAACGGTTGAATCAAAGCTGTGTGTAAGTGCACTAAGAGTGAGAGGGAGATGGCAAGAGAATGCTCTTAGCTCACCCACACGCCCCGAATCAAACGGTGAACTGTCTATTCTCATTCTTACTGGCCGCTCGTGTGTCCCTGTCTCTTTCTCACATGTAACTGTCGCTTGCAAAGAAAACTAAAAGCACGTGGCACATCGACAACGTATATGCGACCTCTAAATACCCTAACCACAAATATACATACATATACCTATATATATAAAAAAATGTTTACTCCTGTGTTGACTCCGATATATATATATCAATGAATATTCGTACATAAAAAAAATTTTCACTCTGGTGTGGACTCATATATATGTAGAAAGGATGAGTCCACTGGACCAAAATAAAATATACTCTTCACACCACTTTGCTTTTATGTATGTATCTTAGCTTATCATTTTTATTTAATTATTAACAAAAGAAAAAGAAACCATCTTATTGAACACTTTTAATTTAACTCATATATATGTAGAAAGGCTGAGTCCACTGGACCAAAATAAAATATACTCTTCACACCACTTTGCTTTTATGTATGTATCTTAGCTTATCATTTTTATTTTATTATTAACAAAAGAAAAAGAAACCATCTTATTGAACACTTTTAATTTAACGAGACCAACACAACCTCTTCGTCCAGCAACTCAAGCTTTTCCCCCTCTCCGATTGACCATCTATCGATATCTATCAAACCAATATCGTTATCGGCATTCTGATAACATTAGGGGTTCTCACGCAATCCTACATTCGGCCATTCTACAGCCTCATTCGTCCCGAATGATGGATTCCACATCTTCAGGTACTCCCCTACGGTATTGGTCCTATTTGGGCCCTCACCATCCCCAATCTTCTCCACTGAGTATCTACCATGTCTCAACTTCCTAACAATTTTATACGGCCCTAGATAATTCTTCTTAAGCTTCAGCCCTGCTCCAAACTGGGTACGCTTTATAGCAACCATATCGCCCACTTCGTATTCTGTTTCGGACTTTCTGAACTTGTTATATGACTTACGATTTTCTTCCTGTATTTTTGCTATATTATCTTTTGCTAATCTACGAATTTCATCTTTCTCCCGTTGAAACTCTATAAGTAATTCTTCCTCTAACTGGGACTTTAACTCTTGATCATCATTTCAATACCAGTCAAAATTTTAAAAGGCGAGATCTTGGTACTCCGTGGTGGCGAAGAGTTGATGAACTATTGTACCCTGCCAACGTTTTTATACCAGGACTTGGGTTCCTCTGCACATAACTTGGTCAATAGCGTTGAAACAGTCCTATTAAGACGCTCGACTTGCCCATTTCCACGGGGTACTCCTGTAGCAATAAGTAAATGCTGAATCTTTTGGGAGGTACAGTGTTCTTTAAACATGTTGGAAGTGAAAGCAGTTCCTCTGTCAGTTATAAAACGTTTCGGGTTCCCGAATACTTCCGATTGTCTCTGCAGACGATCAACAACTTCTTCAGATCCTGTGCTCTTAGTGGGATATAGCCAGACGAACTTGGAGAAAGCATCTACTATGACCAAAACATGGTTATACTGCTTTTTTGTCGATTCCATGGGGCCTATGTGATCTAGGTGAAACGTTGTCAATGGCTCATCAACTTTGTCGATGACATTTAAAAATCCTTCCTTCCTTCCATGCTTCTGCTCGCTCACAATGCACTCCACACACGATTTGATAACCACCTCAACTTTGCTGGCAACGTTTGATATATAATAATCTTTTCCTAGGACATCTATGGTCTTCTTAATTCCAAAATGCCCCTGGCGGTGCGCCATAGTTATGATTTCTCTTTCCATTGCCGACGGTATAACTATAAGTTCTTTAATCGGGTCTTTGTGTAAAATATCGTACTGCAAATAAAAGTCGTCATATGTCCCGTTTTCCAATACCTTTCTAACCGCATTAATCCATTCATCCAAAAGCTGAGCCTGTTGTATCTTGTGTCTCAGAGAATTTTCGAGCAATAAGCAATGAATTCTGCTTAACGCATCCACGTGTTTCATTTTAGTTCCAGGTCGATGTTCGATTTCGAAGTCGAAATCTTGTAGAAATATCGCCCATCGAGCCACTCTTAAAGGCACTTCTTTTTTTTTAATCGTCATCGCGAATGCATAACAATCTGTAACGATTTTTATCTTCTTCCCAAGCACGTAAACCCTCCACTTTGACAAAGCCTGAATTATGGCGAGTACTTCCAACTCAAATGAGTGATACTTCTCCTCTGCTGGTGTAGTCTTACGACTCATGTACTCCACAGGATAAAAATTCTGGTCTTCAGAATTAAATTGTAGTAACATAGCGCCATAACCATACATACTAGCGTCACAGTGAACTTCGGTTATACCCATCGGATCAAACAAACGTAATACTGGCGGATTTGACAAATATACTTTTAACTGTCTAACGAATGCAAGTGCTTCTTTATTCATCATGAATGGTACATCTTTTTTCATCATATTCGTCAACGGCCTAGCGATTGTTGCAAAGTTTTTCACGAATCGGCGAAAATACGAAGTAAGACCTAAGAACCTTTGTAAGCCCTTTTTGTCTCTTGGGATTGGGTAACTTTCCACAGCCATAGTCTTTTCTCTGGACGGTTTAATAGTCGAATTTTCAATTATGTATCCTAGAAAATTGACTCGCCTTTGTAAAAATTGACATTTTTCCCATTTAATTTTTAGTCCTGAAGTCTCGTCTAGATTTAATACTCTTTTCAGCTTATTTAATCCATCTTCCTCATCACCTGATGGTATGATAATGTCATCCATGTACAAAATAACAATCCCTTCATCGATAAGTGGCCTTAAGACTGCAAATATGTATCTCATGAATACAGCTGGCGAATTGGTTATCCCAAATGGCACGAAATTAAACATGAACTGGCCGTTTTGAGTAACAAACGATGTAAACTTCCGTGAGCTTTCGTCTACAGGAACGTGGAAGAATCCATTGCATAAATCGAGGGTTGTAAACACCTTTCCTCTCTGCAGTTTATGCAAAACGTCGTCAATTAATGCTTTCGGAAAATTGTCTTTTATTATTTTCTGATTCAGCTTCCTGTAATCACAGCATAATCTTTTCTTGTCATCTTTTTTTGAAACTAGCACCACAGGAGATGAATACTCGGAAAAGCTTTGACGAACGATTCCAGCCTCCATCCATTCCTTTATCTGCTGATTCACTATCACTTGATCCTGATATGGTAAACGTCTTGGCCTTTGAGAAATTGGAATATCATCTGTTACCACAATCTTCATTTCCACTGGCGAAATAGTAGGCTTTACCGGTTTATATGACTTCAACATTTCTAATATATCTGATTTTATACCTTCGTCTAAATAGATGAGATCAATTTCCAGTGGAGCGTCTTCATCCAAGGTCATTGTCATAATTCTCTCAAACGTTGTCTGCAATTCAGAAATGTTTGTCTTAGTTTGCACTTCTCGGCTTATTGGCTTTGGTATTACGTCTTTTTTGTGGAACACGATTCGTTTTCTTCCAATAGTAACATTCAAGTTCTCCAGAACATCATTGCCGATCACTCCTTTATACAATGTGTCTTTATCCCGAACAACATGAAAGTCTATTTCTACAGCGTTGCCATCTAACTCTGTTTTGATATTGAAAAACCCCAGTGTACGCATCTTTTTCCCTCCTACGCCAATTACCTCCTTGCATTCACGGTTTAAGTTAACCGGGTTTATTTCCTTATAAGTGCTCTTAAAAATCAGTTGCATAAGGTTGTGAAATTCGAAGCCGCCGTAGCGTCGCCAGAAAGTTTAACGAAAAAAAAAGGGGAAAAGAGACAAAACAAAAAAGGCGCGAAATATCATGTCGACGCCTCAGGCGAGGAAAAAAGTGGCGAAGCTGGTGGTAAAACGTGCGAGTCAAAAAGAGATAGCAGATACTTAATCTAAAACAACAAGTAAGAGCGAGAAAGCTGAACACACAACGCCGATTCCAATTCAAAGCGAGATGACAAAAGAACTTAAAGTGTGCCCAAATGAGTTTCATATAGAGGAAGCTGGACAGTCTGGAGAGGCGAAAATGGAACAAATAATACAGCTGCTGAGCCTAAAAATTGTGTCTGATGAGAAGCGTGATGGTCAAATGAAAATTTTTGCGGACAACTTTGGAAAAGTTGTGGGCGAATATGATGGAAAATCTATACAAGTGGATAAGTGGTTGGAAATATTTGAAAGAAATGCCGAAGTTTATGATCTTAGTGAGAAGCAGAAATATTGCTATGCCAGAGCTAAGATGAGTGGTACAGCCCAACTGTTTCTAGAATCCGAGAGTGGAGAAATTTGCAATAGTGCTGACATTCATCAGCTGTTGCAAGAAAGAAAGAGAAAGAACAGTGAGACACTGCATGAGTACCTACTTCAAATGAAAAAGATAGCTTCACTGGGTTATATTGAAGATGCCGCTGTTATAAGCTACGTTGTCAATGGTCTGGATATAAAGAATGAGTATAAGTTTGCAATGCATCGTTGTAAGTCTTTCAAGGCTTTAAAAGAAGAGTTCGATATCTATGATCGTTTAAATATATCGGAAAGGAAGGGCAATAAAGAGCAACAAAAATCATTTTTCACGCAGAACAACGGACAAGTAGCTAAAAAAGAGTATTGTTTCAACTGCGGATCGGGAAATCATAAGCGCAACCAATGTGACGCCGAAACAAAATACTTCAAGTGCAACCAAAACGGACATATATCCCGTGACTGTCCTCAGAATGCTGATAAAGTTCGTGTTATTTCCAATCGCAGTCGTTTGAAGAAAATCCGTATAAATGGTGTAGAAGTCGAATGTCTGGTAGATACAGGATCAGACGTCTCTGTGATCAAGGAGAGTATTTTCAAAAAATTAAAAAACGTGGCACTAATTGAAGATATACGTATGATGCACGGTCTAGGCAATGGCACAGCAAAGCCTATTGGACACTTCACTGCAGATGTGGTTGTGGATAAGTTGAACACAAACCAAAAGTTCATAGTTCTTCCGAATAGCCAGATTGATTACGATGGACTGCTGGGAGATGATTTGATCAAAAAGTTCCGTTTGGTGGGCAGTAAACAAGGATATACATTCCTGGAGGAGAATTCAGATGAAATTCCAATAAACGATAAAGCAGTGCCCGATTCAATTGAAGATTATTCCTGATGGAGTGATCAAGCAGTTTCATCACTCACCGAGTCGCCTAGCAGCAGATGAAGCCAGTGAGGTAAACAAGCAAGTCGAGCAATGTAGTCGTCGTGAAAAAAAAAAGATGGAATACTTCGTGTTTGCGTGGACTACAGAAAGCTGAACAATAGGGTATTGGTTGATTGTTTCCCTGTGCCGATTATAGAGGAGGTGTTGGAAAAGCTACAACCGGCGAAATGGTTTACCATAATGGATCTGGAAAATGGATTTTTCCATGTCCCTATTGAGGAGCAAAGCAAGCGGACGAATTTGACTTGGCAAGGAGAAAACAGCAGCCGTCAGTAGATTTGCTACGCCGAAAGACATAAAATCAGTTCAAGCTTTTCTGGGACTTACAGGGTTTTTTCGAAAATTTATCCCTGGGTACGCACAAGTTGCACGTCCACTGACGAACTTACTCAAGAAGAAAGCTGTTTTTAATATTGGAGAAGCAGAGCAGTAATCGCTAAAGAATTTACTGGTAATGGAGCCAGTGTTGCACATCTACTCAAGGGAAGCGGTAACCGAACTCCACACAGATGCATCCAAAGATGGATTTGGAGCAGTTTTGCTGCAGCATTTTGTTGGCCATCTTCATCCAGTTTATTATTGGAGCAAAAAAAGCACAGAAGCAGAGTCCAAACGTCATAGCTATTATCTGGAGGTCAAAGCAGCCTATCTCGCTCTCAAGAAGTTTCGACACTATCTCTTAGGTAAGGGGCAATGATTTGTTGGCTGTTCCAAAACTGATGGAACGAGACGTCATCCAAGGGTCGCATGAAGTGGGGCATTTTTCGACGGCAAAGACGATGCACTTAATCCAACAGCAATATTGGATCCCACATCTAGAAAGGAAAGTAGCTAAAGTTATTGCTAATTGTATAAGTTGCATTATTTTCAGTAAAAAGTTGGGCAAACAAGAGGGCTATCTTCACTGCATAGAGAAAGGGGATACGCCACTGC
The DNA here is from genome assembly GCF_018902025.1 of Drosophila willistoni. Classification (NCBI taxonomy): domain Eukaryota; kingdom Metazoa; phylum Arthropoda; class Insecta; order Diptera; family Drosophilidae; genus Drosophila; species Drosophila willistoni. The sequence continues at coordinate 13,446,979 of NW_025814047.1, forward strand.
ATACGCTTCACATAGATCGTTTGGGTCCGATGGACGCCACAGCGAAGCAATAAAAATATGTTCTGACGGCTGTGGATGCTTTGTCTAAATTTGTATGGCTTTTCCCCACTAAGTCAACCGGCTATGAAGAAGTTATTAAAAAGATCACAGACTGGTCTGCTGTGTTCGATTTCCCAAGGCGTATAATCAGCGACAGAGGAGTGGCGTTTACATCCAATGCCTTTGCTGAGTTTCTTAACGAAAACAAAGTGGAGCACGTGTGGACAACAACAGGGGTAGCCAGAGGTAACGGCCAAGTCGAAAGAGTTAACCGTTCGATCTTGAGTATCATCGCAAAGATGTCGTCTTATGATTCCGCAAAATGGTACAAGTTTGTGCCACAGGTCCAGAAAGCAATTAATTCCCATGTGCATGCATCGTTGAAGTCATCACCGTTTGAAGTAATGTTTGGGACTAAAATGCACAACAACGCGGATGGAAGATAATTAGAGGTCCTAAATGAAGAGCTGATTTCGCAGTTTAACATCGAGCGCGAAGAGTTGCGTCGTCGAGCAAAAGAAAACATTGAAAACGCTGAACAAGCTTATAAAAAGAATTTTGATAAAAGACGTCGGCCTGAGCACGGCTATAGAGTGGGAGATATGGTAGCGGTCAAGAGGACACAGTTCGTCGCAGGACGTAAGCTGGAAAGCGAGTATCTAGGCCCATATGAGGTCACTGAGGTAAAACGAAATGGCCGATATGACGTGCGAAAAGCGGCAAGCGGCGAAGGACCAAATATCACATCAACAAGTTGTGATAATGTGAAGTTATGGCGTTTTGTTTCCGAAAATGACGAGCTGTAATCATCTGGGACAGATGAGGATGAACAGGAGGGCCGAATGTAAGACATAGAGATACCAGATAGCTGGCAACACACCATTCTACACTGTTTGTTGGGTAGTCTGGCTCGAAAGCAAGTGTTCGTTGTGTAATCGGCTCTCAGTTGGCAGTCTTTCTCGTTGGTCGTCAGCCGAAGTACGAAGTTGTCTCTAAGTTGTTTAAAAGTCGATTTAAAACTGTTAAATGCATCACATATATTTACTCTGTATTCCATTATAACCTCTGTAACCATTATAATAAACATTAAATTAATCTAAACCTTACATATATATGTATGTATATATATCAATAAATGCACATACATATATATATATTTCATCAAGGTCCCTGCTCGGGCGCCATCTGTAAGGAAGCTCTGGCTGGGGTTCTCAGTCTCCAGAGGCCCGTCTACAGAACATTTATTTGATATGAAGACCTTGAAGAGTATTATGATATGAGATTGAGACCACATAAAGGGAAAAAAGGGAAGGGAAAGGCGTAGGAGAAGAGTGCAAGATAGGCAGCAACGACCGATCTTGTCTGCCAAGCGAAGCCCGCTTGGCCAAGATCTGTTGCCTCTTCACCTTGAGTGACTGAGCCTTGAGATCAGCGACTGACTGCGTCTGCAGGAGAATAACTCTTTCTGCCGAAATCCGCTGATCATTCGGATCCGCTCAAATAGTTAAGTGGCCAAGGAAAAGCGAAGGGAAAGGGTAGACATAAATTTAGTAACAAATAGAGAAATAATGCTGTGTGCGTTAAGTGATAATAGTACAGAGTTTATTGATAACTAACTAATCCATCTTTTATAATTTTGGGTCCCTACCGCACTCAAGCAAAAAGGATCTTAGGAAATGGGCTCACCTGCTACTCCTTGTACCCCACTTGATGATTTTCTATGGTTATAGGTTTTTCTCACTGCTGCTGGTTGTTTCACTTTGTTTAACTTGACCCTCTTGTGGTCAGTGGCGAAGTGATTTTCTCCTTATTCTAGCTCTCTGTTCAAACCCACCCTTGCTATGCCTACTTATGTCCTAACGGTGAAAACATACGATGCGTCTTGTGCTTTGGCACGCGTCACGATCTGCGTCCCTCTCTTTCACTTTCGATTTCTTTGCTTTTCCATTTGGCGTCGGCACGCGGCGCAGCGACCGATGCTGAGAGATTGCCCACTCCGCGACGCGTCGACGCCGCTGCCACGCCAAGTCGGCAGAAAGAGATAGATGTAGATCATGAGCATCGTTTGTCGAAAAGAACTACAGTTAATTCCATGTCGGAACATTTAAATATGCCCTCCATGGGCGTAACGAAAGATAACCAACAGAGGGGCCCTGCATAAGCGTAGTTTACTTAAATATATACATCAGAAGGGGAACGGTAATGGGGTGTCAGACGCTGCCAAGTATTGTGACTCGTCACAAAATGTACACCATAGCTTCCGTAAAAAGTGTCAAACTGATGTTATATATACCGACTTTAGTAAGGCTTTTGATATTGTTGATCATTCTATGCTTCTTACGAAACTTAACATTATGGGCTTTTCCCAGAAACTATTGGCTTGGTTAAAGTCGTATCTTATTGGCAGAACCCACAAGGGGTCTCTTGCGTCTCGATTGTGTGATTGGTGCCACGTTAATATATTACACCTTAATGCCTCAAAGTGCTCTTTTATGACATTTAGTCGTTTGTGTTCCTAGCACATTTCTCTATCAAGTCTGTTCTGTTAGATGGTGTACCATCATTCGAAGAATTTGATGACCCCTACGTAAAAAAGGTTTTATACACTTCGTTAGTTCGCCCTACTCTAGAATATTACTCGCCAGTGTGGAACCCACAATATGATGTTCACCAGCGTAGTACAGTACTGACAGACTTCTTCGTATTAATCTTCCTTCACTTTACAACCGTAGGCTTGTATTTGGCATTCTCTTTTTTCATAAACTAGTCAACGGTGTAGTCATTTCTACTAATTTACTAGATACGCTATATTTTTGTGTTCCCTCACTTCGGACCAGAAACATTTTTCCTCTTCATCTTAGTAGATGTCTGACTAACAACTCTCGGGTCGGGGATGTTTAGTTGTGTATAAAGCTAAGCTACCTTCTTCAATTAATTGTTATATGCATTTTAGTTAAAGCTTTTTCGTCGACTGCTGGTTAATTGACGTAAATAAAATAAATAAATGAGATCGAGTAATTAAAACACAAGTTACAGGCAATATAAAAAACAGCTCTGCTCAAGCGCTGCCGGCAGCGCTGCCAGCAGCCTACTACGACAGTACTTGAAATCACATACACACAGACGCAACGCTAAGGCAGGGCCCTGCACAAAAACAGCCAACGAAAATTGTAAAATGTGTGCGCTTGCTTGTGTGCGTAAATTGCTTTACACTGCGTAAAATAAAAAGTGATCAAATTCGGCTTCATATTAAGAAAACAAGCGCAGCCGATAATCTGATGAAATAGAAAGGTAGAGAAAACAAAGCAGCGATCAATTTTTTCGTGTGTGTTCTCTCAACAAAGCAACTTAGATCTGCTTGCGTCGAAATGCTGAAGAAAACTAAATCCACCCTAATGCTGTTGATTTTTTTGTGTGACGAATTCGGCAGCCGTTCGGTTACACGCATTAGCGATGCCGAACTTGTTCGTTCCCCGGGGGATATAAGTGCCGGGCCCTGGGTTAAGGAAAGAAAAAAAGTACAGGTACCTACAGCAAGAAAAAAAGAGACAAAGATACTTGGAAGGCTTTGTCTATGCATTGATGAATTAAGTTACAGAAAAAAGTTTAAAACATGCAAAAATATTATTGTCAAGAACTGCAAGGGTATTTTAACTTCTGCCATGCCGATATTTCATAATTGTTCTTGCTTCAACATGCGATGTGTTTTTGGACTTTCGCACATTTAGACCATACATATATATAAGTATATGAAGAGGTGTTGTCCAGATCAGAACGGTTATGCCCGTCCCTGGCAATTGAGAGAGCATCTACAATAAGACAGAGAGAGCGAATTGAAGCGAGAGTCGTCAGTAGTCCGTTGCAGTTAAGAGTTGAAAGTAATCAGTCGCAGTAGTCATTGGTTATTCGAAAGTCGTCGCGAAACTCAATCATAGTTGTTCTCAGTTGTCTTTTAGATAACCAATGTACTGCAAACTAACCACTCAGAATCATTCATAATACTACTGTCAGTAAAACTTTACATGTATATTTGATAAGTAAATATTAAATATATTAAGTGTATGTGTTCTAGTTCTATTCCTCCAAAGTTCAATAAGTGGCAGGTGTATTTGTTGAACGCTTCTAGTTTAATACTAAATTTAGTAATAATTAAAATGCATTGGACTATTAATAAAGAAATTCTTTTGTTTTTAATATATTTTTATTTGCGATCTATCCTAAATGGACAATAAGCAAATATAGACAAAGGTAATCACGAAATAGAAGGGAATAGCCAGTCCGTTTCTGGTATAGATGGCAGGTCAAGTGGGTGTCTTTTTTCAGACGTCTAATCACCATGCCGTTGTCGTGCAGTTTGAGTGCCAGAGCATTATCATGGATTTCTAGCCTGGAATACCATACCTCTGGATCTAGCATTTAGCTGACGGGATGTTAACGGATGAGTGGATGTGGATGACTGAGGTACGCACGTAAGGATGCGCTTCAAAAATTCACGTAGAATCTTTTTTTTGGAATTATTGCAGAATTTCAATGTTTGAAATTTGTTACAGGTGCTGAGCTCATTGCCAGATCTCCTGCCGACTATCCACTTTATCTTGGTCAGTTTTAAGTTTAACTGGGTTCTCTTGACCTTGATGTGAGCTTTTTAGGTTAAACGCCTGTCAAGGGTAAGGCTAGGTACTCCATCTTATCCACACTCGGAAGAAGTGGCCCATTAGGGCTAACAGGGGGGCAGTTGCGCCTGTGAGTGGCAAAAGTCATATGCTGCGACTTATGCATGTTGACTGAGACATTCCATCTGCGCAGCCATGGTTTCAAAAGGTTGAGTTGATCCGATGCCAGCGAAGAGTCTGAGAATGAAGCAACCAAGGCAGTGCCGTCTGCATAAGTGACAATCAGGAGCTGCTTAGCAGCACAGGCAGGTCGGCGGAGTACAAGGTATAAATAATGGAGCCCAATACGCTACCTTGAGGGGACGCCTGCTTTTATGCGCTTAATCCTGGACCCCGAGCTCTAACACCTGATGTAATAGCGCTTATCGGTGAGGTATGATTTTAAGATCATGTGAACGGGGCAGGTTGCAGTAATTTCAATTTGCGTAGAAGTCCATTGTACCAAAATCGGTCGAAAGCCTGTTTGACGTGAAGTGTAGCATGTTCACATATCGAATACTCACTGTAGTAAGTGAATATAATAAATAACATTAGAAACATATTGTAGCACTTAGTTACAAGACTACAATTAGTGTACAAGACTACACACTAGTGAAGAGACGGCATATTTAACACGCGCGACGGCTCTGTTCGCAAGCCATATACATAAATATGTAAACATTTATACATAAGCAGACCGATCCTCTGCTGGCGTCTCAGGCAGCGTAGCTACGCGGTTTTTAGCTGTACAAGACAATTGTTATAGAATTATGAACATTGAATAAACTGCATCGACAAAGCAAGTCTTTGCTTTAATACTTAAATCAAAAAGGAAAATAAATGAAAGACAAAGAAACTAAAGAATCATTGTGTGGAGTTATTACATGGCGACAGTGACATAGTCACACGGGGACTACAATAAAAGAGGAGGACCCAACTAAAACAGAAGGATGAAAGAAGGAAGAGTACAGAAAAATGAATTAAATCCAAACAGTCAAAAGAAAGGAAGGAGGACCAACAAAAACAAAACAATTATTTGGCAGCAAATGGAAAAAAATGAGTGAGTAGAGAGAGAGAGTTATGGCAAGAAGGAGAGTGCTAAACAAAATAAAAAAGAGAATAGCACATATATAGTGGCTATTATACACAAATAAGACAAGTCAAACCTCAAACAAAAAAAAAACCAATACCTCTCACTAACTCAGATTCAAAAATTTTAAACACAACTTATAATAAAATACAACCTCCTCTTCCAACTGGAAAGTATACACTGCCAATATACGTGTGTAACAAAAACAGGTGCGATGACCGGCACCGGTACCGCCTGAGCCCATAGGCATTGGACATCAACAGCTGAAAACGACCGTTAACGCCTTTTACGTCTTTGAGGGAGCATCAGCGAGTCAACCGGCGACAACCAGCTGATGCTGGTAAAAGAAGTTGCAGATTTTAATATAAAACAAATAAATAAGATATAATATATATATAATTAAGATACAAAATTGTAAAATTGAGCGGAACTTTATCCGCGCAATAGAAGTACAACCCGTAAAGCTATACGAACTAATAAGTGGAACAATATAAGATAAAAATTAATCACAAAAAAATTTTAATGTTATCAAAATTCTAACGGCATTTAACAAGTTGTCCGTTTAGAGGCCAAAAAAACAATTTTTTTTGAAACATATATTACACTCAAAATGCGATTAGTCGATTGAAAGACAGTGAATTTCACTGAAAATGTAATAAATATAATCGAATCATCAAATGTTGACTTAAAATTAACAAATATATTGTTATTGATAATTGTCATAACATTGTGCGCATATATATTGTACACAATAAATGTGTCACAAAAATGGCCTTAAGCCACAAGCTACTGAACTGGATAAGATCTAAAAAAATATATGCTTGCGTGCAATTATTATAACAATATGTTTGAAGAGAAAATACAATAAATAAATAAATAAAAAAAAAACTAAAGAGATAAAGGTTACAGTCATAATATCCTAAACTATAAAAAAACAGAGAGACTTTGTACACCCTTGCAACTTTTTTGGAAACTCTTTATCTAAAAAGGCTAATGTTTGCGAAGGAACAGCTTACAATCTTAGTATAGCAAAAAAATGAAGTTTCTATTAAAGTCACTGTTTTCCACCGATCGCTCCAATGGGAGCTGTGTATATGATGTAGTCACCCGATCTTTATCAAATTCGACACAGTCATTAACAGATATATAAAACTTACAAATGTTTAATTTCAAAGCATTATTATTATTATTATTAAAGTGTTGTAAACTAACTATATTTTACAAGCACTGGCAACTAAGGCCTTCGGCTTAGACGAAAACTACATCCATACACTAGCCTGGGATTCGAACCCGGACCCTCGTTGTTCAGTTGACTAAATGACTGGGCTACTTAGACAACTTCTCTACCGAGGACTTCAATTTCAAAGCAATCGCTCCAAAACATGCAAAATTTCAACTCTGTAGCTCTTACGGTCTTAATAGAGTTCGCGTCGCTCCACACGGACGGACGGGCGGATGGGCGAAAATCGCTATTTGAACTCGTCTCGTTTAATTAATATGCGCTTTCCTCAAGGATATAAAAAATTGTATAATATAGCAATATAGCTTTAGGTACGATCATCTAACAGGAACATAAACCTATCTCTTGTGCTAGGAGAACACTTAATAAACATCAACTTACTTAACAAATTACAAAACAAAATATTTTCGGACATACCTCTTCGGTAGACACTTTGAAATCTTAAGTAAGCACAAACCCTTTGTCTGGTTGGATAATATCAAAGAAGCTAACATGAAGTTACAGAGATGGAACATACAATTGAACGAATTCGATTACAAAATAAAATACTTACCAGGAAAAACAAATAAACAAACAAAGAAACCAGTAGAATGCAAATATACAAAGACATGCTTAACGGAAAATTGTAACTAGAACAAACTACTCATAGAAGGAAACAATATCATATTTGAAATATACGACTGTGCTATGCAGTTAAATGAAATAACAACAGTAGGTACATTGTCAAATTCAATTTCATAACATTTATGTAACAACCACCGTAACACAAATAGAACCAATCTCTTATATCCCAACTAAACCAATAATTTAAGAAAAAACCGAGTAAAACAGAATATGTAACATCTTGTTTAAGAATAAACATCGTGTTTATCTGAAGAGGCTTCACCAAATCAGATGCACTAAAGAAAATATAATACATCTTTGTCACAAATAACTAACCTAGCATATGACTAAAAAAACAATCAGCCACACATGTTGTGAAAAAGCACTTGTAATTTTAAACTAACCCAAAGTTCACAATGGCAGGATGTCAAGTGGCTGATGCCGTGCCTAAAATAATAATTTTTGAAAAGAAGTCTGAATCTAAAAATGAAAAGTTTTCCTTAATTTAGACACTTTTTCGGATTACTGGTAGTAGAATTGGACAAAAATGATAAAAACGAACAAAGTATGAGCTTTTTTAGAAAAAATGTATTTTTCGCCTTTTTTTTGTTACTAATTATTTTTATACCCTTGCAGAGGGTATTATAAAATTGGTCATATGTTTGTAACGCACAGAAGCAGACGTTTCCGAACCCATAAAGTATAAATATTCTTGATCAGCATAAGAAGCTGAATCGATATAGCCATGTCCCTCTGTCCGTCTGACTGCCTGTCCGTCTGCCTGCGTGTCCGTCTGTCCGTCCGTCCGTTTATATGCGTTTTACTCAGCCATCTAAAGAGCTGTAGTGATTTAACTTGGTATTTGAGCTACTTATGACGCTAGAAGAAACATAGCTGAACAAATTGAAGTATCCCCGTGAAACTTCCAAGGTTTTAATCTGATCGGATAAATAGAACACAAGTTACACTCCATATAAATCGGCTCAAGTGCTGCCGAAAGCGCTGCTTGCTGCCTACTACGTCATAATCAAATCAACAGAGCACATGCACACAAACGTAACGCTACGTACCGTGCTTTGCTTTGGGAATGATGGAAGAAGAAGAAAAAATTGTAGTAAAAAGAGTAATAATGTTTAGACTGTGTATTGATGAATTGAGTTGCTGGGAAACATAATTCAAAATGTAAAAATATTTTTGCCAAGGACTTAGTTGCAGGGAAACAAATTTCAAAATGTAAAAATATTTTTGCCAAGGACTTAAATTCTTTGATATTTTTAAATTAACAATTTTTAATATTTTTCACCAATTCTACTACCAGCGTTGCACGATATCTTAAAGAACATGTATAAAAAATTTCATAGCAATTTCTAAATTTTTGCGCCCTGTGTGACTTCCATGAACTCCAATAACATAGTTTTGAGAAAAACGCGTTTGAAAATTTGCCCAGCGGACTTAACACCGCTCCACTTAACGGCCGATAACTTTCGCAATTTGTAATTACTTTTGAAATTTTCACACAGTATTCTTGAATCATATATCTATACGAAAATGCAAAAAAAAAAAATCGATCTTTTTATCACTCTATTCACCCACACAACTTCACTTCCCACTCCATTCACCCACATAACTATACTCCCCTTTAGTCTACAAAACAGCGGATGTTTATTTCAATTGAGGCTAGCAAAATTCCTACAAGCAAATCTGTTACCCAAAACCTTTGAAGCATGAAAACGCTTAGTAAGGGAAATTAATAACCCAAACAAAATTAAGTACCTTGTCACCAAATAAAAAGCTCTCAATACAAATATCAAAAGCTCCTAAAACTGTGTATTCAATACAACATTATGTTATTATTATGTTATCAATTATCAACGCAAACGACACAGTCCAAATAATATGCGCTCTTCATCTTCCTCATAAGTTCGTCGTTTTTATGACTTACGATCTAATAGGTATCACACTACTTGTACACTACATAAAGACTATAAGCATCTAACGCATCAAATCACGAAAACTTAAAAGGTACCAATACACAGTGGTCCGCCTATAGGCCACAATTCGAAAACGTCATCACAAAATATATTAAAAACCAGAGGGCCGGGGCCTGGAAAAACTTTTTATCTAAAAAGGCTAATGTTTGCGAAAGAACGGCCTACAATCTTGGCATAGGAAATATCGAAGATATTGATCAGTCACTGTTTTCAACCGATCGTTCCTATGGGAGCTATATGATATAGTAACCCGATCTTGATCAAATCCGGCACAGTCATTAACAGATATATTAAACTAACAAATGTTTAATTTGAAAGCAATCGCGTCAAAAGTAACGAAGTTATTGACAAAAGTCACTGTTTTCGAAAGATCGTTCCTATGGGAGCTATATGATATAGTCACCCGATCTTGATCAAATTTGGCACAGTCGTTTATATGTGTAATTAACTAACCAATATTAAATTTCACGATAGCTCAGAAAATAACGAAGTTATTAAGAAAAGTCACTGTTCGTGACTTTGTCATTTGTAAGGGAGCTATATGATATAGTGATCCGATCCGGCTGAATCCGAGATATACAACGCCTGCACTATATACAAGCTCACATGCAAAATTTCAGCTCTGTAGCTCTTACGGTCTAGGAGGAGTTTGCGTTGATCCAGACGGACGGACGGACATGGCTATATGAACTCGTCTCGTCATGCTGATCAAGAATATATATACTTTATATGGTCGGAGATGCTTCCTTCTATGCGTTGCACACTTCTGACCAAAATTAATATACCCTTTTTGCAAGGGTATAAAAATTACCACTATTTATCTCATAAATGTCATTAATGTCCATTTATCTCATAAATGTCCATTATTAACTAGTGCAAACTGATTTTTGCTGAAATTCTAACGGTTCTTTCTAAAAATAGAACCAAAAGCTTGAACACGTGTTCATATTTTACGTACAGCTGCACGCTTAACGGCATTAATCTGAAGCGAAGTGAACTTGCACTTTGTGAGGTAATCGACTGGGTGCTCTAAAATTAATTATTTAAAATGGATTTTCAAGTTAAAGGTATTTACTTTTTGCTAAAAATAATAGATCTGAATTATTTTTTGTAACTCCAGTATAATTATTGTTTAAAGAAACATATGTTTGTACCGTTTTTGTGCATGTTTTTTATGTTTACTTAAACTTTTATCTCCCCCAAAAGTTTTCTATTTAACATTATTTCTCTCTGTTTAAAGATAATAAAAGTGTTAAAGTTCCAAACGGAAATTCGCCGATGTATTTGCAATCTTCTATTTGCAATCTGCTAACTCATCATCGTCTTGTTTTTCAAGGTTAAGTCCGCCCAGCTAAGCCTCTGTGTAATCTTGTTATTGTGTTGTTGTGTTTTGTTACATCTATCGTGTTTGTCTACAATTTTCATGGTGCAACTTAAAATTAAGAAGGAGGGCTACGAAGCTGACTTAAGCCAATTATTGAAATCAATTGGTTACATAAGCAAGAAGCTTGAAGCGTTTTGCACTTATTACAACCGCAAAAAATCATCCGTTTTCCAATATAAATGCGCTTGGTTGAATGAAAATGTGTAAATTTTAGTAAATTCATCTCAGCAAACATCGGAAAGTGCTCAACGTAGCCGTCCTAGACTCAGTTTTTCAAAATCGATAAATCTGTTGTTTCTGCTTTACGCAATGATAATCAAACGCAAAATTTATTGCCAGCAGATCCTATCGAAGTTATTTCGCTTTTAATGGAGACCGGCATGTCAAATAGCCAATATTTGCTGATAAGTGACTTCGTTAATAACAAAATATTCTTTGATTTTTTTCCAAGTTATCAAAGTAGAGTCACTGCGAAAAAAAAGATATCCGGACTATATTTCTGTCGACGAATCTTAGGCCGAAGCCGAGTTGCAAAATCTTTTGGATAACACAGCATCGTGCATACTGGAACTTCAAGCTGATGTTGTCAAACAGCCTGCGAGGGTTCGGGTGATAATTTTTTATTAATTGGAAAGTGGGGATTTGATGGAAGTACAGGCCATAGCGAATATTAGCAAAAGTTTTCCATTGACGGCTTAAAGGACAAAAGCTTATTTGTTACCTCATATGTACCTTTGCAACTCATTTCAACAGTTGACCAAAAAAATGTTTGGAAAAACCCTCGGCCTTCGTCAACACGTTACTGCATTCGATTCTTTTTTTTTTTTTTTTAGATCATTTATTGGTTAATTGAGTTAGGTTGACTTAATAAAAAACAGTATATACATTTTTTTTTTCAACTTATGCTAGTCTTTCATCGAGCTCTCGGCAGAAATAGATGTTTGTAATTTAGGCTTTCTTTTCAAAAATAAATTTGTTTTTGTATATATACTTAAAAGCTAAATTAGTGTAATGAAACCAAAATCGATCGCAACAAAAAGTAAGGAAAAAATATGCATAAGTAGGGTAGTTTAAGATAAAAGAAGAGAAGAAAAATTTTAAGACCGAGCCTCAATTTCTATGAGTCACCAGAAAAGCTTCCTTGATGCTAACTGGAATTCTTTGTCTCTGATCGATGGGGATGTATCAAAGCTTTTATTTTCAACAGTTAAGCTTTTTGATTGTATTGACTTATTATTTGCTAGTCTCAGTATGTACTAAAGGATAGTATTGTATAAATCCTCTTTAATCTAGAAGTAGGAATGATTCAGGGGGTGAGAACCCGTTACATATTGCTTGCTCTAAGTAAAAAACTGTAAAAATGTACCCCCAAGTATTTCACTCTATTAGCGGGAGGAATGGGTTCGTTGGACATGTTAGAGACAACTTGAAATCTTTTCCAATTTTTGCTGACATTAGGATTGCATTTGTTAATTGGAGGTCGGAAAAGAATACTTTCGCATTTACTAATATTTATTTTAAGATGCCAGTTTAGTGTAAATTCTTCTAGTGAATTGAAGCTTTTTTTTAGTTTTTGTTAATATTGGCTATTGTTTTGTCTGCATTGTAGATAACAATATCATCAGCGTATGCTATAATATTTTCAATTTTTTCAAGTAAATCGTGTATAAAGATAGTAAACAACGTAGGTGAATTTACGGTGCCCTGCTGCAAACCATTGATTGCTTTAAACTGTGAACTACTAGTTGTGCCATTTAAATAAACCACAAACTTCCGAAATGAGATCATATTGTATATTAACATTAGAAGGTGTAAAGGGAATTTGAAGCTCATTAATTTTGCAATTAGTCCTTTAATCCAAACCGTGTCAAATGCCTTTTCAAGATCGACAAAACAAGCGCCAACAACATTTTTTTTGTTTCAATTCCAGTTGATTTCAGATGTTAAAAGGTTCATTGCATGAAGAGTTGAGTGATTAGATTTAAATCCGAACTGTTTATTGCATACGATTTTGTTTTTGGCACAAATTTTATGTATGTTTAAATAAACTAGAATCTCAAATACTTTGGTTATATTAGGGAGTAGACTACTAGGTCGTAGGTTATTTATTTCGTTCTTGTATACTTTATCACTTTACCACACATGCCTCAATGTGGGAGAAAAGGTTTAATTTGTGATTATATTGTCTCTGATATTTTATACTATTTCTTATTAGTATTGCGACGCCTCCCCCTCTGAAACCGATGTCTCTGTCTTTTCTTATTACTTTGTATCCGTTAATGTACAATTTGTGCATGCGATTAAGCTTGGTTTCATTCAACATAAGGATATCAGGCTTGTTTTAATAATAAACTGATTGAGCTCAATTCTTTTGGATGTCCTGACTATTGAATTTATGTTAATTGAAATTATTTTTAAAGTATTTTTAAAAATTTTATGTTCGTGGAGTGCCTAATAGTATTCATGATGAGTCTACTAAATTACAAATAGTGTCTACCCGAGCAGTTTAAAATTCGAGTTGTTTTTGAAAATTTTCAATTTGTTTACTTAAAGCTAAAAGCGATTTTTAGATATTTATCAGAACTGAATCGATTTGGAGGTCTAAATTTAGATTACCTATATAAGCTTCTTTGCATACATTGGCTTATCATATATTAGGGTTAATTAGCTTAGTGGAATATTTTTGGGTTAATGTTGTTTGTCTTTTTTTATCCCTGTTCCCCTGTTGGAGTTCTTTGCATCGCTCGCATCCTTTATACGAGGTCGGGTGGCCACTCTTCTTGCAGGGTACACAGAACAGTTTCTCCTTGTTACACTCAGAGTTTTTAGGGAAGGGGCAGGGTGCGTCGCCGTGATGAGCACCACATTTCACACATCTGGATGGAAGGTTACAGTTAGCAGAACTGTGAAAAAAACGTTGACACTTTCTACGTTGAGGAAACTCCGCTCGGCACAGTGGTTCCCCTTTTATGCAATGATGTTGTATCGCTTTAATTGCTTTTAAAGCGATTGCGCTGCTTTCGGCGCTTATTTGAACCAAAAACATAGGTAAGACAATTTTCCGTTCCACAGAGGATTTTATGTTGAAGGGTTTTACTTGTATGAATTATAGAGCTTCTGATTCAAAACTTTTTAAATCACTGAAAATTTCCTGTACGTCTGAATCCCCACTTAGGCCTTTCATTAGGTATGTTTTGGTTTTGACGCTCCTAGGTGTATAGGAGAAAAATTGAGCGTTGGATTTTTCCAAGAAAACGGCAGTTTTGTTTTGGTTTAGTTCTCTGATAGTGAATTGTGTAATTTTGAAACCAGTTTTAATTAATTTTATTATTTGTTTTGCTTCAATGCACATTTATTGGGGGTATATGTTTGTTGTTGTTTTTGGTGGACTTTTTAATATTTTCTGCATTGGGCCCTGTACCCGCCGTTATAGTTGAGGTGTTTTTTGCAGCTTTGGATGTTGACGGTAATGGTATGGGCTCATCTGTTGAAGCTGTTGTTGTTTTTGTTGTTATTATAGCGCAGTTTTTGCTTTGTGCACTTATTCTTTTATTGAGACCTGCTTGTAATTGGACATGCTGCGTAAAGCTTTCAAGCACTTCTTCGTCGCACAGTTGCGAATCAATGTCTAATAATTCGTAGTATTCGCATTTACGCGAAGTTTTTTTTTCATGCTTTGTGGGAGAGTAAACACTTTTTCTTTTTCTGGAATTGCCTAGTATTTTTTCTAGGTCCATATCATTAGAATTGACGTCCATATCGTCGAGAGCAATATGCTCAATCATAATTACGAGCTGCTACCTCTATGGGCATTTAGTATTTGTATTAAACACTCAAAAAATAATTAATTGTAGAAAAGAAACTTCAGAAACACCGATTGTTAAGCACTTAATTTCTGGACACGTCTGCTTCTCACCGCTGTCAGAATCGAACTCGGCCAGTTCGATTCCAGTTTAAAAAAGAAACGAGCAAAGAAACTGGAAGAAGAAAAATATTTTAAGGATAAAATTAACCTTTTAAGGCCGACGGAACTATCTATCAACAAAAGAAATATTAACCTTAGACATAGTTTACAACTGACAATGGTAGATGGAAAAGTCTGCAATGCTTTAAGCGAGTCTTCTTCTGCCAAGTGCTATATATGCAGTGCCAATCCAACACAGTTGAATAACTTGGCCGTTTGCTTAAATAAAGTCGCTTTGAAGAAATATTTTGAATTTGGTCTTTTGCCTCTTCATGCAAAAATACGTTTTTTTGAATACTTTTTGCATATATCCTATAAGTCCGTCATTAAAATGTGGCAAGCTAAAGGAAATTAACAAAAACAAAAAGTCATGGAAAAAAAAAATCGAAATTCAAAAAGATTTTCGTGAAAAACTGGGTTGAATTGTAGACAAGCCCAGAGAGGGAGGTAGAGGCTCATCGAACGACGGAAATACTGCAAGAACATTTTTTTCAAATCCAATGTTGGCTTCCGAAATAAATGAGGATCTAATGGATGGTTGTGCCACTATACTTCAAGCTTTAGCATCGGGGTATAAAATTAGTGCCGACAAATTTAACGCATATATCCTCGATACTGCCAAGGATTTCATTAAACAGTATCCGTGGTACTATATGCACACTTCTGACCAAAATTAATATACCCTTTTTGCAAGGGTGTCAAAGGGTCAAAGTGTTTGTGAAAAACGTGCTGCGGTTCGATTTCGACGTCTATGCGACAGAAAGGTTGGCAGCAGTTGTCGACATACTCAGAAACAAACAACATGTATGATAATACAGTTTGAAGTTGCTGCAATTGGGTTTATATTTCAGGGCGACTTATAAATCCAAGCGGCCAAACATAAAAAAATATCTACATATATGTCTAATAATAAATAATAAAAAAAAAAGAAAAATTTAATGATTACGCATGTGTATATATTTATTTATTTATTTATTTACGTCAACTAACACAGCAGTCGACGAAAAAGCTTAAGCTAAAGACAGATAGTAATTAATTGAAAAAGATAGCTTAGCTATATACACAACTAAACATCCCCGACCCGGTGGAGGTGTTTTATTTGCATAAGGTGCCAGCTATGCCCCGAGTCACAGCCAATGTGGTCAGGGATGAGTAGCAGCCAATCCAAGTCCAGAATATTATTATTGGTTTCGCTGTAGATGATTAAAAAGTATAGCGCGAAGAGAAGTGACAGAAAGATGAGGAGAAATTGGGTGAGAAAGGTTGTTAAAAGATTGGCAAAGAACACGAAAAGGTTCGTGAAGAGAGTAGTTAGTCAGACATCTACTAAGGTGAATAGGAAAAAAGTTTCTGGTCCGACGTGAGCGAACACAAAAATAAAGCGTATCTAGTAAATTAGTAGAAATGACTTCGCCGTTGACTAGTTTATGGAGAAAGAGAATGCCAAAAACGAGCCTACGGTTGTAAAGTGAAGGAAGATTAATAAGAAGAAGTCTGCTAGAATAAGAAGGTAGGCGAAGACTCGGGTCTCAATTAAGACCGCGTAACGCAAACTGAAGGAATTACTTCTGTACCGATTCAATACTACGCTGGTGAACATCATATTGCGGATTCCACACTGGCGAGCAATATTCCAGAGTAGGGCGAACTAACGAAGTGTATAAAACCTTTGTTACATAGGGATCATCAAATTCTTTGGCCCAACGTTTAATGAAGCCAAGAAGGCTGCATGCTCTATTGACAATAGAAGAAATATGAACATTAAATGAAATTTTTGGGTCAAACATAACGCCTAAGTCTTTGAACGATGGTACACAATCTAACAGAACAGACTTAACAGAGTAATGAGCTAGGAACGGAGACAAACGACTGAAAGTCATAAAAGAACACTTAGAGGATTAAGGTGTAATTTATTAACGTGGCACCAATCACAGAACGCATCGAGATCTGATTGCAAGTACTGTTGGAAAGAAGGAATAACAAATCTTTATAGGAATAACAAATCTTGACGTCATCCGCAAACATGAGCCCGCGTGAATGAGCCAAGGCCAAAGGCAAATCATTTATAAACAGTGTAAATAACAGTGGGCCCAGATGACTTCACTGCACGATCTATATCGCAGCACTCAAATAGAAATGACATGTTGAGATGAAGGAATTAAGAAAGACAGATTATCATCAACAAGCCAAGTTGAAATCACCTAAAACTATAAGGAAATCGCGATCTTTAAGACGATTAAAAATAGTTTGCAAAGCATCAGCATGGTGCATATAGGTCGTTATATCAGAAGCTGGAGGAATATATGAACAAGAAATATATAAGCTAAAGTTGGAACATGTAACTTCAACGCAAATAAACTAAACACCTAAGGGCAGATCAATCGGCACAACACTTGAACACAGATTCGAGTTAACAGCAATGAGTACTCCACCGCCACGACGACCAACACGATCAAGCCTATAAGAAATAAAGTTATTAGAAAGAATTTCATTATCCAAAACACAGAAGTTAAGCCAAGTTTCAGAGAAAGCTAATATGTCAGCCGAAAAGGTTTGGCTATCACAGAACAGGTTCGAGAGCTTGG
This sequence comes from Drosophila willistoni, assembly GCF_018902025.1. Lineage (NCBI taxonomy): Eukaryota > Metazoa > Arthropoda > Insecta > Diptera > Drosophilidae > Drosophila > Drosophila willistoni. The sequence goes on from NW_025814047.1 coordinate 13,464,527, forward strand.
TAAGAAGTCCTCTTACATTTTGATAATGAATGCAAAGACTAGACGTTATTAGTTTTTTGAAGCAGAAGATAAATTAGAAAGGTGGACAGGCAACGGACGGGAGCGCTTATTGGGCGCAAACTCGTGTACAACCCTCTGGCCAGAAATTAGTGTCAACCATAGCTGAGAAATACTCATTGGGTACTGTAATTTTAAAAGAGGAGATTTCGCGAGGCCTAGAAAACTTATACTTTTGAATTAAAATTTTAGCAGGGCATATATTACTAATGTAAGCTGCCACAGACGACTCAGAAGTATCAGGAGCAAGCCTAGAGATAAATAATTGTTTACGAGCATTGGGATCCGCAAGTGATTGAGAGCTAGCATGATCCTGTGATTGATCGGAGTTCGCGTGAGGGATAGAATGAGGTACACCAGGGCTTGTGATGGGTACTTCAATCTGAAAAGAAGAGCATAAAGAGGGACAAGAAGATGGTGTAGGCGAAAGTAAAATGGGAGACGATGTAATAGAGAGTGCTGGCGACTGCTTGCGAGGCAACTCAAGGGTACATTTCTTGGGCGACTTCTCAGAAGGTGGAACAAACTTGAATTGCGACAATAAATGTACGCTAGAGTCACACTCGTTGGACAGCTGTTTGGCCAGTTTGTTTAAAGAAAGAAACTTTAAAAGAAGATCCCTATAAATACGGCTAAAATCAAGCTGCTGGCTGGCACAAGATGGGCACAAGAAGTCCAGCGCATTAAGCCAAGCTCAGGCTTAGACACAGACAAACCAGAAAATTTGTCGTAGTCGCGGCCATTGAGGCCAGCACATTTTAAGTGAATAAGATTATCGCAAAGCCAACAAGATATTGCTCTATACTGATCATCAAAACGATCAGAATGCTTGCAAGTAGGTAGACAACAAGCCATTATAAAGCCAAAAGAAACACAAGGCAAAAAAAAAAATAAATTTATATATATAAGAATAAATAGAAAAATTTAAATACACAGCACAAAGATAATTATCGATAAGAAATCAATAATTACAAATAAAACAAAGAGAACAGCTAGAGTGCACAGCACAAGAGAGAGTGCAAGAACAGTTATAAGGCGAGCTTTGAGAGGCGGCCTTACAAAAGTGATAACGCGGGAGAGAAGCTAAGCACAAGCACAAAGCAGATAGAACAACAAAGCCACTAGCACTGATGGTATGATGGGGGCGATGAGGGGAGCAACTGCAGAAGCAATGAAAAAAATAAAAAGAAAAAAAATTAAATGCACCAAACACTAATCACGAAAAAGAAAAACTGTTGAAACTATTTAATTTGGCGAATTATGGAAATAAAACACGAGGGTGTCAAGCAAACAACACCAGTGAAAGCGTAAACAAACTAAGCACAATTAAAAACTGAGAGAAAACAATAAATATTAATAAAAACTCAGGAGCTATGCAAAAACACGACCGTCACGTCAGAGAGCAGAAGCTTTATACATATAAACATATTCAAGTGCACAACTATATTTTATTGCGTATATATTTAATTGTTTATACTTGCAACAAAGTGTTACAAGTTGAGCTCATTGTATTAAATGATTATTTGTATGAATATACTACACCTCCCCTTTTTAGAGAATAATGTAATATTATGGAGTTATTATAATGATTATTGATAATTGAGTAAAGGTAAAATAAAAGTAAAGTAAAGGTGTATCTTAGGAAAATTGTTTCTTTTTTTTTAGTCTGTTGTAATGACCGGGTTCCATTTAAGAAGAAATGATATTATTGAGGACGGACACGTCAGTGTCCGTTGATTCTAGTTTTCAGATTGATTCTTTATTCCAAATTATTATTTTGCTTAAGCTAAGTTTACATATATATTCTTATGCTGCGACTTATGCGACAGCTACAAAAGAGAGGGAGAGTGTCAGTACATACATACATATTGTTGGAGCACATGCATCAAAGTGCTTGGTCAGCGTTCCCACGCTGGCCTGGCTCTAGCTCATGTTACGCTTGTGCATACATTGCTTATGTGAATATATGTATGTATGTGCATATACAAATGCACATACATATATGATCATGCTTAGCTGTAGATTTATGTGAATATGTTTATGTACATACATCAATGTATATATTATATTATATTTTAATGCGTATATGTATGTTTAATTGTTTATACTTGCAACAGGGTGTTACAAGTTGAGCTCATTGTACTGAATGATTATTTGTATGAATATACTACACCTCCCCTTTTTAGAGAATAACGTAATATTATGGAGTTATTAATAATCATTAGATAATTAATTAAAGGTAAAATAAGGGTAAGGTAAATGTGTATATAAGGGGAAAAAAATTTTTTTTTTGTGTCTTAGTTTGTGTCTGCTCAGACAAATTCTTTTTCTCTCTTTCTTTTCGAAATCATATGAATATATTTTCAATAATAGATGAATCCATAAAAAAAATTTTATATTTATATTTTTTTTTTTCGTTTTCACTTTTTGATATTATATATTTATGTATTTTTTTTTTTTTTAAAAGATATCTATATATATATATTCTTATTAAATTTTTTTTTTTTTTTTTTTTATATATATATTTTTTTGTGTTTTATTTGTTATTCCTTTTTAGTCTATCCTTATGAACTTTTTGTTCCCTATTTTTCCTATTCTTTATAACTACATTATAATTTTTCTCTATACTAATGACCTCAAACGGTCCTATATAAGAAGATTCTAATTTATGACCTGTTTCATTCTTGAGATAAACTTGGTCTCCTATTTCTATTTTAAAATCTAATACTTTGCTATCATTTATTTCTTTTTGCTTAATTTTATTTTTTTCTAAAAGAATTCGAGCTCTCTTACACGCGTTTTCTAATCTAAACTTAACTTCTTTAGAATAGTCTTCTATATTATATATTGGATCTACAGTATTAACGCTATTAAATTGAATTGGTAGGTTACTTTGTCTACCAAATACAAGTTCATATGGACAATAATTATGTGTTACTGATGGTGTTGTGTTAAAACAATACACGAAATACTGTAACCATATGTCCCAATCAGTTTTATCTACTGAAATGTATGAACGAATGTACTCGTTGAAGGTCCTATGACTTCTTTCAACGGTACCTAATGTCTGGTGGTGGTGTGCTGTAGACGTTATATTGTCTATTTTTAAATACTTGCACAAGTCATTTATAATGGAATTTTTATATTCTGTTCCCATGTCCGTAACGAACGTCTTCATTGGACCGTACTTCAGAATAAAAGATTCGACTATGGCTTTTGCCACAGTTGTTGCACTTTTGTTTGCCACAGGAATTGCTACTAAATACTTTGTCAGGTCACATATTAATGTGATTGCGTATTCATTCCCATTTTCCGAACGTGGTAGTGGACCAATTGTGTCCACTATCACTCTGTCAAAAGCATATTGTGGAGTTTCGGTTTTAATCATAGGTGATCGTGTATGTTTCGTCGTTTTCGACGTCAGGCATTTTGGACATTTATTAATGTACTTTTTTACATATTTAGTCATGTTTTTCCAATAATATCGTCTCTTTATTTTTGCAATTGTTTTATTTATGCCTGTATGACCTCCTTGAATTGGATCTTCATGGAATGTAGACAATATAGCTTCTTTTTCTTTATCGTTTTGGATGAGGGTCACTGGCGTGAGTAGCGCTACTCTTAAAAATTGTAAAATTTGATTGCCCATATTTTTGAAAGATTCTATTGAAATAGTTTCAAAGATCTTTTCGCTCGGTGCCACTTTGACTTTGGTGATACTAAGTATACCGGCTTCTTTTTTGAGCCTTTGAAAAAACTGACCTAAGTCGAGAATTCCATTGGTATAGATATCGCAAATGTCAATTCTTGCTATAACTTTCCTGCCATGTTTGAATGTGGTCGAGGAATCAGTTATTCGCAAGGTCACTACTTTTCGTACTTCGTCATTTACAATAACGTCAAATACGTTGGGCTTGGAAGCTTTTTCAAGATTTTGCCTTGGCAATAGTTCTTGTTTATTTTCTGCGCAGAAATTGTTTTGTCTACTTTGGTACCTGGTAGTGACTTTCAGGATTCTTTTGTTCATGTCAATTAGATCGGATATTGTTATCCTTGATAGGGCGTCTGCCAAAAAGTTATCTTTACCTCTCAAATACTCTACTGTAAAGTCGTACTCTTCCAATTCTAGCCGCATGCGTGTCAGTTTTGAACTCGGGTTGACCATGGAGAACAAATATGTTAATGGTCTATGGTCTGTTCGCACTGTGAAATGTTTTCCATATATATATGGTCGAAAATATGGTATTGCCCAGTGTATTGCTGCTAGCTCTTGTTCTGTAGTACTCTTGTTGCTTTCACCTTTAGTGAATGCTCTTGATGCATATGAAACTGGAAGCTGGAGTCCATTATAGTTTTGTGTTAAAACTGCTCCACATGCTTGTTTGCATGCATCTGTGATTATGCAAAATTCTTTGCTAAAATCCGGGTACTGCAATAGATTAGGTTGAACGAGCTTTTCTTTTAAGTATTGGAATGCATTTTCGCATTCTGCTGTCCATTCGAATGGAACATTCTTTTTACATAATCTTGTTATGTGCCGGGAATATTCGGCGAAATTTTTTATGAAACGTCTATAGTAATTGCAAAATGCAACGAAACGTCTAGCACTATCTGCATCATGTGGGACTAGATAATTCTTGATGACGTCAAATTTTGTGTCGTCCGGCAAGATTCCTTTATCTGTGAATTTGTGACCTAGGAATGTCACCTCATGCATAAAGAATGAGCATTTTTCTGGATGCAGTTTTAGATTATTTTTTCTGCAGAGTTTAAAAACATCTACTAAATTTTTAATCATATGTTGTTCAGAACAACCAATAACGATTAAATCATCCATATAGAGGAAAGCTTGACTTGGCTCAGGCCCCGAGAATGCTATTGTCATCATTCTCTGAAATGAATTAGGTGCTATTTTTAGACCGAAAGGTAATCGTGTAAAACGATATGAGCCATTGCTCGTTGAAAAAGACGTTATATCTCTTGATTTTTCTTCTAGTTCAATTTGATGAAAACCTGACATTAAGTCAAGGCAAGAAAAATATTTTGCTCTTCCCAATTGATCAAGAATATCATCAATTCCGGGGAGCGGAAACTTATCTGACAGCAATTTTTTGTTTATTTGACGATAGTCAATTACTAATCGCCAGTTTTTTTCTTTAGATCCCGAAAGTGTTTTCTTTGGGACTAGCAAGAGTGGGCTATTATAAGGCGAAACAGATGGTTCAACAATACCCTGTTCAATTAACTTTCCAACTTGTCGCTGGATCTCGTTTAGTTGGCTATGCGGACTCCGGAAATTTTTCACATATACCGGTTCATCATCCTTAAGTCTTCATTTTTGTTTATAAAAATTATTTGTTGTGATCGGTTCGGTGTCAAGTCCGAACACATCACTATACCCAGTGCATAACTTTTCGAGTTTGTCTTTGAATAGTATTGGGACCCTTTTCCTCAATTTATGAATTACAGATTCTTTTCTTATATCTTTGGTGTTTTGAACTATATCGTAGTTCGAAAGTGATTCAAATTTTATATTGTTAACGCCTACTATTTGGCATTTATCTGTGGTATTTAAAAATCGGACAAAAGTACTTTGGGCTGTTGCAATAGTGTTTGCAACATAAACGCCTGGTTTAATTTCCTGATTCGGAATTAAAATGTTATCTTCTGCTGAAGATAGTTCTATTTTGCGTACCACTTGGGATCTTGCTGGTAGAAGTGTTGAGTTATTACCAGAATTGAATGTTATTGGAACATAAATTGGGTACGTTAAATTTGGTGGTCTAATTATTAACCAATCCTCGGAACTATTGTAATCTAATTGGCAATTAAATCTTTTCATGAAATCTAGTCCTATTATTCCATCGCAGGGGATTGCGAAATCTTCATGAAGTATATGAAATTTATATGGAATAATGTATTTGTCTGTTTGTAGCTCAATTGAGGCTAGTCCTTTGGATTTTATTATCCCTTCTCCTATGCCTCGAATATCTATAATTTTATTTGTATGGATGTCGTGAAAGACATCAGTATTTTCTTTTATAATTGAAATATCTGCACCTGTATCAATCAGAAATGTTAAATTTTTATTTGTTGAAACATTTTTGAATAATACGAAATTATTGAGACTCAAGTTAACCGTATATATTTTTTTATTTAGCGCTGAGTATCTGGAGGTGTCTGGAAGTTTCTCGTAGTAGTATCTTGTGCTACTCGGACATTGGTATTGTTATAACCAATCTGTTGGTTATTTGCTCGGTCCTGATTCCATTAATAATTGGACTCTTGGACTTTTGGTATGACCTACCATAGCATTTACTGCCACTTTGGTGGTGTATTTTATTGCTTGTTCAGTTGGAAGACCATCCGAAATATATGCGCCTTTAAGGGCATCGGTCAACTCAGTAATTTCGTTTGTGTATGAAACACAGTTATTGGGGTTTCTCTGCAGATTTTTAATTTTTGCTGTTAAAAGATCTACTGAGTCACCCTTGAAGATTGTTGATAGTCTTTGTATAACTTCATCAATCGTTTTTTCTGAGCTTAGGCTATTAGCCGCTTGACCTTTTAATTTTGATTTTATGAGTTGGATGGCTACCGCTTCGTGCGGTTCTTTTATGGTGTCAAGAACGCGAAGCGCTCCAATGAAACCTGGTAGACTTTTACTATCACCATCGAAGTATGGTATCAGCTTGGTGGCTGTATTTATGAATTCTACCCTTGTTTGTACCATTTTGTTGTTTTCTTTGGGAATTGTTGGTTTGTTACGACTTATCACTGATGGTTCTTCTTGACTTATTTCTTCATCAGCCATAAGTTGCGTTTTTTCTTCCAGTACTATTGAAGTTTCCAAATCAGATGTTTGTTTAAATTCAATATTGTGTCTGTTTAGCACAGTTATTGCTTTTTGTTTGCAATCACTGTAGAACGCATTTGCGGCTGTTTTTTGCCATGTCTTTAGTTTGCTATAGTGTTCAGTTAATACCGCTCTAATAGCTTGAAGATTCTCGGTTACTATCTTCGTGTGTTTGGTTACTGTGTCTTGGGATGTTTCTCTATTCTGCGAGAGACACTTACAAGATTTAGTTAATTCTTGTGCGTGTATTCTAGCTTTTTCTATTATATCATCCCAAGTAACCATAGTTTATTAAGATTAATTTCTATTTCTATTTTGGATTCTTGAAAACCCATTTTACTAAACAAAAAAGGAATTTGGCGTTTAGACCTGTTGTTAATTTAAGAAAAAAAATTTTAAAAATGTGTAAGGTTTTACTATTCTATGTCTATTATTTCTATATCTGAGTCTGTTAAATCTATTGGTTCTACACTCGATTCTAATATGTTTATCAGCGCAATTGAGTCCTTGAAAAGTTCGTGGACCCATCCGGGCACGTCTTTTCTTAAAGGAGTCTTAGCTAATAATCTACTATAAGCTACTTTTATGGATTTTTCCATAAGATCTACAATGTTTTTTCGAAATTTGTAGTTGTGGGCTATCCAATACCTTATTTCCTTGTATTTGTGATTTGTTTCACCTGATTGTATCAGGAAATCAAGGAAAGATAAATATTTTTGGAGCTTTTTTGTTTCTGCTTTATCCATATTCTACACTAACTGCCTAAGCCTATTTAACTGATTATGGATGTATTTAGTTCTTTACTGCTTTGGTTCCTCCATTAGGTAGAAACGCAGTGTGCCTGCTGCGTTTGAAAAGCAGCATACATATGGTACCGTGAGAATGAAACTCATCTGTACCCTAGTGCCTCCTTTGACTGGGAAATCTTCGCCCGTTATATCAAGGTAAGCTAACCTAATTTGTACTAAGTTTATGGAGCGTTGAGGTGAGGTACTTCCCTCGCTTCTAAAAACCTCAATTAAGTCTTGGACTATGCTAGGGTGCCTGTTGTTTATTTTTTAGAGCTCTTAGAGGCTTAGAGCTCTTTTTGTTACACATTTATTGTGTAATAGGTAAGCCTTATATAATACATATGCGCACAATATTATGACAATTATTAATAGTAGTATGTTCGTTAATCTCATATCAGCATTTGATGATTCAATTTTATTTATGACATTCGCAGTGGAGTCCACTGATTTTGTTTCGATTAACCCCATTGTGGGTATATCGGATATGTCATCAAATTTACTTATGCTATTATCGAACATACGTATGGGATTTTTGTTTTTATTTATTACAAGTGTGCAAAATATGAAATAAAGTTCATAAAGACAGGTTAAAAACTTTTGTTTAGCAATTACTTTAATTTTTTTTGTAAATATGTTTTGACCGGTACATATTTGCTTGAATTTGATTTCTATTTGAAATACTAAAATTAAATTGTTATGGATTCATGCATATTTTTTTTTTTTTTATTTAAATTATTCGTGAAGGGAAAAAAAAAGTAAGAGAGAAATAAAATTTATCTCAACTGTGTCTTGCACAGCGAGCCAGAGACGTGGAAAAAATATAGAGAATGTGGTTGGCTCACAATTCAGGTATACATTTCATTTGTTTTATTGTTTTAAAAAAAAAATTCTCCAACCACATTGTTAGTAATAGCCTAGCAGAAAGTTAGTAGCTCGCAAGTTGCACTTTCGTGCTCCAACTTGCTATTAAGCTTATAATTAGAATTATTAAATTAAAGGCAAGTTAAGGCTTGCGCATTTCTGCGGCCCCTTGCGTTTCTTTGCTCTTTGGCGAAGTTCAGCTTTCAGGATGTCAATACGCTCTATGCAGCGTTGTCGGTCTTCCTCCGTCTTCAGAGTGGCCAGTAAGTCTACTTCCAGCCTCTTCTGCTGGAGTAGCTTGTGTATTTGGCCTCCTCTTTTGGTCTTCTTTGGCTCTGGCTTTGTAGATTTTGTGTTGCGGGCCCCGTACTCAGCTATTGTGAGTGGGCGCGGTCCATCGTTGGGATACAGCTCTAACGCTTCCTCTAGCGTCGGTGCATCCCTTTGCTCGATAGGAGCAGATTCCGCAAAGGGAATATCTTCACTGTTCATTCGTGCTCCTTGTTGGTTGATTGGTCGATTTCGAACGCCACTGCCGAAAAGATGGATACTTGACGGGGGGCGGGAATTTGTTGTTTTTGGCGCTTAAAACGTTCAATTGAATTCTTTGTTTTTTATAAAGATTGTTGGTTTAAAGCCGGGTGGGGGGAGAGCTGGAACAGGGTTGCCAGACTGCTTGCTGCTGCTGCTAATGCTGCTCTCTATCGCTAAAGTAGTTGCAACACATTGTGAGACATTATTTTATGCTTTTTTTTTTTGTTTGTTTTGTTGAAATTTTCTTGGTTTTTTTTTTATTGTTGCTGTTGTTAGCATGGAGAGTCCTTGTAGGTCCTTTAGAGTCCTGTCACGGTCGCCATGTAATGACCGGGTTCCATTTAAGAAGAAATGATATTATTGAGGACGGACACGTCAGTGTCCGTTGATTCTAGTTTTCAGATTGATTCTTTATTCAAAATTATTATTTTGCTTAAGCTAAGTTTACATATATATTCTTATGCTGCGACTTATGCGACAGCTACAAAAGAGAGGGAGAGTGTCGGTACATACATACATATTGTTGGAGCGCATGCATCAAAATGCTTGGTCAGCGTTCCACGCTGGCCTGGCTCTAGCTCATGTTACGCTTGTGCATACATTGCTTATGTGAATATATGTATGTGCATATACAAATGCAAATACATATATGATCATGCTTAGCTGTAGATTTATGTGAATATGTTTGTGTACATACATCAATGTATATATATATAAACATATTCAAGTGCACAATTATATTTTAATGCGTATATGTTTAATTGTTTATACTTGCAACAGGGTGTTATAAGTTGAGCTCATTGTACTGAATGATTATTTGTATGAATATACTACACTGTGTCTGGCCAGACAAATTATCTTTCTCTTTTTTTCGAAATTGTATGAATTTATTTTCAATAATAGATGAATCCATAAAGATTTTGATGTATATTTTTTTTTTAATTACTTTCGATATTTTTTTTTTATATCTATCCTTATGTACTTTTTGTATCCTACTTTTATTGTTTCTAATTTTTATATTGTTATTTTTCTATCATATAACTCCTTATTTTTAGCTTTATGTTGTTCTAACATAATTGTTGGTTTGTGAAAAGTGTAGAACTACAACGTTTGGTTGCTTAGATGAGAGTGAGCTCAATTTTATTATACATAAACTTAACTAGGGTTGCCACATGTACAGGGCTGACAGATACAGCACAGAATTGCCATATCAACACTTCCCCTCAATTCAGGGTTCTAATACCTATTTAGTCCAAGCAACGCCGTACATTTTAAATGATTAACTTTACATAGATTCTTAGTAAGAATATCAGCAATCATTTCGGTTGTTGGACAGTATTCTAGCTTAATCAAATTCTCTTCAAATGAGTTTCTTATATGGTGGTACTTTACATCAATATGTTTGCTTATAGCATGATAAACAGGGTTTTTTACAAGATTTAAAGCACCAACATTATCGCCATGTAAGGTTATACAATCAAGCGTAAAATACAATTTCATCTCATTTATCAGTTTTCTTATAACGCGTGTTTTTTTAAGCGTTTGGTTTTTCACGTTGGCAACACTGACATACCGCATGATGTTCATGACAGCTGTGAAAGTGAAAAATGCTCAGTTTAGTTTGCCATTTCATCATGGAAGGACTTACGCCTGAACAACGTTTACAAATCAATGAAATTTATTATCAAAATTCGTGTTCTGTAAAAAATGTGTTTCGCAAATTACGTCCATATTATGGTCGACACAACCGACCAACCGAGCAAGCCATAAAGGCAATTGTGGACAAATTTCGCACACATTTTACTTTATTGGACATTCAACCATCGAATCGTGTACGGAGAGTGCGCACAGAAGAGAATATTGCAGCTGTAGCGGCCAGTGTCAATGAAAATTCCCTTAGACATGCTGGAAAAAGTGGTGCAAAATTGGACCTTCCGTGTTGATCACTTGAAACGCAGTCGCGGCCAACATTTACATGAAGTCATTTTTAAAAAGTAGTTGGCAGAGATTGTTTTATCATCTCAAATAAAAATTTAACAATAATATTCAAATTTTGTGTGTTTCATTTCAATTTTAAAAACCAAACGCTTAAAAAAACACCCGTTATAAATAGCCTCTTTTGCAGCATCGAAAAGCGCCATATATTCTGCCTCGGTACTGCTTAGAGCCACAGATTTTTGCTTCCTTGATGTCCGTGAGATTACTGAGCCGCCCCACATGAATGCGTATCCAGTGTAGGACTTTCGATAGATAGTTGAGTCACCTGCCCAATCTGCATCTGCAAAGCCTGTGATCGCAGCGCCGGTCTTCTTGTACGTTATTGCCATATCTACCGTCTGGTTCAGATATCTCAGCACTTGTTTCGCTGCTGCGAGATGCTCGCCATGGGGATCCTCTGTGATAATTTGCACACCGAGTGCAAAATGTCTGGTCGTATATACATCAAAGAGCCTATTACGGATTGATACTCCGTAGCATCGATGCGTTTGCACGACTTGTTGTCGCACTTAACCTGGAAATTAGCTTCTAACGGGGTGGATACCGTGCGGCAAATCTCCATGCCCAGTTGCTTCAACAGGCTTCTAATATGCATACTCTGGCTGAGACGTATAGCCTCTTTGTCACCATCACGTTGGATTTCGAGACCCAGAAAGTGTGTAATCGGTCCTTTGTCGACAACCTGAAATTCAGAAGAGATAGCCTGTTTAGTAGCTAACATCTTACCCTTGTCTGAACACGCAAGCAGCAAGTCATCAACATATACGGCTATTACGTCCATCGTCTTATCTGGTGCACATCTTGTGTATAGGCATGGCTCACTTTCACATTTCATATCCCAACTTTCTCAGAACAGCATCCAACGTTGTGTTCCAAACTCGGCCAGCTTGTTTTAGACCGTACAACGACTTTTTTAGCTTCAGCACACCGCCAGATTTGTCATCGTAAAACTCCGGTTGCTGCATATAGACCTCTTATCCAAGATCTCCATTCAAGTATGACGTCGTTACATCGATTTGAAGAACGTATAGTTCATATTCCGCTGCCATTGCAAGGATCATCCGTATCACCACCGGTGAATAAGTCCCTTTGTAATCTCTTCCATATTTCTGGCTGCACCCTTTCGCCACGAGCCTTGCCTTGTGTCGGTCGATTTCTCCAGTTGCATTCTCTTTCAGGGTAAATATCCATTTGCATCCAATGGGTTTCACACCAGCTGGTAATTTAACTTGTTCCCATGTATTGTTTCGCAGTAAGGCTTCATATTCATCTTGCATTGCTGTATTCCATTTCTCTGCTTGTTGACTCGTTAGTGCTTGTTGCACTGTTTCTGGTATTTCTACGTTAGTTGCCAACATTACATTCAGAAAATTATATTGTTTGGTTGGTCGTCCTCGTAGACCCGTTCTGACTATTTTTGGTCTGCCTGGTCCCCTTTGTTCTGCAGCTCACGCAAACTTTGCACATTTAAATTACCATATCGCATATGCCATTTTTCAAGCTCATCGGAGGCTTTAGAAACACACAGTCTCTCTTGATTTTTAGTTTCACACAGAAACAATCCACAGACCTTTTTGGCCATTAATATATTGATGCCCTTATCGTCATTAACTTTGGTAGTTCCCGAATTGAAAAGTACGGTGCATCCATTTGAAACCGCGTTTCCCACCGATATTTAAATTGCATTGCAAGCCTGGTACAAATAAAACGTCTCTGAGCGTTATTGTGTACCCAAGTTTGCTATGTACAATCACTGTTCCTCTGCCTTGTGACGTCATAAAATAATTTCCTGCCAACTCAATAATACATCACATGTGTGATGTCGCGCCACTATCGATAACCCAATCATCGATATCCATCCGATTGTTAGTGGCAACGCCAGCAATAGATCGTTGCCCCTCTTTATTCTTCCAATATTCGCATATTCCGCTCTTTTTCCCGCCTCTCACATTGGCGTTGTTTTCATTCTCTTCTTTCATCGCGCATTTTGCCACGAAATGTCCTGGTTGGCCACATTAAAAGCATCGGCGCCTGTCTGCCTCTGACTTGTTGTCTCGTCGCTTACCCCTCTCACCACCGATAGAGCATGCTGCGAATGCCTGTACAACATCGTTTTGATTGTTCGTCTTTCGTCGTTAATTTTCTTCGGCTAGCTTGCATTTTATGGTACTGAAACTCGGCAACTCATCACGAGCTTCCAAGGCCACGACAAAGTTCTCATAAGACATGGGCAAACTCGCAAGCAACAAAATTACGGTAGACTCTTCTGGCAAACTTACATCGATCACCGACAAATTTTCAACAATGTTTGAAAATTCCAATATGTGTTTTTGCACGCTGTCACCTTCAGCCATTCTTTTGTTTAATAACTGCTTAAACAGGGTCACTTTTCTCACTGGACATGTTGGTCGATGGAACTTTTCTAGTTCTTTCCATATCTCGCTAGATCTTTCGCATTCATTTTTCTTGCAATGTCCGTTATACCGAGAAAAAATATACGAATCTTGAACACTCAATACTTTCACACTATTTTTTAGTGAATACACTTAACACTGAGGCCCATAACCTGTTGGTTTGTGAAAAGTGTAGAACTACAACGTTTGGTTGCTTAGATGAGAGTGAGCTCAATTTTATTATACATAATGTAGTAGGAGAGACGGTCACACTTGCTCTCTTGCTACTCTTCGATCCCAGTATTTTAATTGACTCTCGGAGAGAGGGAAGTTTAGCGCATCTGTCGTGTGAGTCAGTCGTTGCTGAGCGTTGAGGAGTGTGAGACAGATATCAAGATAACTACGATAAATAATAACTATAATAAACACTAACTACAATAAGTACATTACGAAATAAAATAAACTACAATTAATTTAAAGCACATAAAACGCGAATCTCTTAAACACCCTGACATCGGTCAATTCATCTCCCGCCCACAATATCAGAAGTGGTGAACTTTAACACAATGGACATCAACATTGAGGCTCACAATTTGCCAACTTTGAAGAAGTGGCTGGAGCTGTTGGACTTGCCTACAACAGGGTCAAAGGCCGAGCTTGTGGCGCTCTTAAACGATGTTCCAGTGGATCGACGAGGAGCTTGTTCCATATCTATTGAACTGAGACTGTCGAGGAAAGTACAGAAGACGAAAGTAACTGTCAACTGTCAGAGACCAAAAATGAGAAAGAGGGAGACAACAACACTGATGTCTTGCTGAAAAAATTGTGCGATTTACTGCGACCACAATTGTTCGACATAGTGGCGCCTCAACGCCAGACACAAAACGAAACGCACGATTCAGTGCCGACGCAACGACGGTTGCGCGAACGAGAGCGGCAGCGAAAACGAGATGGCAGCAGAACTGATTGGCGCGCAAACCAGCGTCGTGAACCAGAACCAATTGGCGCGCAATACCAGCGTCGTGAACCAGTGTTGGTAAACCAACTCTCGGAGGAAATGTTGGAAAGCAGTTTTTCGTCAGCTGGAAAATTCCAATTAGCGAAGGAAGCGTTGTTGGAATTTAATGGGAACTCGTGTGGAAAGAAATGGCTCACGCAGCTGACAAATATAAGCGGTGTATATGGAATCAAAGGTGTACAAATGCACATGCGTCTAGTCTCCAAACTTAAAGGACGGGCTCATGAGTGGCTTCATGCCAATGGTACGCGCATTTTGGAACCCGTGGACAACATATGTGAGCACCTTGTCGAGTCGTTCGGGAAAACTGTGTCTCAAGCAGATGCCAGGCGCCTATTCGAGTCTCGAATTTGGAGCGCCAATGAGAGTTTCGTTAGTTACATCGATGAGAAGGCCAGGCTGTCAGATGCTATCTGCATCAGCGAAGAGGAGCGAGTAGACAAAGCCATTGAAGGGATTCCTGTGGAGGGACTCCGCATTCAAGCGCAGATTCAAGGATTGAAGTGGATTGCAGAATTGCGCCGTGCATTTTCAGGCATTCAGATACCGGTACAGCGAGCAGCAAGAGAATCTACAAAGGTGGCCGCTAAGGGCAGACGTTCCAAAGAAGATTTCCGTTGCTACAACTGCAACTCGAAGGGCCACATGAGCAAGGACTGTATGAAACCCGACAGAGTGCCAGGGTCCTGCTTCGGATGCGGTGCCTTGGATCATTGGGTGGCTAAGTGTCCACTTAATAAAGAGAAGCTAGCTAAAGGATGCGATGACGTAAGATATGTTAAGATATATTTTAAAACACCAACTAATCCTTACCTAATTACAGCATGCTTCATAGACTCAGGCAGTGATGTTTCACTTATTAAAATCTCTTGTTTACCACAAAAGATACATTAAATTTAACTTTATCATATATATTACGGATTAAATAATTTTCTAAAATTCATTAAAAGTATTCTTTCATTTAATAGTCGTTGATAATGAGTCTTTGAGCCATGAAGAAATTTTGGGAAGAGATTTTATGAAAGCATGTAATATTAAGTTAGACTTAAATGCCTTGAAAATGGTTACACTTGAAAGGAGAAAAGACGAGAAGGTGAACTTGGAGAGCGGTCGGAGTTTGAGTCCTTGTCATTGCAGACATGCCATACAAATTTGCAAAGAGCTAGAAATGTAAATGTTGAGAGAATAGTTGATGAAATAGTTAAGGAGAAAAATTGTAAGAATAGAATAGTCACCAAAGAAGGTGAGGACGAGGAAATTGTTAGCGAAATAGTTAAGTGAAATGATCGCGAAATTGTTAGCGAAATGGTGAATGAAATTGATAGCAAGATTGTTAGTGAAACAGAGAATGAAGATAGAAGCAAAATGGTTACGAAAAGTAGGAATGAAGCTGTTATTGAGTTGGTCAATGAAAAAGTTGGATCTAATAGAAAATGTGAAGAAAGAAAAGAAACTACTGACCAGTCTCTAAGCGAAACAGAATTTGGATTGTTAAATATCCAGTGTTTCAACACAGGAGTTGATTGCAAAATAGGTGAAAGATTAGATTTTAAAATCCGGAAAAAGTTTGAACAATTGTTTGAGAGTTCATATTTGGTAGCACAAAGGCCTGAATTGCCTGATGTAAAATGTGAAATGGAGCTCAACTTGGAGGGGTCGAAGGCATTCAGTTGTGCGCCTAAAAGATTGTCAAATTCTGAGAAAGGGAAATTGTAGGTGATGCTAGACGGGTACTTGGAGAAGAGAATCATTCGCCCCAGTGAGTCGGAGTATGCATCACCCATTGTGTTGGTGCCTAAGAAAGCTGGCGAGTTAAGGTTGTGCATTGACTTTAGGAGATTGAACAAAGTTTTGGTGAAAAATAACTACCCTAAACCTCTGATAGACGATTTATTAGACGATTTATTTTTCTAAATTGGATCTAAAAGATGGCTATTTTCACGTGTTCATGGAGGAAAACTCAGTTAAATATACATCTTTCGTCACTCCGTTAGGCCAGTTTGAGTTCCTCAGGATGCCAATGGGTCCGAAAAACTCATCATCATTGTTTCAAAGATTTGTGAACAAAATTTTTACAGATATGATTAGAGATAGTAAAGTAATAGTGTATCAAGCCGACATCATTGTAGCCAGTAGAACTGCCGAAGAGCACCTGGATATACTGGAAGAAGTTTTTAGAAGGATAATCAGAAACAAGTTGGAGTTGCGTATAGATAAGTGAGGGTTCTTTCAGTAAAGCATAAATACTTGGGATTTCTTAAGAACTTTCCCATACCAACGAATGTTCACACAGTAAGAAGTTTCTTGGCTTCTTATTTTCGTCGTTTTATTAGAAACTTTTCGTTAATTGCAAAACCACTCTATGACCTATTGAAGAAAGATAGGGTGATTAAATTTGGAAAGGAAGAGCTGGAGTGTTTTTCGTTGCTCAAAGATAAATTAGTAGAATCGCCGGTGTTGGCAATATATAACCACAAGGACGAAGTTGAGCTGCATTGTGATGCGAGCGCTTTATGTAGAATGTAGAATCAAAGTACCACAGTTTCGAATTAGAGACTTTAGCAACAGTATATGCAGTCCGCAGATTCAGAGTGTATTTACAGGGAAGATATTTTAAAGTAATTACAGATTGTAATTCTCTGACTCTCACTCTCAATCGAATTGAATTAAACCCAAGAATTGCGAGATGGGCTCTTGAGCTACAGAATTATGATTATGAAGTAGTGCACAGGCAAACAGATGCAACATGTAGATGCGCTTAGTAGATGTACGAACATACTTGTTGTAGATACAAATAGTTTTGAAGACAATCTTGTTATATGCCAGAACAAGGACGAAAAGTTGCGGGAAGTGAAAAGAAAGTTGGAATTTGCTGAGGATAAGTTATTTGAAATGAGAAACGGAATAATTTACAGGAAAACCAATGACGAAAGGTTGTTGTTTTATGTTTTGTTGCGTATTCGCCAAAGTCGGGAAAAGAGGAAGGAATATTGCACAGTATTCCTAAAAGGAATCGACCATTTTAACTAATTCACATTGATCATTGTGGTCCTATAGCATCAGGCAGAAGCAAAAAGCACTTGTTTGTTATTATTGATGGTTTTACGAAATTCGTCAGACTATATCCAACAAAGACGACGAATACTAAAGAAGCGGTGTTAGCTCTTAAAGACTATTTAGGGCCTACAGTCGACCCTTTTCCATAGTGTCGGATAAAGGAAGCTGTTTCACCTCATCAGAGTTCGAGATGTTTGTAACTCAGAATAACGTTAAGCATATTAAGATTGTCACAGGGCCCCCTCAAGCTAATGGCCAAATTGAGAGGGTGAATCGTACCCTGGGACCTATGCTTGCTAAATTATCGGAACCAGAAAAGGGTTTATATTGGGATTTGATAGTTGAGAATGTTGAACATTGTTTTAATAACACACTTCATAGGAGCATTAAGCAGTTACCGAGCAAAATGCTCTTTGGAGTAGAGCAAAAAGGCAAAGTCGGTGACGAGTTAAGAGAAAGACCAGAGCAGTTAGGAATAGGGAATGATCCAAGAAATTTGGATACAATTAGAAAGGATGGGGAAATACATCAGAAACAAAGCCAGAAGTACAATGAGCAGCAGTATAATAGCAAAAGGGTAGCACCCACAGGATATAAGACAGGGGATTATATTATGGTGAAGAATTTCGATTCAACTATAGGAGCGTCAAAAAAGCTAATCCCAAAACACAAAGGGCCTTATGTGATAGACAAGGTTCTCAAAAATGACCGATTTTTAATTAAGGATGTGGAAGGCTTTCAGCTTAGTCGTAACCCTTATCAAGGTGTTTGGAGTAGCCATATTATAAAACATTGGATAGGTAAACGAAGAAGTGACTAAAAATTATGCTTAAGCAAATGAAAATAATGTTAACTGTAATAGACTTTTATGTAATGTACCTGAACTAATTTGTAGTTATAAAATTTCACCTTATTTTAACATTTATTATGTAAGGATCAGGAGATCTTACGGTCAGGACGGCCGAGTTGTAGCAGGAGAGACGGTCACACTTGCTCTCTTGCTACTCTTCGATCCCAGTATTTTAATTGACTCTCTGAGAGAGAGGGAAGTTTAGCGCCGTGTGAGTCAGTCGTTGCTGAGCGTTGAGGAGTGTGAGACAGATATCAAGATAACTACAATAAATAATAACTACAATAAACACTAACTACAATAAGTACATTACGAAATAAAATAAACTACAAATAATTTAAAGCAAATAAAATCCGAATCTCTTAAACACCCTGACATCGGTCAATTCATCTTCCGCCCACAATAAGCTTAACTAGGGTTGCCACATGTACAGGGCTGACAGATACAGCACAGAACTGCCATATCAACAATAATTCTGTCTGAACTTTATTTCCTTAGAATATTCATCTAAATTGTAAATAAGATTAATTTAATCTGCCAAATACGACTTCGCATGGACAATACTCATGCGATACTAATGGTGTCGTGTTGGTTCAGTAAGTGAATCCAAACGTCCCAATAAGTTTTGTCCGCAGAGATACATGAATGAATGTATTCGTTCAATGTTCGATGACTTCGTTTTATTGTACCCAATATTGGTGGTGATATGCAGTAGAGGTGAGATTCTTGATCTTCATGTACTTGCATAAGTCTGTTATTATATGGTTATCTGTTCCAATGTCCGAAATGAACGTCTTCATTGGACCGTACTTGAGTATGAAGTCTTTAAGAATTGCTTTTGAGACATTGTTTGCAGTTTTACTTTTGATTTGAATAGCTACTAAATATTTTGTTAGGTCACATATTAATGTGAGTATATATTATCGTTACCATGTTCCGATTTGAGTAGTGGACCAGCTGTATCCACTCTCAGTGTCGAAAAGATTTACTGTTGTCTCGGTAAGGAACATTCGAGTTTTTGTATGTGTCGTTGTTCTAGACCTCTGACATTTTTGACATCTACGTACGTACTCTTTTATATAACGTGTCATTGTTTTCCAGTAGTAGTGTCTTTTGATTTTTGCTAGCGTTCTTCTTATGTCACTATGACCTCCTTGAATTGGATCATCATGATATGTAGACATATTTTTGTATCTTTTTTTTTGTTATAACTTTGCAGAGGGTATTATAAAATTGGTCAGATGTTTGTAATGCACAGAAGGAGACGTTTCCGACCCCACAAAGTATATATATTCTTGATCAGCATGAGAAGCTGAGTTGATATAGCCATGTCTGTCTGTCTGTCCGTCCGTCCGTCCGTCTGTGCGTATGTGCTTTACTCAGCCGTCTTAAGAGCTATCGGGCTGAAATTTTTTTCGGGGATTTTTATTACTCGGCAAAAATAAAGTATGAAAACCATCAGGATCGGACCACTATATCATATAGCTCTAGAAGAACTAGAAGAAACATTTTCATAGAAATTGGAGTATGCTATGAAATTTACATATGTGATAATATTGGATATAAAACCCCAGATCCCAAAATTTGAATGTGATCGGATAAAAATAACTCAAGTTGCAGTCAATATAATAATCGGCTCTGCTCCCAACTCTGCCGGCAACGCTGCTTGCTGTCTACTACGTCTTTCGTCATCAACAGAGGACATGCATACACACACAGACGCAACGCTACATAAACTGTATGTGTATGCATGCGTTGCTTTGCTTTGGGAATGAGGGAAGAAGAAGAACAAGTTGTAAAATAGATAGTAAAATTGTTTTGTTTGTATATTGATGAATTAAGTTGCAGAAAACAAACATGTAAAATTATTATTACCAAGGACTGCAAGGGTATATAAACTTCGGCATAGCCGATGTTAGCTTCTTTGACATTTTTTTTTTTCTGTTAATTGGATCACCGGCTGGAGTAGCGCTACTCGTAATGATTTTAATAATTTATTGCCCATATATTTAAAAGTGTCTATTGAAATTGATTCAAAGATTTTTTCGATCGGTGCCACTTTAAGTTGGCTGATTTTAGATACACCAGCTTGCTATTTCATTGGAGTATATACATACACCCATACCTCGCTTTGCGTCGGGGATACGTTCCAAAAAAAATGCGACGCAAGTCGAAACAACGCAAAGTGAATTATGATTTTCTATAGCAAGCCATGTAAAAATCGAAGATAGGTTCCAGGGTTACGAAAATACATACATTTTAAAACTAAAATTTAACAAATTAACATTTAAAAAACAAACAAAATCTCATATCATTTTATTTCATATTATGCATATAAAAAACAAGAAGAAATTAATTCAATTAAAACAAAATAAATAATTCAATTATTCAATAATTTAAATAAAATTACAATTAATCACTATCTGATAAGTCTTCAGTGTCTGTTGTCGTACGTCGGCTTTCTTTAAAAAAAAATTGGTCCAGTGTTGTCTGACCAGCTTTTTTTTTTTGCATAAAATACAATTCCTTATAGCAATTAATATTCGCAGCTACCGCCTGGGACACTTTAAGGCTCCTTTCGCTGTCAGGATCATTTTTTAAGAAAATCTCCATGCCTTCGTCAATCAAAGATATCGCTTTGGAAATTTGTTTGGAAGTTAAGTTCTGTTGCTTGGATATCTCTAAATGGTCACGGTCATAGTCATCTTCTTCATTAGCAATTTCCAATTCCAATTGCAAAAGTTCTTCATTAGAAAACTCTTGGTTGTGCGATGTTAGCAATTCATTTATATCAGCCTCCTCCATACCTTCAAAATTAGACTGTTTGGCAAAATTTGAAAGTTCATGACAAACAGCTGTTGTATCATCAACTTCAGTAGTGCATTTTTGGTGAACACATTCAGGCCATATTTTGCGCCAAACACCATTCATGCAAGATGGTTTAATCTCCTGCCACGAATCAGATATAATTTCTATGGCTTTCATAATGTTGAAATTTTTCCAAAATTGTAGCATGGTAGGTTTACCTTCTCCATCAGTCTCACTTATAAGAAGCTTAAAGGTCCGTCGAAGGTAATAGCTTTTAAAAGTCGATATAACTCCCTGATCCATCGGCTGAATAACTGACGTAGTATTAGCTGGTAGAAATACAAATTTCACGTTTTCTGACAACTCATCTACGTAAATTGTGTGGCCAGGAGCATTATCTACTAGAATCAAAGCCTTGAAGTTTAAATTTTCCTTCTCACAATAAGCTTTAATTTCTGGAATAGCACACATTGAAACCCAGTTTTTAAATAAAAATGCTGTCATCCATGCTTTTGTGTTTGATCGCCAGTGGACAGGAAGGAGATCTTTTGAATAACCTTTCATAGCTCTTGGATTTTCTGATTGGTAAATAAGAAATGGTTTAAATTTGAAATCACCATTTGCATTTCCACCAAGAAGAAGAGTCAGTCTATCCTTGCTAGCTTTAAATCCGGGCGCAGATTTTTCTGTTTTAGATATGTAGGTTCTCTGAGGTAGACGTTTCCAAAATAATCCTGTCTCGTCAACATTAAAAACTTGTTTCGGTTCATAGCCGCCCTCACGGATTAAAGCTTTTAGCTCTGCTGGGTAGAGTTCTGCAGCAGTTACATCAGCGCTAGCTGCTTCGCCTTTAAAAGCAATGTTGTGCAGATTTGCTCGAACCTTGAATCTTTCAAACCAGCCTTGACTTGCTTCAAAAGTTTCATTATCGTGGGCGGTACTATCACTAGCATCATCGTTGGATACGGTTTGACTTTTAATATCATCAAATAAGCTTTTTGCTTTCGTCTGAATTACCATTTTACTTAATGGTATTCTTTGCGCAACTTGATTCTCAATCCAAATTGAAAGCAAGGATTCCATTTTAATCATTAAAGAACTCCTTGTACGGATCATCGTTTTAGCATCTAATGATGTTACAGATTTTGCAGCCTCTCTTATTTTATCTCCATCTCGATCTTTAATAGTTCTGACTGTTGTTGCAGCCAGGCCAAGAGCCTTTGCTATCTCCACAGCCTTCTCGCCCTTATTAAATCGCCGCAGAATATCTAGTTTTGTCTCCAAACTGATAGCTTTCTTTTTATTTTTGGTAATTCCACCAGCATTATCCTTTCCACTCATTTAACTAAAAAATAATTTTGTGTAACAAAATAATATAACTCTGCCAATAAATAAATTGAAAAATTATTTACCTTTTTTTATATGTGATCAGAAATAACACGAAAAAACTTATTGATCTATTTTAAAGAGCACAACTCACTAATTGAAACGCGATATTCTACATAAAAGGTGGGCAAGCAAATGGCAAAGTGAGTCGAAGCAAATCAAAGGGGAATTCCCCTGTTTTGATACACAGCGCGCGCAGTTAGCAACAAAAGTGTTGCCACCTTTTGGAAAAAAAAGGTATTAAAAAAGAAACGAACGTTTCCTGAGCAACGCAACATCGAAAATCTAACGACGCACAATGAAAATTAGTGCTAATTGATCAGCGACGCAACTTCGAAAAAACGCAAACCGAAACGACGCAAAGCGAGGTATGGGTGTATATCGCTAACTTTATTTCCACGTTTAGATAAACATTTAGATTCTGTTATGCGCAAGGTCACTACTTTCCGTACTTCATCATTTGTAATGACGTCATGTACATTGGGCTTACAATTAGATACATTTTTATGACTTTGCCTTAGCAAAAGTTCATTATTTTCAACTGTACAGTTTTTCTTGTCTACTTTGTCGCCTGGTAGTGACATTAAGGACTTTATTTTCGATGTCTTGTAAGTCGGATATTGTAATAAACAGGGCATCTGCCTCGACATTGTCTTTTCCTTTAAGGTATTCCACTGTGAAATCATATTCTTCGAGTTCTGGTTAATTTTGAACTTAGGTTAGTCATTGAAAGTAGGTAAGTTAATGGTCTATGCTCTGTTTTTACAAAAAAATGTTCGTCAAGAATATATGGTCGAAAGTGCGTAATCGAGTTATGTGCAGTGAATAGTCGGCGAACTATTCTGACCCTGAGTATCTGGGGGTGTCTGGATTTTCCCAAAGTATTTTGGGTTACTCTGAATGGAATTTCCTCTGCATCTAAAGTTTCGTCTAAAGTGTCCTTGGCTTCTATTATAGATAATAAAAATACTACTATTATTATTATTATTTGGAAATGGCGTTATTCATATTATTGAATAAGTAATTATTGCATGATAAGTTTTACCTTATCAATGGAGCAGTTAGGAGCCATAGCTTTGACAGCAAGTGTTGTGCTATACTTATTAGCTAAATCAGGTGACAAACCGTCACTTATATAGGATCCTTCTAGGGACTTAACCAATTTTTCTACCTCTTGGTATATTGATTGACAGCACTGCTCTTTTGTTGTTATTTAAGTAAATGATAATGATTTGTTTCGTTTTGTTGTTGTCAGTTGATTTGTTGTTTGTGTTCCAAAAAAAAAATCACGAATTGACTATTTGGTACCCGGTGTCTATAATTTTTTTTAATTCTACGACAACAAGGGTTACCCATTTCGAAACTATTTTTATATTAGAGAACTTTCTTGTTTTTTAAGTTTTTTCTTTGCATATTTCTTTCTCTTTCTTGTCAGCAAAATCAAAACGTTTGGCTGACAACAGACGAGGAGAGCCATAATTGTTTTTGTTGTTTCTTCTTTTTTTTTTTTTTGATATTGAGTTTTTTGTTGATGATGACCCTCCAACCACTTTTTATACCCTTGCAAAAAGGGTATATTAATTTGGTCAAAAGTGTGCAACGTATAGAAGGAAGCCTCTCCGACCATATAAAGTATATATATTCTTGATAAACGACTATTCCAAATTTGATCAAGATCGGGTGACTATATCATATAGCTCCCATAGGAACGATCTTTTGAAAACAGTGACTTTCCTCAATAACTTCGTTACTTTTGGCGCGATTGCTTTCAAATTAAACATTTGTTAGTTTAATATATCTGTCAATGACTGTGCAAAATTCGATAAGGATCGGGTAACTATATCAAATAGCTCCCAAAGGAACGATCGGTGGAAAACAGTGACTTTGATCAATATCTTCATTATTTCCTATGCTAAGATTGTAGGCCGTTCTTTCGGAAACATTAGCCCTTTTAGCTTAAACGTTTTTCCACTTTGATGGCTATAGGTAAGGAAAAAGTTACCAAAAAAGTTGCAAGGGTATACAAGGGTTTTTTTTAATATTATTAGAAAAGTCTTCTTTTGTATTTTTGTAATTATAATTATGATTTTTCTTTCTATACCAATGACTTCAAATGGTCCTATATAAGACGATTTTAATTTAATAATATGATTATAACGAATACGAAAAAATAGGGAACAAAAGCTCATAAAGATAGGTTAAAACCTTTTGTTTAGCAATAACTTAAATTTTTTTTTTTTTAAAAGTATTTCAAGTTTTGATCGTATTTGCTTGAATATGAATATTATTTGAAATATTAATAATAAAATGTTATGGATTCATGCATATTAAAAAAAATTTTTTTTGAAAAGAGAGAGAAAAAAAATTTATCTCAACTGTGTCTTGTACAGCGAGCCAGAGACGTGGAAAAGTTGTTAGAGTATGTGGTTGGCTCACAATTCATATAAACATTTCATTTGTAATTTTTAAAAAAAAATTCTCCAACCACATTGTTAGTAATAGCCTATCAAAAAAAAGTTAGTAGTTCGCAAGATGCACTTTTGTGCTTCAACTTGTGTAAAATTATTATATTTAAAATTATTAAATAAAGCAAGGTGTGGCTTGCGCATTTCTCCGGCCCCCTTGCGTTTCTTCGATCTTTGGCGAAGTTCAGCTTTCAATTTATCAATCACTCTATGCAGTGTTATCGGTCCTCCTCCCTTGTTAGTGTAAAGTAAAACTCCAGTAAATCTACTTCAAGTCTCCTCTGCTGGAGTAGCCTACGCACCTGGCCTCCTCATTTGGTGTGTTTCGTTGTTTGTGTAGGTTTTGCGTTGCGAGTCCGGTACTCAGCTATTGTGAGTGGGCGCGGTCCATCGTTGGGATTCAGCTCAAACGCTTCTTCTAGCATTGGTGCGTCCCTTTGCTCGATAGGAGCAGATTCCGCAAAGGGAGTGTCTTTGCCGTTGTTCATTCGTGGTTTTGTTTTTCTTGTTGGTTTTTTTTTTTTGTTGTTTTGTTTGACCTTTTTTTTGATGTTGTTGTTGTTGTATTCTCGGCTTGAAAAGTTTCCTTCTTTTTTTTTTATATCATAATTTGTTTGGTTGTTTAAACGGTGACTTTGTTAAGTATGCTGTTTCTTGTTGTTGTTGCATTTAAAATTATGTTTTCTTTTTCATTCTCTCATTTCTTTGCTGTTGTTAAAATTATGTTATTATAATTTATCTATTTTTGTATCCAGCTCAGGTCCTGTAGGACCTCTGTCACGGTCGCCTATGAAGCGAGCAAGGACCGGGTTCCTTTGGATTTGAATTAATTGTTAAGACTGACACGTCAGTGTCCAATCATTGTAGTTTTTAGATTGATCCTTATTCCAAATTATTCTTTTGCTTAAGCTAAGTTTACATATATATTCTTATGCTGCGACTCATGCGACAGCTACAAAAGAGAGGGAGAGTGTCAGTACATACAGTAAAGGAAAAAGTCAACATACACCTCCAATTTTGGCATAATTCGGCGTTTTGCTCTAAAAATTAAAAATGTAACTATAAATTAGAGGACCGAAAGTTAACTCTATGCGAGGAAAAAAAATTTCGAAAAATTTTAAACAATCAAAGTTATTGGCAAAAAACAGAAAGAGTGATGAGAAAAAGTCTACATACACCGAAATAACTTCCTCTTAATAACGTTAAAAAACAATGATTATTTGTACTTTTCAAGACTTTTTCTACAAATTGCTTATTTGTAGGTCTTCCTTATTGCTCAGAGTTTTATAAACAGGATCTAATATAGGAAAAAATCGGGTAAGTTTTTTGCCCTTGTACACCGAGGCTTCCGTAAAAAGTGTCAAACTGATGTTATTTATACCGACTTTAGTAAGGCTTTCGATACGGTTGATCATTCTATGCTTCTTACGAAACTTAACATTATGGGCTTTTCCCCGAATCTGTTAGCTTGGTTAAAATCGTATCTTATTGGCAGAACCCAAAAGGTGTCTTTTTGTTCCTCAATATCCAAATTTGTTCTAGTTACCTCAAGTGTCCTTAACAGGTGTTTCCAATCAGATCTCGATGTTTTCTTTGATTGGTGCCACGTTAATAAATTACATCTTCATGCCTCAAAGTGGTCTTTTATGACATTCAGTCGTTTGTCTCCGTTCCTAGCACATTACTCTATTAAGTCTGTTCTGTTAGATTGCGTACCATCGTTCAAAGACTTAGGCGTTATGTTTGACCCAAAAGAATTTTGATGACCCCTACGTAACAAAGGTTTTATACACTTCGTTAGTTCGCCCTACTCTAGAATATTGCTCGCCAGTGTGGAACCCACAATATGATGTTCACCAGCGTAGTACAGTACTGACAGACTTCTTCTTATTAATCTTCCTTCACTTTACAACCGTAGGCTTGTATTTGGCATTCTCTTTCTCCATAAACTATTCAACGGTGAAGTCATTTCTGTTAATTTACTAGATACGCTATATTTTTGTGTTCCCTCACGTCGGACCAGAAACTTTTTTCCGAATCACCTTAGTAGATGTCTAACTAACTACTCTCTTCACGAAAATTTTCGTGTTCTTTGCCAATCTTTTAACAACCTTTCTCAAATTATCTCTCATAATTTTTCTGTCACTTCTCTTCGCGCTATACTTTTCAATCATCTACAACGAAACCGCTGAATATGTTTTGGACTTAGATTGCTTGCAACTCATCCCTGACCACATTGGCTGTGAATCGGGGCATAGCTGGCACCTTGTGCAAATAAAACACCTGCATCCGGTCGGGGATGTTTGGTTGTGTATATTGCTAAGCTACCTTCTTCAATTAATTGTTATCTGTATTTTAGCTTAAGCTTTTTCGTCGACTGCTGGTTAGTTGACGTAAATAAACAAATAAATAAATAAATAAATAAAAGCTACAGAACTAAAATTTTGCATGTAGGCATATATATATGTCGGACTCAACCTGATCGAATCACTATGTTATGTGCCCTCATACAAGCAATGATGTCACGAACGTGAATTTGCTTAATCACTTCTGAGATATTGTCACAAAATTTAATATTTGTGAGTTTCATTTAATAATTATGATTTGGTGATTATATCATATAGCATCCACAGGAACAATTAGTGGAAAACAGTAACTTTTGTCAATAACTTCGTTACTTTTTATATTATTATTTTAAATTTTATTAAGATCGGGTGACTATATCTCTATTATCAATTATTAGGTTTTTTTCCTGCAATTGCTTTAAAATAAAAATATTTATCTTTTTAATATAGCTGCTAGTGACTATGCCGAATTTCACAAAGATCGGATTACTATATTATAAAGCTGTCATATTAATATACGCTGAAATGGTATGCCTTACTCCAGCCTATGATTCTAAGCCTTTTTTTAGCGATCATTCTACTTTTTAAATCAAATGTTTTTTCATTAAGACGACCTTTAACGTGACTCTCTCACCAAATTAAGTACTTAGACTTCTGTAATACCTACGTTATTCAAGTTTATTTCAAATTAAATACAACTTTTTTTCTCAAAGACTATACTACCGGCTTAGTACTCACGCAGATTTTGTTTTTTTTCAAAATTTTTAAATGCCCACTTCCGCTTTCGAAAATAAATAAGTTTTTTTCAAAAACCAACAAAGCTACCACCAAAATTGGTATGTAGATTTGTTTAGTATGCGTGCAGATTAATCATATTCAACATTTTTGCCACGCCTACTTTCACCTCCAGAATCTAGAAAAAACCGATTGCCTCTTGCAACTTTTTTAATATCATAACCAAATTAAGCACATTTTTTTATATCTACCAACCTACTGTAATCACTACTCTCTACTGCTTATGTATAAATGTTTACATATTTATGTATAAGGCTGACAAATCAACAATGGCATTCCCATTTCGTCCTTACGGAAGTCCTACCGTTCGCAAATGAAATCTGAATCTAAAATTGAAAATTTTGTCTTAATCTAGACTTTTTCGGATCGCTGCACAGTGGGCGAAACGGCTGATTTAGCTCCGATTAATTCAAATTTAAAGTAAAACTTGGCGCCAAAATTGTTTTTGCAATCGATTACTAACATATTCAATAGTCCAAAAACATTAATCGATTCGATTTTCTACCAATATTTGAACAGCAGTGAAGCTTTGAAGTCAGCATATGTTTCATCAGCTGTTGCCATCAGCTTTCCCGCCAATTCTGATTGCGTATAAAAAAAATTTGTATAAATTAGTGTTATTGCTTTCAATTGAACTTTTTGCTGTAAATTAAAGGAAAAGGTATGTAGTTACTAACAAAATAAATGTTTGTGACCTGTGATTGTGTTTCGTCCCAAAATGTAATATTTTCTTTGGTACTTATATATGTCTTAACATTTATTAATAAATTGAACTTTAGTAGAGTATAACTTTTAAGGTCCGACTGGGTTCGGTATCAATGTTTTTTTAAAAATTAGTCTGTGTATTACGAAGTGAAATTTTCCACAATGAGCTGCATATATCAGCATATTATTTTAGAAATAATTTTTTTAGCAACAATGTCAGTGTGCAAGCGAACACTTTTTACAGTATGGCATACGGAGCCTGATGTTTAAAAAAAAACTTTTGCAGTAGAGACGTACATATACACCAATATTATTGATAAAACTAAATTCGACAAAAGCCAATGCGCGTACATTGCCATGAAAATTAAAAATTTCATAAAAAAATTGACATGGAAATGGAAAGAGAACCACCGAATTTACCAAAATTTTGAGGTAAACAACAAAGAGTGGTTAGATGACGATCTAGTATTGGTGGACCAAATTTCAAAATGCTTAAATGTTGAACGACCTAAACTCAGTTTTGGAGATAGTCAGGGAAACACAAAAAAAAAAAATTGTCGGACATTGTCAAGGAAATTCCGAGCAATGAGCTGGTCTCTGCGGCAAGTACTAGTTTGTACAATTGTGGAAAGCGAAGTGCATCTAAAATGATTAATTTGTTGAGCTCTGATGAAAGTCTTCCCAAGAAAGTAATATCGTTCATTCAATCCGATGATAAACAACCAATTAACTACACACCAGAGTAAGCCTTAGCCTTATATATTGATGGTGGTTACACAAAGAAGGCTTACACGGACTTGCAGCGTGGTACCAAAAAGCGAAATGCAAATATATTTCCGACGTATGATGTATTGCGGTCTGCAAAAAAACTGTGCTATCCTAGTGGTCTAGAAGTAAGTGATCATTCATTTGAGGTACCTTTACAAAATTTAATTGACCACACAGTATCCCGAATATATGAAGCACATTATATATTCGAAGCACATTTTCCAAGTAAAGAGAATAACAATGGTTCTTAGCTAACTGCTATATATAAATGGGGCTGTGATGGAAGTAGTGGCAACTTATCGCCAAAATTTTAATGATTTAAACGCTTGTATGATCGATCAGCACATGTTTTCGGTGTACTTGGTACCATTGGAAATACTTCGTGGTTCAGAAAAAGTTTGGAATATTGAGAAACCTTCATCCACTCGTTATTGCAGGCCATTAAAAGTGCTTCGTCGAAAGGAAACAGCAGATTTGGTTAATGATGTTGTAAATAATTTCAAAAGCCAAATAAAAACAATACAGCCAACTATTGTAGAAAGTTTTGAAGTACATCATCAATTTTATATGACCATAATAGATGGAAAAGTATTCATATGTGGTAGAACTCCAAAAAAATGAATGATCTTAGTGATATTAAAAATTTACCATGCAAAGAAAATCTCTACGAATATGGTTTATCCAGTCTACATGCTATAGACTGATAATTAAAAATTGGCAAGTTCGAAGTACAGATAAATCAGCTGTTGATATTAGAAAACTGGAAATACAAAAGAATTTGCGAAAGGAGATGGGTATATTGGTTGATATTCCCCAGCCAGGTGGCTCAGGCAATACAAATAACGGCAACACAGCGAGAAAGTTTTCTCATGATGCAAAATTAGCTGCCAAAATAACCGGAGTCAACTATCTTTTAATTTCTCGATTTTGTGTAATCTTACGAACACTAGCATCCGGATGTGAAATTGATACACAAGCCTTTAAACATTATGCATTTCAAACTGCAATATTATTTGTAGACAAGTACCCATGGTTCTATATGCCTTCATCTGTCCATAAAATTTCGATTCATTGTGCAGAAAATTTATAACACTTTGCCCTTCCGATAGGTATGATGTCAGAAGAAGCTCTTGAGGCCAGAAATAAAGACCAGAGAAAGTTTCGATTAAACCACACACGAAAAAATTCTCGCAGTAACACAATGGAAGACTTGGCTCACACACTTTTTATTTCATCGGACCCATTTATTACAATGTTAGCAAAATCCACAGTTAAATTTTCTAAAAAATATCAGTTTTTAGATAAAGACATTATTAGTCTTATTTTAAGTAAAGACGCACAAGAAGAGTTATCAGATTGCACAACATCAGATACCGATTAGGAGTAAAATTGAAAAATTAAAAAAAAATATATATAAAATATTTTTGAAGTTAATTGTATTTACTCTATATTGAATGATTAAATAAATGTATGTTTTAAGAAAGAAACATGTTTTTTTTTAAAGATACAAGCATATATTTTCTCGATTAAACATTACTCTAGCTGAAAATGAGTACACATGCAAGAGAATATTAAATTTCCGATGAGCTTTTTTAATGATATATGTAGCTGGCCAATTGATTTGAATTTTTTTTTATATGTGAATTTTTTTTTAAAACAGTTTTACACTAACTTGGAACAAATAATAAAAACAAATATTTTCACTGAATGAAACAATTTTTTTTCATTAATTCTGATGTGTAATAAATTTATCTACAAAAAAAAAATATCCGTACAAAAATAGCATCATTTTTGCAGAAGTTATTAATTAATCGCTGCTAAATCAGCCGTTTCGCCCACTGTGCGCTGGTAGTAGAATTGGGAAAAAGGATGAAAACTGGAAAAATTAGCTATTTTAGAAAAAATAATAATAAGAAATTTTTTTTGCGCCCTGTAGGACTTCCATGCGCTCTAAAAATGTAGTTATGAGAAAAACGTATTCTTGAAACATATTGTGGGCCGTAGATAATGAGATTCTTACTTTATTATAGTTATTATCAATGCTCTGTTCTACTCTCTTCAACCGCTTAGCAACGACTGACTCACACGTCAGAAGTGCTAAACTTACCTCTCTCTCAGAGAGTGATTAAAATACCGGGATCAAAAAGTAGCATAAGAGCGAGTGTAAGCGTCTCTCTTGCTACAATATATTTATCCGAAAATGCAAAAAAAAAAAAAAACAAATCGAATTTTTATAACACAAGGTAGAAACCCACCTTAATAAATATACATTTGGTGTTCGAAATTTTAATTTTTTGTTTCACCTGGTGCATGGTATACCAAAGTGGGCAAGATGACTGACTTACTTTATTTAATTAAGGCACAAAAATTTTAAGTTCTTATTTTTTTAGAAGTAAATAATATTTGTAAGCGAAGTTGAGTTTGTGTGTATAATGAACTTACTATTTATATAAGATATTACTTAAGATATTATTTAGGACGTTAAGAGTTCCTTTATCGTACAGGTTATTTTCTTAAAATAAACTTATTGTTAGATAAGTGAACTAACCGTAAACCAGAGGGCTGGGGCTAACTTCGACCGCGTCAAAGTTTGTATACCCTTGCAACTTTTTTGGTAACTTTTCCTTACCTATAGCCATCAAAGTGGAAAAACGTTTTATCTAAGAAGGCTAATGTTTGCAAAAGAACGTCCTACAATCTTAGCATAGGAAATAACGAAGATATTGATCAAAGTCACTGTTTTGCACCGATCGTTCCTATATGGTATAGTCACCCGATCTTGATCAAATTTGGCCCAGTCGCTTATAGGTGTAATAAACTCACCAATATTAAATTTCATGACGAATAGCTTAAAAAATAACGAAGTTATTGAGAAAAGTCACTGTTCGTGACTTTGCTGTTTGTATGGGAGCTATATGATATAGTGGTCCGATCTGGCTGAATCCGACATATACAACCTGTGCACTATATACAAGACTACACGCAACTAACAACAGCTCTGTAGCTCTAGCGGTCTAGGAGGAGTTTGCGCTGATCCAGACGGACGGACATGGCTATATGAACTCGTCTCGTCATGCTGATCAAGAATATATATACTTTATATGGTCGGTGATGCTCCCTTCTATGCGTTACACACTACTGACCAAAATTAATATACGCTTTTTGCAAGGGTATAATAAAAATCAAAGGCGGTATATGAAAAAATCCAAAATTAACCACAAAAGCCTGTCGGATTACAAATCAGAGAGGCAGAAAAGTAAAGAAAAAAAGAAAAGTGTGGCAGATACAAAAAACTATGAAGGATGCTCTTCACAATGCCTTTTCCTTTTACGAATGAGCACGGAACAACATAAGCCCTTGGTTAACCAGCGTTTTTCTTAATCAGACGACGTAGTAAAAACATCTACAAAAATGAGCCCAAAATGTGAAGCAGCCAAGAATATCGTTGGCATCAAGAGAATTCATTTCACTTCGCACAACACTGAGAAGAAAATAAAAGTAGCGCGTAACGTCCATTTATTCAAATCAAAGTCAATTAACATATATACATATGTTGATCAATTTAAAAGTAAATTCATATATATTTTTCTGCTACATCAAATGAATAGAGTGTTTATTAGTCGTTAACACCACCGTGTATATTTGATGTCGTGTGGGTGACCGCTCTTTATGAGCTTTTTTCTCAACTGATAAAAACAGGAAACCCTACATTTTTTTACTGTCGATAGTACTCTAAAAATACTTTAAAAAATTATTAGTGGTAAACTGCAAAAAACTTGATTTATTTCACATATGAAATTTTATTCTGCTTCCGAAAGTCGTGTGTGAGTAATTTCGGAAATGCCTATATTCATTTTTTTTAACAACTAAAAAAATGTTATGGTTTATAAACTCAATTTAAACCTTGAATTAATGAAAAATATACCCTTCCTTTGTATTTATAACCACTTGGAGTCGGTTCGAAACACCAAGGTTTGATGGTATTTTAATGAAATTATTTTTGACCTCAGTAATTGTTACGTCTGTAGTTTGTGAGATCAGCGATACTATTTCGCTTTATTAGCGCCCAAAACATTGTCAATAATGGTTTCTAGAACCAGCAAAAGGAACCAAGTCTTCAACAAATTATAAGAAACGGATATAAGAAACGGTATTGGTCTCACAAGCCACAACCTTTGGATGGTCTCATCTTTGGCGCAAGATCAGAAGGTCTGCATCAACTATTGTCTTTTACTTTAGCCAGCAGACATTGCTAACTTCATTAAATTTTTTATATTTATTGATTTGATAATATATATTTTGTCGCAATAAATTATATTCCTTAGCGATATTGTTGTTCGTATTTTTAAACTAAGTTTTGCCACATACCACATCAATCATCCATACATCAAGACCTTTTCATCTTCTTTCCCAATGCCCTTTGCAAACCGTTTATATATGCGTATATACGACAGAGTTCGGCATGCATACACATATCTATTGAATGTATATTGTGTTCTATTTACCCGATATGATTGAAATTTTGGGATCTGATGTTCTATAACAAGAACTATCACATTAGTAAATTTCATAGGGATACTCCAGTGGTCCAATCCATGCTGATCAAGAGTATATGTACATACCTA
The DNA here is from genome assembly GCF_018902025.1 of Drosophila willistoni. Lineage (NCBI taxonomy): Eukaryota > Metazoa > Arthropoda > Insecta > Diptera > Drosophilidae > Drosophila > Drosophila willistoni. The sequence goes on from NW_025814047.1 coordinate 13,498,839, forward strand.
ATGGGGTCGGAAACGTCTTCTTCTGTACTTTACAAACATCTGACCAATTTTATAGAACCCTCTGCAAGGGCATAAAAATACTTACATCAAATAAAATTTCCGAAAACTTCCTTAATCGACCAGAAACAATCAAATAACGTCAAAATCACATCAAAATATATGTGCCTCTGTGAAAATCATTGTCTTGTCAATTTTATTTACGTAAACCATTACGTAGACCATCAAAAAAAGCCTACATAGATTTACCATGTACAAGAAAGTAACAATTAACTAAAGGCTTGTATGTAACAGACCGAAGAAGAAGGCAGAAGGAAGCTTTTCCGAACCCATACATCATCATCAACAGCCGAATCGATCTAGCCATATCCGACTGTCTAGCTAGGGCCACCAACTTTGGTATGTAGCAATGTACTTATGTATAGTGTGCAGGCAGATCCGATTTATATCAAATTTTCTCCCCCGAGATTGATCTTAAAATCTTCGACTGCGCCCTTTGTATGATGTCGACATTGCTGGTACTTGCATTCCATAGTACGGCATCGTAAGTTCAGATGGGTTTCAGTACGGAGTTGTATAGGAGGACTTAATACTTCAGACGTAGAGGGGAGCGAGCATTGATGATCCAATGTAAGCTACTCGCTTTCAGTTTAAGCTGAGATTTTTTTGCTTCGATGTGCTTGCGCCAAGTTAGCCTTCTGTCTAGGTGGATGCCATCATCGGCTTAAGGAACTGCTACGGTGTTTAGCATTAGACCGTTTCTGACCGTTTCTTCTGTTAAGCGTAAATGTAACATGTTTGTCTTATTGCTAGTTGACCCAGATACGCCAGGTTGCTAGTCATTCCTCTACCACCTTGAGTTGTTCGTCCAATTTTGCAGAGGCTTGTATTGGGCATTTGGGTCTGCTGAGGATTGCCGTATCATCGGCAAAAGTGGAGTAGGAAGTTGTAAGTCCTAAACTCGTTGGTAAGTCTGCAGTGTACAGCAGGCCGAGTACACTGCTTTACGGTACACCAGCTTTAATTTCAAGGTCAGCCGAGACGGAGCCATTACATCTTACATCGAATTTCCTATTGTAAAGGTAAGATTCCATGAGTTTGTGGGTGTACTGTGGGAGTTTTTAACGCATTTTGAACATCAGACGCTCCAGCCAAACTCTAACGAAAGCCTGGGCAACATCGAGAAAGACAGTGGCTCAGTATTCTTTTAGTTTGAATGCTGTTCGTATTTCGGATGTTATGCGATTGACTTGTTCAATTGTCCCATGTTTTTTACGGTGTGAAGGGATTGTGTTCTCCGATGCCAGAAATGAGTTTAGTCGGATCTGCAGGACCTTTTCAAAAAGCGTCGACAGACATGGCAGAAAACTAATCGGACTATAGGATGATGGCTGGGTTTTGGATCATTTTCGGTGTAATTAGGTCAGGGCCAGGGGCTTTTTTCGGCTTTAAGTGGTTTTTAATAACTGCAGACATCTCATCCGATTGGAGTTCCGAGTACTCACTATCCGTTAATGTGCTCGAAGGGTGAAGTACAAATGAGTTTGATGTTGGATTTTGCTGGAAAACTATTTTAAGATGTGTGGCAAATACGGATGCCCTCTTTTCGTCACTGCGGGCCCGAAATGAACTCAAAAAAAATTGACATTAAGTAAATATTATTTTCACTAAATAAGTGTTTCTTCTATTTGAAAATGAAAACATTTTAATTATTCATGCCCTGGCCTTCTGGCAACCCTGCAAAATCTGCTGTTTGTGGCACGTAGCTTTTGTGTTGATTTTGCTTAAAAGCTTGTTTAACTTTTAATGCTCTATAATTCGCTTTAATGCTCTATAATAATAAAAGAGCTGGAGGTATTGCTAAATATGGAAAACATAGTTCAAGGTATCTTTTTTAAAGAAAATGTTATCAATGTCAAGAGGAAAAGCGATTGCAATCAAAAACCAGTTCAGATGACTGCAGATGAAGCATTAGCATTTCTACTTAAAAATTCTTTCTCCAAAAAGCAGTATAGCGGCATTCGAACCATATACCAGAAGCATGGTTGTGACATATTCCCATGCTACGACAACGTTTTAATGGATCGACTGGACACAGTTTATACAAGCAACAATTTAAAGAAAATTGTAACATCAATAATACCTATAAAGTTATTAGATTCTTTGGGGAAAGTTTTATGAATGAATTGTAGCATAACACAATAGATTGAAGGACGAAAATTGAAAACTTGAAACAGTACTTATTCAATAATTGGTCCGGGCGAACTGTCTCTGTTTCGTTTGATATAAATATGACACTTATCGATGGAAAAGTTTTAAATGCTTTTACAGGAACGAACTCGACCCAATCATGTTCAATATGTGGTGCTACTCCTAAAACCATTTTGATGACCACGGATACAAATGCTGAAGTATTTAAGCCAAAGCCTTGTGCTCTACAATATGGTGTAAGCCCATTACACGAATGGATAAGGTTTCTTGAATTTGCTCTGCATATTTCGTATCAAATATAGCATCTCGGCAAAAAAATATTCAAGAAAAGCTATGGAAACAAAAAAGACTACACTTAGATCTACCAAAACAAAATGGAGGCGGCAATACAAATGATGGAAATACTGCTAGAAGGGCTTTTTCAAATGTTCACTTATTCTCATCTATTTTTAACTTTGATGAGGATGTTCTTGAATGCTTTAGGACACTTTTGATTGCAATCACCTGTGAATATGAAATTTGTCCACAAAAGTCCCGGAATTTCTGTACGAAAGCTTCAGACTTATACATTGCAAAATATCCTTGGTATCCAATGTCGCCGACGGTTAACAAAATATTTGTTCATGGATTTCAAATTATTGCTGCTTCTTCAGTTCCAGATGGATGCTTAGAACAAAAGTGCTTCGGAGAGCCGAAACAGGAACGGGACTGTCGAATTCTCGAAAAAACAATCGCACCAATAATTAAGTAGATGTGTTTCACCGAGCAATTCACCAGATCCCCTACTTTTAAGTAAATATTTATTGGATAAATACAACAACCACTATTATAAAAAATTGCCGTCAAAAGTACTCGAACTTCTCGCTAAACCTAATGTAAAAACTGACGACGAAAATCTCGCCTTGATACATATTCATATGAGCTCGAAGCAGAAGAATATTTAATAAAACTTTCCACAGAAGATGTTTAGTGCTGGTTGGACTTTCGTCTTGTCTTAACGCCTTGGAGAGGTTGCGATTGGCATGCCTTAGGCGAAGTTTTGCTGCTGGTAAGCGAGTAATCTGCTATTCTCTTTTTAGACGTCGTTTCTCCGTTACTAGTTGTTCTATCAGCCGGTGTGCAGGCCTGTCAACAGGTTAAGTGTAAGTAGAGGAGTGTGGAGTAGATACTCTTGCTGCAGCTCCCAGCAGAGACGCACATGTCAATGTCCTCTGCAGCATTAAGTTTCGGCGAACAGTCAATGTGGGCACTCATGTACATTTTAAATTTAAGCCAATTTGTTTTGTTGTTTGTAAGCCTATATGGGCGATCAAGTACTTGAGGTCTTGTTAATAGTTTGAAAAGCACTGGAGTGTGATCGGAAGTTAAATCTAGCAGTGTATCCGCAGTGATCCGATTACACAGAATCCTCTTGGTTGCTGCAAAATCAATCAAGTCAGGCACTTTCTGTGGGTCTGTGGGGCCACTAAGTGGGCCTACCGGGTGAGACGCTATTGAGTGGGTTGACTATTGTGTTGTACAGCTGCTTGCAAGTGTACTCAAAACGAAGAGGCAGCATCACTGTCCAAAAGAGACCCGATTTCGGCCGAATCCGATTCCGATTACGGCTTAGCAGTGGAAGGTTGAGATGAAGTTGCAGGACGCCATGCTGGTAAGGATTGCCAGAATCGCCGCCGACCATTTTTGATGGAGCGGGGTCGGGTTCCAATGGCGTTAAAAGTTTAGAGTGCAAGGACGACACGACTTTGAAGACATTACAGAGCTTTTGAGAGGGGGATCCGTCCTTGCGACAGGCAAATTCCTCTTCCCAAGGGTCGTACCGAAAATGCAGGTGCCAAACCTACCAGTACCAGAACCCGAAGGTGCTTTCCCCCGATGGGAGAGCTGTGAGAACAACAATAAGCAGAGCAAACGCTACACCCCCGGTTTGGGAAAGTGTCTTGGGGCGTAGGGAGTGTGCACGTAAGCAACACCAAAAAATGTTTAAGCTGGCACGGCAGGCTGTCGATGAAATCGTCTGGAACGAGTACAGATAGCTGCTTTGCCTCTACAAGGGGAGGATACGCATATTAAAAAGGAACTCCTGGAAGACATTTTGTTCAAATATCAAAGAAGCTAACATCGGCTATGCCGAAGTTTATATACCCTTGCAGTCCTTGGTAATAATAATTTTACATGTTCAAAATTTGTTTTCTGCAACTCAATTCATCAATATACAAACAAAACAATTTTACTCTCTATTTTACAATTTGTTCTTCTTCTTCCCTTATTCCCAAAGCAAAGCAACGCACGTATATACATACAGTTCATGTAGCGTTGCGTCTGTGTGTGTTATATTTATCCGATCACATTCAAATTTTGGGATCTGGGGTTTTATATCCAATATTATCACATATGTAAATTTCATAGCATACTCCGATTTTGATGAAAATGTTTCTTCTAGTTCTTCTAGAGCTATATGATATAGTGGTCCGATCCTTATGAATTTCATACTTTATTTTTCCCGGGTAATAAAAACCCCCGTTTCTGTTAATAATAATAATAAATTATGTTTCTTCTAGTTCTTCTAGAGCTATATGATATAGTGGTCCGATCCTTATGAATTTCATACTTTATTTTTCCCGGGTAATAAAAACCCCCGAAACAAAATTTCAGACCGATAGCTCTTAAGACGGCTGAGTAAAACGCATACGCACAGACGGACGGACAGACGGACATGGCTATATCAACTCAGCTTCTCATGCTGATCAAGAATATATATACTTTATGGGGTCGGTCGGAAACGTCTCCTTCTGTGCGTTACAAACATCTGACCAATTTTATAATACCCTCTGCAAGGGTATAAAAATGTAGAAACAACTCAGAAACAACCAGAATTCGGAAGTTTACGTCCAGCCAACCTGCTGTGATCTACCAGCTGAAAAAAAAAAATTAAGAATCGAGTTTGGACTGCAAGGAAGCCTCCGAGGAACTGCTGTGCATTTCACTTTCCAGTTTGCATTGACTGCACAGAGCGCACTAGCACATGGGAAAAAAGAGAGAGAGCGATTGAATCCTTCGTCAGATACAAATCGCCTGGTCTATATGGAATCATTCCTGCCATGCTGCAAATTGCAAGCTATTGCACAGTTTCCTGGCGACTACATATCTGCAAGGCCTGTGTAAGACTGGGCTATGTGCCTATAGACTGGAGGGGTTGTGTTTATACGCAAAGCAGGAAAAACCAGCCACATGCAGACTTAGGACTGTAAGCCAGACCTCATTCATCAAATTTTGGTGACGACCGAACATTGGCAATAACAGCTCGCGATGAAAGAGCCGTGACCATAATTGTAAAGGCTTATCGTCTCGAAAATTTAAGAGATTTTGCATCAAAATGATCTGAAAGAATCGGAAAAAGTATTAAGCGTGAGTTGATGCACCTTCAATTGCGAAACATTGGATATAATTTTTGAAAAGTATGTGATGTGGTTGTCGGTGATGCGCGAAGGACAGTAGTGCGAAACAAAACCAAAGCGTACCAAAAAGCCTGCCTTAAAAGATCACATTTTCTCAGCAAGCATAATGGTCTGGGGTTGCTGAGTATGCCTTAATATGATGGTATGGATAATGCTAAATAATACATTATCTTCTTAGAGGAAAGTTTGCTCAAAATTTCAAGAGACTAGGGACTTTATTTCTACAAAACAATGCCAAAGAGTTGCAAATGTGTTGTAAAAGCAAAAGGTGATGCTACCAATATTAAAATTATACAAAAATAGAAATGTGCAATAGAAATCATTCGCAGTTTTATTTCCGCGCGGAATCCAAATCGCTTTATAACAAAAATAGGTGCCACAGAACTTCTACTGATTTCATTTATTTGAACTTAGTTGGTTGGTTTTGCTAGGGTTGTCATTATGTTTTAAAGAAAATTCCTTGAATTTATCAAGCTCAATTAATATACTATTAAGGCAAGGGGTAAGGTTTTAAAAACAAATTTGCAACCTTTTTTGATTTTTTTTTTTGAAATCGTTAGCAACAATTCGAAGTAAGTTGGAAAAGAACTGACAAAGATAAAGCGCTTTAACTGCTTGGCTTGCAGTGAAGCTGTTCGAGTATAAAAAACTTTAAGATGATTTTCCGACGAACAGCATTTTACCAAGTCGGCGAGCACTTAAGCGGGGAAACCACTTGACCTATCGTTTTCAAATTTTTCGCCAAAATTTAATATTTATATAGGCTGGTCGTGACAAAGTGTGTTTTTTTTTTTTTTTTTTTTTAATTAAAAATTAATCAAATATTTGGCCAAAAAACGAAATTTTTACTTAAAAACTGTGCAAAAAGAAAAAAAAAATTAAAAACGCTTCGTTATTACCAGCGGATATCTTTTAGTTTTTAGAAGCAATTCAATTTTATTAATTCGGATGATCCTGTAACCCAGCATCAAGCACCGCAAACACTTTTTTTCATAGAGCCTCAGCGGATGTGCTGCCACGGATTCAAATATATATATATATAGAATTCGAAATTTTTCTAATGATACTTCAAATCTTAATTAACAACATGTATATAAAACAAATAGTCCTGGAATATTCATATCTTCACAAAAAACAACTAAAAATGTGTATTTTTTTGAGCTTTAAAACCTTACCCTCTTAGTTTGTTTTGAACGATGCTTCCACTAAGCTGTTGACGCTTGTCCGACTATGAAAACAAGAAATTAACTTTGGAATTGTAAGCTAGGCTTGCCTTTTTTTGCTTCATAACCGTACAGTTCTAGAGTGGTCAGCAAAGTCTGCTGATGAGAAAACTTGGTAGTTCTTGAAATAGCGCTATACAGAAGACCTGTTAATTTTTTGTTTCCAGCTCGAGCCTGCTCATTCTAAAAATTTTTTATACCCTTGCAAAAAGAGTATATAAATTTTGGTCAGAAGTATGCAACACATAGAAGGAAGCATCTCCGACCATATAACGTATATATATTTTTGATCAGCACGACGAAACGAATTTAGTCCGTCCGTCTGGATTGACGCGATCTCCTTTTAGACCTAGGTTCTATGTGACTATACCATATAGTTACCATAGCAACGATCGGTCGAAAACAGTGACTTTTATGTATAACTTCGTTACTTTAAGCTTGACTCGATTACTTTGAAATAAAACATTTGCCAGTTTTATACATCTGTTAATGACTTTACAAAATTTGATCAAGATCGGGTTACTATATCATATAGCTCTCATAGGAACAATCCGTAGTAAACAGTGACTTTGATCAATAACTTTGTTATTTGATTGCAGGCATAAGACTTTTTAGATAAAAGAGAATATCAAAAAACTTGCAAACAAAATGGTCACAAAGTATAATGCAGAAAGATTATTGATTGGTAACCTTAAATGCCTGTTCTTAATATAATAATGTGTTTCATTAAAACAAAACACAGCGCTGACTTATAGAGAACGCATTGCTGAAGTTTAATGACTCTGACAGGAAATATTCTTGGAAAAACTTAAAAATTTGGTTACGCTTACAGGTCATTGATGTCAAAGAGTGTTTACTTTTTATTAATATGTATACATATGTATGTACATACTTGTATACTTATTTACACGAATGTCAAATGTCAAAATACAACATATAAATGGCAGTCCTGGGTAGATGAGTTGCCTAAGTGGCCCAGTCATTTAGTCAACTGAACAACGAGGATCCGGGTTCGAATCCCAGGTTAGTGTATGGATGTAGTTTTCGTCTAAGCCGAAGGCCTTAGTTGCCAGTGCTTGTAAAATATAGTTAGGTTGATAGTTTATACAACTATATCCTATCCTTTAATAATAATAATAATAACAACATACATATGTACGTATATTTCAGGGTTTGCAAAAACTGCTCTATAGTAACAAGAGCAATGAAAATTTAGCTATCGTCAAAGACAAACTACGAAAATTAAATGTATGCTCTGCTATAGTTTTTGATATTTAGAAAGGCTAAATAAGAACCTCTAAAATACAATAACATCTTAAGTTTATTTGAGAATGAGTGTAATAAAGATTTGGGAAAGACTAACTTAAACATACACACATGTATGTACATACATACATACATACATTGTCTTTTATTATTATAAATAAAACCTTTGAAAGCTTGTAACAAATAGCATGATAAGTCTAAGTGTTGTTTTTTAGTTGCACGGTATTCACGTATTCAGTAACTTAATAAATATTTACTGTGTCTTAATCTAAATAATGAAAAGAAATGTTTTTTTTTTTTTTTAGGAAATTTTTCCTATTTTCTTATTAATTTAATCAATTTTATTATTAAACAAAATTATTCATTTCCACTTAGTAATATCAAAAATCAAAATGATGAGAGCGAAAAAAAAAAATATTTCATCTACGTCTACGTATGAAAATTCGTTTAATTTTTTGGCTATTGATATACATAGCTATAGCTTTTTTAAACGTCAAAAAGTATAGCAGAGCACAGCATTTATTTTTCGTAGTTTGCCTTTGACTCTGCTCCTGCTCTCGTCAAAAACGGGAGCGGTAGCGAGAGCAAAAAAAAAAAACACTACGGAGTTTGCTTTCTAAAGATATGTCACAAAGGGGAAAAGAGGCTGAAATAACTATCATTTGAGGCCAGCACATTAGTTCTACATGATTTTTTGAATGTTTTTATCTGCATGTACATATGTATGTACATACATACATACATATGTGTCTATGTATGTACATACATATATTATATACTCATATATATGATATACATATATGAGTATACACATAATAAATAAGACTAAAAAACAATAACAAACAAGAAACAAACTTGCGCCTCCTTTGCCATTTCGACATCACGAATGGCCGAATCGTATTCAATACGTTCAGCGGGATTATTTAATGCAGCGAAGCGAAACATATTTGTAGTGTATAGAAACCGGTATACTATTAATTACAAATTCAGCTCAAGCAATAAACAATTTTGTTGGTGAAAACAACAACGGTAGTTTGGTATCGGTTGGAACGATGAATTCTGAAACATTACCGGAATTCATTGAAATAATGTTATATTATTATATTATTATTCATGAAAAATTTTAGGGACTGCAGCAGTTTACGAATTGCATAATTATTTGCTATATATGTACATATATATATCGACCCCAACAACATCATCCCAAGCCCAAACTGTTTATGTTCAAGTGACCTCAGAGGGCAGGGGCTATCTTCCATTGCGTCAAAAATTTGTATACCCTTGCCACTTTTTTGGTAACTTTTCCCAACCTATTGTTTCTATGGGAGCTATATGATATAGTTACCCGATCTTTATCAAATTCGGCACAGTCACTAACAGATATATGAAACTAACAAATGTTTAATTTCGTCAAAAGTAACGAAGTTAGTGGCAAAAGTCACTGTTTTCAACCGATCGTTCCTATGGAAGCTATGTGATATAGTCATAATAAACTCACCAATATTAAATTTCACGACATAAACTCAGAAAATAACGAAGTTATTGAGAAAAGTCACTGTTCGTGACTTTGCCGTTTGTATGGAAGCTATATGATATAGTGATCCGATCCGGCTGAATCCGAGATATATACAACCTGTGCAGTATATACAAGCCTACATGAAAAATTTCAGCTCTTTAGCTCTTACGGTCTAGGAGGAGATCGCGTCGATCCAGACGGACGGACGGACATAGCAATTTAAACTCGTCTCGTCGTGCTGATCAAGAATATATGTATATAAAAATCAAAGAAGCTAACTTCGGCTATGCCTTATTACTCTTTTTACTACAATTCTTTCTCCTTCTTCCATCATTGCTAAAGCAACGCACGGCACGCATACATATATAGTTCATGGAGCGTTGTGTCTGTGTGTGTATGCATGTGCTTTGTTGATTTGATTATGACGTAGTAGGCACCAATCAAGCCGATTATATTGACTTTATCTTGTGTTCTATTTATCCGATCAGATTCAAATGTTATCTAAGGTTTTATATCCAAAACTATCGTAAATTTCATGGAGATACACCAATTTCTGCAAAAACGTTTCTTCTAGAAGTATATGATAAAGTGATCCGATCATGATGATCTTCATACTTTATCTTGCTCGGGTAACAAAAAGCGGAAAAAAAAATTCTTCCCGATAGCTCTTAAGATGGCGACGGACAAAAATCTGACCAATTTTATAATGCTCTCTGCAAGGGTATAAAAATTTAGTTCACATGCTTTTTACAAGCATACCTTAGTATTTCGCTCACTCAATCATACGAGCGCTCTAGCGCCCCCACTAGTCAACGGCCAACTCCGGCCATATGGAAAAACGTTTATATGAACGTTTATTTGCTATTTTTAGTCCGATTTTGATCAAATTCGGTATTTTGCTGAAAATAAGTATCAAAATTAAATGCGCCAAACAAGGCAGAAAATTACGGAAGATAATCGAGTTTATTCAAAATGCGGGGCGGAAAGGGGCGTGGCAAAATCTTTACACATACAAAATGTGCTCATTTACTTAGCAAATATACATACTAAATTTGGTATCTCTAGTTAGTATAGTGTTTGAGAAAATCGGTTTTATTTAATTTGCTGGAGCGGTAGGGGGCGTGGCAAAAATTTGAAACAAACTCGATAACTGTACATACTACACGAGACTACATACCAAATTTGATGGCTCTAGCTCGTATAGTCTCCGATATCTACATAGGTGTTCATACGGACAGACGGACATGGCTAGATCGAGTCCGCTGTATCTACTGATCAAGAATATATATACTTTATGGGGTCCTTCTGCCAGTTACATACATTTTGGCGACTTTATACCTTATATGATTTATTTATTTTTATTTATTTATTTATTTACGTCAACTAACCAGCAGTCGACGAAAAAGTATAAGCTAAAATACAGATAAGAATTAAAAATATACCATTTCACCCTATGGGTGTATGGTTTAAATATATTAGAGTCCATTTTTGCAGGTGTATAAAAAACAAATCGTCACGTCCCACCACATTCGTCAAGCGATTGCTTTCGATCCCAGTGCGCAAACTGCGGAGAGGAACACGCAGCATGTTCACCTACATGGAAAAAATATCAAGAACAGAAAGACATACTAAAATTAAAGACAATAAGGAAATGCAGCATACGCCAAGCTAAAGAAACACCATCAACTCTCTCAGTTACTCCAAGGTTACTGCCTCCACTTCTACTTACTTACATGGAAGCGATTACTTCCCGATATCCACTACCATAATTACAAAATTAAACACCGAGAAAGTCACACATATTCCTAAATATAAAACAGACATTGTTTACTGGACGAAATTTCAAAAAAGGTTATCAACTAATGTAAAAGACTTTAGATATTGCAACATTCACCAAGGTGTTTCCAAATTAACCAAAGCGATTCCCGCAGCAGCAAGTATATCCATACCACAAACCAAAGGAATACCACTAAACAAACTCCGCGAGAAAAGGCTCAATTTAAAAGAGATGCTAAACTAGCAAAAAAAACATCACTCTCCCCGATTTTACATCTCGTATAACGCCAGCAGCGTCCCAAAAAGAATTTGGACCGATATTAAAACATTAACCGGAGTACTCAAAATGCCACTCAATTGTTTAAAAGTCAATCAAACTCTACTAACAGCATCAAAGGACATTACTGAAGCACTAGGAGAAAAATAGTCCAACTACTCAAAACATCAAACCTTTTCGTAGGAGTATACTTTTAACAACGTCGCATCAAAAATCAAAATGATGAGAGCGAAAAAAAAAAATATTTCATCTACGGCTACGTATGAAAATTCGTTTAATTTTTTGGCTATTGATATACATAGCTATAGCTTTTTTAAACGTCAAAAAGTATAGCAGAGCACAGCATTTATTTTTCGTAGTTTGCCTTTGACTCTGCTCCTGCTCTCGTCAAAAACGGGAGCGGTAGCGAGAGCAAAAAAAAAAAACACTACGGAGTTTGCTTTCTAAAGATATGTCACAAAGGGGAAAAGAGGCTGAAATAACTATCATTTGAGGCCAGCACATTAGTTCTACATGATTTTTTGAATGTTTTTATCTGCATGTACATATGTATGTACATACATACATACATATGTGTCTATGTATGTACATACATATATTATATACTCATATATATGATATATATGAGTATACACATAATAAATAAGACTAAAAAACAATAACAAACAAGAAACAAACTTGCGCCTCCTTTGCCATTTCGACATCACGAATGGCCGAATCGTATTCAATACGTTCAGCGGGATTATTTAATGCAGCGAAGCGAAACATATTTGTAGTGTATAGAAACCGGTATACTATTAATTACAAATTCAGCTCAAGCAATAAACAATTTTGTTGGTGAAAACAACAACGGTAGTTTGGTATCGGTTGGAACGATGAATTCTGAAACATTACCGGAATTCATTGAAATAATGTTATATTATTATATTATTATTCATGAAAAATTTTAGGGACTGCAGCAGTTTACGAATTGCATAATTATTTGCTATATATGTACATATATATATCGACCCCAACAACATCATCCCAAGCCCAAACTGTTTATGTTCAAGTGACCTCAGAGGGCAGGGGCTATCTTCCATTGCGTCAAAAATTTGTATACCCTTGCCACTTTTTTGGTAACTTTTCCCAACCTATTGTTTCTATGGGAGCTATATGATATAGTTACCCGATCTTTATCAAATTCGGCACAGTCACTAACAGATATATGAAACTAACAAATGTTTAATTTGAAAGCAATCGCGTCAAAAGTAACGAAGTTATTGGCAAAAGTCACTGTTTTCAACCGATCGTTCCTATGGAAGCTATGTGATATAGTCATAATAAACTCACCAATATTAAATTTCACGACATAAACTCAGAAAATAACGAAGTTATTGAGAAAAGTCACTGTTCGTGACTTTGCCGTTTGTATGGAAGCTATATGATATAGTGATCCGATCCGGCTGAATCCGAGATATATACAACCTGTGCAGTATATACAAGCCTACATGAAAAATTTCAGCTCTTTAGCTCTTACGGTCTAGGAGGAGATCGCGTCGATCCAGACGGACGGACGGACATAGCAATTTAAACTCGTCTCGTCGTGCTGATCAAGAATATATGTATATAAAAATCAAAGAAGCTAACTTCGGCTATGCCTTATTACTCTTTTTACTACAATTCTTTCTCCTTCTTCCATCATTGCTAAAGCAACGCACGGCACGCATACATATATAGTTCATGGAGCGTTGTGTCTGTGTGTGTATGCATGTGCTTTGTTGATTTGATTATGACGTAGTAGGCACCAATCAAGCCGATTATATTGACTTTATCTTGTGTTCTATTTATCCGATCAGATTCAAATGTTATCTAAGGTTTTATATCCAAAACTATCGTAAATTTCATGGAGATACACCAATTTCTGCAAAAACGTTTCTTCTAGAAGTATATGATAAAGTGATCCGATCATGATGATCTTCATACTTTATCTTGCTCGGGTAACAAAAAGCGGAAAAAAAAAATTCTTCCCGATAGCTCTTAAGATGGATGAGTAAAACGCAAACGCACCGACGGACAAAAATCTGACCAATTTTATAATGCTCTCTGCAAGGGTATAAAAATTTAGTTCACATGCTTTTTACAAGCATACCTTAGTATTTCGCTCACTCAATCATACGAGCGCTCTAGCGCCCCCACTAGTCAACGGCCAACTCCGGCCATATGGAAAAACGTTTATATGAACGTTTATTTGCTATTTTTAGTCCGATTTTGATCAAATTCGGTATTTTGCTGAAAATAAGTATCAAAATTAAATGCGCCAAACAAGGCAGAAAATTACGGAAGATAATCGAGTTTATTCAAAATGCGGGGCGGAAAGGGGCGTGGCAAAATCTTTACACATACAAAATGTGCTCATTTACTTAGCAAATATACATACTAAATTTGGTATCTCTAGTTAGTATAGTGTTTGAGAAAATCGGTTTTATTTAATTTGCTGGAGCGGTAGGGGGCGTGGCAAAAATTTGAAACAAACTCGATAACTGTACATACTACACGAGACTACATACCAAATTTGATGGCTCTAGCTCGTATAGTCTCCGATATCTACATAGGTGTTCATACGGACAGACGGACATGGCTAGATCGAGTCCGCTGTATCTACTGATCAAGAATATATATACTTTATGGGGTCCTTCTGCCAGTTACATACATTTTGGCGACTTTATACCTTATATGATTTATTTATTTTTATTTATTTATTTATTTACGTCAACTAACCAGCAGTCGACGAAAAAGTATAAGCTAAAATACAGATAAGAATTAAAAATATACCATTTCACCCTATGGGTGTATGGTTTAAATATATTAGAGTCCATTTTTGCAGGTGTATAAAAAACAAATCGTCACGTCCCACCACATTCGTCAAGCGATTGCTTTCGATCCCAGTGCGCAAACTGCGGAGAGGAACACGCAGCATGTTCACCTACATGGAAAAAATATCAAGAACAGAAAGACATACTAAAATTAAAGACAATAAGGAAATGCAGCATACGCCAAGCTAAAGAAACACCATCAACTCTCTCAGTTACTCCAAGGTTACTGCCTCCACTTCTACTTACTTACATGGAAGCGATTACTTCCCGATATCCACTACCATAATTACAAAATTAAACACCGAGAAAGTCACACATATTCCTAAATATAAAACAGACATTGTTTACTGGACGAAATTTCAAAAAAGGTTATCAACTAATGTAAAAGACTTTAGATATTGCAACATTCACCAAGGTGTTTCCAAATTAACCAAAGCGATTCCCGCAGCAGCAAGTATATCCATACCACAAACCAAAGGAATACCACTAAACAAACTCCGCGAGAAAAGGCTCAATTTAAAAGAGATGCTAAACTAGCAAAAAAAACATCACTCTCCCCGATTTTACATCTCGTATAACGCCAGCAGCGTCCCAAAAAGAATTTGGACCGATATTAAAACATTAACCGGAGTACTCAAAATGCCACTCAATTGTTTAAAAGTCAATCAAACTCTACTAACAGCATCAAAGGACATTACTGAAGCACTAGGAGAAAAATAGTCCAACTACTCAAAACATCAAACCTTTTCGTAGGAGTATACTTTTAACAACGCCGCACTTCCTGCCATTAACTACCACCCAGACAATGTTGCACCTCCAGCAAAACACCTTGAAGCCGATATAACTTTTCTTGAATTCGAAGCAGCACTAACGCATACAAAAGTTAAAACACCAGGTTTTAATCGTATATCCTACCCTATGCTGAAAAACCTGACAAGTGATACAAAACACAAGCTAGTTGCACTCTACAACCAAATTTTAAATCAAGGAAAATAACCACATGCGTGGACCATAGCGGTGGTTGTTCCCATTCCCAAACCACATAACCACGATATAAACAGATTTAGACCAATATCTCTTTTACCATGTATGAAGAAATTATTCGGAAAAATTTTAGCAAGCCGACGTATGTGTTTCATAACCAGTAACAATCTTATTTCACACAACCAATCGGCTTTTAAGCGGAAACACGGGACGATAGATGCTTTGTTGCAAATACATCATTTCGTGCCCGATGCTCTTTCTTCGCGTAATCACGTCACGATTCTAGCGACTGATTTCGATAAAGCATTTGATCGCGTAAGGGTACACACGATTCTACACCAACTAATGCTCTGGAGGGTTGGACCTAGGGTCTTTAGTGTAGTAAAGGCCTTAATGGCCCACCCGTCATTCCGAGTGAGAGTAAACAACACTCTATCTAAACCACATCAGCCATTTAACGGCATCCCACAAGGTTCCCTACTTTCAGTAATTCTGTTCATAATAGCTTTATAAACTAATCTCGATTGTCCTACAACATAAAAATCTACATGTATCTATATATGCTGACGAAGCAATAATATATACGAAACTAAAAGACGCAAACACTGTAATAAACACATTTCTAAAAGTCCTACAAGATATCAAGAACTGGGGGAACTCTTCAGGTGCCTTGCTATCAATAGAAAAATGCAAAGTACTTCACATTTGTCGTAAACATCACTGCCCAGCTCACAACTTAACGTTTAATAATAAAAATATCAAAGAAGCTAACATCGGTTATGCGGAAGTTTATATACCCTTGCAGTCCTTGGTAGTAATAATTTTACATTCAAAATTTGTTTTCTGCAACTCAATTCATCAATATACAAAGAAAACAATTTTACTCTCTATTTTACAATTTGTTCTTCTTCTTCCCTCATTCCCAAAGCAAAGCAACGCACGCATACACATACAGTTTATGTAGCGTTGCGTCTGTGTGTGTATGCATATACTCTGTTGATGACCAAAGATGTAGTAGACAGCAAGCAGAGCTGCCGGCAGAGCTGAGAGTAGAGCCGATAGAGTCGACGAAAAAGCTTAAGCTAAAATACAGATAACAATTTATAATATACCATTTCACCATATGGGTGTATGATTTAAATATATTAGAGTCCATTTTTGCAGGTGTATAAAAAACACATCGTCACGTCCCACCACATTCGCCAAGCGATTGCTCTCGATTACAGTGCGCAAACTGCGGTGAAGAACACGCAGCATGTTCACCTACATGCAAAAAATATAAAGTACAGAAAGACATACTAAAAATAAAGACAATAAGGAATGCAGCATACGCGAAGCTAGACTTCTTCACAAACAACAAAGAAACACCATCAACTCTCTCAGTTACTCCTAGGTTACTGCCTCCACTTCTAAAAAATCTTCACTCTATAAGAGCAAACAAACAAGGAGTTGGCGTCTTAATCAAACGTCACTTTCCACATAAACATATGCCACAGGCATTTAACGTTCTAGGAGATGCACTTCAACTAAATTTAAATACAAAAAATCCGATAATTAACACCTACATACCACCAAACCAAGACTTCACAGTAAATTAACTACTTCTCCCAATATCCAATTTTAAATCTCCTATATTGCTATGCGGGGACTTTAATTCACGTAGTGCACTATGGGGATCCTCAACCACCGATTCCCGAGGAAAAAGGATCGAAAAGCTCATCGAAAGAGCTGACCTTGTTCTGCTTAACGACTGCTCAGCTACTTACTTGTGTGGATCTTACAACAGTCTCATTGTCAATCGTCCACAGACATAGCTTGGTGGAGTATGGCACTAAACAAACTCCGCGAGAATATATAATCCCAAAGGATAATATTTAGATGCAACATGAGTCTACACAACCTTGTTGCCTACAAAAAAAGCTAAAGCTCTATTTAAAAGAGAAGCTAAACGAGTAAAATGAGCTTCACTCTCTCCGATTTTACATCTCGTTTAACGCCAGCAGCGACTCCAAAAAGAATTTGGACCGATGTTAAAACATTAACCGGAGTACCCAAAACGCCACTCAATTGTTTAAAAGTCAATCAGACTCTGCTAACAGCCTCAAAGGACATCGCTGAAGCATTAGAAGAAAAATAGTCCAACTACTCAAAACATCAAACCTTTTCGTAGGAGTATACTTTTAACAACGCCGCACTTCCTGCCATTAACTACCACCCAGACAATGTTGCACCTCCAGCAAAACACCTTGAAGCCGATATAACTTTTCTTGAATTCGAAGCAGCACTAACGCATACAAAAGTTAAAACACCAGGTTTTAATCGTATATCCTACCCTATGCTGAAAAACCTGACAAGTGATTCAAAACACAAGCTAGTTGCACTCTACAACCAAATTTTAAATCAAGGAAAATACCAGCGGTGGTTGTTCCCATCCCCAAACCACAAAAGCGCAACCACGATATAAACAAATTGAAACCAATATCTCTTTTACCATGTACGAAAAAATTATTCGAAAAAATTTTAGCATTTTTCTATTTCACACAACCAATCGGCTAATAAGCGGAAACCCGGGACGATAGATGTTTTGTTGCAAATACATCATTTCGTGCCCGATGCTCTTTCTTCGCGTAATCACGTCACGATTCTAGCGACTGATTTCGATAAAGCATTTGATCGCGTAAGGGTACACACGATTCTACACCAACTAATGCTATGGAGGGTTGGACCTAGGGTCTTTAGTGTAGTAAAGGCCTTTATGGCCCACCCGTCGTTCCGAGTGTGAGTAAACAACACTCTATCAAAACAACATCAGCTATTTTTTTTATAACGGACGTTGACGATACTATGCGCAGTACGTTGAAGTGGCTCCTACGACACCAGGACAAAGCCTGTTACGCGCGAGCCCAAGCAGATAACTAGCCACCTCCCACCCGACCGACCGAGGGGTGCAGCCGTATAACGCACGGCACGAATCGCGTGGACAAATACACAATAGAAAAAACAGACAAACAAATAATACTATAGCTATATATTACCTAAATGGGATAGGATAGATGTTTTAAGCATATTAATAGAAAACTCTGAGCCCATTACAGGGAATAGAAGGTTGTAATCAGAGCAGAGGACCCTAAAAGGTTCATGCAAGGCATAGTTACAAGAACAACGACTAAGGGATAAAGGTATTAAAGGGTGTCTACTCCGTCTACATGGTACCGACAGATTTACCTGAGCTAATAACTCAGGCGAGTCGATATCACCAATTAGGAGCTGGTGCATAAAAACAACACCAAGCATAATTCTACGGTTAGTTAGGGAAGGAAGGTTAATTAACCTTCTTAATTAAGAGAAGTCTACTAGAATCTCTTAATTAAGAGAAGTCTACTAGAATACGAAGGCAAATTGACATTGCGATCCCAGCTAAGTTAAGCCACGAAGAGCAAATAACAAGAACTGCTTTTGAACGGATTCAAGTCTAATCTTGTGCGACTCATATTGAGGTGACCAAATGCAAGATCCATGCTCTAAAACGGACAAGCAAAGTAAATAGAACCTTAGTTGTATAGGGGTCATCAAATTCTTTTGACCATCTTTTAATCAAACCCAGAACACTCATGGCCTTTGCGACCGTGGTGGTCCAAAAGTACGCCCAAATCTTGAGGTGACCAAATGCAAGATTCATACTCTAAAACGGACAAGCAAAGTAAATAGAACCTTAGTTGTATAGGGGTCATCAAATTCTTTTGACCATCTTTTAATCAAACCCAGAACACTCATGGCCTTTGCGACCGTGGTGGTCCAAAAGTACGCCCAAATCATGCATATTATTTAGACGTTCTAAAGGACTATTGTTTAGAAAATAAGTGACCAGTTGAGGAGAGTTACGAAAAAAAGTCATTACCTTACATTTGGTAGTCTTAAGATTTAGTAGATTAAACTGGCACCAGGATTGAAAGTTTTTAAGATCAGCTTGTAGCCGACTAAATGAATCCGTATATTTATAAGTAAGACAAAGCTTGACATCGTCAGCATACATAAGCACCCGCGAATGAACAATGACTGATGGAAGATCGTTAATGAATAGTGTGAAAAGCAGAGGGCCAAGATGACTACCTTGAGGTACACCAGAAGTCACAGGAATGGAAACGGAAAAGAAGACTTAAAAAGTACCTTCTGTTTTCTATTTGTTAAATATTCTCGAACCCAAGAATAGAAAAGGGGTAGAAACCCAATGTCGTTCAGCTTATAAAGTAATAGGGTATGATTAACGGAATCAAAGGCTTTGCTGAAGTCAGTGTATATATTTTTTTTTTTTAACGGTAAATATTTATTTGTTGAATCTACTCTTAAATTAGAGCCTAACAACAAGTTTGAGATATTTTTCTTAGACTAGTACTTAAGATAAATCCTGGGGATATTGCAGGCGGCCCTAATCACTTGTTATTGGGTTGGTCTGTCATTTTTTTTAAGACGAGTTCTATTATTAGTTCGCGTTAGGGAATTGGCAAGAACATTTGGGTGTGCATCCAGTTTCGCAGAATACTTTAGTTGTTGAGTACCTATTTCAGATTTTACGCTAGGTATATTTAGATCATTTTGAATGTTGTCGTTTCGTATATACCACTAAATAAAGTATATACTAAATCTTGTTTATCATTAGAGCTGGACAGTTTCTTCTGTTAAGAGTAAATGTAACATGTTTGCATTTCTGCTCGTTGACCCGGATACGCCAGGTTGCTAGCCATTCCTCTACCTTAAGGTGTTCCTCTAATTTTGCAGAGGCTTGTATTTGGCATTTGTATCTGCTGAGGATTGCCGTGTCATCGGCAAAAGTGGACGTTGTAAGTTCTAAACTCCTTGGTAAGTCTGCAGTGTACAGATCCAGTGTTTGCCGGATTTTGAACATCAGACTCTCCAGCAAAACTCTGTCGAAAGCCTGGGCAACGTCGAGAAAGACAACCGCACAGTATTCTTTTGGTTCGAATGCTGTTCGTATTTCGGATGTTATGCGATTGACTTGTTCAATTGTACCATGTTTTTCTCGGAAGCAGAACTGGTGTGAAGGGATTGTGTTCTCCGATGCCAGAAATGAGTTTAGTCGGATCTGCAGGACCTTTTCAAAAAGCTTCGAAAGACATGGCAGCAAACTAATTGGCCTATAGGATGATGGCTGGGTTTTGTCCTTTCCCACTTTAGGAATCATGATGATAGTGGACCTTTTCCATGTTCTTGGGAAGTAGCCAATTTTTATTATAGCGTTGAACAGTTTGCAGATGTATTGTATGGCGATAGGTAGTTCTAGGATCATTTTCGGTGTGATTATGTCATGGCCAGGGGCTTTTTTCGGCTATATGTGGTTTTTAATAACTGCAGTGATCTCGTCCAATTGGAGTTCCGTGTACTCACTATCCGTTTATGTGCTCGAAGGGGGAAGTACAGATGAGTTTGATGTTGGATTTGGCTGGAAAACCATTTTAAGATGTGTGGCAAATACGGATGCCCTCTCTTCGTCACTGCGGGCCCATCCACCGGTTGGACTCCTTATCGGTGAAATTGTCTCTGTAGGAGCGCTTAAAGTTGGGTGGGCTTTCCACAGAGGATGTTAAGTGCTGGTTGGACTGAGCTTTTCTATGTATATCCTTTGAGCCCAGCTTTCCTCTTGTCTTAACGCCTTGGAGAGGTTGCGATTAGCATGCCTTAGGCGAAGTTTTGCTGCTGGTGAGCGAGTAATCTGCCATTCTCTTCTTAGACGTCGTTTTTCCGTTACTAATTGTTCTATCCGCCGGTTCGTAGGCCTGTCAACAGGTTAAGTGTAAGAAGAGGCATGTGGAGTAGATACTCTTGCTGCAGCTCCCATCATCGACTCAAGTGCAGAGACGCACATATCAATGTCCTCTGCAGCATCCAGTTTCGCCGAACAGTCAATGTGGGCACTCATGTACAAATTTAATTTAAGCCAATTTGTTTTGTTGCTTGTAAGACTATATTTGCAATGAAGTACTTGAGGTCTTGTTAATAGTGTGAATAGCACTGGAGAGTGATCGGAAGTTAAATCTAGCAGCAACTTTTGTGTTGTACAACTGCTTCCCTTTAGGATTTACCAGGCGAGATCCCCAGTGCGTATGTTTGGCGTTATGGTCCCCTGCTGCAATGAAGCGATCTCCGAGTGTGTTAAAGAAATCGGTAAATTCAGAGATTGAGAAGCGTGGTGGGCAGTACAGGGCAATCAATGTAGTGTTGCCGCAGCTAATTTGGACGGTTAAAGCAGTTGCTTGTAGGTGCTGTGTTTTAAATCTGTTGAGGAACGAGTGTTTTATACGGTTTTTGATTAGGATACCAGTCCCGCCATGAGCTTTTCCGTCTGGATGGTTTGTTGCGGAGAAGGTATATTTTGGTATTTGAAAACTATTTTTTGATGTTAAATGTGTTTCCGAAATCAGCAAAACGACGATTTCACTTGAGTCTAGGAATAGTTGCAGTTCATTTTTGTGCTTGGAGATGCCGTTAGCATTCCAAAGACATAGACGTAGGGAAGCCATTATTTATTCTCGATAAGCTTCTAGATAAGCAGGTTTTGATTCCGCATCAGTTCGTGCATACAGTTTTGCATGAACGTCATAAAAGTGGTCATGTTTTGATTGAGTGAAATCAATAGGGCCTCTAAACCACTAGAAGTTTGCTGGCCAAGCTCTGGTGCGCTAGGTTGCGGATTCTGTAGATGGTGGAGTGACGGGGTCTCTTACGCGGGCTCCGTCTGTCCAGTTCGGAGCACACTAGAGAAAGATACACTTGGACTGGTTGTAGCAGTCATGTTGGATGATCTAACAGCCTTGGCGATAAATATCTCCGGTGTAGTTTTGGAGGCGTTGAAGGTGATTTTTGGTCCAGCTGGGGGTTTGCGCCCGTTTAGGTGTGATTTAAGATCCTTGAAGACAGGACATCCTCTTTAGTTGGCCGTGTGGTTCCCTCCACAGTTGCTGCATAGTCTTAGTGTGACGTTGTTTCTGTCCTTGGTGCAAATGCCATCTTCATGATGTTTCGCCGCAGCCAACACACACTGACCTAAGATTGCAATTGTTTGAGGTGTGGTTGTATTCCTGTCAGTTTTTACACTGCGGTGGTTGGCGTCTCTTATGGGGCTCCTCTACGGTGATTCTTCTGTGCAATAGAAGCTGTAGGTTGTAGATTGGGTGCACTTCATTTGGCTTTGACCGCTTTGCATTTGGTTGGAGCTCGATTTTAAAGAGCGGCTGTGCGACTTTGTTCCTGTTGATGATGTTGACAACGGACTTAACCGCAAACCCTTTTTCGACCAACGCGTCTGCTATTTCTTGAGTAGGGACCGATGGCTCAATCCCCTTTAACACAGCCTGGAGCCCTTTACTGCTTTTTAGTTGGTAGGTATAGAAGTTGATGTTAGCATTACGGAGGTACTTTTCGATGATGCGGAAATTTTGCTCAGTTTGGGTTTGACATTTAATTTCTTTAATTTACAACAAAGTTATTTGCCCCTACTGTTTCTACTAGCTTCGAAATCAGGGCGCTGCAGTTGGCTCCACGGATGTATAAAGGGGGTGGTCTAGCCGATTTAACTTTATCTACAGCTCCGGCTTGATAGTCTTGCTGATCGGCAATCTATCCATTCCAGTTTGGACAGAAGTCGTTGGGTTTACTATTGTGGCTGACTCTGGGCGACTTGTCGTTGACGGCCTGAGGCAGGTCAATACTTCGGCAGACGTTGCAGTAGTTGCTGTCAACGAGCTGACGGTGCTGGTCGGTGCAATCGGTGACCCAGTTATCGATATTGATGAAGAAGCACACTGCTCTCTCCACGGTAAGTTGCTGTTAATTGCTGAGTGGCTGGCACTTTCGGTGTTATTGCTTACGTTAGCATTCGGTGGGGTCGGCGACACCACCGAAAAGTACGCATTGTTGCTTTGGACCGAGAGGCGACGCTCACGTTGTTGTTGTACAATTAGTTCTTGTAGCTGTTGCTGGTGGGGATCGAGAGAGCTTGGGCCCGAATTGGTGGACATGGCTTTTGTAAAAATTACGCACTTTGTTGTTGCAACTTAGTATTTATTGCTATTAGAGCAATCTAAGAGCCCTACACAAATTTTTGCATACGCAGTCTTTTTTTTTTACACTCAATATTTGCGGAGTGCATTAAAAACACGTCTGTATACGGCGGCAGTTGAATTGTATATGACATCAGTTTGTTTACCATTTTTGAACCCTTTGATAATTATTGATGTAAATTCTAAAAGGTTAGTGGTTGTGAGCTGCAACAATGTTGCAATTGAGAAGTTATAATTTTCTCAAAAGCTTTCGGAATAGCGGATATTTTTGAGATACCCCTATAGTTAGAGGCTTCGGACTTTTTGCCATTTTTATGCAGAGGAATGATATACGACTCCTTCCAAATAGATGGAAAAGAGGAAGATTTGACAGACAATAGAAACAATTCTAAAATGGGTTTACACAATGCGTTTGCACAGAACCTGAGTACACATTCAGGAAGACCATCTGGCCCCGGAGAATAAACAGGTTTAACTAGTTTAAGTTCGCTTAGAAGAGAACTTTCATCAATCGCTGGAATGAAAATGCAATTAGCCTTTTTTAAATGATAACGATACGGACTTGCTCGATATTCCGTTGAGGAATAAGTTGTTTTGAAAAAACTCGCAAACATATCGGCAATTGCCTGATCAGTACTCGCTTTTTTATTTTGGAAAGACAAAAAAGATGGGTGCACAGAGGTCTTACGTTTAGAATTAACAAAATTATAAAATTGTTTAGGGTCAGAAGAAAACTGAAGCTTACACCGCTGAAGATAATTCATATAGCATTGTGTATTAAGCATCATGAATTTTGAACGAGCGAGTGTATACAGAGCATAATGAACGACGTGTTTTCGAAATTTCTTATAATATCGTGTCTTCACATTTTTCAAATTGGATAACTATCGAGAGAACCAGGGAGGTTTGTTAAGCCGCTCCAGCCTACCAAGAGGCACACAAATATCAAAAAGTGAATTCAGAGTATCATAGAAAAAACGAAAAGCTGAGTTCATATCTCTACAATTGTACAGATAAGACCAATCGGTAGTATCAATGTTTTCATTAAGGCTGGCAAAGTCAGTCTTACGAAAGCACCTAGTTAGAGGTAACTTATTTGAACCAAGTAATGGTGGAAGCAAGGGCAAATCAATTTTTAAATTTAATGTAGGATGAAATTTGTCTTCTGGAAGAACAAATGGTTCGATCCTAGAAACCTCACAATAAATAGAATCCAATACAAAAATAAGATCTAACGATTTTCCATTAGAATTTAAGACAGGATTGACTTGGGATAAAGATAAACCTAGAAGGCCATCAATAATGTCATGTGACAAAGAGGGCAGCAACATAGTACATTCATCTGTTGGTGACCATGCTAAAGCGGGTAAATTAAAATCATCTACAACTATGAGCATGTCTTGACTGGAAACTAAAGAGGAGACAAACTGAATTGCCTCTAAATGATTTAAATATACCACCATGTCTGACAATGGTGGAATATAGGAACAAGTAATAAAAGCAGTAAAAGATTTAAAATTTTCTTTAACACCGACAAACTCAATCTCCTGGGTACTAGAAAATTGAATCATTTCGAGATGATAAAGCAGCATCAACAGCTTTCAGAACGCCACCGCCTATGCGAGAAATCCGGTCACGTCTGAATATAGAAAAGTTTGTGGAAAAAACCGATGCATCAGCAATATCAGGGATCGGGAACTTGTCATCTATGGAAATTTCATTCAACTTTCTATAATCAATTACAATTCGATATTTTTTTTTGCCTGAGTTGTCTATTTTTTTCGGTATGACTATCAAAGGACTTGAATATCTTGAACTACTTTTTCTTATTATACCGTGTTCTGTCATTTCTTTTATTTGTCTCCGTACTTCTTCCTCATGTTGTGGTGGATACCTGTAAAGTTTTGAATTTAGTTGTTCGTCTGTGGTTGTCCGTATTTCGTGTTCGATTTCTGTCGTACTCGTCATATGTCTCCTTCTTTAAAAAATAGTTCACTATACCGTTGTAAAATAAGTTCAATTTCTTTCCGTTC
The DNA here is from genome assembly GCF_018902025.1 of Drosophila willistoni. Taxonomy (NCBI): domain Eukaryota; kingdom Metazoa; phylum Arthropoda; class Insecta; order Diptera; family Drosophilidae; genus Drosophila; species Drosophila willistoni. The sequence continues at coordinate 13,524,510 of NW_025814047.1, forward strand.
TTCTTCATTTAAATGTTCTAAGTTTAGGTTATCGGGGTTTTTATACCCTTGCAAAAAGGGTATATTAATTTTGGTCAAAAGTGTGCAACGCATAGAAGGAAGCATCTCCGAACATATAAAGTATATATATTCTTGATCAGCACGACGAGACGAGTTGAAATAGCCATGTCCGTCCGTCCGTCTGTCCGTCCGTCCGTCCGTCCGTCCGTCTGGATCAACGCAAACTCCTCCTAGACCGTTAGAGCTACAGAGCTGAAATTTTGCATGTAGGCTTGTATATACTGCAGGCGTTGTATATCTCGGATTTAGCCGGATCGGATCACTATATCATATAGCTCCCATACACATGACAAAGTCACGAACAGTGACTTTTCTCAATAACTTTGTTATTTTCTGAGCTATTGTCATGAAATATAAACGACTATGCCAAATTTGATCGAGATCGGGTGACTATATCATATAGCTCCCATAGGAAAGATCTTTCGAAAACAGTGACTTTTGTCAATTTGACAACTGTCAATTACTTCGTTACTTTTGACGCGATTGCTTTCAAATTAAACATTTGTTAGTTTAATATATCTGTTAATGGCTGTGCTAAATTTGATAAGGATCGGGTAACTATATCATATAGCTCCCATAGGAACAATCGGTGGAAAACAGTGACTTTGATCAATATCTTCGTTATTTCCTATGCAGAAGAAAAACTAATAATTGGAATCTTACAACTCGGCCGTCCTGACGAGGAATCGACCTCGATTCCAATTGTTAACAACGAAGGGGGGTAAATAAGAATCTTAAGTGGCTGGTGTCGCCTTTGTTTGGCTATCAGAAGTGCAATCTTGATCAGGGACAACCCATAGCTTTAATTTGGAGGCTTCTAGGACCCCATCATATGGTAGTTGGGTGATTTGGGAGCCCTCTACATCCCGGATAACATATCGGTCATTCGGAAGTTTTTTATGAACCACATACGGACCACGATACCGCCTGATAAGCTTTTTGTTCGTGCCTGCCGAAGTATCCACATTCTTAATAACTACTAAATCCCCCTCCTCAAAACTAACGGCAGGGAGGTGATGCTTCGAATAATATTCCGAATTATATTCTTGGGACTTAACAATGTTACGGAAGGCTAATCTCCGGACGTCTACCTCTGAGGCATCGACCTCCTCAGTTCTCTCCCCCAACCGTTCGGTTAGTTGTCTACTACCACACCTCGTTGTTCAACACCGAATAGAAGTACGGAAGCGGCAAATTTGGTTGTGGAGTGGACGGAGTTATTCAATGCAAACTCTATGTTCGGCAGTTGTTGGACCCAATCTGCGTGGTCCACAGGTTCCGTCAGTTTACCCAACATGGGGCCCAACACGCGGTTAACCCGCTCGACTTGGCCGTTGGCCCGGGGTGAGGCAGTGGCATTCAGCACATGAATTATATTATTGGCCTTCAGAAATTCTTCAAACTCGGAGGAAGTAAAGCAGGTACCTCGATCACTGATGATTCGGCGGGGTCTACTGTAATTTGCGAAATACTGAGATTCTAATGTCTGGCATACTTCACGTGAATTAGTCGTGGCGGCAGGGTACAGCTTCACAAATTTGGTGAAAGCATCAATGACAACCAGAAGATACTTTTTCTTAGAACGTATGGACGGAAGGGGGCCCAAATGGTCAATGTGGACGGTATCAAACGGAAGGGGCACTTTCGGAATACTATGTAGCGTGACACGGTGGTCCGAAGCGGACGCGGAGTAGTAGATACACTTGAGGCAATTTTTAATGTAATTGTTAACATAAGACTTCATACACGGGAACCAGTAATGCTTCTTGATCTGTGCACAACATTTCTCCGTGGCCATATGGCCAAGCTTCTCGTGCACTACTCGCGTGACATGATTTATCATTTCGGAAGGGACATAAAGTTGGGGTACACTCGTCGAGGACAGGCGGTACACTACTCCATCTCGCAGTTCGAAATTCGCTATCTCATATTTCTCTAACTCATCTCGGAGTTTGACAATCTCAGGGTTCTGGGTTAACTGCAGTTGGAAGTCGAGGTTTATATCGTCAACGTATGCGGCAGTTTCTATTCTGCTTAGAGCATCAGCATGGGGCATACCAACCCCCGAGCGGTGTACAATCGTGTAGTTATAGTTTTCCAACAGCAGGGCCCAGCGAGCAATCTTGGCGGAATGTCCACCATTTCTCAGTGTCAGCGCAAGGGAATTACAATCGGTCACGATTTTGAACGGGATGAACTTAAGGTATGTCTCAAAACGTTTTAAGGAATACACTATAGCTAACGTCTCTAGATCAGAACTGTGTAGTTTCGATTCCGCGGCGGAGGCCATCTTAGAGAAGTAGGACACTGGGTGTAATTTACCGTCTGTTTGTTTCTGGAGGAGCACTGCTCCGAAACCAATTGAACTAGCATCGCAGTGTAACTCTGTTTCAGACTTCGGGTTGTAAATAGATAACACGGGGGATTCGATCAATTTCAACTTCAGTGTTCGGAAAGCTTCAAGGCATTCATCGGAGAAGACATAAGGGGTATCTTTTCTTAACAATCGGGACAGCGGACACGCAATCTTAGCGAAACCTGATACAAATCGGCGGAAGTATGAGAATAGGCCTAGGCAACGCTCTAATTCCTTGCTATCCCTTGGAATGGGCAAATCCCGTATCGCCTGAATATGAGCTGGTTTAGGCGTGATACCGGCGGAATTGGCTAAGTAGCCCAAGTACTCTAGTTCCCTATACGCAAAACGGCATTTAGTCAGCTTCAGGCATAGCCCGTTCACTCTTAACACATACAATATTTCCTTCAGAATCTCAAGGTGGGTTTCAAAGTCATGCGACGCGACTAGAATGTCGTCCATATATATCACCAGTTGACCTCGGTTTATAAATTCCTTAAGGACAAAATAAACGAATCTAGCGAACACGGAAGGGCCATTACAAAGTCCGAAGGGCATGCGTACATATTCAAACTGGCCATCAGGGGTTACAAAGGCGGTATATTTGATTGAGTCTGGGTGCATTTTCACATGGTGGAAACCGTTCTTCAAGTCCAAGATAGTGAAGAATGATTTGCCACCCAGATGTTCAATGCAATCATCTAACAGAGGAATCGGAAAATGATCTCGAACTGTAATTTTGTTCAACGGGCGGTAATCTACACACTTTCTTAGGGTGTTATCCTTTTTGCGTACAGGGACAATCGCGGCAGCGTAAGGGGAACTACTGTGGCGAATAATGCCAGCTTTCAAGAGATCGTCACAAATCTCACGCACCTCGATGCGTTCGTGGTGCGACAGACGGCGGGGGCGGCAGAAAATCGGAGTTTGGCTAGTCAATTCTATTTTCATCTCATAGTTCATGGGCTTGATTAAATCTGGATCAACTTGTACATACGAAGTGGAAATAATAGACTTAAGGGCTGCGGTTTGCTCTTCCCGTAACGCGGGCTCTATATCAAAGTCTAATTCACTGACAGCAGGGAGCTCAATGGCATTTATCGCCATAAGTGCATCGTTCAATGTTTCCGAAGGTACAGCAGAAGTTTTCGGAAGGGGAGAATCAGACAACAATTCGGCAGATACAATCTCATTCCTATCATACGGCAGTATCACTCTCTCTTCCATAAATATATCAAAGGACTTCAGAACAGCAAGTTTTGTAAGTTTTGGATTTATACATTCAGTCTGTTTATTCATGAGTATTAACGATTCTTTTTCATATTTCAGTTCTTTCAGTTTACATAGTCTAATATTAATTTTATACAGAAGATCTCTACCTATAATCATCGGCAGTTCGGTTGCTTGGTTCGTCAGGACTTCAAACGTATGTATTATCTGTGTGTTGCGGAGGCGAACCCTACACTGGACTTGGCCTAAGGACAGAAGTTGGCTATTTCCTAGGCCACGGCAGTTCAATGTACGGTGGCTAAGACGGCAGTTGGAGGGGACTTCAGATTGACGGATAAAACTCTTTGGGCTGCCCGAATCAAGGAGAGAAAACATATCTATAAATTTCCTATCTTGCACTTCATCACAAACAAAAGCAACACTCACCAGTTGTAAATGGTCTAGTCGAACTCCTGCTTCATCAGCGGCGGCAGCAATGAAATTGGTGGCATTTCCAATTCGAGACGGGCAGTTCTTGTAGATGTGGCCCACTATGCCACACTTGAAACATGAATTCGGAGGTCTCATTGGTTTCGGGCATTGACTCTTGTAATGCCCCCATCCTGAGCAGTTGAAACATCTGGTCTCACTCGTGGCGGTGCCCGACGATTTGTTTCCAGGCGCCACGGCAGTTGTTGTTGGCTGCGCCTTCACGCTATTGCTCTGTCTGGAGGCAGCGGCCTGCATACGGAGGCGCTCGTAGCGTTCCAGTAGGGGCTTCAGTTCAGCCACCGTCCGAGCTGAGTACAGCATGCCGACTCGAGTAGAATTGTCCCGCAATCCATCAATGATCAGGTCGACCAGCTCGTTCTCCAGAATCGGAGCATTCATGGCAATCTCCTGCATCTCGATTGGGAATCTTAAACATCCCTCGCCTGCCTTGATGCGCCGGCCACGCAGAGCGTGGTACACTTCCTCGACGCTACACGAGCGTCCAAATTCTCGCAAGAGGATTGCTTTCAATTCTTCGTAGCTGTGCACCGATACCGTGCGCAGCAGCACCGCCACCGTACCTTCCAGCATACGACGGCATGCGATCAAACGTAGGCGGTCGTTCAACTGCAGAATTCCAAATGCGTCTTCCAGATCGTTCAGCCATTTCTTCACGTCATATGCGTTATCCGCTGAAAATCGAGCCACCATGCTCTTAATGACACTCACGTCACTGACTTGCTACCTCGGTGGATATAACTTGGATATAATGGTACAGATCGATCGGTTGACACGTTCAATTCGTCAATTTCCTCTTGGCACTCCAGTTGTGCCATGATGCTTCGTATAATCATCAAAACTAGACGATGTAAATGCTGATCCACGATCACTTATGATGCGAACTGGATGTCCGAATATATCTGACCATTCCTGCAGCTTTTTGATGACCTCGTCGGCATTAGTGGTTTTTGTGGGGTACATCCATACAAATTTGCTGAAACTATCGACCATTGCAAATATGTATTTACAATATACAGCTTTGATGTGGCATCCATCGGTCCAAGGTGATCCACTTGTAAAGTGTGCAGCGGTTCCTTTGTCGATTTGATAAAGAAACGCTTCTTTTTTGCCAAGTTTCTTGTTGTAGATAATGCATTTGACACAATTGTTTATTATCTGCATCACTTTGCCTTCCAGATGTGGTATCCAAAAACTTTGTTGTACGGCGTGCATAGTTTTCTGCACTGCAAACTGTCCTGCGTTGTAAGCTTCTGTAATTATTTCTCTTTCTAGGGATTTTAGTATAGCGAGCAAATCTGTTCCTTGTATTACCTTGTACCCCAAACCTCCTTTAAGCTTAAAGTTGTCATATGGCTTGCTTCTAAGAATTTCGGAAATTGTTTTAATCATCGTATCATCTTGCTGAGCTTTTCTAATCTTCGCTGTGACTACTGACGATACTAACATTACTGACTTATGTATCGGCTTAGGCAACACACGTGTTTTAGCCGCTCTCCTGGTCTGTGTATTGCCTCAAAATCAAAGTCTTGCAAGTATAGAACCCATTGGGCAACCTCCCGAGGAACGTCTTTCTTTTATTTATTTATTTACGTCAACTAACACAGCAGTCGACAAAAAAGTTTAAGCTAAAGACAGATAGTAATTAATTGAAAAAGATAGCTTAGCTATATACACAACTAAACATCCCCCACCCGGTGGAGGTGTTTTATTTGCATAAGGTGCCAGCTATGCCCCGAGTCACAGCCAATGTGGTCAGGGATGATTAGCAGCCAATCCAAGTCCAAAATATTTTCATTGGTTTCGCTGTAGATGGTTAAAAAGTATAGCGCGAAGAGAAGTGACAGAAAGATGAGGAGAAATTAGGTGAGAAAGTTTGTTAAAAGATTGGCAAAAGGTTCGTGAAGAGAGTAGTTAGTCAGACATCTACTAAGGTAAATAGGAAAAAAGTTTCTGGTCCGACGTGACGTTAGTAGAAATGACTTCGCCGTTGACTAGTTTATGGAGAAAGAGAATGCCAAAAACGAGCCTACGGTTGTAAAGTGAAGGAAGATTAATAAGAAGAAGTCTGCTAGAATAAGAAGGTAGGCGAAGACTCGGGTCTCAATTAAGACCGCGTAACGCAAACTGAAGGAATTACTTCTGTACCGATTCAATACTACGCTGGTGAACATCATATTGCGGATTCCACACTGGCGAGCAATATTCGAGAGTAGGGCGAACTAACGAAGTGTATAAAACCTTTGTTACATAGGGATCATCAAATTCTTTGGCCCAACGTTTAATGAAGCCAAGAAGGCTGCATGCTCTATTGACAATAGAAGAAATATGAGCATTAAATGAAAGTTTTGGGTCAAACATAACGCCTAAGTCTTTGAACGATGGTACACAATCTAACAGAACAGACTTAACAGAGTAATGAGCTAGGAACGGAGACAAACGACTGAAAGTCATAAAAGAACACTTAGAGGCATTAAGGTGTAATTTATTAACGTGGCACCAATCACAGAACGCATCGAGATCTGATTGCAAGTACTGTTGAAAAGAAGGATCATTATAGGAATAACAAATCTTGACGTCATCCGCAAACATGAGCACGCGTGAATGAGCCAAGGCCAAAGGCAAATCATTTATAAACAGTATAAATAACAGGGGGCCCAGATGACTGCCTTGGGGTACACCTGACGTAACTCGAACAGTTTTAGATATCGAGGAACGAAAAGACACCTTTTGGGTTCTGCCAATAAGATACGACTTTAACCAAGCCAACAGTTTTGGGGAAAATCCCATTATGTTAAGTTTCGCGAGAAGCATAGAATGATCAACCGTATTGAAAGCCTTACTAAAGTCAGTATAAATAACATCAGTTTGACACTTTTTACGGAAGCCATGGTGTACAAGGGTAGTCAATTCTAAAAGGTTAGTAAGCGACGAACGACCTTTCATGAATCCATGCTGACAAGGAGAAATAGTGGATCTGGATAGGTGTTGAAGGGAAGACGTAATAATTTACTCAAACAGCTTTGGTATTGCCGAAAGTTTGGCAATGCCACGGTAGTTAGAAACATCCGATTTGCTACCCTTTTTAAAAAGCGGAATAATAAAAGACTCCTTCCAAATATCGGGAAAGGTTTGAGACTTGTGTCTCACTCGATATATAGAATAACCGAGATAAAGGCTTAGATAGGGAATTCGAACACATTTTAAGGATGCAACTAGGTATATTATCAGGACCGGGAACGAAGGAAGACGTCATAGATGACAAGCTAGAGATAATACAGTCTTCAGTAATACTAGGAAAAAACATACAATTTAAATGTGGGATTGAAAAGGAATAGGGTGTGGGTTCCGAAACATTAGTAGAATAAGTCGACTGAAAGAATTTAGCAAACAGATCTGCAATATCTGAATCATTATTAGCAGTCTGGTCATTAAGTTTGAAGGTGGTGGGTAGTACATTAGAGCGTCTTTTGGAATTAACAAAGTTATAAAATCTTTTGGGGTTCTTATAAAATTCAACCTTACAGCGAACGATATAATTATTGTAGCATTGAGTGTTTAAAAGACAAAATTGAGATTTGGCTATACAGTAATTTGCATAGTCAAGTCGCGAACCAGTTTTTTTAAATCTTTTAAAATATCTCGATTTAATGTTACGGAGATTAGAGAGCCTACGTGTGAACCAGACTGGCGCGCTGGAAACAGTAGAGACATTCACATAAGGAACGCATTTTATCAATTAGAGAATTAAGAGCAGAGTAGAAAAACTTCACTGCACGATCTATATCGCAGCACTCAAATAGAAATGACCAATCAAAAGAGAAAATAAGGCTATTATGAAGATTGAAATTTGTTTTACGAAAACATCTACGACGAGAATTTGTGATGTTATTAAATGAATTAGTAACGGAATTGTAAGAAATAGTAAGTTCAATGGTAGGGTGATAGGGATCTTCAGGTTTCACTAGGGGCTGTGTTCGGGATACAGCACTAACAGTGGGATCAGAGACAAAAACAAGATCAAGGATTCTTTTAGAAGAGTTAAGGAAAGAATTCAACTGATATAGCGGACATTCAAGTAGGCTATCAAGAAAAACATGTTGAGATGAAGGAACTAAGAAAGATAGATTATCATCAACAAGCCAAGAAATATTAGGCAAGTTGAAATCACCTAAAACTATAAGGAAATCGCGATCTTTAAGACGATTAAAAATAGTTTGCAAAGCATCAGCATGATGCATATAGGTCGTTATATCAGAAGCTGGAGGAATATATGAACAAGAAATATATAAGCTAAAGTTGGAACATGTAATTTCGACGCAAATAAACTCAACAACTAACGGCAGATCAATCGGCACAACACTTGAACACAGATTCGAGTTGACAGCAATAAGTACTCCACCGCCACGACGACCAACACGATCAAGCCTATAAGAAATAAAGTTATTAGAAAGAATTTCATTATCCAAAACAGAGGAGTTAAGCCAAGTTTCAGAGAAAGCTAATATGTCAGCCGAAAAGGTTTGGCTATCGTAGAACAGATTCGAGAGCTTGGTAAGAAGTCCTCTTACATTTTGATAATGAATGCAAAGACTAGACGTTATTAGTTTTTTGAAGCAGAAGATAAATTAGGAAGGTGGACAGGCAACGGACGGGAGCGCTTATTGGGCGCAAACTCGTGTACAACTAGGCCCTCTGGCCAGAAATTAGTGTCAACCATAGCTGAGAAATACTCATTAGGTACTGTAATTTTAAAAGAGGAGATTTCGCGAGGCCTAGAAAACTTAAACTTTTGAATTAAAACTTTAGCAGGGCATATATTACTAATGTAAGCTGCCACAGACGACTCAGAAGTATCAGGAGCAAGCATAGAGATAAATAATTATTTGCGATGAGGCACTACTGTTAGTGGAGGCGGAGGAGCATTGGGATCCGCAAGTCATTGAGAGCTAGCATGATCCTGTGATTGATCAGAGTTCCCGTGAGGGATAGAATGAGGTACACCAGGGCTTGTAATGGGTACTTCAATCTGAAAAGAAGAGCATAAAGAGGGACAAGAAGATGGTGTAGGCGAAAGTAAAATGGGAGACGATGTAATAGAGAGTGCTGGCGACTGCTTGCGAGGCAACTCAAGGGTACATTTCTTGGGCGACTTCTCAGAAGGTGGAACAAACTTGAATTGCGACAATAAATGTACGCTAGAGTCACACTCGTTAGACAGCTGTTTGGCTAGTTTGTTTAAAGAAAGAAACTAGACGAATATCCCTATACATACGGCTAAAATCAAGCTGCTGGCTGGCACAAGATGGGCAAGTCCAGCGCATTAAGCCAAGCTCAGGCTTTGACACAGACAAACCAGAAAATTTGTCGTATTCGCGGCCATTCAGGCCAGCACATTTTAAGTGAATAAGATTATCGCAAAGCCAACAAGATATTGCTCTATACTGATCATCAAAACGATCAGAATGCTTGCAACTAGGTAGACAACAAGCCATTATAAAGCCAAAAGAAACACAAGGCAAAAAAAAAAAAAAAATAAATAAATAAATTTATATATATAAGAATAAATAGAAAAATTTAAATACACAGCACAAAGATAATTATCGATAAGAAATCAATAATTACAAATAAAACAAAGAGAGAGTGCAAGAACAGTTATAAGCCGAGCTTTGAGAGGCGGCCTTACAAAAGTGATTACGCGGGAGAGAAGCTAAGCACAAGCACAAAGCAGATAGAACAACAAAGCCACTAGCACTGATGGTATGATGGGGGCGATGAGGGGAGCAACTGCAGAAGCAATGACGAGAGAGAAAAAAATAAAAAGAAAAAAATTAAATGCACCAAACACTAATCACGAAACAGAAAAACTGTTTAAACTATTTAATTTGGCGAATTATGGAAATAAAACACAAGGGTGTCAAGCGAAGAACACCAGTGAAAGCGTAAAAAAACTAAGCACAATTAAAAACTGAGAGAAAACAATAAATATTAATAAAAACTCAGGAGCTATGCAAAAACACAACCGTCACGTCAAAGAGCAGAAGCTTATCTTTCTATTATTTCTTACTCAATGTTTGTTTGAACGCAGCGCAATCAGTTACAAGCTTAAAATTAATTCCAAGAATATACTGCCAAAATTTTTTGCAAGCTATAAATATAGCTTTGGCTTCTTGTACATAGCTATGCAGCCGTGCTTCAGATTTTGAGGTTTTCTTGCTCCAAAACAGAACGGGGTGAAGTTGACCCTCTTGCCACTGTAGCAATGCAGCGCCAAACCCGTCTTTAGATTCGTCGGTATGTATTTCGGTTCTGGCATCCCTTCGATACAACTTCAAAACAGGCTCTTTTATTAAAGCATCTTTCAAGACTTGAACAGCGTTTTGTTCCTTCGGGCCCATTTTAAATTCGATATCTTTTCGCAATAGATCTGTCAACGGCTTGGCGATCAATGAGTAGTCTCTTATAAATTTGCGGAAAAGACCAGTTAATCCGAGAAAAGCCTGAACAGCCTTGATGTTTTTTGGCATTGTAAACTTTCTAATGGCTTTGGTCTTTTCTGCTCCCGGTTTTATGTTTCCATTTCCAATTTGGTGACCCAAAAATTCAATTTCAGTCTGCAGAAGTCGGCATTTCCCCATTTTATTTTTAGCCCGTACTCAGCTGCTACATCCAGAACTTTTCGCAATTTCGTAAGACATTCGTTGTCTGTTTCGGCATGTATTATGATATCGTCCATGTAAAGATCGAGAACGTTATGTGAGGAACATTATAATTAACTATAATATCCCACACAACAAGCCAGCAGCAACACAATCAAACGGTGCAAAGGATGCACCAGATACAAGATACAGCCGAGACACAAACCAAACGTACGATATACGACCGAACCTGCTGCTGATGGATCGAACCGATTCGATATAAATGGCATACGATCAAACGTGGCCAGTTGAACCACACGCAACCGCCGGCGATTTCGTACAAGCGGGAAGATGCGTGGGAAGCATAATGCAAGAAACCGATATGCACACACATGCGATGGGCAACCAAGTCCAACATGGCTCGATCCCATGATTTACGATCAAACATGACCGATCGAACCACATGCGACCGCTGGCAATTTCGTACAAGAGGGAAGATGCGTGGGAGGCATAATGCATAATATCGGCTGTATAAGAGTAAATGAGACCGGGTTTGAGGGCATGATTGCATACAAAAAGGGGGCATTGGCCTCATAAGACAAATCAAGAGCACAGAGAGGCAAATATAGAGATGCATGCATTAGCGTACTGGGCTTATGAGTATACGCTGAATAAGCACACACGCACGTCACACGTACACTATGCGTGAGTGACAGCAAGGGAGAATACCGGTGGCCAATAGGGTGATCTCTGCCTACGTCACGCTCATGAGAACGAAAGCAGTTAGATTGCGAGCAGCGAATCTAACTGCTCTCTTGTGAGCGAAAGAGAACAAAAGTGAGGGCCAAGCAAGCCCGTGAGACGGGTGCGGGGCATGCATGCATTATATGAAACAATAATGGTTGGTGGATTGGATAGGGGAATATGCGAAGGGGGAGGGATGAACGATGGGTAAGCCCTCTATCTGATAGATACGATATCCGTAGGAAAGTGCATTGCATGGAAAATTAAACGATGTTGTATATTCTGAACACCAGCCCTTGACCATACACACACCTTTCAAACATGTTAGGAACACCAACAGACCACACACAGCACGCGTGCATCGCGACCCATATCACTTTTAGTCAACTAAGCTACCTACGTCTTTTATTTCCTGTAAACACACTTAGCCAAGTAAGCAACTTATGTTTCCTAGTGTTTATGCGACCCAAGCAAATATGTGACCCAAAACGACCCCCGTTGGTCACACTAGGTACTTCACTTCCCTTTTCTAGCATAAACACTTTTTAGCCTAGCCATTCTTTGAATATTACCGGTAAGCAGAATTCGCCGGAAGAGGCGACCCACTTCTGACACGATCCCAACGCCGCTGCCAACAGCACGACGCCGCAGCCAGCGCCCTTTGGGCATCTCGGGGTATATTTAAAGGATCACGCTCGACAGAGCTGGCAGTCTTAGTTTAGACGTAGAACTAGTTATGGCAAGTACAACTAAATAAAATCTTATAACGTTGTAAATCAAGTGTTGTTTTGTGTCTCAATGTAAGAATCCCGAGTTTCCCAAGTCCAATCCTTGTATCTAAGGAAGGAAATGATCCAGCTCTACAGTTATCACTCGAGGCTTTGGTCCCACAAAGCTTGTATATTGCAGCTGATAGCAGTTTGAGCTTGATAGGCTTGACATTAAACAAACCTGTTTTAATTTCACCAGGGAACAAAATAAATTTTGGTTGTGCCGAACCTAGCCCAAGAGATATTGTAAATATCCCGAAGGACGAAAAAGGATCGTTACAGTTATCATTAATGAGGTTTTGAAATACGTCATTAACAAAACGAATAAAAGCGTCTGGGGAGTTGCAAAAGCCAAAGGGCGCGCGTATGAACTCAAACAGGCCCTCTTTCGTAATGAATGCGGTGTATTTCTTGCTGCTTTCCTCAACTGGAACGTGAAAGCACCCTTTCCAAGGTCCATGATGGTGAAAACTTTTGCATTACCCAATTTTTCCAAAACATCTTTGACGATAGGCACAGGGAAACAATCCTTCAATACCATCTTGTTTAACTGCCGGTAGTCAATGCACACTCAATTATTGCCATCCTTCTTTTTTACGATAACTGTACGACTGGCGAAGTTAGATGATGAACGTCGTATTGTGTCATCCCTCAGCCATTCGTCGATCTGCTGCTTGACCACATCTGCTTCGATGATGGCTATTCGGCTTGGTGCGTGCCTAAATGGCTTGATGTTGTCGTCAGGCACGATTTTCAACGTGATCGGGCGGTCAGCTGTCTTCTTTCTTTTGCCAAAATCATCAATCATCGATTGAACAACATGAGTATACTGTGAAGGCACATCAGGGTCAGTGTTTGTTTCGACTACATTGTAAATAATTATCTGATTTTGGTTGGCAGCTTCTTCCTCAACTAGCTGTGCGAAAGTATATCTAACGTGTGTGTGAGGCAAATACCATCGATCTGCACCTCTGCCTTGAACTGACCTACAGGACGTGTGGTGTTCTGTCCTAGTCCTTTCAGAAAAGACGTATTTGCTAGCAGCTGGACTCATCGCATTCGTCTGAGCACAGACTTTCTAAATAGAGATACGTCAGCTCCGGTGTCTATCAATCCCTTTACCTTCACCTCGCCTATCTGCAATGATTTGAGTCGGTTTTCTTCATACACAATGTTTACAGAGTAGGAAGTAGGACAATTTTTGGACATGTGTCCAGTTTGGTTGCAGCGAAAACACTTGACTTCCTCCTTACAGTCCTTGCGCAGATGCGCCATTGATCCGCATTTGAAGCAATGTTGCTGCTTCGGGCTTAACCTTGGTACTGGCGGTTTTTTCATAAATGTCATATTTGTCTTTCAGCTTCTTCAGTGACTTGCAGCCGTACAACGTGTATTTGTAGTCACTATTTAGGTTCAATCCATTAACGATGTGCTTGATAAATGACTCCATATCAATAATCCCACGGGCAACGATCCGTTTCATTTGTAAAATGTACTCATGAAAACTTTCACCATCGGACTTCGTGCGTAGAGATAATTGGTTGTGAATTTCGGCACTGCATGGCTGATCGCAATCAAATTCCTCCAGGACTTGCTAGCGAAGTTGTTCATATTCGTAGACAGCCGTAGACTCGAAAAATAGAGCAGCGGTACCAGTCATTTTCGATCGGGCTTGAACGTACTTCTGTTTATTGCCCATATGCATCGGCGTTGAGCTCAAAGTTTTGAAACCACTTTCTACAGACATTCCTTCCCCGCAGAATTTTGGGATGATTTTGGCAAAGTTCTCCACCACCAACTTGGTGTCATTCTTTTTGTCTATTTCATCGGCATGCACTTTCAGAGAAAATAGTTGGACCAGCTGTTGAAGAGTCGCGGGGTTCTCAACTAGCATTGCTGCATTTATTCCGGCCTGGTTTTCATCATTTCCATGGTTGTTTTCAATGGTCCTCTTGGTCCGACATAATGATGCGATTTCGTAACACTCTTATTGGAAGCGTGCCCTCTCTTATTGGAACACCGCTCGCGATTTTTCCCCTTCGTTTTTGGCTTGCTGTATTCGTCTAGCCTCTTATGATTGCCGCCCTTGCTTCTCCCTTCGTTTCGTTTGCCGCCAGTATTTCGCGTCTGCTTGCTGTCTCTTTTTTCGTTTCGTTTGCCGCCAGAGTTTCGCGTCTGCTTGTTGTCTCATTTTTCGTTTCGTTTGCCGCCAGAATTTCGCGTCTGCGTGCTGTCTCTTTTTTCGTTTGCCGCCAGAATTTCGCGTCCGCTTGCTGTCTCTTTTTTCGTTTCGTTTGCCGCCAAAATTTTGCGTCTGCTTGCTGTCTCTTTTTTCGTTTCGTTTGCTGTTTTCGTCTTGCTTATTTCGTGTGGCGCCAGGTCATCGCGTCTTCTTGCGAAATTGGAATTCATTTTTTCGTCTGAGTGTTTTCGCTCTCTCGTTTTTTCTGCTGTCGAAAACTTTCGACTGATTTATCGGCTTTCTGCTGATTTATCGGCTTCTTACTGCTGACTGCTGACACTTCTGACTGCTGATACTTCTGACTGCTGATACTTCTGACTGCTGAACACCGACAGCTGAACACCGACTGCCGACTGCTGAACCTCGACTGCTGAACATCGACTGCTGACTGCTGAACCTCGACTACTGACTACTGAACATTGACCGCTGAATTCTCACGATACCTCATGACTGCTGCTGCGTTGCCAATCTGCATAAGGGAAATGCCAACACGCTGCAACTACCTTACCCCATCTCACATATATAGAATTAAAAATTTTTCCAATGATCCTTCAAATCTTAATTAACAATATGTATGTATCTAAAACAAAAAGTCCTGGAATATTCATGTCTTCAAAAAAAAAACGACTAAAAATGTGTATTTTTTTGAGCTTTAAAACCTTACCCTCTTACTTGGTTTGAACGATGCTACTTCCACTAATCTGTTAACGCTTGTCGGACTTTGGACTTGAAAGCTGTGCTTGACTTTTTTTGCTTCATAGCCGTACAGTTCTGGCGTGGTCAGCAGAGTCTGCTCATGAGGAATCTTGGTAGTTCATGAAATGGCGCTATACAGACAACCTGCTATTTTTTTGTTTTCCCGAAAATGACCTCGAGCCTACAATTTTTCATACCCTTGCAAAAAGGATATATTAATTTTGGTCAGAAGTGTGCAACGCATGGAAGGAAGCATCTCCGACCATATAAAGTATACATATTCTTGATCAGCACGACGATACGAGTTCAAAAAGCCATGTGCGCCCGTCCGTCCGTCCGTCTGGATCAACGCAAACTCCTCCTAGGCCGTTGGAGCTAAAGAGCTAAAATTTGTGGGGTTGTATATACGGCAGTGGTTGTATATCTTGGTTACAGCCGGATCGGACCACTATATCATATAGCTCCCATACCAACGGCAAAGTCACGAACAGTGTCTTTTCTCAATAACTTTTCTTTTTTTTATTTTCTGAGCTATTGTCGTGAAATTTAATATTGGCAAGTTTATTACGCATATAAGCGACTGTGCCAAATTTGATCAATGCACAGGGTGACTATATCATATAGCTCCCATAGTAACGGTCGGTCAAAACCAGTGACTTTTGTTAATAACTTTGCTACTTTTGACGCGATTGCTTTCAAATTAAATATTTGTTAGTTTAATATATCTGTTAATGAATGTGCTGAATTTGATAAAGATCGGGTTAGTATATCTTATAGCTCCCATTTAAAAGATCGGTGGAAAACAGTGACTTTGATCAATAACTTTGTTATTTGATTGTAGTCATTAGACTTTTTTGATATAAGAGAATAACAAAAACTTACAAGGGTATACAAATTTTGACACGCTCAAAGTTAGCCTTGGCCCTCTGGTTTTATGTTTAGACTTCGACTAGAATCTGAATATTTGAATATTAATTGCAACTAATTTAGATACTTTTACCTTATACAGTTTTTTTGTACGGTTTAATATTGATTCTGAATTCTTGATTTGCTGTGAAACAAGCTGGCATACAATTATATTAAAATCAAAAAATTTTGAAATTAAAATTTACAAGGTGTTTTACATTTTGCAAAAGTTTCAAAATTCTCAGAAGTTTGTACTCTAGATTGAAACCCTAAAGTGGATGTATGTATGTAAAAATTATTCGTTATCCACAATCGTTTCCAATATCCCCAACGGAACTACATTTTAGTATTGCTTCATCAGGGGGAAACTCCACCTACGTCGGGGTTTGAACTCGAGCACAACAGAATTGTAGATTTAATAGGTCTCCACTGAGCCACCGACTAGGAAACTGCACGTATATATGTACATACATATGTATGTATTGAATTGGGCGAAGGCAAGGTTTGACTTCAAGTGATTTATTCGGGGCAAGCCCGGTAGTTATAGGGAGACAATTACATGTAGTCTTATGGCTAGTGTCCCTAACGGTACTTAAAGTTAAACATTACGCATAAGTTCTAATTATTTATAATCTATCCCTAAAAGTATGTGGCCTAATGCTGTCCCTAAAATTATACTGCACCTCCTTTTTTTCAAAAAGAAAAATATTTATATTTCGCTTAAAATTTTTTTCCATTTATGGTAATTTTATTTTATCTAAGTGTACTCTTTGCTTTTTGTTTTTACTACCAGTTATTACTATGTTATTATTAGGACCTATGCTCTGTGTTTTATATTTGCCTGTGTATAAGTTTTCCAATTTATGCCATGTTTCATTGTTTAAAAGTATTTCTTTTTAATACCATTTTAGTGTTTTTATCATATGTTTGTAATGCTTTACATTTTTCGATAAGAAGTTTTGCTCTATTTTGCGCTATTTAGAATTTAAATTTAATTTCTTTATTGAAGTCATCAAGGTTGTAGATGGGATCTACAGTCTCAGATGAAAAAGGGAAATTTAGGATGTTTCGCAAAGACTAGTTCTAAATTTGAATAACCATCTACGGTGGATTGAGTGGTGTGAATTATGCTAGAAATTCATCCAATCGTCCTTTTTAATAGATATGTATGACCTGATATGCTCATTGTAAGTTCTATGGCTCCTTTTTACTGTTCCAAGAGTTTGATGATTGTGAGCCGTGGAATTAATTTTAGTGATGTTACAATTTTTGCAGAGTTCTATTAGTACTTAATTCATATATTCTATTTCCCTGTCTGTTAGAATTGTTTTAACTGATCCGTAAATTAAAATAAATTTCTCAAATATTGCCTTTGCAAACTCCTTTGAACTTTTGTTGGGTATTGGTATTGATATGAGATATTTGAACAGGTCACAGATAGTAGTATCTGCATATTCATTACCATTTATTGCTTTTGGCAATGGTCCACTTGTATATATGATTATTGTGTCAAAAGTGGTTGCAGTGGTTGGTCTTATTGTCAAGGGGGAGTGGTTGTGTCTTGTTGTTTTGGCTAGTTTGCATTGTTCGCAATTTTTGACGTATGTTGCAACGTCTCGATAGATGTGTTTCCAAAAAAAATCTCTTTATATTTTTCCTAGCGTTCTGTTTATCACGCAGTGACCGTAGTGAAAGATAAAGCGCTTCACTGCTTGGCTTGACATTAAGCTGTTGGAGTATAAAAAACGTTAAATGGATTTCCCAACGTAGATCATTTTCCAAGTCGGTGAGCACTCTAGCGGGGAAACTACTTGACCTATCGTTTTCAAATTTTTCACAAAAATGCAATACGTAAATTGGCTGGTCGTGACAAGGTGTTTTTTTTTTTTTTTTTTTTTTAGTTTTAGAATTAAAAATTAGTCAAAAATTTGGCAAAAAACGAAATTTGTACTTTAAAACCGTGCAAAAAAAAGAAAACAATTTCAAAAAAACGCTGCGTCATTACCAGCGGATATTTTTTAGCTTGTAGAAGCAATTCGCCCCGCAAATTGAATAAAACCGATTTTCTTAAATACTATGCTAACTAGAGACACCAAATTTGGTATGTATATTTGCTTTGGAAATGCGCACATTTTGCATGTATAAAGATTCTGCCATTCCCCTTTCCGCTCCCGTGATTTGAAAAAACTTGACTATCTCCCGTAATTTTCTATCTTGTGCAATCAACTTTGGCACACTTAAAATACCAAATTAATTAATTTATTATTATTATTGAACTTTTCAAAAAGCAAAAAAAAAAAATGAAAATCTACAACTAACTAGTTTTTGGCCGGGGTTGAACCAGAGTTTCGTCGATTTGCGGCAGGACTTCTACCCCTTACGACGCACAGTGGGGTCTTTTGGGATTTTACCTTTAAAAAATCATAGCTTCTAAACCAATAAAGCGATTTTAAAAATGTAAAAAGCATATGATAAAGAATTCTTTAAGCTTTAAAATGAATGATGAATTTGTCATGAGTGTTGGGTGTTTGTGTTGCTGTATATTTAAGGTCAAAGTCAGAAAATATTTCCAATCATGTTTTTCCTTTAAAAATGGAGCGAAACCCGGTTTTTTTCAATCACAAATGGAATTTTTCATTGTTTTAAAGGACTATGTAACATTTTTATAGCCTTGCAGAGGGTATTATAAAATTGATTAGATGTTTGTAACGCACAGAAGGAGACGTTTCCGACCCCATAAAGTATATATATTCTTGATCAGCATGAGAAGCTGAGTTGATATAGCCATGTCTGTCTGTCCGTCTGTCCGTCCGTTCGTCCGACTGTGCGAATGCGTTTTACTCAGCCGTCTTAAGATCTTAATTTATTATTACCAAGGACTGCAAGGGTATATAAACTTCGGCATAGCCGATGTTAGCTTCTTTGATATTTTAATGTTTTAATTTGATTTTTTAACATAATTACAACAAAAAAATTTTTTTTTGAAATTTTTTTAGGTTAATTTTGAAAATTTGCTAGTGATGGCTGATTTTCTTCAAAATAATTTTCAATATTTACATCAATATCTAATAAACTCAACATTTCGGGTCTATAGTTGCTATTTTCCAAATCCTTTCGTGATCGCACGTGTCTCAGTGATGCAATAAGTGTGTCCGAAGAGGCTGCTAGCATGTTAAAAAGGTCTTCATTTTGTCCGTTGTAATGCTTTCAGTAGCACCCTGAAGCTTTCGTTTCCTTGTAAACGTTCAACCGTCTTCCACATCTTTATGCGGCCTTTCTCTTCCTCGGTTAGTTGATGGTTGAACATCTTCGTCCTCCGAATCTCCGAATTCGGTATACTCCTCAAGTCAAACTTCATTTTTTTCATGAAATTTGGCAGATTTCTGCCGCATGCGATCCATTTTCGCCTTAAGGTACATTGTGTATATTTGATTTTTACCTTAAGCTCCGTACTAGCGTTTTCGTATGAAATGTCCATCTCCTTCAGCAATCCCATTTCAAAATCATTGAAGTTTTCACACTCGTGGAAAACTTTCAAAATTCTTTCATTCTTTAACAACATTTTTGCGCAAACAAATAAAACTGTCTTGAATTATATTGACAAATACTATTCAGTCCGGATCTAAGGTGTTTCCAATTATGGAGTTAAAGATAAACTGTCGCAAACGAGGAACAATTAGCTCTTTATGTTATATTTTTTGAATTAACTAGGTAGAACGAAAAATCGGCATTACCCTTTTTGTACTAATTAGGTAAAAAACTTAATATTTGCATACAATTAGGTAAACGGAAATAAAAACGACCAACTTGCAACTAGGACCAATTTTTCATCAACTTAAATAACATTTACCTGCCTTGAATATATATATTCTTATATACATATATAAATTTATTTATTTTTTTTGCCTTGTGTTTCTTTTGGCTTTTCAATGGCTTGTTGTCTACCTACTTGCAAGCATTCTGATCGTTTTGATGATCAGTATAGAGCATATCTTGTTGGCTTTGCGATAATCTTATTCACTTACAATGTGCTGGCCTCAATGGCCGCGACTACGTTGAAAGTTGCCCAAGAAATGTACCCTTGAGTTGCCTCGTAAGCAGTCGCCAGCCCTCTCTATTACGTCGTCTCCCATTTTACTTTCGCCTACAACATCTTCATGTCCCTCTTTATGGTCTTCTTTTCAGAATCAGAAGTACCCCTATAAGCCCTAGTGTACATCAATCTATCCCTCATGGGAACTCTGATCAATCACAGGATCATTCTGGCTCTCAATCACTTGCGGATCCCAATGCTCCTCCGCCTCCACTAACTGTAGTGCCTCATTACAAACAATTATTTATCTCTAGGCTTGCTCCAGATACTTCTGAACATCTGTGGCAGCTTACATTGGTTGTGTTTACCCTGCTAAGGTTTTAATTGAAAAGTTTAAGTTTTCTAGGCCTCGCGAAATCTCCCCTTTTTAAATTACAGTACCAAGTGAGTATTTCTCAGCTATGGTTGACACTAATTTCTGGCCAGAGGGCCTAGTTGTACACGAGTTTGCGCCCCATAAGCTCTTCCGTCCGTTGCCTGTCCACCTTTCTAATGTTGTGTCGATTGATCTGCCCTTGTTGGTGTTGGGTTTATATGCGTCGAAGTTACATGTTCCAACTTAAGCTTATATATCTCTTGTTCATATATACCTCCAGCTTCTGATATCACGACCTATATGCACCATGCTGATGCTTTGCAAACTATTTTTAATCGTCTTAAAGATCGCGATTTCCTTATAGTTTCAGGTGATTTTAAATTTTTCTTATATTTCTTGGCTTGTTGACGATAATCTATCTTTCTTAATTTCTTCATCTCAACATGTTTTTCTTGATAGCCTACTTGAATGTCCGCTATATCAGTTGAATTCTTTCCTTAAGCCTTCTAAAAGAATCCTTGATCTTGTTTTTGTCTCTGATCCCACTGTTTGTGCTGTATTCCGAACACAGCCCCTAGTGAAACCTGAAGCTCCTTATCACCATTGAAGTTACTATTTCTTACAATTCCATTACTAATTCATTAAATAACATCGCAAATTCTCGTCGTAGATGTTTTCGTAAAACAAATTTCAATCTTCTTAATAGCCTTATTTTCTCTTTTGATTGGTCATTTCTATTTGAGTGCTGCGATATTAATTGTGCAGTGAAGTTTTTCTAATCTGCTCTTAATTCTCTTATTGATAAATGCGTTCCTTATGTGAATGTCTCTACCGTCTCCAGCGCGCCAGTATGGTTCACACGTAGGCTCTCTAATCTCCGTAACATTAAATCGAGATATTTTAAAAGATTTAAAAAAACTGGTTCGCGACTTGACTATGCAAATTACTGTATAGCCAAATCTCAATTTTGTCTTTTAAACACTCAATGCTTTATAAGAACCCCAAAAGATTTTACAACTTTGTTAATTCTAAACGACGCTCCAATTTACTACCTTCCACCTTCAGACTTAATGACCAGACTGCTAATAATGATTCAGATATTGCAGATCTGTTTGCTAAATTCTTTCAGCCGACTTATTCTACTACTGTTTCGGATCCCACACCCTATCCCTTTTCAATCCCACATTTAAATTGTATGTTTTTTCCTAGTATTACTGAAGACTGTATTATCTCTAGCTTGTCATCTATGACGTCTCCCTTCGTTCCCGGTCCTGATAATATACCTAGTTGCATCCTTAAAATGTGTTCGATTTCCCTATCTAAGCCTTTATATCGGTTATTCTTTATATCGAGTGAGACTTGTAGCTTTCCCGATATTTGGAAGGAGTCCTTTATTATTCCGCTTTTTAAAAAGGGTAGCACATTGGATGTTTCTAACTACAGTGGCATTGCCAAACTTTCGGCAATACCAAAGCTGTTTGAGAAAATTACTACGTCTTCCCTTCAACACCTATCCAGATCCAGATCTATTTCTCATTGTCAGCATGGCTTCATGAAAGGTCGTTCGTCGCTTAGTAACCTTTTAGAATTGACTACCCTTGTACACCATGGCTTCCGTAAAAAGTGTCAAACTGATGTTATTTATACTGACTTTAGTAAGGCTTTCGATACGGTTGATCATTCTATGCTTCTCGCGAAACTTAACATTATGGGCTATTCCCAGAAACTATTGGCTTGGTTAAAATCGTATCTTATTGGCAGAACCCAAAAGTTGTCTTTTCGTTCCTTGAACTGTTCGAGTTACGTCAGGTGTACCCCAAGGAAGTCATCTGGGCCCACTGCTATTTACACTGTTTATAAATGATTTGCTTTTGGCCTTGGCTCATTCACGCGTGCTGTTGTTTGCGGATGAGATGAGATTTGTTATTCTTATAATGATCCTTCTTTCCAACAGTACTTGCAATCAGATCTCGATGCGTGCTGTGATTGGTGCCACGTTAATAAATTACACCTTAATGCCTCTAAGTGTTCTTTTATGACTTTTAGTTGTTTGTCTCCGTTCCTAGCTCATTACTCTATTAAGTCTGTTCTGTTAGATTGTGTACCATCGTTCAAAGACTTAGGCGTTATGTTGGCCCAAAACTTGCCTTCTTGGCTTCATAAAACGTTGGGCGAAAGAATTTGATGATCCCTATGTAACAAAGGTTTTATACACTTTGTTAGTTTGCCCTACTCTCGAATATTGCTCGCCAGTGTGGAATCCACAATATGATGTTCACCAGCGTAGTATTGTTCCAAATCCTTAAGTTCGTGTTACGCGGTCTTAATTGGGACCCGAGTCTTCGCCTACCTTCTTATTCTGACAGACTTCTTCTTATTAATCTTCCTTCACTTTATAACCGTAGGCACGTTTTTGGCATTCTCTTTCTCCATAAACTAGTCAATGGTGGAGTCATTTCTACTAATTTACTAGATACGCTATATTTTTGTGTTCCCTCACGTCGGACCAGAAACTTTTTTCCTATTCACCTTAGTAGATGTCTGACTAACTACTCTCTTCACGAAACTTTTCGTGTTCTTTGCCAATCTTTTAACAACCTTTCTCATCTAATTTCTCCTCATACTTCTGTCACTTCTCTTCGCGCTATACTTTTTAATCATCTACAGCGAAACCAATGAAAATATTCTGGACTTGGATTGGCTGCAACTCATCCCTGACCACATTGGCTGTGAATCGGGGCATAGCTGGTACCTTATGCAAATAAAACACCTCCACCGGGTCGGGGATCTTTAGTTGTGTATATAGCTAAGCTATCTTCTTCAATTAATTACTATCTGTCTTTAGCTTAAACTTTTTCGTCGACTGCTGTGTTAGTTGAAGTAAATAAATAAATAAATAAATAAATAAATAAATAAACAAATAAATAAATAAATAAATAAATAAATAAATAAATAAATAAATAAATAAATATATAAATAAATAAATAAATAAATAAATAAATAAATAAATATATATAGTATAAACTCATTAGCGAAAACTCTTTCTTTCGTTCCGACAAAACTTAAATTCCATTTCTTAAATAAATTCTGGACATTCGAACCAGGGTTGTAAACCGATTTATGATCCATACGCAAATAAACGCACTAACACTAATTCTGCTTGTTAATGTTTCGCATGAAATTTTTATGAAACCAATAACCTTATTGTTACCCTTGCAAAAATGTTATATTAATTTTTATCAGAAGTGCGCAACGCACTGAAGAAAGCGACTCCGACCATATAAACTATATATATTTTTGATCAGCACGACGAGTTCAAAAAGGTATGTCCGTCCGTCTGTCCGTCCGTCTGGATCAGCGCAAACTCCTCCTAGACCGAAAGAGCTACTGCAGGGATTTTATATCTCGGATTCAGCGGACCACCATATTATATAGCTCCCATACAAACGGCACAGTCACGAACAGTGACTTTTCTCAATAACTACGTTATTTTCTGAACTATTGTTGTGAAACTAATTATTAGAGAGTTTATTACGCCTATAAACTGTTCCAAATTTGATCAAGATCGGGTGACTATATCATATAGCTCCCATAGAAACTATCCGTCGAAAACAGTGACCTTTGTTAATAGCTTCGTTACTTCCCTATGTTAAGATTGTAAGCCGTTCTTTATCAACCATTAGACTTTTTAGAAAAACGTTAAAACGTTTTTCCACTTTGAAGGCTATAATTAAGGAACACGTGACTTTTTGCCGTTTTCTATTAATAAAGAGTAATATCCTTAGTATGTATATAGAAAAAGTTTTTTTTTTTGCGGTCAGCGGGTAAAACAATTGATAATACCTACCTATACCTACCAACTGTCTTATCTATGGACCCCAATCAGTTTTGACTACGATGTGCAGATTAAACGTGTAATTTTGCAGAGAAGCCCGATTAGGAGAATACCGTGTTGGTTGTGGTTTACTAACCAAACATGGATTGTGTCATCGACATTGGGTAAATTTCTCCTACGAATTAAGGTAAGAACTCCAACATGCACTATGTCTTCACTGTTATATAAGTATTATTCAATCTTGTTCTGCTAAAGCCACAATTTCTGGTAGTCTTTGTATTTGCTGCAAAATAGGAATTGACTCTGGTACTATGTTCAACAGACATGTTGATTTCGACAATATTGCTTTCTTATAAACTAAGATAAATATTTTAAGCCAACATATTTCGCACGTGACGACAAGAACAGTCAACTCTTCCACGTCTAATTTTTGAGCACTCTATTATATATTAAAGCAATCGCTTTAAAAGTAGCAATGTTATTGATAGCCGGAAAGTCGGAGCTAGCTTCGGACATTCGAAATTTCTATACCCTTGCAAGTTATTTTGTCTCTCACCTATTGTCAACGTCAATGTGAAAAAAGGTTTTATTTAAAAAGTCTCATGTTCGCGAATGAACAGCCCACAATCTTAGGCTGCAGCAATCTGGGGATGCAGCATGCTATTTGTTCGTATGTTTGTATGACAATAAAAGTCGGCGCAGTCATTAATATGTATATTTATTTATTTATTTATTTATTTACATCAACCAACACCGTAGTCGACGAAAAAGCTTAAGCTAAATAACAGATAACAATTAATTGAAGAAAGTAAGCTTAGCCTTATACACACCTAAACATCCCCGACCCGGTGGAGGTGTTTCGTTTGTAGATGATTGAAAAGTATTGCGCAAAGACAAGTGACAGAAAGATGAGAAGAGGTGAGAAACGAAAAGATTCGTGAAGAGAGTAGTTAGTCAGACATATACTAAGGTAAATAGAAAAAACTTCGGGTCCGACGCAAGGGAACCACAAAAGTATAGAGTTTCTAGTAAATTAGTAGAAATAACTTCACCGTTGAAAAGTTTATGGAGAAAGAGAATGCCAAATACGAGCCTACGGTTGTAATGTGTAGAAAGATTAAAAAGAAGTCTGCTAGAATAAGAAGGTGGCAAAGTTCGGGTCCCAAAAAAGACCGCGTAACGCGAACTGTAAGAATTGCTTCTGAACCGATTCAATACTACCTAGGTGAACATCACATTGAAGGTTCCCTACTGGCGAGCGATATTTGAGAGTAAGGCGAACTAACGAAGTGTATAAAAACTTTGTTACATAGGGATCATCAAACTCTTTGGCCGAACGTTTTATGGAGCCAAGAAGACTGCATGCTCTATTGTCAATTGAAGATATATGAAAATTAAATGAATGTTTTGGGTCAAAAATAACGCCTATGTCCTTGAATGATGGTGCACAATCTAACAGATCCGACTTGCTACAAAAATGAGCTAGGAACGGAGACAAATGACTGAATGTCATAAAAGAGCTCTTTGACGCTTTAAGGTATAATTTATTAACGTGGCACCAATCACAGAATCCATTGAGATCTGATTGGAAAGAAGGATCATTATAGGAATATTAAATCTTGACGTCATACGCAAACGTGAGCAAGTGTGGGGAACACCTAAGGTAACTCAAAACATTTTTAGATATTGACGAACGAAAAGACACCTTTTGGGTTCTGTCAATAAGATACGATTTTAACCAGGCCAATAGTTTCGGGGAAAAACCCATTATGTTAAGTTTCGCGAGAAGCATATAATGATCAACCGTATCGAAAGCCTTACTAAAGTCGGTATAAATAACATCAGTTTGACACTTTTTTCGGAAGCCATGGTGTACAAGGGTAGTCAATTCTAAAAGGTTGGTAAGCGACGAACGGTCTTTCATGAAGCCATGCTGACAAGGATAAATAGTGGATCTAGAGAGGTTGAAGGTAAGACGTGATAATTTCCTCAAAAAGCTTAGGTATTGCGGAAAGTTGGGCAATGCCATGCTAGTGGGAAATATCCGATTTATTCCCCTTTTTGTAAAGAGGAATAATAAAAGACTACTTCCAAGTATCAGGAAAGCTACAAGTCTCACTCGATATAAAGAATAACCGAGATAAAGGCTTAGATACGGAAAAAAATCTATTTTAAGGATGCCACTAGTATTATTACAGGCCCGGGTACAAAGGAAGACGTCATAGTAATACTACTAGGAAAAAACATACAATTTGATTGATTGATGGTGGAATGTAGAATAAGTCGACTGAAAGAATTTAGCAAACAGATCTGCAATTTCGGAATCATTATTAGCAGTCTGAACACTACGTCTGAAGGTGGAAGGTAGTAAATTAGAGCGCCGTTTAGAATTAACAAAGATGTAAAATCTTTTGGGGTCCTAATAGAATTTAACCCCACAGCTCACGATATACTTATTGTAGCATTGAGTATCTAAGAGACAAAATTGAGATTTTGATACACAATAATTTGCATAGTCATGTCGCGAACGGTTTGTTAAAGCTTTTAAAATATCTCGATTTATTGTTACGGAAATTAGACAGCCTACAGCCCGCAGCGTGTGAACCAGACCGGCGTACTGGAGACTGTAGAGACATTCACATAAAGACGCATTTATCAATTAGAAAATTAAGAGCAGAGTGGAAAAAATTCAAAAGAGGAAATAAGGTTGCTCAGAAGATTGAAATTTGTTTTACGAAAACATCTATGACGAGAAACTGATTTGTTATTAAAGGTATTAGTAACGGAATTGTAAGAAATAATAACTTCAATGGTAGAGAGAGAAAGATCTTCAGGCTTCACAAGGGGCTGGGCTTAAAATGCAGAACTAACAGTGGGATCCGAGACAAAAACAAGATCAAGGATTCTTTTAGAACAGTTAAGTAAAGAATTCAACTGGTGTAGGAGACATTCTAGTAGGCTATCAGGTAAGACAGATTATCATCAGCCAGCCAAGAAATATTAGGCAAGTTAAAATCACCTATAACTATAAGGAAATCACGATCTTTAAGACGACTAAAAATAATTTGCAAAGCATCAGCATGGTGCATGTAGGTCACGATATCAGAAGCTGGAGGAATATATGAACAAGAAATGTATAAGCTAAAGGATACAGGATTAACCTTCCTTCCTAACTAACCGTAGAATTATGCTTGGTGTTATTTTTATGCACAAACTCTTAATTGGTGATATTGACTCGCCTGAGTTATTGGCTCAGGCAAATCGTTCGTTACCATGTAGACGGAGTAGACATCCTTTGATACCTTTATCCCTTAGTCGTTGTTCTTGTAACTATGCCATGCATGAACCTTTTAGGGTCCTCTGCTCTGATTATAATCTTCTTTTCCCTGTAATCGGCTCAGAGCTTTCTATTAATATGCTTAAAACATATATCCTATCCCAGTTAGTTAATAGATAGCTATAGTATTATTTGTTTGTCTGTTTTTTCTCTTGTGTATTTGTCCACGCGATTCGTGCCGAGCGTTATACGGCTGCACCCCTCGGTCGGTCGGGTGGGAGGTGGGCAGTTATCTGCTTGGGCTCGCGCGTAACAGGCTTTGTCCTGGTTTGTATACGTCTCTCTTAACATATATATACATTTTTTCCTTTTTATTTACATATTGATTTATAATTTGTTTTTGTATAAATCAATTATTTAATAATGTCTGTCTGTTGCAAATATAATTGCAATAATACCAGCTAGACCAGTGAAGACTTTCTTTACTGTTGGCTGTGTGACAATGTAATGCACTTTTAATGTGCTGGTTATACATTCAAGGTGCGGTATAGTATTGCACAGGGTGGCGGCCTTAAATGGGGCTGTGATTCGTGTCTTGGCTTGGAGCTCAAGATGCGAAGTTTTATGAAACGGACTGGGGATGCGTTTAAAACCCTGTCAGCTGGCGTTCATAAGCTCCAAGAAGAGCTTTTGGCGATGGAGGTTTAATTCAGCAGTTCTAAATTTTTGATTGAATCTCCGAAAGAGGGCCAGGTTTCAGGGCGCATTCCTCAGTCCGTCGGCACATCGTTCTCTACCAGTTCGGGCTTCCGACAATGACCCTGTGTCACCAAATGTACAGCAGCTGATATTGTTTAGAAGTCCGGCTTTGGCAGGTGTGGAGTCTCTTCCCATTTCCCCTGGAGACAGTATCCCACCTACTAACACGATATCGGTTGTAGTTTCCGAACCGTCCGGGCAAACAACCGTTTCCAGGAATATTGCCAATAACGTAGTTACAAGAAAAGCTAGTAAAGTGCTCGCTGCTTCAGCTGCTACGTCTGCTGTAGCCGCTACTGATGTGCCTAGTATTCCTAGTTCCCTTGTTGTAGTTCCACCCACAAAGCAAATTTTTATTTCGAGGCTTGATCCCAATACTACTTCTGAAGAAGTCATAGCCTACATTCAGGGCAAAGTTCAAGCACCAAATATTGCTGGGAAAAAGTTCCGTTTTTCATATACTTGGGACATTTCGTGCTTTAAAATAAGTGTCTCCCCAGATTTTTTTGGCCAAATATGTCATAAAGATTTTTGGCCGGAACACCTTGTTGTAAAAGAGTATACAATAAAAAATACGTTATCTGTGAATAACGTTCCTTCCGGCTCGTCTGCACCTGTTGGCGAGTCAAAAAACTAATTTTGTTCCTAACTCTGGCCTATCAGAATGTACGGGGACTCAAAACTCTCTAGACTCTATGAAGATAGTTTAGTTTTTGACTTTCATATTCTTGCCTTTACTGAGACTTGTCTGAAGCATGATATTGCTGATGCTTAAATTTTCCCTCAAAATATTTAATATATAGACATGATCGGACTATCCGTAATGGTGGTGGTGTTTCGATCGCTGTTGACTCGGCGTTCTCTTCTGAAATTGTCCAATCAGGAGATTGAATTTGTTTGTGTTAAAATTTCATTTAATTCTTTTTCTGCCTTTATTACTTGTTCGTATATTCCACCACAGTCCGACTTGGCAGTATACACTCACCATTTGAAAGCTATTCAACTTATTTCCTCATATCTCTCTGACAAAGACTTGCTCGTTGTTCTGGGAGATTTTAATTTACCTGAGATTGCCTGGACCCTTTCATATGATTCTTTATTACTGTTGCCCTCCTTGTCACATTGTTTCAAAGATGGTCTGCTTGAGTTATCCCTAACTCAAATAAATCTAGTCCGGAATAGTCGTAACAGATCACTAGATCTGGTATTTGCGTTGGATTCTTCCAACTGCGATGTTTCCAGGACTGATCCCTTAATTATCCCTGAAGACAACTTTCATCCAACTCTGGATGTAACCATTGACCTTCCTTTTGTTGTTATGTCTCGACATAATAACTCGATGCCTCCAACCCGATGTTTTCGCAAGACAAACTTTACTAAACTTAAAAAACTCTTGATAACTAATGATTGGACATATCTGTATACTTTCACGGATATGGACTCTGTCATTGCTGTCTTCTATAAAACTCTTAAGTCGTTCTTTGATGTTTGTATCCCGCGTGTGACTCAAGGATGGTCTGATAGACCTCCTTGGTTCTCACGTGAGTTATGTAACTTGAAGAACGTAAAATCAAGATGTTATAAAAGATTTAAAAAATCCGGTAAAGCATCGGATTTTTCCCTATATGTAGTTGCTCGATCAAATTTTATGGTGCTGAATTCACATTGCTATAAGGATTATCTTCAGCGATGTAAACTTAGGATTTCTCGCGATCCTAAGCAATTTTACAAATTTGTCAATGTAAACGTAAGACATCAGTGCACCCGATATGTTTGCTTATTTTTTCAAAACAACTTATTCCTCTTCGATTTATCAAGCAAATCCTCCTTATCCTCATCACTTGCAATCGTCTAATTGCATTTTAGACCCTGTGTTTGATGAAAGTTCGGTTCTTAGCGTGCACAGTTACGTCAAACCAATATATGCACCTGGCCCTGATGGAATATCAGGCTGCGTATTAAGGTTTTGCGCAGAGGCCCTATGTAAACCAATACTTAAGTTGTTTACACTGTCCGTCACATCTTCCGCCTTCCCGCCTATCTAGAAGGATTCATACATAATTCCTCTTCATAGAAAAGTGCTATCTTTATTCATAAACTTTTAATACGTGAAATAGACTCTCCTGAGCTATTGAACCAGTTAAACCTATCTGTACCCCGTAGACCTACTAGAAATTTTATTCCTCTATCCTTAAAACACTGTAGTTTTAACTATTCTTTGCATAAATCTTTTCGAGTCCTATGTTCTGATTACAATCTTCTGTATCCCGTTATCATATCAGAAGCCTCTCTTTCTCTTGTGAAAACCTCTATTTTAGCACATTTAGCTCGTAATTAGCTGTAGTTAATCATATTTTTAATTGTTTGTCCGTTTTATTTGTATTTGTCCGTGCGATCGTGCCGGTCATCAACGATCAGGCAGGAGGTGCACAGCGCTCTGCTTGGGCTCGCGCGAAACAGGCTATGTCCTGATGTCGTAAGGGCCACTTGAACATACTTAGCATTGTACGCGTCAACGTCCAGACAATATTTATACGACTATATTTCGCGGTATTGATATATTAAAATTTTTGTGTTTGTAATGTAATAATAATTTGAAATATAATAATAGTTTGTTCACCAATTAGGCAAATTTATTCTTTTGTTTTTCTGAAACTTGCTTTATATTTTTCTATTTGCAAAAACGAATAAAAACGTTAAATCCAAAAACAGAATTAATTATTTGTGCATTGCGCTACCCTATTGTCTTCAGCTCGGCTTATAACTGTTCTTGCATACTCTCTTGTGCTGTGCGCTCTAGCTGTTCTCTTTGTTTTATTTGTAATTATTGATTTCTTATCGATAATTATCTTTGTGCTGTGTATTTAAATTTTTCTATTTATTCTTATATATATAAATTTATTTATTTATTTTTTTTTTTTTTTGCTTTGTGTTTCTTTTGGCTTTATAATGGCTTGTTGTCTACCTACTTGCAAGCATTCTGATCATTTTGATGATCAGTATAGAGCAATATCTTGTTGGCTTTGCGATAATCTTATTCACTTAAAATGTGCTGGCCTCAATGGCCGCGACTACGACAAATATTCTGGTTTGTCTGTGTCAAAGCCTGAGCTTGGCTTAAAGCGCTGGACTTGCCCATCTTGTGCCAGCCAGCAGTTTGATTTTAGCCGTATGTATAGGGATATTCGTTTAAAGTTTCTTTCTTTAAAAAAACTGGCCAAACAGCTGTCTAACGAGTGTGACTCTAGCGTACATTTATTGTCGCAATTCAAGTTTGTTCCACCTTCTGAGATGTCGCCCAAGAAATGTACCCTTGAGTTGCCTCGCAAGCAGTCGCCAGCACTCTCTATTACATCGTCTCCCATTTTACTTTCGCCTACACCATCTTCTTGTCCCTCTTTATGCTCTTCTTTTCAGATTGAAGTACCCATTACAAGCCCTGGTGTACCTCATTCTATCTGTTTAAGAATAAACATCGTGTTCATCTGAAGCGGCTTCACCAAATCAGATGCACTAAAGAAAATATAATACAACTGTACTTTGGCACAAACAACTAACCTAGCATATGACTAGAATTACAATCAGCCACACGCGTTGTGGGAAAAACACTTGTAATTGTAAACTAACCCAAACGATCACGACGGCAGGATGTCAAGTGGCCGACGCCGTGCCCAAAATAATAATAATTTTTCAACCCCCGAATGCGTGGGTGTGAGTTGTACTAGAATAAGATCTCCTTAAGAACAATTGTTACCTCCTAGAGCCTAAGATTTCCTATATAAACTCCGTACTTTAGTAAATAAAATCAGTTCATATTTTGAATTCAACGAATGAAAATTGGGTTATTTTCCTTCTCTCCGGGAATCCCTATTCACTATCCCTCACGGGAACTCTGATCAATCACAGGATCATGCTAGCTCTCAATCACTTGCGGATCCCAATGCTCCTCCGCCTCCACTAACTGTAGTGCCTCATCGTAAACAATTATTTATCTCTAGGCTTGCTCCTGATACTTCTGAGTCGTCTGTGGCAGCTTACATTAATATATGCCCTGCTAAAGTTTTAATTCAAAAGTTTCAGTTTTTTAGGCCTCGCGAAATCTCCTCTTTTAAAATTACAGTACCTAATGAGTATTTCTCAGCTATGGTTGACACTAATTTCTGGCCAGAGGGCCTAGTTGTACACGAGTTTGCGCCCAATAAGCGCTCCCGTCCGTTGCCTGTCCACCTTCCTAATTTATCTTCTGCTTCAAAAAACTAATAACGTCTTGTCTTTGCATCCATTATCAAAATGTAAGAGGACTTCTTACCAAGCTCTCGAACCTGTTCTGTGATAGCCAAACCTTTTCGGCTGACATATTAGCTTTCTCTGAAACTTGGCTTAACTCCTCTGTTTTGGATAATGAA
Organism: Drosophila willistoni; assembly: GCF_018902025.1. Taxonomy (NCBI): domain Eukaryota; kingdom Metazoa; phylum Arthropoda; class Insecta; order Diptera; family Drosophilidae; genus Drosophila; species Drosophila willistoni. The sequence continues at coordinate 13,557,327 of NW_025814047.1, forward strand.
ATTCTTTCTAATAACTTTATTTCTTATAGGCTTGATCGTGTTGGTCGTCGTGGCGGTGCTGTCGACTCGAATCTGTGTTCAAGTGTTGTGCCGATTGATCTGCCCTTAGGTGTTGAGTTTATTTGCGTCGAAATTACATGTTCCAACTTTAGCTTATATATTTCTTGTTCATGTATTCCTCCAGCTTCTGATATCATGACCTACATGCACCATGCTGATGCTTTGCAAACTATTTTTAATCGTCTTAAAGATCGTGATTCCCTCATAGTTTTAGGTGATTTCAACTTGCCTAATATTTCTTGGCTTGTTGATGATAATCTATCTTTCTTAATTCCTTCATCTTAACATGTTTTTCTTAATAGCCTACTTGAATGTCCGCTATATCAGTTGAATTCTTTCCTTAACTCTTCTAAAAGAATCCTTGATCTTGTTTTTGTTTCTGATCCCACTGTTAGTGCTGTATCCCGAACACAGCCCCTAGTGAAACCTGAAGATCCCTATCACCCTACCACAATAATAATAACATCGCAAATTCTCGTCGTAGATGTTTTCGTAAAACAAATTTCAATCTTCATAATAGCCTTATTTTCTCTTTTGATTGGTCATTTCTATTTGAGTGCTGCGATATAGATCGTGCAGTGAAGTTTTTCTACTCTGCTCTTAATTCTCTAATTGATAAATGCGTTCCTTATGTGAATGTCTCTACCGTCTCCAGCGCGCCAGTCTGGTTCACACGTAGGCTCTCTAATCTCCGTAACATTAAATCGAGATATTTTAAAAGATTTAAAAAAACTGGTTCGCGTCTTGACTATGCAAATTACTGTATAGCCAAATATCAATTTTGTCTTTTAAACACTCAATGCTACAATAATTATATCGTTCGCTGTAAGGTTGAATTTTATAAGAAACCCAAAAGATTTTATAACTTTGTTAATTCCAAAAGACGCTCTAATGTACTACCCTCCACCTTCAGACTTAATGACCAGACTGCTAATAATGATTCAGATATTGCAGATCTGTTTGCTAAATTCTTTCAGTCGACTTATTCTACTACTGTTTCGGAACCCACACCCTATCCCTTTTCAATACCACATTTAAATTGTATGTTTTTTCCTAGTATTACTGAAGACTGTATTATCTCTAGCTTGTCATCTATGACGTCTTCCTTCGTTCCCGGTCCTGATAATATACCTAGTTGCATCCTTAAAATGTGTTCGAATTTCCTATCTAAGCCTTTATCTCGGTTATTTTTTATATCGAGTGAGTCTTGTACCTTTCCCGATATTTGGAAAGAGTCTTTTATTATTCCGCTTTTTAAAAAGGGTAGCAAATCGGATGTTTCTAACTACCGTGGCATTGCCAAACTTTCGGCAATACCAAAGCTGTTTGAGAAAATTATTACGTCTTCCCTTCAACACCTATCCAGATCCACTATTTCTCCTTGTCAGCATGGATTCATGAAAGGTCGTTCGTGGCTTACTAACCTTTTAGAATTGACTACCCTTGTACACCATGGCTTCCGTAAAAAGTGTCAAACTGATGTTATTTATACTGACTTTAGTAAGGCTTTCGATACGGTTGATCATTCTATACTTCTCGCGAAACTTAACATAATGGGTTTTTCCCCAAAACTGTTGGCTTGGTTAAAGTCGTATCTTATTGGCAGAACCCAAAAGGTGTCTTTTCGTTCCTCGATATCTAACACTGTTCGAGTTACGTCAGGTGTACCCCAAGGCAGTCATCTGGGCCCCCTGTTATTTACACTGTTTATAAATGATTTACCTTTGGCCTTGGCTCATTCACGCGTGCTCATGTTCGCGGACGACGTCAAGATTTGTTATTCCTATAATGATCCTTCTTTCCAACAGTACTTGCAATCAGATCTCGATGCGTTCTGTGATTGGTGCCACGTTAATAAATTACACCTCAATGTCTCTAAGTGTTCTTTTATGACTTTCAGTCGTTTGTCTCCGTTCATAGCTCATTACTCTGTTAAGTCTGTTCTGTTAGATTGTGTACCATCGTTCAAAGACTTAGGCGTTATGTTTGACCCAAAAATTTCATTTAATGTTCATATTTCTTCTATTGTCAATAGAGCATGCAGCCTTCTTGGCTTCATTAAACGTTGGGCGAAAGAATTTGATGATCCCTATGTAACAAAGGTTTATACACTTCGTTAGTTCGCCCTACTCTAGAATATTGCTCGCCAGTGTGGAATCCGCAATATGATGTTCACCAGCGTAGTATTGAATCGGTACAGAAGCAATTCCTTAAGTTTGCGTTACGCGGTCTTAATTGGGACCCGAGTCTTCGCCTACCTTCTTATTCTAGCAGACTTCTTCTTATTAATCTTCCTTCACTTTACAACCGTAGGCTCGTTTTTGGCATTCTCTTTCTCCATAAACTAGTCAACGGCGAAGTCACTTCTACTTATTTACTAGATACGCTATATTTTTGTGTTCCCTCACGTCGGACCAGAAACTTTTTTCCTATTCACCTTAGTAGATGTCTGACTAACTACTCTCTTCATGAACCTTTTCGTGTTCTTTGCCAATCTTTTAACAACCTTTCTCACCCAATTTCTCCTCATCTTTCTGTCACTTCTCTTCGCGCTATACTTTTTAATCATCTACAGCGAAACCAATAATAATATTCTGGACTTGGATTGGTTGCAACTCATCCCTGACCACATTGGCTGTGAATCGGGGCATAGCTGGCACCTTATGCAAATAAAACGCCTCCACCGGGTCGGGGATGTTTAGTTGTGTATATAGCTAAGCTATCTTTTTTAATTAATTACTATCTGTCTTTAGCTTAAGCTTTTTCGTCGACTGCTGTGTTAGTTGACGTAAATAAATAAATAAATAAATAAATAAATACAAACAAACCACAGGCAAATATGCATCCGCTCTTCTTGTTCCTTATACCTTGTAGCGCATTTTTTATGCGAGGTTACCTTAGCTTAATGGCTTCTGCATCGGTGTCGCAGGGCTCAGCATATTGGGACCATATACATCTGATAGGTAAATATTTCACCTACCTAGTGTATGTAGTACGTATAGTTGTGACACTAGTTGATCCTTGTTAGTTGTATTCCACCAAAACTTTGCAAAGTTCAAAAAACGTCAACATTTAGTGTATTTTGTAAACACTTCTAGTTCAATAACGATTAAAGTAATTATTAAAATTTATGAAACATGCTATTAATAAAGAACATACTTTTCAGATAAAACCAAATCCAAGATCGATTGTTGAAATCGCCCAATATTCAGTTTTAAAGTTGCGATTTTTTGTAAAAATTATCATTAACTTCCATTTACTAAAAATATCTTAACTTTGGGAGCCTCTAGCACCCAGCAATGTCAACCAATTTCAATAATTTTTTTGATTCATAATCTCTAAAGTATTCCCTATCGATTGTAGATATCATTTTTGGCAAACGTGATCATGAAAAAACTGATTTTTGCAATCCGAGCAGAGGGCCAACTGTGCGTCGTGCTGATCAAGAATTTATATAGTCGAAGATGCTTTCTACTGTACTTTGCATATCAAAATGAATACATATTACCCTTTTGCAAGGGTATAAAAATGTTAGAAAGGTTGATGTAAAAAAGATTGTTAGAGAAAATGAAAGAAATGTGTTAGTAAAAAATTTTAGACAATGCAAAAGAGGTGAAAACGTTAATTTGCAATGCAAGTTTGACAAACTGTTAGAAGAAAACTATATAGGACAGCAATGACCGGAAAATCCAGATTTTTAATGTGAAATGAAGATAACTCTTGAAAAAGCAAAACCATTTCGTTGCTCACCCCATATATTTAAAAAGACAAAATACAGATAATGTTAGACGATTATTTAAAAGAAGGGACAATACGACCCAGTAATTAAGCATACATATGCATATGCATATTTAAACCAGAGTGCCGGGGCTAACTTCGACCGCGTCAAAGTTTGTATACCCTTGCAACTTTTTTAGTAACTCTTTACTTTTCAAAGTGGAAAAACGTTCTATCTAAAAAGGCTAATGTTTGCGAAAGAACGGCCTACAATATAGGAAATAACGAACATATTGATCAAAGTCACTGTTTTCCACCGATCGTTCCTATGTAACGAAGTTATTGAAGAAAGTCACTGTTTTCGACCGATCGTTCCAATGGGAGCTATATGATATAGTCCGATCCGGCTGAATCCGAGATATACAACCCCTGCAGTATATACAAGCCTATATGCGAAATTTCAACTCTGTAGCTCTTACGGTTTAGGAGGAGTTTGCGTTGATCCAGACGGACGGACAGACGGACAGACGGACGGACGGACGGACGGACGGACATGGCTATATGAACTCGTCTCGTCATGCTGATCAAGAATATATATACTTTATATATTCGGAGATGCTTCCTTCTATGCGTTGCACACTTTTGACCAAAATTAATATACCCTTTTTTCAAGGGTATAAAAAGAAAACGGGAGATTTGCGACTATGAATAGACTTTAGAAAATTGAGCAAATGTATAACTAAAGATAACTATCGATTTCCACTAATAGACGATCTTGGCAATAATATTTTTACATGTTCAAAACTCCATTTCTGTAACTCAATCCATCATTGCACAGACAAAACATATTTTTTCTTGCGTTGCGTGTGTGTGCGCTGGCTGCTCTGGTGATTTCGTCGTGGTGTAGTCGGCTGTTGGCAGCGTTTGAGCAGAGGCGATTTATATTGATCAGGACGTTTGTTCTATATATCCGATCTTTTTAAAATTTGGGAAAATATGTTTAACATTAAAACTATAAAATGACTGATTTTCATACTTTATCTTACCCGGGGTACAAGCAGATTAAATAGCAAGATCTAATAGCTGCCGATGAGACTATGAAGTGCACAGCGTGTATTTCAGCGGCTTATAAATATTATTTTTGTTGATAATTTTAGGGAAAACAAACATAAGTATTCAAAACATTATATAATTTCTTCAATAAGGATAAACAATTTAAATTTGAAGAAAATGAGTTGATTTGTTTTCTAAAATTGAAAAGGAAGTTGATAGAAGCACCTGTGTTCAATTTTTATAATTATAATGATGAGACTGAGTTACACTACGATGTCAGTGCTTTAGGGTTTCTCGCTGTTCTGCTTCAAAAGAAAGAAGATAAGCGAGACCACCCAATTTTTAATTTTGCTAAACGCACTAGAGGAATAGAGGCAAAATAACAGATTTGAGATAGATCCACTAGCAACAATTTAAAAATACTAATGGATTGTAATTGTTTGACTTTGACTATTAATAAGGTAGACCTGAATGCAAGAACTGCCAGATAGACGTTAGAATTATTTGAATACGATTATGAGCCAGTGCATAGATCTGGCAAACCAATGCAACATTTAGTCAGTTGTCAATTAAAGACGAAAAGATTTAGAGTACGAAAAAATTGTTCGGAGAAAAGGAACATAAACTGTTCATAAACTGCGGCTGGTATAGTATATAGGAAAACAAATGCTCGAATGATTGCATTACCACGACGAATTAGGTAAAATGGTAAGAAATTGTATGAAATGTATATTGTATTCATAGAAAAAGGAAAGAAGGTGGTCTTTTACATAGCATAACGAAAGTAGGGAAGCAAAAAACTTCGAACTATTTTCTTTCGACTAGTCGACTTGAATTCGTCTAAGGAAAATGGTCGACTAGTCGACTAAAAGTCGAAAGTAAACTAAAGTAAAGAAGGTCCAAAAAAGGATTTTTTAATTGTTATTATACCCTTGCAAAAAGGGTATATTAATTTTGGCCAGAAGTGTGCAACGCATATACATATTCTTGATCAGCATGACAAGACGAGCTCCGTCCGTCTGTCCGTCCGTCCGTCTGTCCGTCGTTACTTTATAAGCTATTGTTGTGAAATTTAATATTAGAGAGTGTATTACACCTATTAATGACTGTGCCAAATTTGATCAAGATCGGGTGACTATATCATATAGCTCCCATAGGAATAATCGGTCGAAAACAGTGACTTTTCTCAATAACTTCGTTACTTTTAACGCGATTGCTTTTAAATTAAACATTTGTTAGTTCAAAATATCTGTTAATGACTGTGCCGAATTTGATAAAGATCGGGTAACTATATCATATAGCTCCCATAGGAACGATCGGTCGAAAACAGTGACTTTGATCAATATCTTCATTATTTCCTATGGTAAGATTGTAGGCCGTTCTTTCGCAAATATTAGCCTTTTTAGATAAAACGTTTTTCTACTTTGATGGCTATTGGTAAGCAAAGAGTTACCAAAAAAGTTGCAAGGGTATACAAACTTTGACGCGGTCGAAGTTAGCCCCGGCCCTCTGGTTCTATTATTTTAATTTATTGGAGTTTTAATCTAAATATGCAATTTCACTTTATTTTGATCTGCAAAATAAAATTATTATTGTTAGAACTATTCTTTATTATAAAAAGCTTCAACTTACCAGTTACATTTGCAAAACGGATTTTAAAAATAAAAGCATTCGCATGTTTTTTGTTGTTATAGTATTTTAACGATAACGAATACATTTTCGGAATGATAGTAAAATGGATGCGCTTGAATCGCGGATCCATGAAGCATTAGGTTGAAAAAAAGTGACAAGACTCCAAATGGTTTCACACACTAAATTTAAGGAGTGCGCAAAGCACAGAATAAAACATTTTTTTTTTCAAATGTGTATTTGGTGTAAAGTAAGCTAAGGTTTTTTAAAACACCTCCGAAATATGATTGGTTGAGTGGGTTTCGGCGAGCCGCTTCTGAGAGCTGCTTCAGTCCATATGTCGGCAGTGAGAGTCACGCTTTCGAATGTATTTTAGTTTTATTAACCTTAAAAACCCTGAGAAAAAATATTTCGATAAAAGATTTCATTTATTTTGCTGTTTGTCATGAACAAAAGATAATTTACCTTCGACATTGCCAAAATGGTACTGGTTAGTTTTTGACCAGCTCGGCTCGTCGTAGCTAGGCCACGATTCCCTGCTGACGCTTGCCGACAGAAATCGTATTATAACACTTAAATTTCCTGCAGCCTTCTTGGCTTCATTAAACGTTGGGCGAAAGAATTTGATGATCCCTATGTAACAAAGGTTTATACACTTCGTTAGTTCGCCCTACTCTAGAATATTGCTCGCCAGTGTGGAATCCGCAATATGATGTTCACCAGCGTAGTATTGAATCGGTACAGAAGCAATTCCTTAAGTTTGCGTTACGCGGTCTTAATTGGGACCCGAGTCTTCGCCTACCTTCTTATTCTAGCAGACTTCTTCTTATTAATCTTCCTTCACTTTACAACCGTAGGCTCGTTTTTGGCATTCTCTTTCTCCATAAACTAGTCAACGGCGAAGTCACTTCTACTTATTTACTAGATACGCTATATTTTTGTGTTCCCTCACGTCGGACCAGAAACTTTTTTCCTATTCACCTTAGTAGATGTCTGACTAACTACTCTCTTCATGAACCTTTTCGTGTTCTTTGCCAATCTTTTAACAACCTTTCTCACCCAATTTCTCCTCATCTTTCTGTCACTTCTCTTCGCGCTATACTTTTTAATCATCTACAGCGAAACCAATAATAATATTCTGGACTTGGATTGGTTGCAACTCATCCCTGACCACATTGGCTGTGAATCGGGGCATAGCTGGCACCTTATGCAAATAAAACGCCTCCACCGGGTCGGGGATGTTTAGTTGTGTATATAGCTAAGCTATCTTTTTTAATTAATTACTATCTGTCTTTAGCTTAAGCTTTTTCGTCGACTGCTGTGTTAGTTGACGTAAATAAATAAATAAATAAATAAATACAAACAAACCACAGGCAAATATGCATCCGCTCTTCTTGTTCCTTATACCTTGTAGCGCATTTTTTATGCGAGGTTACCTTAGCTTAATGGCTTCTGCATCGGTGTCGCAGGGCTCAGCATATTGGGACCATATACATCTGATAGGTAAATATTTCACCTACCTAGTGTATGTAGTACGTATAGTTGTGACACTAGTTGATCCTTGTTAGTTGTATTCCACCAAAACTTTGCAAAGTTCAAAAAACGTCAATATTTAGTGTATTTTGTAAACACTTCTAGTTCAATAACGATTAAAGTAATTATTAAAATTTATGAAACATGCTATTAATAAAGAACATACTTTTCAGATAAAACCAAATCCAAGATCGATTGTTGAAATCGCCCAATATTCAGTTTTAAAGTTGCGATTTTTTGTAAAAATTATCATTAACTTCCATTTACTAAAAATATCTTAACTTTGGGAGCCTCTAGCACCCAGCAATGTCAACCAATTTCAATAATTTTTTTGATTCATAATCTCTAAAGTATTCCCTATCGATTGTAGATATCATTTTTGCCAAACGTGATCATGAAAAAACTGATTTTTGCAATCCGAGCAGAGGGCCAACTGTGCGTCGTGCTGATCAAGAATTTATATAGTCGAAGATGCTTTCTACTGTACTTTGCATATCAAAATGAATACATATTACCCTTTTGCAAGGGTATAAAAATGTTAGAAAGGTTGATGTAAAAAAGATTGTTAGAGAAAATGAAAGAAATGTGTTAGTAAAAAATTTTAGACAATGCAAAAGAGGTGAAAACGTTAATTTGCAATGCAAGTTTGACAAACTGTTAGAAGAAAACTATATAGGACAGCAATGACCGGAAAATCCAGATTTTTAATGTGAAATGAAGATAACTCTTGAAAAAGCAAAACCATTTCGTTGCTCACCCCATATATTTAAAAAGACAAAATACAGATAATGTTAGACGATTATTTAAAAGAAGGGACAATACGACCCAGTAATTAAGCATACATATGCATATGCATATTTAAACCAGAGTGCCGGGGCTAACTTCGACCGCGTCAAAGTTTGTATACCCTTGCAACTTTTTTAGTAACTCTTTACTTTTCAAAGTGGAAAAACGTTCTATCTAAAAAGGCTAATGTTTGCGAAAGAACGGCCTACAATATAGGAAATAACGAACATATTGATCAAAGTCACTGTTTTCCACCGATCGTTCCTATGTAACGAAGTTATTGAAGAAAGTCACTGTTTTCGACCGATCGTTCCAATGGGAGCTATATGATATAGTCCGATCCGGCTGAATCCGAGATATACAACCCCTGCAGTATATACAAGCCTATATGCGAAATTTCAACTCTGTAGCTCTTACGGTTTAGGAGGAGTTTGCGTTGATCCAGACGGACGGACAGACGGACAGACATGGCTATATGAACTCGTCTCGTCATGCTGATCAAGAATATATATACTTTATATAGTCGGAGATGCTTCCTTCTATGCGTTGCACACTTTTGACCAAAATTAATATACCCTTTTTTCAAGGGTATAAAAAGAAAACGGGAGATTTGCGACTATGAATAGACTTTAGAAAATTGAGCAAATGTATAACTAAAGATAACTATCGATTTCCACTAATAGACGATCTTGGCAATAATATTTTTACATGTTCAAAACTCCATTTCTGTAACTCAATCCATCATTGCACAGACAAAACATATTTTTTCTTGCGTTGCGTGTGTGTGCGCTGGCTGCTCTGGTGATTTCGTCGTGGTGTAGTCGGCTGTTGGCAGCGTTTGAGCAGAGGCGATTTATATTGATCAGGACGTTTGTTCTATATATCCGATCTTTTTAAAATTTGGGAAAATATGTTTAACATTAAAACTATAAAATGACTGATTTTCATACTTTATCTTACCCGGGGTACAAGCAGATTAAATAGCAAGATCTAATAGCTGCCGATGAGACTATGAAGTGCACAGCGTGTATTTCAGCGGCTTATAAATATTATTTTTGTTGATAATTTTAGGGAAAACAAACATAAGTATTCAAAACATTATATAATTTCTTCAATAAGGATAAACAATTTAAATTTGAAGAAAATGAGTTGATTTGTTTTCTAAAATTGAAAAGGAAGTTGATAGAAGCACCTGTGTTCAATTTTTATAATTATAATGATGAGACTGAGTTACACTACGATGTCAGTGCTTTAGGGTTTCTCGCTGTTCTGCTTCAAAAGAAAGAAGATAAGCGAGACCACCCAATTTTTAATTTTGCTAAACGCACTAGAGGAATAGAGGCAAAATAACAGATTTGAGATAGATCCACTAGCAACAATTTAAAAATACTAATGGATTGTAATTGTTTGACTTTGACTATTAATAAGGTAGACCTGAATGCAAGAACTGCCAGATAGACGTTAGAATTATTTGAATACGATTATGAGCCAGTGCATAGATCTGGCAAACCAATGCAACATTTAGTCAGTTGTCAATTAAAGACGAAAAGATTTAGAGTACGAAAAAATTGTTCGGAGAAAAGGAACATAAACTGTTCATAAACTGCGGCTGGTATAGTATATAGGAAAACAAATGCTCGAATGATTGCATTACCACGACGAATTAGGTAAAATGGTAAGAAATTGTATGAAATGTATATTGTATTCATAGAAAAAAGGAAAGAAGGTGGTCTTTTACATAGCATAACGAAAGTAGGGAAGCAAAAAACTTCGAACTATTTTCTTTCGACTAGTCGACTTGAATTCGTCTAAGGAAAATGGTCGACTAGTCGACTAAAAGTCGAAAGTAAACTAAAGTAAAGAAGGTCCAAAAAAGGATTTTTTAATTGTTATTATACCCTTGCAAAAAGGGTATATTAATTTTGGCCAGAAGTGTGCAACGCATATACATATTCTTGATCAGCATGACAAGACGAGCTCCGTCCGTCTGTCCGTCCGTCCGTCTGTCCGTCGTTACTTTATAAGCTATTGTTGTGAAATTTAATATTAGAGAGTGTATTACACCTATTAATGACTGTGCCAAATTTGATCAAGATCGGGTGACTATATCATATAGCTCCCATAGGAATAATCGGTCGAAAACAGTGACTTTTCTCAATAACTTCGTTACTTTTAACGCGATTGCTTTTAAATTAAACATTTGTTAGTTCAAAATATCTGTTAATGACTGTGCCGAATTTGATAAAGATCGGGTAACTATATCATATAGCTCCCATAGGAACGATCGGTCGAAAACAGTGACTTTGATCAATATCTTCATTATTTCCTATGGTAAGATTGTAGGCCGTTCTTTCGCAAATATTAGCCTTTTTAGATAAAACGTTTTTCTACTTTGATGGCTATTGGTAAGCAAAGAGTTACCAAAAAAGTTGCAAGGGTATACAAACTTTGACGCGGTCGAAGTTAGCCCCGGCCCTCTGGTTCTATTATTTTAATTTATTGGAGTTTTAATCTAAATATGCAATTTCACTTTATTTTGATCTGCAAAATAAAATTATTATTGTTAGAACTATTCTTTATTATAAAAAGCTTCAACTTACCAGTTACATTTGCAAAACGGATTTTAAAAATAAAAGCATTCGCATGTTTTTTGTTGTTATAGTATTTTAACGATAACGAATACATTTTCGGAATGATAGTAAAATGGATGCGCTTGAATCGCGGATCCATGAAGCATTAGGTTGAAAAAAAGTGACAAGACTCCAAATGGTTTCACACACTAAATTTAAGGAGTGCGCAAAGCACAGAATAAAACATTTTTTTTTTCAAATGTGTATTTGGTGTAAAGTAAGCTAAGGTTTTTTAAAACACCTCCGAAATATGATTGGTTGAGTGGGTTTCGGCGAGCCGCTTCTGAGAGCTGCTTCAGTCCATATGTCGGCAGTGAGAGTCACGCTTTCGAATGTATTTTAGTTTTATTAACCTTAAAAACCCTGAGAAAAAATATTTCGATAAAAGATTTCATTTATTTTGCTGTTTGTCATGAACAAAAGATAATTTACCTTCGACATTGCCAAAATGGTACTGGTTAGTTTTTGACCAGCTCGGCTCGTCGTAGCTAGGCCACGATTCCCTGCTGACGCTTGCCGACAGAAATCGTATTATAACACTTAAATTTCCTGAATTCCGGAATTTCACGAGAAGGAGCTGTAATTTTAGAGACGAATTATGTTTTAAACAAACATTACAAAATATGGGGTCGGTGTTTTAAATGTGTTTTTAATGTTGGGTCATGACGCATGCATTGTCGTTAAATTTTAATGTTTTAAAACAAAAAGAACATATATCTTCGTTGGAGTTTATTTTGGCGAAGCTTTTCTATACTTTGCTTCTCTGTGAAGCCATTGTACTGATTCCTATATTTAGCAGTGTGATAAATTAAGGATCTATTTCTTATAACTAATTTAATCTTACTTTTCGAAATTATTATGGTATTAAGTGAGTCGGGGCTAACGTCGACCGCACAGATGTTTGTAAATCCTTGCAAGTTCTTTTTGTTAATCTTACCCTTCCTATATCTGTCAACGTGAAAAAAGGCTTAGTCACTGTTTGTGACTTTGAAATTTGTATGAGAGTCGTTGGAACCAAATGGAGCCGTTTTTTCTTTAACTTAGCGTCGAATCGGTTAAATAATTCAGTAGGCCATTGTGACTGTTTTGCCATTCTCCATGTAGTTGATGTAGATCACCTCGTGAATCCCAGAAAACGGTGGCCATCACCTTTCCGGCGGATACGACAGTCTTCGCCTTCTTCGGAGCAGATTCGCCTGGTGTAGTCCACTATTTCGACTGTTCCTTGGTCTCTGCTGTATACCAGTGGACCCAAGTCACGTCGAGGGTTACAAAACGACGCAGAAATTCCTTAGGATTGCATTTAAACAGCGTTAAACAATGGTCTGATGTGGTCTTACGGTTGCGCTTGTTCGGAGTAAGCAAACGCGGCGTCCATCGCGCCGACAGCTTTCTCATGCTAAAAATTTCAAGCAGGATATAACCCACGCGGTCTTTCGAGATACCTACTGTCTCAGCTATCTCGCCCACTTTCAATCGGCGGTCTGACAATACGGAATCGTGCACTTTTTCCACGTTATCCTACGTGTTTGCACTTTTCGGGGCACCTGGACTCTAAGGAGATAAGTCACCGTACACAACATACAAACGCGTCTTGATTTCACATCGCGGTTTCCCTTCCAAAAACAAGAATCGAATCACTGACTGATATTCGAAACAAATTCGCTATGTCTTCTCTAAGATGGTTCTACACGGTAATTAACTTTTCTTGCCGTAGTGACGTCACTGGGCGGTGAGGCTAAGTACTTATCGGACCACGCTAGTATACAATATTGTGGTCCGATCCTGCTGAATCCGACATACACAACCCAAAAATCACAAAATGCATCGAGATTTGATTGGAAAGAAGGATTATTGTAGGAATAACAAATCTTGACGTCATAGGCAAACGTGAGCACGCGTGAATGAACCAAGGTCAAGGGCAAATTACTTATAAACAGGGTAAATAACAGTGGGCCCGGATGACTGCCTTGGCGGTCACCTGAGGTAACTCGAATAGTTTTAGATATTGAGGAACGAAAAGACACCTTTTGGGTTCTGCCAATAAGATACGATTTTAACGAAGCCAATAGTTCCGGGGAAAAGCCCATAATGTTAAGTTTCGTAAGAAACATAGAATGATCAAGCGTATCGAAAGCCTGCTAAAGTCGGTATAAATAATATCAGTTTGAGCTAGACCCGAGCATAGCAAGAATGCGCCCACGATCCTGATCACACTGTTGGTTTTACCATTTTGTCAATTCAACAACTAATGAGTAAGTATAACGAAGCATAACGTTTTTGGAGAATCCTGCTCATGTTAAGAACTTATCCCCAACCTGAGTGCTTCTACTTCTGAATTGAGTTCTTGTAAAGAGAACTATATCCACTAACACCTTGGAGCCTTTAGATGTTAACTAGGTTGAGCGAGAATTATAAACAAAAACCCATTCTGTTCACTACATATATTAATAATTGGCGCCCAACTTGGGGCCCGAGCAATAAATCCATAAACGTATCACCTTTTAAACATTTAAGGATTATTCTCAAACGATGGGCTCCCACCAAGCTCGAATAGTCCATCCATATTTACAATTTTTAGGAACAATTTAAGTTCCATTTGATTACAAGTTATTGTACATATTCTAAAAAGTATTTTGGTATCGCACACGAGTACGATTTTTGGAAACGCGATTGCAAGTCCGTATTGAGGATTAGTTGACCAAGTGAGTTTCGTGATAGCCTCGCCTTAGATACATATTTCAGGAAATGCTATGGTAGTATAAATTTGGTTTAGATAGGCATGGTGGATTTATTTTGGAATTACTATGTTCTGGAGAGTTTCGGACATAGTCCAGTCATCCAAGCATCTCCACTCTCAAATCGGCAATATGCATTTTAGATACAGTAAGAAGAAAACAAACATTTATATCCAGATAAAGATTAGGCATCTATGAAAAAGTTGAGCAAGCGGAAAGACAGGCTTTAGTGATATTGGGAAAAGTTTTTTTCTAAAGATTTAGTAAAATTTATTTGAACATACGCATTTAACATGTTTCGTTGTAATGAAAATATAGCCCAGCCGCCAGAAGATCCATTTTGCGGTAGGATAGGATCGGCAAGTCTTAATACTTCTTACGAAAATGTCGAAAAATCAGCTACAAAACACTACAGAGGCAAAGGCAGAGTTAAACACGGCAGCAAGCTCGGAGTTAATACTAGATCACAACAAAAGCAAGTAGAAAGTAGACTTGATGCTTTCAGTGCAAATTCGCAGGTCGAAATAACGAATTATATAAATTCGGCTACAGACAGTCAGCAAGTAACGATAGTGCAAGACTTGACCAATATATTAAGTCAGAATATTGAGTCTTCCATACAAAAGCATCTAGCTTCACTTCAACTTAGCCAACACCAAGCAATCAGACAAATCCCCAATAAAGAAGAAACCTTCCTAAGATCAAGAGTAGACTTAGACAATTCAGGAACGAGCAGAGATCAACTTAGATCACTTAGTTGCATTTCCCCTGGAAAAGCGTCTAGCATTATCCAGACGTGACGAATTAAATTCAATCCTACAAAACAGGGTATGAGAATGGAAAATTGAATCTATCGAGTACGATCACTGAAACGACAAATTTAAATAACGACTATCAACTGTTATGATGATCATTTATATTTATTATTTGCGGGTAAAGCCAGCGATTGGTACTGGAAATTTCATAGTAACCATAGCAACCTTACCTGGGAAATATTTTGTGTGGAATTTCCTAAAAGATTTGAAGATGTAGAGACAGACTTTGATATTTGGGAAAAGATTAGAAAATGACGTCAAGGGGAACACGAAGTTTTTGACGACTACCAGTATGCCATTGAACACTTAAGCGATAGACTTCAACAAGGCATGTCAAAAAAACAGTTGGTAGCACTCTTAAATGCTAAGTCCAGTCTTCATCATGAGTTACTCTATCTGAAAATCACAAACATGTCACAGTTACGAGTAGAGGTAGGCAAGCACGAACAGTTTTAAAACAACGCACGCTTCGCTTATCCGTTAAGTTGGCTGGAACCTATGAAAAGTTAGACCAAACAATTGATAAAGAAACATGTGAGCACGAACAGTTTTAAAACAAAGCACGCTTCGCTTTTACGTTAAGTTGACTGGAACCTATGAAAAGTTAGACCAAACAATTTATAAAGAATCATGTGAGGAAGTTCTTCCTATAACAGCAAACCCATCTAGTCCAAAGTGTTCGAATTGTGACCAACACGGTCACCGTTTCGATACAGCGTAGTATCTTTTGCTACGGGTATGGCGCTAAAGATGTATTTAAACCGCGAACCGAACATCGGGTGTGTTCCCAAACATCACAAAGCACACCCGTAAAACCCGTCAAACATTTTTTCAAATAGAAAATAGAGCCCAAGAAATACAAAATTTTAAGTAAATGAGAACCTTATTGTCAAGGTCTCTAGGCTCAGTGACTCAAGGTGAGGAGGCAACGGATCTTGGCCAAGCGGGCTTCGTTTGGCAGACGAGATCAGTCGTTGCTACTCCTCTTGGACTATCCTCCTACTACTTTCCCTTCACTTTTCTCCCCTTCATGTGGTCTCAGTCCCCTATCCTAATACTCATCAAGGTCTCCAGATCAAATAAATGTTCTGTAGACGGGACTCTGGGACTAAGAACTGTACCCCAGCCAGAGCTTCCTTACAGATGGCGCCCAAGCAGGGAACTTGATGAGTATTATGAGGGAAATATTAACATATATATATATATATGTATGAACATTAATATATATATAGTAATATATCCGCCACTCCATCCACTCACACCACTCAATTTCCCACTCCAATCACCCACATAACTTGACCCCCTAAAATTCATAACGTTAAAGTAAACATCCGTTTTTATAAACAATTGTCCCCCTCAAAACCAAAACGTATGAACGCTAATCCATAAAATTAACATAAACAATTAAACACTTGAAATAATAATTGTCCCCCTAACAACCAAAAGCGTGAGAACGCTAACCCAGCAATTAAATTCGGACCAATCAAATCATCCAAATGTCAATCACGTAACCAGTTCTAAGTTTTCATTCAAATAATAAAGTACGTTGCTTTTAACTCACAAAACAAATCTTTTTTTTCTTTATTGGGAAAATCGGATTTATTACTGGCGCAGTCGGTAGGATAAAACGAAATAAATTAGTGCGTGCAAAACTTTGTGTATAAGCGACCGTTACGGATATCGAATCTAAGGTTGCGTAATAAGCAAAACCTTTTTTGTATCATTAAATAAATAATTGTGCGAAACTTGTGTCAAGCCACCGCTACAGATATCAAATCTAAGGTTGGCCCGTGATCAAGACATTTTGTGCTAAAAACAAGTAAAGGAGCTGTAAGCAACTAAAGCCCAAAGCCCTCGAAAATTTTTTTTTCGTTTTATTCCCAAAAGAACCTTTTGTGCAGTCAAAAGCACGACATCGAATCTTGAAGTTCCAAATATATTCTAATCCAAGATGACACTAGAACTATCAGAAACACATCTGAACCAGGCACTTACCATGCTTAGACAGTTGCCCAATTTCGATGGTAACGCTTTGACCCTGAGCACGTTCATACGGAGAGTTGACTACATTCTACAACTCTACCCGACGAGGGACATCCGTCAACATAGTTTGATGTATGGTACTATAGAGATGCAGCTCACTGGAGATTCACAACGGATATCACAACTAGCGCACGCCAACAATTGGAACGAGTTGCGGGCCGCCCTCATCAGCGAATATAAGGTGCAAACGCCTTATGAAGAATTACTACGACGGCTATACCATACATCCTTTGGTGGAAACCTTCGTAAGTTTATTTAAGATTTAGAACATAAGTCTTTTATTATAATTAATAAGTTACAATTAGAAGGCGATGCCGCCATTACCATTTTATACACAAATGCCATGAACAACACAATCAAAGAAGTCATTATTAAAAGATTACCAGACAAGCTTTATATGACATTAGCGAAGTTTGATATTTCAACAGTGTCTAATTTGAAACAAATAGCCCAGAGAGAGGGTCAATATGAAAACAGCTCCACAGAGAAACCCAAAACTAACAATCAAAGTAATTCAGGAAATTCAAATTACAAATCAAACCAAAACAATTCAGGGCAGAACTATTATAAGCAAAACCACCAATACAATAATTCAAATCATACCAATCCCCAAAATAACCAGCAGCTTCGGAAAGAATTTCAACAAAATCTTAATCAGGGCAGGCAAGAAAATCCCCTTAATTATCAGATTCAGAATCAACCTCAGAATCAAAACCCTGTGGTAAATCAACCCACTAAAAGGCAAAGAGAGAGTACCAGTGGTCAGAGTAAAATGGAATGGTCCGAAAATTTTCATCAATCAGCCTCGGATCAGATAGCTCAGACAGAACAGTTGGATCAAATAGATCAACCGAATACCTCCAATCAAATCCTTATGTCCAACTAAAAATCAATAACATTCCTTTAAAGTGCGTAATAGATACAGGCTCTTCAATAAATATTATCAACGAAAATTATTTCAACTTTCCAGAAACATCAGAAAATTTAAATGTTCAAACAATAAAAGGAATAATTGAGCTTAACAAAAGCGTATCTTTTGCACCAAGCTAACTTTGCCCCAACCATCAAAAATTTTATTGCCATAAATTTTCATCAACATATGACATACTATTAGGTAAAAAATATCTCAAAGCATGTCAGGCCGTTATTAATTACAAAGAAATAATGTGTCATTATCAAATCACAAATTCTATTTCAAATACACCAATAAAGAAGAAAAAGAAGAATCAATACCTTATCCTCCCCCAGAGTTCGAATATGAAGCATTCGCACATGAAATAAATAACGGTATCGAGGAAAGAAACGAATTTAGACTTGATCATTTAAATTCAGAAGAAATATAAAAGTTAAAGAAAATATTGCATGAATTTAGCGATATTCAGTATAGGAAAGGTGAAAATTTGACCTTTACCAGTACAATAAAACACAACATCAGAACTAAACACGAAGACCCAATTTACAAACACCCATACAAATACCCACAAATCTTTGACGAAGAAGTCAATAAACAAATTAATGAAATGATAGAACAGGGAATCATTCGGAAATCGAAATCGCCCTATTGTTCACCAATCTGGATCGTAACTAAAAAAGAGGACGCATCCAAGGAACAAAAGTTCCGCCTAGTAATCGACTATCGTAGTCTAAATGAGATTACTGTCGATGACAAGTTCCCAATACCAGTAATGGATGAAATATTAGACAAACTTGGAAACTGTCAATATTTTACAACCATTGACCTCGCCAAGGGATTCCATCAAATCCAAATGGACCCTAAATCAATCGAAAAAACCGCATTTTCAACTAAACATTTGGACTAAAATATGCACCAGCAACATTCCAAAGATGTATGAACAATTTATTAGAAGATTTAATCTATAAAGATTGTTTAGTCTACTTAGACGATATTATTGTTTATTCCACCTCATTAGAAGAACATTTGGCATCACTAAAAAAGGTCTTTGCTAAATTGCGCAATGCTAATCTAAAACTACAATTAGATAAATGCGAGTTCTTGAAAAAGGAAACAGAATTTTTAGCTCACGTCATAACTACAGAAGGAATCAAACCAAACCCAGACAAAGTCAAAGCTATTCTAAAATTTCCAATCCCAAAAACCCCGAAAGAAATAAAATCATTCTTAGGCTTATGCGGATTCTTCCGTAAATTCATTCCAAATTTTGCACACATTGCAAAGCCTTTAACCCTTGGATTAAAGAAAGGAGCTAAGATTAACATAAACGACCCTCATTATATTTCATCCTTTGAAAAATTAAAATGCCTCCTTATGATCGTTCATACTTGCATATCCCGATTTTAAAAAACCATTTTTTCTAACCGCTGATGCTAGCAATATAGCTTTAGGTGCTTTCCTCTCACAGGACCATAGACCTATTTCTCATGGTAGTAGAACATTAAACCAACATGAACTTAATTATTCAGCCATAGAAAAGGAGCTACTATCTATCGTATGGGCAACCAAATATTTTAGGCCATACCTCTTCGGTAGACATTTTGAAATCCTAAGTGATCATAAACCCCTTGTCTGGTTGGACAATATCAAAGAACCTAACATGAAATTACAAAGATGGAAAATAAAATTGAACGAATTCGATTACAAAATAAAATACTTACCAGGAAAAGAGAATTATGTGGCAGACGCCCTTTCAGAATAAAATTAGATGAAAATCTTTTAGGTAAAGAAATAAGTAGTTCTAGAGCTACAGTACATAGTGCTCAAGAAGATAACGAAAACCTAATAGCCATTTCAGAAAAACCCCTGAATTTCTACAATCGTCAAATAGAATTTAATAAATGCAACAAAAATAAAGTCAACGTTACTCACTATTTTCACAAAACGAAAATAGAAATATCATATGTAGAAATGACCAATCAGTTTGCTAAAGAAATTATTAAGGAATATTTATGCTCAAAAAATAACGCACTTTATATTCAAAACGACACAGATTTTCAAATACTTCAAGAAGCTTATCTTGAAATAAATAGTCCAGACAGCCAAACAAAAACATTGAGAACCACATACAAATTAAAAGACATTACCACTTATGCAGAATTCAAAGAAATTATCCTTAAACATCATAAATCACTACTTCATCCAGGTATCACTAAAACTCAAAACTGGTTTAAAGATAAATACTATTATCCAGACTATCAAAAATTAATTCAAAACTTCATTAATGAATGTCATATTTGCAATTTTTCAAAATCAGAAAACCGAAATACCAAATTATCTTTTGAAACCACCCCAGAGATATTTAACGCTAGAGAAAAATACGTGATGGATTTCTATTTAATCGACAATCAACAATTTTTATCTTGTATAGATATTTATTCAAAGTACGCAACTTTAGTCGAAGTTAAAAGTCGAGATTGGCTTGAAACAAAAAGGGCAATCACAAAAATCTTTAACGATATGGGTAAACCGTTAGAAATCAAAGAAGATAAAGACTCAGCTTTCATTTGCATAGCATTTCTAAATTGGCCACAATCAGAAAACGTTAATGATGAACAATAAACCACTGTGTTTAATGTCTCATAAGAACTTAACTTTATTTTTACTTCAATTTTGTTGAACTGTGTCTGCCACTGCTAGAACACGTCTTGATCGTTCGTTTGCTTGCTTATTACTAAATTTTCAATTCTTACGTAACTACGTAGGTCATATAGGTTTATAAAGAGTGACAGAGACAGAGCATACCAGACTGGCGCCAGTATATTCTAGAAAACTTAAGAGAAAATACAAAAAACAAAAGCATTGTGAGATGTGCAAGATCATTCATGAGTCTTTGCCTTGCTGCGTATAGCAATGTAAGTTAAAAGACAATTGGTTCCTCAACATCCCGCCCCCCCCTGAAACTCCGTTTCTGAACCAGGTAGGGCTGCAATCTTCGTGATAGGGCGAGTGACTTCTCCTGATTTGGTGAGAACCTGAACCGCTCTGACGAGGCCATCATCTCCTGTGAACACCTGAGTTACCCGTCCTAAGAGCCATGCCGATGGAGGCGCGTTAGCGTCCTTGATCAGTACAAGATTACCGATCGCAATGTTTGGTAACTTGGTGGTCCATTTCGGGCGCTGTTGTAGCGATGTCAAGTATTCTTGATGCCAACGCTTCCAAAATCCTTGAAGCATTGCTTGAACATGCTGCCAGTAGCTCAATCGATTGGTCGGAATCTGCAAATAGCTGTCTTCAGGAACTGCTGTATATGTTCTGCTAATTAAGAAATGTGCCGGTGACAGGTAGGCAATTTCAGTATCCGATGCTGTGCACAATGGTCGCGAATTAACGACAGATTCTATTTGCGAGAGCAGTGTGTGCATCTGCTCAAAGGTCAGGACGTTCGTTCCTATTACACGTCGCAAATGCAGCTTAACCGAGCGTACTGCCGACTCCCACTTACCACCCCAGTGTGGTGAATATGGAGGAATAAAATTCCATTTGATACCTTGATCCTCAAGCGCTTTTGAAACGACATCATCGTGCTCGCGTGAAGCGAGAAGCTGTACCATTTCGTCTAGTGCACGTTTTGCGCCAACAAAGTTGCGTCCGTTATCGCTATACATTTGGGAGCATTTCCCACGACGAGCCATAAAACGTTTTAATGCCGCCAAGAATGTGTCGGTGCTGAGATCAGTGGCCAGCTCCAAATGAAGAGCTGAAGTAACCATACATACAAACAGGCAAATGTAGCCCTTTTCCTTCCTGGGGTTTCGTCCCTTGTGAACCTTTAGCAAGATAGGTCCAGCATAATCGCATCCAGTATGCTCAAATGGAAAGGCTTGTCGCACTCGAACAGCCGGTAAATTGGCCATAAACTGATTTGCTGTGTGATGGCGCTGTCTAAAACAGTTTAAACACTCATGTGTGATACGTCGAATAAGATTTCGTGCGCCAATGATCCAATATTTCTGGCGAATTATTACAAACATTGCTGAAACTCCTGGATGAAGATTGACCTTATGCTCATGTTTCAGCAGCAATTCCACAAGGCGATGTTGTTTCGGCAAAACTACTGGATGCTTGGCATCTGCAGGCAATTGCGACCTTTCCAAACGTCCACCCACACGTACAATTCCATCTTCGTCAACGAAGGGAGATAGTTTGCTTAAAATTGATCGTCGCTCCACAGGTTGCTTCCTCAAAAGCAGCTGTCTATCGTCATTGAATTGATTTTGTGCCTGCCGTAGGCAAAACTTCCTTGCTCTGGTGATTTCATCGAACTTTAGAGGTCCTGAATATTTAGACTTGCTTGATCGGATTCGATGAACGAAGCGGAATACATATGCGACCACTCGAACCAGTCTGATCCAAGATGATGTCCTTCCGAGTAGTACCTCAAATGGGGAATCCTCAATATCCTTGGAAATGGTTGTCAAGATATTGGTTTTGAACTCAAGTTCTGCTGCTGGCTTGAGAATTGAGCAGCAAGTTGGTGGTCTATTCATTGTCTCTGAGTATAGTGTACAGTCGTGCAGCCAAGATGGTCCCTTCCACCATAGATCAAAGTTAATTAAGTCACTCGCTAGCATGCCTCGTGATGCACAATCTGCAGGATTCTCTTTAGTGCTGACATGTCTCCAAGCGCTACGTGGTATGGTCTCTAGTATTTCTGCCGTTCGGTTGGCAACAAATGTTTTAAGTTTACAGGGTTGATGCGAAAGCCATGACAAAACGATTGTAGAATCGGTCCATGCGTGTATCTTAACATCCTTCTGGCGCAGACCAGACCTTACTGCTTGGAATAAACGAGCCAAGAGTAGAGCTCCGCAAAGTTCCAATCGTGGCAACGACTTCTGCTTTAATGGTGACACTCTTGTTTTAGCTGCAATGAGTGCCACTCCGATGCTTCCATCTAGGTGTGTCACACGGTTGTAAATGACAGCAGAGTAAGCCTTTAACGAAGCATCTGAAAATCCATGCAGTTCGATGTCATCGGGTTGATTGTCTACAAATCGAGGTATCTTCAGGTTCCTTAACGTGAAAATGTCCTTTCTGAATGTTTGCCATAAGTGTGCTTGCTTCGTTGGCAGTTCCGAGTCCCAGTCCAGATTAAGCAGCCATAATTCTTGGAGCAGAATTTTAAACTTGATCACCACTGGCGCCAAAATGCCGAGTGGGTCAAAGATACGTGCCGTGTCAGATAGCACTTGTCGCTTCGTACAAGTCATATGTTCCGATAATGAAACCTTATATGTTAGGACGTCTTCTCCAGGACGCCAATGCAGCCCAAGCACCTTTGCTGCCATCTTTGAGAAATCGATTTCATTTCCCTCGTTGCTGGCAATTCGTTTACTATTCGAGACCCATTTGCTTAGCTCCAATTGTGCCCGTGACATAAGGAGTATCAGCTCTTCCTTAATGTCGAGCAGTTCTTGTTCGTTCATGGCTCCTGTCAGTACGTCATCGACGTAGAAATCATCCAAAAGTATCCTAGCCGCCCTTGGAAACTCGTATTCGTGATCAGTTGCCAGTTGTTCCAGCACTCTAACTGCCAGAAACGGTGCACATGCTGTGCCATAGGTGACTGTGGTCAACTTGTAATGCTTCAATGGTTCCTCAGGGTCTTCTCTCCAAAGGATTCGTTGAAAATTCTGATGTTCAGGGGCCACTAAAATCTGTCTGAACATTTTGACGATGTCCGCAGAAAATACGAATCTGTGCATTCGAAAACGCAGACAAACGTTGAAGAGGTTGCGTTGTATACATGGGCCAATGTGAAGTGCGTCGTTAAGAGATCGTCCATCCCGATCTTGAAATGATCCATCGAACACCACCCGCAGCTTGGCGCCTATGACTGGATGGTGTGGCAAATAGAATGACTTCTTACATACGTTTGTGTCTTCGTCTGCAGCTACTTCCTTCATGTGACCCAGCTGGATATACTCTCTCATAAACTGAGTATATTTTAACTTCAAGCTGGAGTCCTTCATTAGACGACGCTCGACTGCGAGAAAGCGCGATCTCGCTCCTTGAAATGTATCCGCAAATTGTGGGTTTTGTTCCTTGAAGGGCAAATCGACTATGTATCTTCCATTCGAGTTGCGGTTGTGGGTACGCCGGAAGTGCGTTTCGACCTTTTCATCCTCTTCGTTTACAGTTGTGTGTGATGGAACTTCCTCTAGTTCCCAAAATCTTTGCAGTAGTCCATCTATATTAACCGTAGTCAGCAATGACGTAGATGATGTTTGCAATCTTGAAGTGTATACCGATGTGATTACCCATCCAAATATGGTGTTAACTGCAATAGGGTGCCCTTGACCATCGCATAACTTCTCTCCGGTGAGAACAAACCAAATGCAATCATTGCCCAGCAAAATGTCGATTGAGGCGTTAGTTCTGAAGTCAGGGTCAGCCATTTGGTATCCATTAAATACCGACAGTGATGAAGCATCAATGTTTTCACGTGCCAATGGTGAGGTGATCTTTCCTAAAATGTGAGCTTTAATATCGATGCAATGACTCGACACACGAGACATCATCTGGAGAGAGCAGAAACCTCTTGTTATTCCTGCCTTGACGTCTGAGATGCCCGATGTGGCAACTCGAAATGGCGAACGTGCAAGCCCCAACGTCTGTACGCACCGTTCCGAAATGAATGACAAGTCTGAGGCGCTATCCAATAAAATACGGCACGTCAGCAAGGCTCCTTGAGAATTTCGGACGTGTACCAATGCAGTAGGTAGAGTGCTTCTTCGTTGGCCATTTGGCTTACTGGGTCTGGTAACATTCATCATTGCTATCGCTGATGCCGCTGGTGACACCTCAGAAGCCTGGCCTGAGTTGCCTTGGTGCTGCTCTGAGCTATTTTGCTGTGTAGAATGGCCTTCAGAATGCAGCATAGAATGATGGCGACGCTTGCAATACTTGCAAGAAGACTTCGAGCCACAAGCGCTTACTCCATGTCCAGTTCTCAAACAATTAAAACACATATGTTTCTCCTTCGCAAAGGTGTAACGTTGCTTGACAGTCAAGCTCTGGAATTGAGGACAAGCCGACAGTATGTGCTCAGTACTATGACATTTCATACAATTACCTGTAATGGCAAGCATGGTGCGTGCTTGCCTTTTTCCTTTTTCATCCCTCGGTTTGCTCGCTGCATGATCGACCACTTGACTGAGCTCAAGGCGATCGCATCGTGAGTCCAAAAACTTGAGCAACTCTTCAATGTTAGGATTTTCAATATCCTGGCTTTTGTCGATCCATTCACGTCGGGTAGCCTCATCAACCTTGTTGATGAGCAAGTATATGAGCCAACAGTCACGGCCCGTTTGTCCAGAAGCGTCTAAAGCCCGAATAACATCACTGGCTCCGCATGTCAGAGCGCGTAGCGATGATGAGTTTTGCCCTACAGCTTTTGGCAAGGCGGTGAATGTGTCCATCAGTAAATTCACCAAGTAACGGGGCTTTTCATATCGATCACTCAATGATTTCCATGCAACGTCGTAATTTGATGCCACCACGGGCAAATGCTGGATGAGTATCGCTGCTTCTCCTATGACGCATGACTTCAGGTGATGAAACTTTTGGATATTCGTCAAAGTTGCCTTTCCGTGAATGGTACTCTCAAACAGGTCTTTAAAGGCATGCCATTCCTTGTAATCTCCACCGAAGGGCTTGATGTTGATTTTCGGTAACTCACAATCTCTTGGTGCCGCTGTTGCAACCGACTGTGAGCCTGACGAAGATTGCTGTGGCGAGAGCAATCTCTCAACCAATAGTTGCTGCTGCTCCATTTGCCGTTGCTGGTGTTCCATTTGACTCTGCATCTGGAGTTGTAGTTGTTGCTGTTGATTCTGCATTTGTTGCAGAATTCCTTGGAAGAGCGAACCATCGTTACCAGCCGCGCCGATTTCTTCCAACTTGCCAGACGGAGCCAAGGCAGCTCGTAAAGCCTTAAGGCGGGCATTTGCTATTTCATATTTCTCCTCGTATATCCCGAAGTCTTCGGTAGGGTCCACATAACCCTCTAGTTTGTCGTATTTGGCCAATTCGTCGCCAGACTTCACGAACTCGTTCCACGCATTGGACAAAGTTTCCAATTTGGTGTCAATTGCGAAGACGTCGGCATCCTGTGCAGGATTCTCTGCATATCCATATATGCGGGTAATGGTTGTCTTCAATCTTCCTCTGGCCTTTATGAATGTTTTCATTTCCTCCATGATGAAATGTCAAGAAATTTCCACTGCTTGTGTGGACCAAAAATTTCAAGACGCGTCTTTCTCCCAGAGATGTGTTCCCTTACGATCTCGTCGATTATATCGATAACAGATACCGATAGGCGAGTGGCGCCACCGTTTGTCCGCGCTTTTTCCAATAAGCACGCGATTGTCTATTCGATAGTAGGCCAGAACTATCGACTACTAACTTTGAGGTTAACAACCAATTGCAACCACGTTGCAACAAATTATTAAGCAATGAGTAACAAACAAACAATGCCCAACGATCCGGCTCGAAGGACCAAATTATGATGAACAATAAACCACTGTGTTTAATGTCTCATAAGAACTTAACTTTATTTTTACTTCAATTTTGTTGAACTGTGTCTGCCACTGCTAGAACACGTCTTGATCGTTCGTTTGCTTGCTTATTACTAAATTTTCAATTCTTACGTAACTACGTAGGTCATATAGGTTTATAAAGAGTGACAGAGACAGAGCATACCAGACTGGCGCCAGTATATTCTAGAAAACTTAAGAGAAAATACAAAAAACAAAAGCATTGTGAGATGTGCAAGATCATTCATGAGTCTTTGCCTTGCTGCGTATAGCAATGTAAGTTAAAAGACAATTGGTTCCTCAACAGTTAATATAAGTATAACATCGAGCAAAAATGGTGTTTCAGACGTGGAAAGATTCCACAGGACTGTAAACGAAAAGCTAAGAGTTATTAATGCAGAATCTAGTATAGAAGACAAACAAACTAAATTTGAAACTATCCTTTACACATATAACCATAAAACTAAACATCTAACGACAAACAGAACACCAGCAGATATCTTTATTTACGCAGGCACACCTCTTTATAATACACAATACAATACACAAAGCAAAACAAATTGATAAATTAAATGAAAATAGGAACGATTTTGAAATAAATACACAGTATAAACAAGCCCCTTTGGTTAGATTGAAAACGAAAACACCCTTTAAGAAAACAGGTGAAATTACCCAAGTTAACGACAAACATTATATTGAAACAAACCGAGGTAGACAAACAACACACTACAAATCGAAATTCAAAAAGAAAAAGAAAACTCATCAAAGTAAATATACTAATTAATTTCAGAGATACCAACATTACTATTTCTACTCTTATCAATGGTACACTCGACGCATAATCAAAGCATTGAAATTAATTCCATAAAGGCACCTAATGGATATCTTGTATTCAAAACAGGAACCATGGATTTACCCTCAGATTTCGAATATCATTATTTAACTGTAAATTTAACCAACATACACACCACTTATAACAACTTGGTTGAGCAGTCAGAACCATATAAGCCGTATTTAGTCGAAAAATTAAATCGCGAAATGAACGGCATAAAAATAATAAAAAGAAATAAGTGAGGACTTATTAACATAATAGGCACAGCACATAAATATCTTTTCGGCACCTTAGACCAATACGATAAAGAAGAACTTGAACAAAAAATTGATAATCTATCAGCAAATAGCGCCCAAAATAATGAACTTAATCATATCATTGAAGCAGTCAACAAAAATATAGAACTCCTAAATAATCTTACTATTCAACAGGATGCAGACAAAAAATTAAATATGCTAGTGTTCAACTTAGAGCATTTTACAGAATACATAGAAGACATAGAGTTACGAATGCAGTTGACAAGACTAGGAATATTTAATTCAAAACTTTTAAACCATCAAGAAATATTTAACATAAATACAGAAAAACTCTTAAACATAATGAAGAAAGTAAGTCGTCTCGCCGACTTAGGTATACCATACACCAGTAAAGCAAATATTTCAACTTTATTAAACAAATGCATTTTCACATGCTTTTTACAAGCATATCTTAGTATCTCGCTCACTCAATCATACGAGCACCCTAGCGCCCCCACCAGCCAACGGCCAACTCCGGCCTTATGGAAAAACGTTTATATGCATAACTCGACTGTTTTCTGTCCGATTTTGATCAAATTTGGTGATTTGCTAGATATTAGTATTATTTAAGTGTGCCAAATTTGGTTGCATAAGGTAAAAAAATACGGGAGATAATCAAGTTTTTGAAATTACGGGGGCGGAAAAGGGCGTGTCAAAATTTTAATACATACAAAATATGTGCATTTACTAAGCGAATATACATACCAACTATGGTGTCTCTAGCTGGAATAGTTTTTGAGATAAACGCTTTTTTTAAATTGCGGGGGCGGAAAGGGGCGTGGCAAAAATTTGAAATAAACTTGATCACTCTACATACTACACGAGTCTACATACCAAATTTGGTGGCTCTAGCTCTTACAGTCTCCGAGATCTAGGTGTTCATACGGACAGTCGGACAGACGGACGGACGGACAGACGGACGGACGGACAGACGGACGGACAGAAGGACATGGCTGGATCGACTCGGTTGTTGATCCTGATCAAGAATATATACACTTTGTGGGGTCGGAGATGCTTCCTTCTGCCTGTTACATACATTTTGGCGACTTCAATATACCATTTCACCCTATGGGTGTATGGTATAAAAACATCTACTTGGTTAAAATCAGACACAAATGAAATATTAATAATTTCGCATATACCCAGACAAATATCTAAAACATCGCTATTCAAAATTATATCCTACCCAGATGAAAATAATAACATTTTAACAGAAAACATTCAAGAAACTTACTATATTCAAAATAATAAAATTTATGCAAAATCAACCAAAAAACCAGAGGGCCGGGGCTAACTTCGACCGCGTCAAAGTTTGTATACCCTTGCAATTTTTTTGGTAACTCTTTCCTTACCTATAGCCATCAAAGTGGAAAAACGTTTAAGCTAAAAAGGCTAATGTTTCCGAAAGAACGGCCTACATAGGAAATAACGAAGTTATTGACAAAAGTCACTGTTTTCGAACGATCGTTCCTATGGGAGCTAAATGATATAGTCACCCGATCTTGATCAAATTTGACTTAGTCGTTTATATGTGTAATTAACTCACCAATATTGAATTTCATGACAATAGGTCAGAAAATAACGAAGTTATTAAGAAAAGTCACTGTTCGTGACTTTGCCATTTGTATGGGAGCTATATGATATAGTGATCCGATCCGGCTGAATCCGAGATATACAACGCCTGCAGTATATACAAGCCTACATGCAAAATTTCAGCTCTGTAGCTTTAACGGTCTAGGAGGAGTTTGCGTTGATCCAGATGGACGGACATGGCTATTTGAACTCGTCTCGTCGTGCTGATCAAGAATATATATACTTTATATTGTCGGAAATGCTTCCTTCTATGCGTTGCACACTTTTGACCAAAATTAATATACCCTTTTTGCAAGGGTATAACAAGAAATAAATGAGTGTATAGTTGGCATTATTACACAAAAACCAGCAGAATGCAAATACACAAAAATGTTCAAAACCAATTCAATTAGTTATGTAGAACCCAATATTATCGTAACTTGGAACTTGCCCAAAACAAACTTAAAACAAAATTGTAACCAAAATAAAATATTCATAGAAGGAAATAATATAATAAAAATATACGACTGTGCTATGCAGTTGAATGAGATATCAATAATAAATACATTGCAGGATTATACCCAGAATATTTATGTAACCAACAATGTAACAAAACTAGAAC
Source organism: Drosophila willistoni (assembly GCF_018902025.1). NCBI lineage: Eukaryota > Metazoa > Arthropoda > Insecta > Diptera > Drosophilidae > Drosophila > Drosophila willistoni. The sequence goes on from NW_025814047.1 coordinate 13,587,169, forward strand.
CAATCTCTTATATCCAAGCTACACAAATCATTTCCGAAAAAACTGCGTATAACAAAATATTTAATATCATAACTACTACAACATTTATAATTACACTAATAAGTTTAACCCTATATCTTATCTATAAATTTAAGTCAATATCAAAAAAATAATTATTACACAAATTAAGAATGAAACTTTTGTACAATCAAGTCACGCAGCTCTTGACAATCCCGTTTTACATGATTGGCCCCATCCAAAGAAATTTCACTTGCAACACAGCAAGTACATCCAACTCTATACCCTGTATTCCCCGCCTGAGCACAGGCTATTTTCTACGTCTTGGGGGAGTAATATATCCGCCACTCCATCCACTCACACCACTCAATTTCACACTCCAATCACCCACATAACTTGACCCCCTAAAATTCATAACGTTAAAGTAAACATCCGTTTTTATAAACAATTGTCCCCCTCAAAACCAAAACGTATGAACGCTAATCCATAAAATTAACATAAACAATTAAACACTTGAAATAATAATTGTCCCCCTAACAACCAAAAGCGTGAGAACGCTAACCCAGCAATTAAATTCGGACCAATCAAATCATCCAAATGTCAATCACGCCACCAAAGGGCTCCCAAATTTAGCTAAATAAATATAACCATAAGACATTTCTGTAACCAGATCTAAGTTTTCATTCAAATAATAAAGTACGTTGCTTTTAACTCACAAAACAAATCTTTTTTTTCCTTATTGGGAAAATCGGATTTATTACTATATATATATATATATACATTACATTCTAAGATACATTATAAGATTTTTATTTAGTTGTACTTGACATAACTAGTTCTAAGTCTAAACTAAGACTGCCTGCTCTGTGGAGCGTGGTCCTTTAAATATACCACGAGATGCCCTATAGGCGCTGGCCGCGACGTCATGCCGTCGGCAGCGGCGCTGGGATCGTGTCCAAAGTGGGTCGCCTCTTACGGCGAATTCTGCTTATCGGCAATATTCAAAGACTGGCTAGGCTAATGATACAAAAGTGCTTATGCTACAAAAAGGGAAGTGAAGTGTCTAGTGTGACCCAACATGGGTCGTCTTGGCCCACATATCTGCTTGGGTCGCATAAATACTAGGAAATATAAGTTGCATACTTGGCTATGTGTGTTAAGTGTTTACAGGAAATGAAAGATGTGGGTTTCTTAGTTGACTAAAAGTGACGAATGATATAGGTCGCGATGCACCTAGGTCATACGCGAGTGTGTGTGGTCTGTTTGTGTGTGTGTGGTCAAGGGTTAGTATTACTTAGATCGAGGAAGGGTATTTTACCCGATACTCGTTCAAGCGTTTCTGGTAGAGTGTGCCGATCGAGTCCCTTTGTAATGTGAGAGGCCGGGGTGCGGGGCATGGTCTGGTTTGTAAGGGGAAAGGCGCCCCAGGGCTTGTTGCTTGAGAGGAGGAGAAAGAGGCCTCGTGTGAGGATGCGTGTGCTAACTCCTCCCCCCTCAAAAATCGACGTCCCGGAGATCCTTTGTACTTATCGGCAGTGATCCTGGTGGAGGGTGGTGTTTCTGTTTTTTGGAGCACCTTCTTCAGAGTCCAACCTATGGAGATGGCAAGGAGCACAAAGATTAGCGTCGCACAACTGGCTGTGATGGTGGTCCCTTTTGTTAGGGTATCCAGGCGGCGTAAATTGTTTATGTGCAAATTGTGAACGTATTCCACGTTTAATCTGTGCCCTTCGTTTATGACTTCTGTCAAAGTGGAAGGTATTGCCACCATTCTTGTGATCATCTGGCTTTTGAATGTTTTGTTACCAATTGTCACTGATTCGTTTGAGAATTGGATGAGGACGTTTGTCATCTTTCCTTTAAAGTTGGTCGTGAATATAGTGCCATCTTCCAGCAATTCGATGGGGCTCGCCGTGCTGGTTATTGAATGGCATTTCCTCGATATAATGAAGGTGTCTCGTGGTCCTACCAGCATTTTTCCCGAGGGAATGTCAAGTTGTTGGTTGTTTGTTATAGTTGGCCTGATAATCTGGACCGAATATTCCTGTTGTAGTACCCGTGGCATTGCTATGTTGTATAGGAGCAAGGTACCGTTCACGAAGATAGTTGGTTGAGCAAATTCAATGGCCTCTATGATGTTATTGTAAGGCAGGCTTGGTGTCGTTTTGATGATATCCTGTAGCTCGTCTATGTCCAGCAGGTTTGAGTTTATCACGCCGACTTTAACGAGTTGGCATGCTCGCACAATCTCGTCCAGCTTGCGTTCAAGCAATAGGATCTTATTTAGTAAAATGGACAATTTGGAGTCGTTGTCCTTGTTGATCGTGTCCAAGGCTCCTGCTAATTCATTTATTTTGTCGAATGCTTCTTGGATACCAGACAAGAACTGTTTGTTTATGGTAAACTGCTGGTTATTCTCCCTAATCAGGGAATCATGGGATTGTAATATCTGGTCCCAGTCAGCTGCATCTGGTGATCCTGCTACCCATTTCCAAGCTGAACCTAACCATTTGAGTGATCGCCTAGCCATCCTGTTGGAGACCGTGAGTTCCTCAATTTTTGTGTTTAAATCTTTAATTTTGAGAGAGGCCAGTGTTTTCAGGTCGCATGATGGGTATTGGACTAGGGCTAGTGATAGGTTCTCCGCAAGGCCGGCAAAAGAGTCAAAAGGAATTACGTGTACCAAGTTTGTGTGTTCTTCTATTCTCCATCCTTTCCCTTGCTGTAACGTCACGATTGGGGATTCGTATTTAAAAACTTGGTAGCTCTCCACCGAAGAGAGACAAAAATGAGGGGGCTTGTATTGGAGATAGAAGGGTGTTTTTAGTGTGATATTAAATTTAACTTAGCTTCTAGTTGCTTAGGTGCTATGTGTATAGGTGTGTTTCTACTTAATGTGTGACTTGTGTTAGCTTCTTCACTGTTTGTGTGATTACTGTAACCCTTTTGTCTTGAGCAATTTTTTTCTGAAGAAATCTCTGCGTGTTTTCCTTTAATTGGTTTGTTGGCTACGAGAATTTCTTGTAATTGCTTGTTGATGTTCGAGCAATACCTTACGATTTCTTGTGCTAGGCGGATTTTGTAGCCGTTAAAATATTCCCAGATTATGGATTGTATGTCGGGAATGGCGATTTCCGGGACCTTGATTCCATTTAGATGCGTTTTGGAAAGTACTCCTTCGAGAGCAGTTCTGATTCCGAAATGAGTTGAGTGGGGTGTCAACTCGGTGCAGTGGAAGGCGAAGTGTTTGTCCAGCCGATTGTGTTAGCCTGAGAGGGTTTAGATGCGAAGTATCGGCCAAGGCATCGGCCACTGCATTTGCTTTCCCCGGCTTATAGAACAACTTGCAATTATATTCCTCAATCCGGGCCTTCCATCTTTTTAGTTTGGCGTTTGAGTTGCGGTTTCCCAGGGCAAAGGTCAATGGTTGGTGATCGGTGTATACCCTGAGTATCCCCTGATCGCTCGCTGCTCTAACTCCGGTTGTAATATTACTCGGAACATAATTATTCTTATTGTTCTCCTTTTTGTTTACTTTTGTGATTTTTGTTGCTTAATGACTGCGTTTCCCAGAAATAAGGATTTCTGTTAAGTTTCGATTTTCTTTAACTTGATTCTCTTCTATTACATTTTTCTTTAAGCTGTCTATCATGCTACCTCTTTGTTTTATACCAAATAGCATTACACTTGGATATTCATTGGTGCATCTGTTTTTTGTGTTATTCATTGTAAACTCTACCTTATCTAATACTTTATGCCATTGCTTATTATTTTCACTGTCAACTAACTTCGCAATCATGGGTCCTAGGTCTCTATTGACTCTCTCAACTTGTCCATTAGCCTGTGGTGATGCTGTCGCTACTTTTATATGATTAACATTACATTCCTTAATAAAATCATCGAACTCTTTTGAGTTGAAGCAACTGCCTCTATCTGATATTATATTCTTGGGTCTACTATATACTTTGAAGTATTCTTTCAGTGCTTCGATTGCTTCACTTGATTTCGTTGTCTTTGTAGCAAATAACCGCACAAATTTAGTACATGCATCTATTATGACTAATATATGTTTTATTTTGCTATCTTTACTATGTATCGGTCCATAGTGATCTATATGTAAATATTGAAACGGGTTATCTCCTTTGGGTATGGAGTGAAGAAATCCTTCCGTTTTTCCTGATTTATTTAAAAACGCTATACATTTAAGACAATTTTTTACATGCTTATCAGTTTTCTTTCTCATGCTGGGAAACCAATAATTTTTACCTATCATGTCAACTATTTTGTCTACTCCTACATGCCCCATTTCATAATGATACTTAAATATTACATTTTATTCTATCTCTAAAATGCTGCGTTGGCATTCAAATTGGGAGCGTAGGTGTTTAAATTGAGTATTCCGGCTTGACCGGTTGACTCGACTCGGGATCTAGGTTCGCTATGGGTCACAGGGGTGACTACTTGTGGCGTATTCACCATGGTATCACTGTCCGATGTGTCGTGCGCGGCATCTCCTGCGGCTGCCAATTGCTCAAGTTTTCGTTGTCACTCATTTCAGTTTTTCTTACAACTGTTTTCAATTTTTAAATAGTTCTATATTCCCTATTGTAGGACGCGATACTTGTTTTTTATGAGTGGGTGACTCCTAAAGTGTGTATGTGTGTGCCTGGACTTGAACCTCACCCGTAGTGTAACAAATTTTACAATACGTGATACTCACAATATTGTCTGTAAGAATGGAAACTACACATTAGGATACCACATGTTAGATTGCCACCACTTTAGTAGCTCATTTATGCTGTCATTGTGCCTTAAAACTCTCATAAACTCTCATAAAAAAGGGTAACAATTTTTGGTTTTTGCGTTAGTTTCTGCTGAGCGTGCATAATTGGAAATGCATTTGTGTGCATGTGTTTCGCATTTCTCCTTTCGCCCCTTTTATGCGTTGATTCTGTCCTATATTGCTGCTTTTAGGGTTTTTTGTTTTTTTTATTTTTTATTTCTTTTACCTCAAGCGTCTGACTAAGCATATTCGCATTTTGTGTTTCTCAGAAACCCGTAGTGGTCAATGTCGGTGTAAGGTTTGTTTAGTATCAGCTAAGAAAATGGAACGATCGGACGAAAATTTTAATCCAACTACACAAGCGGAAATAATTTACTGCGACTCTTCTTCTGATGAAGAGGCCATGGGGGAGGAAATCATAATAGTGGATTCAAGTTCTGAATCCGATGGGGATTCAGATTCAACTTTCGAATTATTCCCTCTGGTCACCAGAATTGGGTCACCGAGCTCTGATCGGAGTTACATTTTATGGGAGGATGACTTTCCCAGCTTAAGAATTATCGTGCCCGATCCGGATGACGACGAGGAAATAATCCCCTTCCCGTTCCCTAAGCTGATTAATGTTCCCGAGTTGATCATTTAGGAATGTCTGGATTATCTTCCACCACTTGAGGGGTCGCTTTCCACTGTACACAGCTTGAAGAGACGATCTCTGGAGTCAGTTTTCCGTTACGAGAAAAATAGAAGGCGAGCTGGGTGTCCCAATTTGAGGGGTATACTCAAGTGGAGGCATCCCACTCCTGCCCGCAGACGGCCAAGATAATTCGAAAACCCAACCTGATTAATAAACTAAATCACAGAATCAAAGAGCAAGAGGTTGTTTTGACTTTTCATTGGAGATATAATTGGGGCACTTGTTCAATTTTCGCAGCTCCTTGCTCAGAAGAGGGGCTTGGGTTTTCAACCAAATGTAAACACATGAATTTTTTTCAGCAGCTCCTTATGAAAAGAAGGGCTTGGGATTTCAATTAAATAAACTTTTTCCGCAGCTCCTTGCCGAGAAGGAGGGCTTGGCTTTTCAACCAGTCATATATTTTCGCAGCTCTTTATGAAAGAAGGGCTTGGGTTTTCAACCAAATAAACTTTTTCCGCAGCTCCTTGCCGAGAAGGAGGGCTTGGCTTTTCAACCAGTCATACGCTTTTACTTTCAGCAGCTCCTTATGAAAAGAAGGGTTTGGGTTTTCAACCAGATGATATTTTTCAGCAGCTCCTTGCCGAGAAGGAGGGCTTGGCTTTTCAACCAGTCATATATTTTCGCAGCTCCTTATGAAAAGAAGGGTTTGGGTTTTCAACCAGATGATATTTTTCAGCAGCTCCTTGCCGAGAAGGAGGGCTTGGCTTTTCAACCAGTCATATATTTTCGCAGCTCCTTATGAAAAGAAGGGTTTGGGTTTTCAACCAGATGATATTTTTCCGCAGCTCCTTGCCGAGAAGGAGGGCTTGGCTTTTCAACCAGTCATATATTTTCGCAGCTCTTTATGAAAGAAGGGCTTGGGTTTTCAACCAAATAAACTTTTTCCGCAGCTCCTTGCCGAGAAGGAGGGCTTGGCTTTTCAACCAGTCATACGCTTTTACTTTCAGCAGCTCCTTATGAAAAGAAGGGCTTGGGTTTTCAACCAAATAAACTTTTTCCGCAGCTCCTTGCCGGGAAGGAGGGCTTGGCTTTTCAACCAGTCATATGTTTTCGCAGCTCCTTATGAAAGAAGGGCTTGGGTTTTCAACCAAATAAAACTCCTTGTCGAGAAGGAGGGCTTGGCTTTTCAACCAGACATTTATTGTAGCAAGACACCGGAAGAGGGGGTTTGAAAGACATATCCACTCATAGGGATAATTAAACCTTGCCCCAGCATGTGGCTAGATTTTCTTTCTTTTTTACTTTATTTAGGGCCCCTCTGTCAAACAGAAAGCGCGACGCTCCCCTTCCGGTTCCTTCAATTTTTATATGTTAACGCCCAAAAATGCAAGAGGCGGAAAATTTCCCTTCGTTTTTGCTAATTCCACCTTTGCCTGATTCTGCTGGCTTGAGAATGCAGTGGTTAGCAAAACGCGTTCGGGATTGTTACTTGAAGAGTCAGCAGTTTTATGCAAGCCGAGGCACGAGTTGGTTTCAAGTATCACCATAATCAGGTGAAGCATTTCCCGTTGGCCTAGTGGCCTTTATTATTTTTTTTTTTTAAATTGGGATAGGTCAGGTTTGTGCCTGAGCAATTAATTATTTTATTTTAACACTCTTTCTGTTGACATGGCTTGCATTTAACTGTGGAGCTCTTCCTACTATTGTCTAGACCCGTAATATTTCTAGATTCCCTCTGACGGGTGAGTAGCGCTATTATGGCTTCTAGAAAAATTACGGGTCCCTCCTCGGGCGCCAGTTAGGAAATCTCATTTCCTTTATTGGTGGATTCTTACCATATCCTTTCTTGGGAATGAGGATTGGACTTTGGGAACTCTGGTTTTTATAGTGACGCACAACACAACACTTGATTTAGAACGTTATAAGATTTTTGTTTAGTTGTACTTGACATAACTAGTTCTAAGTCTAAACTAAGACTGCCAGCTCTGTGGAGCGTGGTCCTTTAAATATACCACAAGATGCCCTATAGGCGCTGGCCGCTGCGTCATGCCGTCGGCAGCGGCGCTGGGATCGTGTCCAAAGTGGGTCGCCTCTTACGGCGAATTCTGCTTATCGGCAATATTCAAAGACTGGCTAGGCTAATGATACAAAAGTGCTTATGCTACAAAAAGGGAAGTGAAGTGTCTAGTGTGACCCAACAAGGGTCGTCTTGGGTCACACATCTGCTTGGGTCGCATAAATACTGAAAATATAAGTTGCTTACTTGGCTAAGTGTGTAAGATGTGGGTTTCTTAGTTGACTAAAAGTGACGAATGATATAGGTCGCGATGCACCTAGGTCATATGCGAGTGTGTGTGGTCTGTTTGTGTACCTAGAATGTATGGGTGTGTGTGTGTGGTCAAGGGTTAGTATTACTTAGATCGAGGAAGGGTATTTTACCCGATACTCGTTCAAGCGTTTCTGGTAGAGGGTGGCGATCGAGTCCCTTTGTAATGTGAGAGGCCGGGGTGCGGGGCATGGTCTGGTTTGTAAGGGGAAAGGCGCCCAAGGGGTGCTTGTTGTTGAGAGGAGGAGTAAGAGGCCTCGTATGAGGATGGGTGTGCTAACTTATATATACGTATATTTGTGGTTAGGGTATTTAAAGGTCGCATATACGTTGCCGATGTGCCACGCGCTTTTAGTTTTCTGTGCAAGCGACAGTTACATTCGAGAAAGAGACAGGGACACACGAGCGGCCAGTAAGAATGAGTATCACCGTTTGATTCTGGGCGTGTGTGTGAGCTACGAGCATTCTCTTGCCATTTATCTCTCACTCTTACACACAGCTTTGATTCAACCGTTTTTTTGTCATTCCTTCATTCACACTGTACAGTCGCGCGTTGGGTTTAATGTTAGTGTTTTTTTTTAATTGTGCCAAAAAAAAAAAAAAACGATGATGCTCGTGTGCATTGGCTCTCACATGCGTGATGCCGCATCCGATCGTGTGAGTGTGTATGAGTGTCGCTGACTCTCGTGTATGTGTGCGCTCACGATACGAATTGTAGAGATTAGCCTGAAAGTGTCAGTGTGTGACGCTTACGTCACACATTTCCTCCAAGGCAGAAAAATTTCTGGTTCACTCGTGACGTACATATGCGTGAAGAGGCGACTCATAGACATTGGACACATTCGTATGGGTATACGTATGGAAGGGTATGCACGGGTATATCACCTAGGTTTAACACACACATGAGCAAAAGAAAGTTTCTGTGCAGACTCGTATGATTACTTTTTTTTTATGTTGCGTACAGTAAAATGAAAGCAACAAAAATTAAAAAAAAAAAATAAATAAATAAAATAAAATATATATATAACAGAGTCTCCGGCAGGGTTTCGACAGAACTATCAGCAGAGTCATCAACAGAGTTTTCGACAGGCTTAATAATCTCATCAACAGCATATTCCAGAGAGAATTATTAATGAAGTCAGCTACTGAGTTACCGACAGAGCTAACGATAGAGTCATCAACGGAGCCATCGACAGAGTCACACCTGGAAAAATAAGAATAATAATATATAGATATAACACGCGCGAAGCCAGGGCACGCTAAGTAAGGATATCGGCAGAGTCTCCGGTAGGGTTTCTACAGAATGATCGGCAGAGTCATCAACAGAGTTTTCGACAGGATTAATAATCTCATCAACAGCATATTTCAGAGAGAATTATTAATGGAGTCAGCTACTGAGTTACCGACAGAGCTAACGATAGAGTCATCAACGGAGCCATCGACAGAGTCACACCTGGAAATCAGTTTAAAAAAAAAATTATAATAATAATATATATATATAACACGCACAAAGCCAGGCCATGCTAAGTAAGAATATCGGCAGAGTCTCCGGTAGGGTTTCTACAGAGTTATCAGCAGAGTCATCAACACAGTTTTCGACAGGATTAATAATATCGTCAACAACATATTTCGGAGAGAATTATTAATGGAGTCAGCTACTGAGTTATCGACAGAGCTAGCGATAGAGACATCAACGGAGCCATCGACAGAGTCGCATATGGAAATTGGTTATATTAAAAAAAAAAATTTTTTTAAAAGAGAGAAGAAAAAGAGCAAAAGTTAACGGAAGCAGATAGAGCGAGTCAAGGTGCCTCTCTCAGAGAGCCATTAGTGAGACTATAACCTACCGCACTTCGAGTTGATCGGGACCTGGGTATGGTTAACCTAGAAATCCACCACTCTCACCTAAAGCAGGGTGAAAGAGACAGAAGAGTAAAGCACAAGGGGCCATTTAATACCAAGCATATGCACTGGCAAGGGCAGTCAGTGTTTGGAACTCAACAAGAAAACATCGAGGGGAAAAAAAATTGCTTCAATCCGGAAGGATAACAACTGGACAAGGATCATCAACAGGACTACTCATCAATACAAGGACTAACACCGGAAGGATCAACAAGGACTTAGGACAAGGACATTCATCGCCAAGGTGAACTAAGCTTCAAGCATACCTCAGCACCAACGGAGATTAACGCAAAGGACATCAGGAAATTCGGCAGCAAGGACCACTATTTTCTCAAGGATATTCTAAACATTAATCGGAGTAAACGCTTATTTTCTTTGGGCAACATCGAGGGAGAATCAAACACGTCTTCAATAACTATATTCTACATTCAAGGATTTACCTATTTCAAATAAACAAACTGGATCTAATTCTATCAACAGGCAAGATCTTTCTTATATATATTCCAACCATTGCAAAGATTTTGTTCAAAATGTTTAAACTGAAGACCACCTCGAAAGTTTCCTTGGCGGCGATAATTCTTATTTACGCGTCACCGTTACTTACTCTTCTTTGAACAAACATATATACATTTTTATATTTTCTGACCCCTCCCTTGCAGAATTTATTAAAAATTAAATAAAACATATATATATACAATAGCCTATCGGTTTACCGTAGCCATCTTTAATCAGTATCGCGTAGCCTACTGGGCGAACTCCGATATCCTTTAGCTATCGCTTATACTACGACCCCGAGTCCTTACTAATATACTAGCAATGGGCGTTTCTTGGATAAACCATCGTCGCAAAGCCGAGTTGGAAGTTCTTTGTGACGAATTCGGATTAGACACCGGTGGAATAGTGGAAGACCTAAGAAATTGTTTCCGCGAGTTCGCCTCAAGAGAGGATCATCATCCTGAGGTATTGAGTCGACTCGCCGAAATCGAAGCCCAATTTAGTGCCGGGGACAAGAAATTAGATGTAAAACCACAGTCTAGAGCACCGTCGCCTACTCCCGAAGGAATTGTTTCTCAACTACCGGTGCCACAAGACACTAACTATCGTTCTGAAGGTATACCTTTCGGTATACCTGGCTCAAAGATCAACATCGAACCCGGTTAGCGGAATCGAGTCCATGAATCTATGGTAGGCCGTACTACTGGGACCTACGCCTCGATCGCGGAACGTATAACTAAATGGGGAATTGCCTTTAGCGGATCTACCGATCCTATCTATTTCGTAGAACAAATAGAGACCAAAGCCGCGACGTACCGTTTAAGTTTAACTCTGCCTCCGATGATAGCCATCTTATTGACCGGACGGGCCGAAAGTTGGTGGCAAACCAGCGGGTATCCAGAGATGGCATGGGTCGATTTCAAGTCTGAATTTTAAGAGTTCTTTCTACCCCCACGCTATTTTGAGAAACTAGAGGATAGCATACGCGCATCTCGAAAGCAACGCCATCAGGAGCCGTACAAGGAGTATCTAGTAGACCTTCGATTAATGATGAAGAGAGCTCATTACTCGACGTTACTCGACAGGATCTACGAAAATCTTTTACCAGACTACAAGCTGTATACCCGACGAAATGATTTCCAAACGTTACCCGGCTTAACCAAGTTGGTGGTAAATTATGAGACAATTCGATTGGAGCAAGGTAGCGATAACCCAGCGCATTCATGGAAAAGGAGCAACGCCGTTCAAAATAAGCCCTTGGATCATATAACTTCCAGCCTAAACGGGACTGCTATATGTCAACTCTCTGAAGCACTCGTGGATACCAGCACAGCTTGCCGCAAATGTGCGGGAGCTGGCCACTTCGCACGAGAATGTACGAAGCCCCGTGTGTTGTTCTGTTGGCAATGCGTATGAAGGGGGGTACGTACTATTGAATGTTGCCGCCGTTCGGGAAACGGGACAAACCTCCTTCTCAATCTGGGCCAGACCAGGACTTCAGCCCAGTAACCCCCTCCTCCTAAAGAAAGACCGCATCCAACTCCATGTCTTCGTCAATAGAAAACCAATGGTAGCTACCTTGGATTCAGGAGCAAACAAGAGTTTCATAAACGAGGAAGTGGCTCTTCAGCACTTCGCTCCGTTCCTTCTGCGAGACATTCATACTAATATTAACCTTGCCGATTATACTCGTGCAGCGATCAAAAGTTCTCTCAGGGCAAGCATCAGTCTCGGGGCACAGACCGTACATATGACGCTGTTAGCGATGCCATCGATGATGAACTCTCTTATTCTTGGAGTGGATTTCCTTCGGAACATAGGAACTTCTATACGTTGTGGAGGTTATCTGTTACAGTTGCCCCCTTTCGATAAGCCTCACAGTCCCGTCAATTCTACAATTCAGCCATCCCTAGTAGCGGATGACCACACGCAGCCTGATGCTCATATAAATCAACTGGATCCTGCAGAAACTTCCACTACGCCCAAGGATACCTCTGACTCTCAACATAGCAACGAACCAGTATGTCAGGCAGGCTCAGTCTTGCCGCCTCCAACACCTGACGCTGTCCTTAAAAACCCATTCCGCCAGCCCAGCAGCAAAAAGGAACCGGTAACCGAGATGGACGCCCGATTAGCCTCAGTAGAAGCTGAGATCCGTGACGAGGACTTGAAGCCAGAACAATCATCTAGTATGGAACAGGAGACATTAGAGCCGGAAATTCAAGCTATTCTTGACGAGGAAATCACTAAGTTCGATGGACTCAACGGTGTTACCCAAATAGCATAACACGTCATTGTTTTGAAGCACGATCGATCCATGAAGCAGAGGTATTATCCCCGTAATCCGGCACAACAACAAATTATCAACGAAACAGTAGACGCACTGCTGAAGGAAGACCGTATTGAACCATCCAAAAGCCCGCACAGCGCACCAATCGTGTTGGTAGGTAAGAAAACTGGTGATACTCGCATGTGTATAGACTGAACAACTGAACGCTCAGTCAGTGCGTGACGCATACCCTTTGCCTCATATACACCATATCCTAGAGAAATTGAGGAAAGCGAAATACATCTCTACTCTAGATTTAAAGAGCGGGTATTGGCAAATACCCTTAGAGATCAAAAGTAGAGAGTGTACAGCTTTCACAGTGCCCGGACGCGGATTATTCCAGTGGAAAGTCATGCCCCTCGGCTTACACTTCTCATCCGCCACATTCCAGAGGGCTCTGGATAGCGTGATTGGACCCGAAATGGAACCACATGCCTTCGCTTATCTAGACGATATTATCGTAATCGGAAAGACGCTCGAGGAACACCTCTCAAACCTGCTTAAAGTCTTTCGACGTCTACGAGAAGGCAATTTAAGAATCACCCGAGACAAATGTCGTTTCTTCAAAAAGCGGATCCAGTTTCTGGGTCACGTTGTCAGCGAGGATGGTATCCATACTGACCCTGAAAAGGTAGCAGCTATCCGTAACCTCCAGCCACCAACCATTGTCAAGGAGTTACGTCGATGTCTCGGTATCGCCTCTTGGTATCGGCGGTTCGTACCCAACTTCTTTGACACGGTGCAACCTCTCACGAGTTTGTTAAAGAAAGGTTTGAGTTGGTTTTGGAACTTAGAACAACAACAGGCGTTCGATGCACTCAAGACACGTCTCACATCTGCCCCTGTCCTAGCTTGTCCAGATATCGCTGTAAAGTTCTGTTTACAGACTGATGCCAGCGATGTTGGCCTCGGCGCAATGCTCACTCAGAATATCGACGGTGCGGAAAGAGTCATTGCTTACGCTAGTCGACGTCTCTTGAAGGCGGAGGAAAACTACTCCACTACTAAGAAAGAATGCCTAGCAATAGTCTGGGCCATCAGGAAATATCGTTGCTATTTGCAAGGCTATTGCTTTGAGGTGATCACGGATTATTTAGCTCTCTAGTGGCTAAACTCAATAGAAAATCCCACGGGGCGTATGGCCAGATGGGCGCTGGAGTTGCATTAATACGAGTTCGAGGTACATTATAGACGAGGTAAGCTGAACGTGATTGCCGATGCCTTATCGCGACAACCTTTGGATGTGCTCCACTGGGCACAACTAGTAGAACCGGAGTGCAAATGGAGGCTAAAGATGCAGCGGCACGTCGCGGAACACCCTGCGGATTTTTCAGATTATATATTCGAGAACGGCCAGATTTATCCCAGACGAGACCCCCACCCAGATGACCACGATTCTACACCTTGGAAACTATGCGTTCCCCTAGAATTTCGAGACCAAGTACTAAAGGAATTTCACAATGTGGTGACGGCTGGCCACTTGGGGATCAGGAAAACCACTTTGCGAGTGACCCAAAGATACTTTTGGCCTGGCCTCTTCCGAGATGTCGCGCGTTACGTTAGATGCTGCCTTACCTGCTTGCAGTTTAAACCGTCGAAAATAAAACCAGAAGGCAAAATGCTCACCCGTCAAGTCGCGGAGTCTTTCGAAACCGTGTGTACTGATTTTATCGGGCCTTTGCCACGGTCTAAGCAAGGTAATACGATGTTATTAGTTTTCTTGGATTTATATAGTAAATGTGTCGAGATGGTACCACTTCGTTAAAGGATCTGGGCCCGATTCGGCAATCCTCGCACCCTCGTGAGCGATAATGGTACCCAGTTCACTAGCAAGGCTTTCAAAGCTTTTGCAAAACGTCCGGAATTTCACTCCAACATACCGCCCCATATTCTCCACAGCAGAATCCTACCGAGCGCGCAAATCGAACCATCAAGACCATATTTGCACAATGCACAATTACCTGGAGAATGGCAAAATACTTGGGATCAATGGCTTCCAGAGTATAAGTGGCGCCTAAGTATAAAGGCCCGTATAAAATAATCAAGTTTCTTTCCAGCAACGTCGTTAGACTACAAGAAGCCCAAAGGCGTGAGTGACGTACCGCCGGTCTGGCTGACTTAAAGGCCTTCAATAGTGAAGACAACGAACCACCAGAACTCGGTCTTTCTGAAGACATCGGCTTCGGGACACCTCGTACCCACGGCCCGCATGTTGCCACTGACTAACGATCTTTCAAGGGGGACCACTTGTTGGTGGGTGCGCCTGCCCAACATCCCCCTCCCTTCTAAAGAGGGGCTCTTTGCACCGATGCTAGGCAAAAATTATCTAAAACATTGTATCTTAGCTTTAATCATAGCACTTTTGTAAACCGCACTCATAGGGCCTCGTTAGTACACTCAGAATTCAGGGTAGTTTTAACACACTTTATATTTAACAGCAGTATGTCACAGCAAGGAGAAGACGACGGCGACCGCGAGGCCGACATAGCCCGGATCGTCGAAGAAATGATTGTGGTATGGGAAAGGGAACACGGCCCTGTCATGCCCGGCCCCACTACAGGCGGTAGTCCACCGGAAGACCCAGTCCGCAACAAGAAGCCACACGACGAGGCTCATCGAGCTTCAGCCTCGACCCGACCTGAGCGCGCTGTGATACTGTCGATGGTCGAACTCTCTCCCCCGGCACAAAACATCGGACCCTCGGAGTCTGCCGGCCCAGTTCGTTTGGAGGATCCGACGGTATCCACTGGTCCTGTGGGGCACACCTGCCGGGAAGAGACAATCGTCTCGGCCGCAGCCGCGTTCTTTGGGTCAGTTCCAGTGCCCGTGTGCCCACCGGATATGGTCCTCGCACAATATCGGCAAGATATGGCTACGCCCCCACTAGTGCTCGCCGTCCCGATGGAGGACCACAGAGTCCCCGCCGCTGATGACTATGGATCCAAGTCCAACTCGCCGTCTCACCGTGTATCGGACACTCCTCTGCGGCCCGTGCACGAGCCCTCTAAAGCCCGCGCAGACCCCGTTCCGCTCACACCGGACACCCCTCCGCCCTCGACCATCGCATGCCGCGGCAAACGACACCGCTACTCTGCCAATTCACGCCAGGCCTGGACCAACGTCGCGAGGCCCTTTGCGCCGATCTACGGTAATTTATGTGCCGGAGGCCACCCCCGCGGCTTCCAATTGGGTCCTCACACCACCAGAATGGCTCGTCGATACCCCGGATAGACCAGTACTCCGTCACGATGGACCCCGCAGAAACCACCGTTTCCTTATGTGGGCGGACGATCAACTGTTCCGTATCGACGTTAAGGAACACGGGCGAGTCACGATCCATTTCGTCCGTTCGAAATAAGGACACCGTGTGACGAGTCACATTATCATTGTAATTTAAACTACGCCCATGTAGGGCCCCTCTTCATTTTTACATTTATTTTTAATACGCACATTAAAAATCCCAACATGAAAACTAACTGTAGTTCTTTTTTTTCTAATAGTCAATACTTACGATCGACGCCTCCCTCTCTTTCTAGCTACCGTTTTGATGCGACTGCAGCGTCGACGCGTTGCGGAGAGAACAACCTCCCGACAGCGGACGCTGCGCCGCATGCCGACGCTAAAAAGACCTTGAGAAAATCGAAAGTGAGAGAAAGAGACGGCGATCGTGACGCGTGCCAAAGCACAAGACGCATCGTATGTTTTCACCGTTAGGACGTAAGTAGGCAGAGCAAAGTGAAATCGAGGATTAGCAGGTGAGCCCATGTCCAAAGTTCCCCCCTTGTTTTGCTTGAGTGCGGTAGGGACCGAAATTGCAAAAGATGTTTAGAATTAATTAATTATCAATAAACTCTATACTATGGTCGTTTAACACACCCGGCATTATTTCTTTATTCGTCACCGAATCTATATATACCCTTTCCCTTCTCTTTTCCTTGGCCACTTAACTATTTGAGTGGAGTCGAAGGATCAGCGGCAGGAAGAGTTATTCTCCTGCAGACGAAGTCAGTCGCTGATCTCTAGGCTCAGTCACTCAAGGTGAGGAGGCAACGGATCTTGGCCAAGCGGGCTTCGCTTGGCAGACGAGATCAGTCGTTGCAGTTCCTCTTCACCATCTCTTTCTAATAACCACACTAACATTTCCTTTTACTCCTCCCTTTCCCAGTCCAAGAGGCAACGGATCTTGGCCAAGCGGGCTTCGCTTGGCAAACGAGATCAGTAGTTGCTACTCCTCTTGGACTCTCCTCCTACTCCTACTCCTTTCCCTTCCCTTTTCTCCCCTTCATGTGGTCTCAGTCCCCTATCCTAATACTCATCAAGGACTCCAGATCAAATAAATGTTCTGTAGACGGGACTCTGGGACTGAGAACTGTACTGGGGTACAGTTGGCTGGGGCCAGAGCTTCCTCACACATTTGAATTAGAAGGACTTGGCCGCACTAAGCTAATAGAACATACGATCGATGTCGGTTCAGCAGTTCTCATAAAACAACGAACTTGGTTCTTATCACCCGCTAAAGAAAACCTTATGTTTGCTGAAGTAGATATGATGTTAGCCCTAGATGTTATTGAAGAATCGAACAGTCCCTGAAGCAGTAACTGCATCCTAGTTCAAAAAGGAAGTAAAAATAGATTGTGTTTATATTCGCGTGAATCGAGTGTCAAGGAAAGACGCTTACCCGTTACCGAACTTCGACGGTATTTTAAGTCGTCTTCCCGCAGCACAATACATCACTGGCTTAGATATGAAACATACATACTGGCAAATTCCTCTTGATGAGAAATCACGTCAATATGCTGCATTTTCTATTCCAAATTGACCGTTGTACCAAAATAAAATGATGCCTTTTGGTCTTTGTAACGCAGTTCAAACCCTTTGTAGGTTAATGGACAAAGTAATACCACCTCAGTTACGTAACCAAGTTTTTGTATACCTTGACGATCTCTTGGTCATGTCTGATACTTTTGATTCTCACTTACTTTACTTCACCAATACTGATCATTCCAGACTTTTCAAAACAATTAATTTTGCTATGTGACGCAAGCACTGTTGGCATCGGGTGCGTTTTAGCCCAAGAACGAGATGGAGTCGAGTTACCAATCTCTTACATGTCTGAAAAATGATCGAAAGCTCAGCGAATTTATTCAGTAACTTCAATAGAATGATTAGCGGTAATCAAGGGAATTAAAAAATTCCGACCTTATATCGAAGGACAAGATTTTGTATTTATCACAGATCACGCTTCACATCAATGGATAGTGCGCCAGAAACATTTATCCTACCTGATAATCCTTTTCTTTCAAAATAATACACAGGCAAAGTTCCGAAAGCAAAGTCGCTGACGCGTTATCTAGACAAAACGAGTTAGACATATCTGAATTTAAAATGAGTACTGCTATTGTAGATATACAATCGGAGCTTTAAAAGTTATTTAAGGATTCGTTTATAAAAGAACCGTTTTTAACAATGTCATAGAATCTAGAGAAGATGCATCATGGAAATTGTGGATTCCATCTGCCCTAGTAACAAAAGTCTTACAACAGGACCATGATTTACCAAGCTCAGCTTATTGTGGAATGGCGAAAATGGTAGCAAAAAGAAAACTATATTTGTTTTGACCACATATGGTGAACCAGAGCTTACATTGCCAATTGTGATATTTGTCGTTCAACGAAGAGTCGAAATATTGTGTTAAAACCTCCCATGGGAAAACCTTTAGTTTCTGAGCGTCCATTTCTAAAACTTTATTTAGATCTCCTCGTCGACCATAACACGAAGTTTTATTTTTTGAATCCCATAAAGAAATTTACTTCGGCAAAGATTTGTGAAGCTAATGCCAATATAAGACTTAATCGATCTTTTCTTTCCGCGATTCGTGCATACATCGGAGAAGATCATACCAATTTGGATTTCCATTTCAACGCTATTATTGGTGCGCTTCGAGCTAACGTACATCATTGTACCGGTTTTCACCATATTTTTTTACATTTGGTCAGAACATGATCCTTAACGGGAATGACTATACGCTGTTAAGAACGTTAGACTTATTAAACAACGACACAAATCACTCTGATATTCTACAACTATCTAGACAAAAAACAATAAATATTGATCAGACACACGAGAAAACGCACAATTTACGTATATAATTTACGTAGTAGAAATATACAACTCAACTTTGGTGACCAAGTTTATGCCCAAAGCAATGCCGCTAAAAAGTATTCCGCAAACTTGTTTTTGTACCGGCAACGGTAAAGAAGAAACGTAGTTTCTTTTATTACGAATGAGTACCCAACCACGGTAAAATCCTAGGATCCCTTAAAAGATATACAAAGCAAAATAGAAGCAGTTGAGTTTCAGCTTTCAGTACAGTTAACTGATACCCACGCTCACGTCTAAAGAAAAGACGCCACGTTGCAACCTTTGGGAAAAGACCCTTTAGAAAGCTCTGTGCGCAAATTCTTTTGCATACGACGCGTGTTTAAGCTCAAATTTTATTCTAATCTGGTCTGCCGAAGCGATAAGTCAAATAAATTATATAGTGATTTTTTTCAAAGAAATTTCAAGTCGTAATACCACTTGGTGATGGACAAAAATTAGTCACCCGGCTATCTAGCCAAAACTGTGGGAATTCTGGAGATAGTGGAACAGTGTCTAGCCTAACCGTTCGGTTAGTTTATTTAACACTAGATTTGTCAAGAAATTTGTATACCTATTTATACCAGAGCCAGTCAATTTGACTGGTTAAGAAAAGTCCTATTATTTTATATTAACACTAGATCTACCACACCAGTGAAAATGACTGGTTTTACTTTTTATTTCATAAATATTGACGTGTTTTTATTTTTTTTGATATTATGTTATGACTTTTTAAATAACCACTAAATACATACAATTTGATAAGTTAATTTCATTTTGTGTTCATAGGAAAAGAGATTTTTTGTTTTTGGCACTTATACCGTAACCAGTCATTTTGACTGGGTATATGATTGATATGCAAATATTTTATATTTTGCCCTTTTAGGAAGTTCCCTTGTTTGAAACATGACTTTTTGTAAGTTTGTTTACACGTCCCTGAAAATCTCACAGCTGAATATCAGTTATCAAGCCGAAGAAAGGCAAATGAAAATCGCCGTCCAGTAACGCAGAATCCCCGGCCTGTACGTAGATGGTGCCAAATAGGGCATTGTAACAACAACAAGAAAAAAGTTTCTATTTGTAAAACATGTAAGGTACCCTATGGATTGTCATTTATATAATTAATCTAAAACTTCGTTAAAAACCACACCACAGAAAATTCAACGTCATCTTGGGACCAACGATTACAACGAAAAAACTGAGAGGTATACCAAAGTGGTGAGTAAGGTGTAAACTCTTTAACAAAATGATTATAAAAAAAAGAAACTATATTGCTATATATACATGTATGTATATACATGAAATTTTACATATATGAAATTTCCTCATACGGTTTGCCGTAACACAACCGTTTTCTTCTTTTATATTTAAGATATTAGTAATTTAAGTCATTTTTGGATTTGAAAGTAATAAAGTCAAAAATATGAAATTTTGTCAAGTTTGTTAGGAAATAAGTAAAGAAACCCAAAATTTGGTTTGAAACAAAAATATTAAGTTGAGTTACTCTAATATGGTAATATATGCTGAACCGTCATAAGATGTCATAAAAGAAATAAAACTACATTGTTTTGGGACAACCTGAATTGGAACAGTTGTCTTGGTCGGGTTGGTAAAGAAGAGGGACTCATCACATCTAAATTCTCTCACATTCTTTATTTAGATTCATGCTTGTCTTGTTTCTTTAGGTCGCGGTGAATTGGCACCTTTGCAATAGTAATATTAGTAACATCACCTTTAACTTTTGGTAGTTAGTTTAGTTTTCATAGCGCGCTTTAAATTTATTAATGATAGTGAGTGTGAAAAGGGGAGAAAGAACTCCGACCAATCCGACGAGCTGGACCCGAGCATAGCAAGAATGCGCCCTCGATCAATAACTAATGAGTTGGAGAATCCTGCTCATGTTAAGAACTTATCCCCAACCTTAGTGCCTCTACTTCTGAATGGAGTTCTTGTAAAGAGAACTATGTCCACTAATACCTTGGAGCCTTTAGATGTTAACTAGGTTGAGCGAGAATTATAAAGCGATTTTTTGGTACTTACAGTGGGCAATTACAAGCAGATACAGAGTGTTCAACTATTTTGTCATTTATCAGTTAGACTTGCTATTGAATTTCATCTTTTTGACTATAAGGATTTTTATAATTTTTTATGTAAATTGGTCCTCCTTTAATCTCAAATTTTGTTTCTTAAAATTTTTCGTAGTTATAGATTCGGTTACCGAATACATCGCTGTGTTTTGTGCATAATGTTGTTAGCTGGTTATAAAATTGTGGTGAAAAAAAGGATTTATATCGTGCTTATTTACCGATTCCCGTTCTTCACTTGAATCTATTACTAAGAGTGTATTTAGGATTGTCGGTATAAATATATCTAGTTGATACTTTTTTTTGAATTGCCATTAAATTCGAAAGTAGCTTGAACAATAATTTTGAGATTTTTCACCAGTTTGTTTTGTCTATTTTTTCCCTGTTTTCAAGCACTAATTTTCTTGCGTCATTAAAAGAATCGACATGAATCTTTGCATGTTTATTTAATGTATTGTTTTGAAATGAGTGAACTGTAATAATCTTTATTCGGTTAGAGTGTGGTGGTCTGTGACGATGGCAAAATGTAAGTGTTTTTAGGTACGCATGCATTTGATGCTAAACAACGCGTTTTCTTCATGACTGTCTCCCACTCATCCGTCTATTCAACCTATGCGAATTGCGAATAACGGAGGTACAATCGTTGCGTTCACAAACAAATGCATACGTAAAGAACAATAGAAAATATACAGTGGTTCGATTACATGAATATTGACTTAAACTATATAAAGTCGTTCAATTTCCAAACATACCAACCGCCCTGAACGATCGTTCAGAATAACGGTAGAACGGCCACCTTTACAATTGGGCGCTTGGGCACGAGCTGTCTTCAGCTGACGGCTCTAACTTTCTCATCTTGTCCAGGATGAACTTCGGTTATGCAGCCTAGCAACCATTTGGAGGGTGGCAAATGCGGCTCTTTACTGACTACTAGTTTCCCGAGTTGCAAATTGATGTTTTCGCATTGCCATTTATTTCTGGATTGCAGGGTAGATAAGTATTCGTTGTGCCATCTTTTCCAAAATCCTTGGACCAAAGGTTGCAACTGTTTATATCGTTGCAACCGATTGAGGTTAACATCTAGCAGATTAGGTTGTGGTATAGATGTATACGATTCACCCGTCAGAAAGTGTGAAGGCGTGAGGGGATCCAAACTTGTGTCACCAGCTGAACACAATGGTCTAGAATTGAGTATGCCCTCTATTTGGGCTATTACTGTGGAATATTCTTTAAAAGTTAGAACATGAGCACCAACGACTCGTCGAAGGTGTAACTTGATTGATCTTAGGCAAGACTCCCAAAGTCCACCAAAATGCGGCGAAAATGGTGGTATAATATGCCAGTTGATGCCGTGTTGTGCGACAAAATTCGCTAACTCCTGTGGTTGGTTTTGTAAAAGTATTCACTCTCGTAGCTCTTTGAGTTCCTTTCGTGCACCTTGAAACGTCGTGCCGTTGTCAAAATACATATCTGTGATTGTTCCATAATCTACTCCTGTATAAAGAAAACATCTTAGGGGTTGGACCCTAGGTACCGGTAGATAAGCCATAATCTGCAAACTGGTAGCTCGTCTTTGCATGAAACAAATCTTGCACCGGAAAACCACTTTATGAACTAGGGATAGATTTTGGTGTTAGGATAGGATGTTCATCGTTGTAGCTCAATGAAGAATGATTATCCTCCAACTCTCATAACTCCATCTTCATCCAAATATGGTGCTAATAGAACAAGCTTGGATTTAAGCGAAAGTTGACATCCTTTGCTGAGAGCTTCATATTCCTTGTCAAAGAATGTACGTTAAATATATTGAACTAATTGATTATGGGCATGTTGAATTTCTATTGCTGTGATGTGTCTGGAGTTTGAATAATCTTGAGGTATGGCATCTGGAGCGCGAGGTAAATGACTAGCAAATCGATAGCAATAGCAGATAATTCTTAGAATTCGACTCCAATCTGAAATTTTGCTCGCAAGCTTTTGAAATCAATCGTCATCCTCTAACGAATGTATCGCGATTTGTGGGATTGCCACGTTCCAGCGTGCAGATAGTTTCTCTGGTAGAGGTTCATTCCACGGCAACGAAGTTATCCAACTTTCTGGAAATAGGATTTTGAGCATAACTGTAATGGGTCTATAAATGCCAAGTGGATCATAAAGCTTCGCAGTGTCAGATAACAAAGTCCGTTTGACTGGAAATTTGGTTACTAAAATCTTGGTTACTGATAAATCATCCTTGCAGGGCACAGTAACAGATTTGAAGAAAATAGCGGCTTAAATTAAAATATTTTCCGTAAGGACTTGAAATTTGGTACACGTGATTGTATTTGTATATAGAAAAATTGGAAATAGTTTCAAACGTATCAGGCCACGCCCACTCATACCGCTCATATAACTCACATAAAAAAATTTAGTTTTTTACTTAAAATATCGATTTTATTTAATATTCTTCTGCTTCGAGCTCATATGAATATGCATCTAAGTTTATAATCCAAATATGAATCTGATTCATATTCGATATCTACTAAGGCGAGATTCTCGTCGAAAGGTTTTCACACTAGGTTAAGCGAGAAGTTCGAGTACTTTTGACGGAAATTTTTTATAATTGTGGTTGTTGTATACATCCAAAAAATATTTACTTGAAAGTAGGGGATCTGATGAATCAATTGCTTGGTGAAACACATCTACTAAAGTATTGCCGCTTCCGTTTTGTTTTGGTCACTCTTCGTTTAGTCCCATTTGATTCCATAGCTTTTCTTGAATATTTTATGTTCGAGATGCCATTAAAGCTTTATCATTTAGATCTCTGATTTAAGACTTATTTATTCCTATTCGACACGAAATATGCAAAGAAAATTCAAGAAACCTTATCCATTCGCGTAATGGGCTTACACCATATTGCAGAGCAAAAGGCTTTGGCTTAAATACTTCAGCATTTGTATCCGTGGTCATCAAAATGGTTTTAGGAGTAGCACCACATATTGGACATGATTGGGTCGAGTTCGTTCCTGTTAAAGCATTTAAAATATTTCCATCGATAAGTGTCATATTTAGATCAAACGAAACAGAGACAGTTCTCCCAGACCAATTACTGAATAAGTACGGTTTGAAGCTTTCAATCTCGTCCTTCAATCTATTTCTGCTAAAATTCATCCATAAAACTTTCCCCAAAGAATCTAATAACTTTATAGGTATTATTGATGTTACAAATAGAGATCAGTCAAGCGTGCCCTGCACCTATTCTTAAAATTTTTGTTTGTATAAACTATGTCCAGTCGATCCATCAAATCCATAGGTGACGATTAACTTCACATTGGTTACGCTTTCAAATTGAGCGAAAACGTCTTTTTGAAAAATAATTATTCTTTTTGCAGTATGGTTCAGCATATTTTGTAACGAAACTTGTGCTGAAGCTTCTGTTGCTTTTATTATGACGGGTCAACATTCAGATTTCGCTTTAAAAACGTTGTCGTAGCATGGGAATATGTCGCAACCATGCTTCTGGTTTATGGTTCGAATGGCGTTATACTGCTTTTTGGAGAAAGAATTTTGAAGTAGAAATGCTAATGCTTCATCTGCAGTCATCAGAACTGGTTTTTGATTGCAACCGCTTTTCCTCTTGACATTGATAACATTTTCTTTTAAAGAACAATCAATACAGTCAGTACATTCATTACATTTTGATTTTTTGGCGCATATGGTAGCTGCATGAAAAAGCATTGCTGTACTGTGCCCTTGACTAGTCGCGATATCTGAAGCTATCTTTCGTTTTAAACGACTACTGCCTTCATCATAATGAATAATGAAAATGTTTTTATTTTCAAATAGATAAAACATTTATTTAGTGAAAATAATATTAATTTAATAGCAATGTTAAAATTTTTATGCCGCTATTTTCTTTAAATCTGCCACTATGCATGGGTTGCAATGTAGACCTATAATTTTTACAATTGTTAATGTTTCATTCGAAGGGTGATGTTCACAGATTGCTTTTGGGATTGTTTGAAGAAGTGCGTCACAATTTGAACTCAATTTGTGAAGTTGCAAATTCGTTTCGTTCAGTAACGAAATAAGGTCATCTTTAAGTGCCATAAGCTCTTTCAATATACCGCATCCAGTGGGAATATCATCAACATATGGGTCTCTTGCCAATACGATTGATGCTAAAGGGTACTGTAGCATATCCATACCAAAAATCATTCAACACAAAGAGCTCAACTTGTAACACTTTGTTGCAAGTATAAACAATCAAATATGTACGCAATAAAACATAAGTGTGCACTTGAATATGTTTATGTGTATACATTTATATATTCACATAAACATACTCACATATATATACAGCTAAACATATTAATATATGTATGTACATTTATATATGCACATACATATATTCATATGAGCAGCAATGCACAGGCGTAACATGAGTTAGGGCCAAGCCAGCGTGTGAACGCTGACCATGCACTTTGATGCAAGCGCCCTAAATAATATGTATGTATGTACTGCCACTCTCCCTCTCTTTTGTAGCTGTCGCCTAAGTCGCAGCATAAGAATATCTATGCAACAATAGGTTAAGCAAAAGAATATCATTGGAATAAAAATCAATCTGAATATTACCACCAACCAACACTGACGTGTTAGTTCTTCATTAATTAAATCAAAGTGGAACCCGGTCATTACAGTACTTCTCTTGATAATCATCGGCGAGTTGTTTTAATGCTCGTACAGCTAGAAATGGCAATGGGACTAATCCATAAGTAACTGTTAACATACGATAATGTTAAAATGGTTCGTCTTCTTCCTTTCGCCATACAATTCTTTGATAATTAGTGTGCTCGGATGACACTAAAATCCTGCGAAACATCCTCTCTATATCAGCGCAAAATACATGGCGATGCTGTCGAAAACGTAGACATACTCCCAATAAACTCCGTTGTATAGATGGTCCTATTTGAAGCCGGTCATTTAGCGAGAAACTCTTCTCATCCTTTCCAGATCCGTCAAATACAACGCGACATTTTGTAGGCGAGCTGTCTGGTTTAAGTACAGAGTGATGAGCTAAATATACACAAGTATTAGGGTTTTCGTATATTTGCATCAGTGAAATAAGTTTCATGTGTAATTGGTTTTCGTAGTCTTTTATAAACTTTACATATTACTGCTTAAGTTGAGGATCCTTACGAAATTGTCGTTCCAATGAACTAAATCGTTGCTTAGCTTGAGACAATGTTGAGCGCCCTGTAGTGACTCCAGCATGCGTCGATAACAGTAGCCGAAAGAGTAGGTAGAATTGCTTGCTAAGCTTCCGCAGGAATAGTTTCCAACAGTCGGACCAAAATGCGCCAATCCAGAGTTATGTGACTCTGCGTTACGATTTGCCCGCTGTGTACATTAGAGGCGTCTGAATGCTCTACATGTATAAATGTGATGATTTTTACTAAGGCAGTTGTAACATAATCTGGTTTTATAGGCAAGCATGCGACGGGAATTCAAATCAGTACTTTAAATTTCATTCAATTTTAAATAAACTGAGAATGAGAGGAGTAATCTCAATGGTTCAATTGTGAGGTTTCCGTAGCGCGCTAATAGCTTCTGTGAGTACATCATATGCCTTGTTGTACTTCTCTTCGCACTCTTCAATCTCCTCATTGGGGTCGACGTAGTTTTCTTCCTCTTGAAATCGGTAATAATCCTCGCTAAAATCCATCAAATGATCGTAAGTGGTTTTGAGTCTTAGTAAGCGATGGTCCAATGCATCGACTGATTCCCCTGAATCAACTGCATGATATGCGTTGTTGCACGCAGGTGTGAGTTGCGTAATAATAAACTCACGTAGATGAGAAATGCGATTCATCGTTTCACAGTGATGGTTTCACTACTATTTAATTACACTCTAATTAGGCTGATCGAACTATTAACTTCAGAAATAGTTATCCGTTATCGTTAATCCCAATCCGATCCCTATCCTTATTCGGCTCGAAGGACCAGAAAATTTGTATGTTTCGAAATGAGTGGACCGTATTAATCTTTATTAGGTAAGTTAATAATGATGTATAATGTATGCATGCATTTGATGCTGAACATTGCGTTTTCTTCATGACTGGCTCTTTTCTGCTTTTGACTATGCTCTCGTGATATATATGTATATTCATTATGTGGATGCAGAAGTAGGTATATATCCTATTTTATCACTTATTTTTTCTTATCATTTACATTATTATACCCTTGCAAAAAGGGTATATTAATTTTGGCCAGAAGTGTGCAATGCATAAAAGGAAGCATCTCCGACCATATAAAGTATATATATTCTTGATCAGCACGATGAGGCGAGTTCAAATAACCATGTCCGTTCGTCCGTCCGCCCGTCCGTACGTCCGTCTGGATCGACGCGAACTCCTAGACCGTAAGAGCTAAAGAGCTGAAATTTCGCATATAGGTTTGTATATACTGCACAGTTTGTATATCTCGGATTCAGCCGGATCGGATCATCATATAGCTCCCATACAAACGTCAAAGTCCCGAACAGTGACTTTTCACAATAACTTCGTTTTTTTTTTTGAGCTATTTATTACACTAACAAGCGTCTGTGCCAAATTTGATCAAGATCGGGAGACTTTATCATATAGCTCCCATAGGACCGATCGGTTGAAAACATTGGCTTTGGTCAATAACTTCGTTACTTTTAAAGCAATTGCCATAAAAATTTATATTTCTCAGTTTAGCATAACTATTTATGAGTGTGAAAAATTGGATTAAGATCGGGTGACTATATTATATAGCACCCATAGGAACAATCGGTGGTGAACAGTGACTTTGATCAATATATTCGTTATATCCTAAGCCGTTTTTTCGCAAACATTGGACTTTTTACACAAAAAACTTGCAAGGGTATACAAACTTCGACGCGGTCAAAGTTAGCCCCGGCCCTCTGGTTTTTATATTCAAACACCTAAATCTATACTTCTTCATTCGAATCTTCTATATATATCGATACGTCTTTTCTTGAAGTGGTTTTAGCAAGTAGTCTACTAAAAGCTACCTTTATGGTTTTCTCCATAAGATCAACAAAATTTCTTTTAAATTTGTAGTTGTTGGATATTCAATACTTAATTTCCTTGATTTTGATATTAGTTTCTCAAGAGTGTATCAGGAGATCAAGGAAAGGTATGAATATTTTTAGGTTTTTGGTTTCTATCTTATCCATATCATACACTAGCTAGTTAAGTCTATTAAATTGTGTAAATGGTTTTATTTTTTTTTTTTACTATTATTATTTTTCTTTTTGATGTGTTTCATCCATTAAGTAGAATGTTTCCACCGTATGTTACGGTACCTGTTGCATTCGTAAAACAGCATAGTTCGAACAGTCAGTTCGAACAGAGAGTCAGTGGAATAGCGTGAGCCGGTAAAGTTGTGTCTCGAAGTGTGAGCAGTGCATTCGGAGTGAATTCGAAAAATAAAGAGAAATATTGTGAAGTAATTAATAATTTGATCAATAAGCTAATAAACTAACAAAATACGATAAAGCTGAAAAAATTAAAACCCAGTGTGTGCGAATCGAATCTCTTCAACTTGGGGACTCATCCAGGTAAAGGTTGAAGGTCCACAACTTGGAGGCTCGTCCGGGATAAAGCTGAATCTCCACAACTTGGGGGCTCGTCCGGGATACGTTTGTTGCAGTCTAAGATCCGTTATTGTACATCAGTCATCAAATTGTTGTACAAAAAACGTTAAATCCATGGGAAAAATTGTGAAATTCAGTCAATTTTTGGAATAAGTCGCACACAAGAGAGAGTGAGACAGCAGCAGAGATTCTTGGCAAACGAAAAAAAAAGCACAGCGAGCGTCCACTGAAAATTTTTGGCGCCATGTCGAAATAAAAAACAGGGAAATCCACAAAAAAGACAGAGACGGCAACGAACCAGAGAGACAACGACATGATCGTGCGAAGCTGAACGAGGCAGCAACAAGACGAAGACCTAAGAGAGTAGGCAACGAGGCACTGAGTGTGCAAACATCGAGTCACAAAGAGTGTGCGAACGAGACGAGAGAGCAACATTCACACCGACGGCGGCATCATCCCCAGAAGTGTGTGTGTGACGTGATGAGAAGAGCAGGAAAACGAAGAAACAACAAGAGAAAGACCTAAGAGAGGAGGCAATGAGGCACAGAGAGTGTGAACAACGAGGTACAGACTGTGCGAACGACGAGGCACAAAGAGTGCAAAACCGAGACGAGAGAGCAACGCTCACACCAACGGCGGCATCAACCCCAAAAGTGTGTGTGACGCGACGATCGAGAACAGAGGCCTACGCAGCGATTTTGCCTTACGAGAGGGACGGCAACAGAGTCGAGATACAAGAGCAAGTATTAACTGAGCAAGAAAGGGCCATAACCGAAGAGTAAAACATTTGTATAACATTATAGATTGATATCAATTAACTTAACCTACTAACGTTAGCTTAAGATACATATTCAAAATTTGTTATATAATTTGTTTCAATTTAAATTATGCCACACGACGAAATCTTGCAACTTACGGTATCTGAGCTTAAAGAAAAGTTGAAAGAAAATAACTTGAGTATTAAGGGAAACAAGGCAGAGTTCCAAGGAAGACTAATATCTTTTTTCGAGTCAGGAGTTGAAGAAGCATCCTTCTACGAGGACTCACTAGAGCGTAGCTTACAAGTAGTAAACGATCAACAAGAGGTACAGAGTAAAATGGCGTTTACACTAAGAGATATCCAAGATTCGTTAATTGTATTCGATGGCAGCCAGCAGCAAGATGTCGACAATTGGCTTGCAGATTTTGAGAACTGTGCAGACACAGTCAAATGGAACGATTTACAGTAATTCATTTATAGTAGACAATTGTTAAAAGGGGCTGCGAAATTGTTTGTCAGTAGCGAAGACGGTCTTACCGATTGGATTAGTCTAAAGTCAGCTTTAAAGAGAGAATTTACGGAGAAGTTGTCCGCAAAACTAGTACATAAGCTACTCGAGAATGGAAAGAAAAAACAGAGTGAAAGTTTTATCGAATATTTTTATGAAATGAAAAGTTTGGCGAAAAAGAGCACATTTAATGAAGAAATATATATATTTAGAGTATATAAAAGAGGGTATACCAGATTCGAAGCCGAACAAGACTGTGTTGTATCAGGCCAAGAATTTTAGAGAATCACGAGAAAACAAAATGTACGAGAAAATATCTACTGAGAAAGAGTCAGAATGGTCCAGAGCATCAAAATTTGAGAAGAAGCAGCAGGATATTGCTATAAATGAGCCAAGATGCTAAAAGTGCGGAGGAATAAATCACATAGCGAAAAACTGTAAAGAGAGCGAGTTTAAGTGTTTTAAATGTAACAAGCCAGGTCATAAGGCGAATCAGTGTAGCATGCAGGGAAAAATGTTCGAAAAAGATAGTCATAAAGTGCAGCAACTTACTCAGAAATTATATAATCGTGTCTTTAAAGATGTTCGTTTTGGCAATGAGGTTATATCAGCGATTTTCGATTCAGTAAGTGATATCTCGACTATAAGTGAGAGCGCGTACAAACGAGTTTACCCAGTTCCCTTGAGTTCGGATGTGAAAGAGTTATTGGGAATAGGAAGTAAGAAAATCTACACTAAATGATCTTTTGAGTTAGATACGGCTTTAGATGGTGTTCCTATTAAGATGTGTTTCTATGTAGTGAGAGATAGAGATACATTTTATGATGGTGTAATCGGAAATGACGTATTTGAGGTCGTAAATGCTTCAATGGGAAAGCAAGGATTAGTGTTTTACGGGAATAATCAATCGATTGGGGGAAATCAAGTTATTACTCGTTACAGTAATCCACAAGATCCACCCCCAGCACGCGATGTAAGTCCCATAGAAAAGTTGTAAAACACGTTCGGGCAGATATTGACTACGAGAGTCGAAAACTTTTCGTCGGAGATAGAGCTTTCCCATTTGAGCATTGAGTTGAAGTCTTAAGTCCTAGAAATCATTTCGGATTATAGTTTGGTCAAACCAGCTAACTGTCCAGTGGAAGTGAAGATTATACTCACTGATAAAATACCGGTATATCAGAAACCAAGACGCTTATAGTACGAAGATCAGAAAAGAGTCGATCAACAGGTCAAAGAGTGGCTAGAAGAAGGAATAATTCGCCATAGTGTATCTGAGTATTCATCTGCAATTGTATTAGTACCGAAGAAAGATGGAGAAAAGAGATTATGTTGCTATTATAGAAGGGTAAATCAGAAAATTATAAGAGATAATTATCCGACGGCAGTGATTGATGATGCATTACATAGGCTACAAGAAACTATTCCGAATTCCAAATAATATTGACAATTCTTCCATCGATCAATCAGAGTAACTTTAGTCAATTCCGGAGCAGGAGGTGCTAAAGGCGCTTCACCGATCAGAAAGTGACCGGGAGTTAATACCATTAAATCGTCAGGATCATTTGATAGGGGACATAATGGTCTTGAATTTAAACAAGACTCAATCTGTGCCAATACAGTTGCCATTTCCTCGAATGTTAAAACTTGTTCTCCGAGAGTTCTCTTCAGATGATACTTCATGGACTTCACTCCAGCCTCCCACAATCCACCAAAATGTGGCGCTGATGGTGGGTTGAAATGCCAGTTGATTCCTTTTCTCAATAATGTTGGCGCAATATGTTTCGTAATGTACGAACAATATGCCAGATTGTCCACTTGCAATTTTTTGTTGGCTCCAATAAAATTAGTACCGCAGTCACTATAAACGTCTGTGCATAGGCCACGTCTGCCAATGAAAAGGTTAAATGCTCCTATAAATGCATCTGAGGTCAGATCTCCAACTGGTTCCAAATGAACGGCCTTCGTCACTAGACATACGAAGACAGCAATATATCCCTTCTGGGATACACGTCCTCTTCCTTTGCAGGGCGAAATATTTACCGGTCCAGCGTAGTCCGCTCCAACGGATGAGAATGCTCTAGAAGGACGTACCCGTACTGCTGGTAACATTCCCATTTTCTGACCTGCAAATTGAGGCTTCATCTTAAAACATGTGATACATTTATGAATTCCAAACCGAACTGCATTGCGTCCATTAACAATCCAGAATTTCTTCCTTATAAAATTCAGCGTTAGTGAGGTTCCCCCATGCAAGGTGCAAATATGACTGTAAGATGTGACCAGATCTGTGAAAGGATGTTTATACGGATGTTTATATAAGGATATTTTTCATTTATGGGCAACAGGGAATCTCGAAGCCTGCCTCCGAGACGTAAAACACGTTCGTTCGAATCAAAATACGGATTAAGAGACAGTAGTATGCTGTCCTTTGCTATAAGCTTTTCTTCCGATAGCGCCTTTCTTTCAGAGTTAAAACAATCCTTCTGCACCATTCTAATCAATTCACGTAGGCCCTCTTCTAATTCCACAATTGAGAGTCCTAATCCTCTTCGTTCTGCCACAGATGTACGACAATTATATACGAAACGTTTTATACATGATATAATCCAGACGAGTCGTGTATACGATGAATACTTGCTGATAAATGCTACACTTGGCATTTTTTCCACTGATATCTTATGGCAGGTCACCTTTCTGACTTCAGTGTCAACAACCGACAGCGAATCCTGATCAATAGCATTACAAGGCCATTTGATGTCCGATCCTTGTAACCATGATGGCCCATGCCACCATAATTCACACGATGCCAACTTGGTTGTACTCATGCCACGGCTTAGATAATCTGCAGGGTTATCTTTCGAGGCGACGTGTCTCCATTGCCTTTCGTCTGAGATTTCCAGGATTTTGTTCATTCGATTGGACACAAATACTTTCCAGTTGGCAGCTCCATCACGGATCCAACTGATGGTTATCATAGTTTTATCGAAAAAGGCTAATTTTTGCGAAAGAACGGCGTACAATCTTAGCATAGGAAGTTAGGAAGATTACTATCAAAGTCACTGTTTACCACCAATCGTTCCTATGGGAGCTATATGATATAGTCACCCGATCTTTATCAAATTCGGCACATTCATTAACAGATATATTAAAGCAATCGCGTCAAAAAAAACAAAATTATTCAGAAACGTCTTTTTTTTCGAGCGATCGTTTCTATAGGAGGTCTAGGAGGATTTTGCGCTGATCCAGACGGACGGACATGGCTTTTTGAACTCGTCTCGTCGTGCTGATCTATGCGTTGTACACTTCTGAACAAAATTAATATATCCTTTTTTGCAAGGGTATAAAAAATATGAGTGGAAGCGAGGTCAAGAATGCATGAGTAGAATTGGTAACAGCTGAGCGAACGACATATTTTATTTGGATTTTAAGCCATTTAGAACTTTGACAAAACAAATTTTCGATGAACGTAATATTTGAAAAATATGAAGTTTTGAAGGCAGAAATGAACAAATTGGTGTCTGGCCGAATGGTGTTGCTAAAAATTGATTCTGCAACGAGGAGGACAAAGAAATTTCTGAAAAATATGTATTTTGGAGTGACCAAAAAGCACACTGCAGAAACTGTGAGAACAGCAATTGAAAATGTGTTAAAGGATTTTAATACCAATATTAAAATATTGATAATATCAATTGTACACTGTTAAATCCAACACTGGCCCCAATATGAGAAAGGCAGTGGATTGTTCTAATTGAACGATCCAGGTCAAAATGAACGATTTTAAATCAATTAAATGTGTTACTCACATCTTTGCAATTGTCGGTTAACGACTTTCTTAACCAACTTGCCTGCAAAAAAAAACAGCGTTAAGAGCGATAGCATTTAGGTATACCACCTTAAGTTGTATAACAAATAATATTTGTTATTCCTCTAGGCATTTGATAAAAACAGAGAATTTAGTTGTACCTAAACTGCATGTTCCAAAACCATGGAGTTCTATGTACTCATTGTTGACCAAATTCTTGAGTCTAACAGTCTTTGTTGAAGTATACTTTCATAACGTGGATATATTTTGCGTTGGAAGCCAAGGTCAAGGCTGTAGTAAGGGCTTCCTAGTAACATCCAAGGCAACCATTCATCATCCGGGGAAGAGTTCCAAGTCCGTGCGTTGGTTGACATGGTATCTTCATTTTCACCTAAGTGCTCCTGTTGATTTGGTGATTTGAGTCGAATTCCTCCCCATAATCCGAGGGAAGCCATTCATTAAAAATTTGAGGATGTTCGAATTGGTTCTTTCTGATCCCAAAGTATAAATTTTTCAAAACAACTCATAAGGAAAAGTCTTTTTCGAGTTATCTTTCTATTATTTCACAAACTCATTTTCTGAGATTACCTTAGACAAACGATTTACTAAATATTGAACTAAAAACAAAAAGCGTCATTCCATCTGTCCAAGTTTCTCCATTACCGTCTGGGTCCTCAATTTTTCTACAAGAAACAAGATGTGTCCCAAAAATGCTGAGGAAAATTTTCATATACATATATATATATGTATATATATAGTATAAACTCATTAGCAAAAACACTTTCTTTCGTTCCGACAAAACTTAAATTCCATTTCTTAAATAAATTCTGGACATTCGAACCAGGGTTGTAAACCGATTTATGATCCATTCGCAAATAAACGCACTAACACTAATTCAGCTTGTAGGATCAATTTTTTGGTTGAAGATTGTTTTTTTTTCTAATTTTATAAAGTAGTCTAGACGAGGATAGCTGTCTCTCTATTGTCTCTCTATTGACAGTTCGTTAACATAACGAAATTATAAAATGTTTCGTCATGAAATTTTTATGAAACCAATAACTATATTGTTACCCTTGCAAAAATGTTATATTAATTTTTATCAGAAGTGCGCAACGCATAGAAGGAAGCGTCTCCGACCATATAAAGTATATATATATTTTTGATCAGCACGACGAGTTCAAAAAGGTATGTCCGTCCGTTTGGATCAGCGCAAACTCCTCCTAGATCCGCTACAGAGCTACAGAACTGAAATTTTGCATGTAGGCTTGATATACAAGTACAGTATATTCTGCACAGGTATATCTCGAATACAGCCGGACCACTATCATATAGCTCCCATACAAACGGCAAAGTCACGAACTGTGACTTTTCTCAATGGCTTCACTTTATTCAGAGCCATTGTCATGAAATTAAATATTGGTGAGTTTATTACATCTATAAACGACTGTGTCAAATTTGATCAAGATCGGGTAACTATATCATATAGCTATAGTTTCTATGGGAGCTCCCATAGAAACGATCTGTCGAAAACAGTGACTTTTGTTAATAGCTTCGTTACTTTCCTATGTTAAGATTGTAAGCCGTTCTTTATCAACCATTATACTTTTCAGAAAAACGTTAAAACGTTTTTCCACTTTGAAGGCTATAATTAAGGAAAGAGTAACAAAAAACTTCCAAGGGTTTACAAAGTTTTGACTATTTTTTTCAGCAAGCCTCTAGTAGAAGCCGGCGACTACAAGCGTCGCACCTAGTATGTCGACCAGGTGGACAACGAAGATAACTGAAGCTCGTCCTGTAAGTGCTATTTTTGAACTGTTTTATTTTCTGCAAATTTTACGCGATAGAGGTGAATAATGATACTTTTTACATGAGATTACAAATATGTGTACATATTGTCCACACGTGACTATTTGCCGTTTTCTATTAATAAAGAGTAATATCATTAGTATGTATATAGAAATTTTTTTTTTTTTTTGAGGTCAGCGGGTAAAACAATTGATAATACCTCCCTATACCTACCTACTGTCTTATCTATGGACCCCAATCAGTTTTGACTACGATGAGCAGATTCCAGTGCAGTGTATCCAAACATGAAGTGTGTCATCGACATTGGGCAAATTTCTCCTACGAAATAAGGTAAGAACTCCAACATGCACTGTGTCTTCACTGTTGTATAAGTATTATTCAATCTTGTTCTGCTAAAGCCACAATTTCTGGTAGTCCTTGTATTTGCTGCAAAATAGGAATTGACTCTGGTACTATGTTCAACAGACATGTTTATTTTGACAATACTGCTTTCTTATAAACTAAGATAAATATTTTAAACCAACATATTTCGCACGTGACGACAAGAACAGTCAACTCTTCCACGTCTAACTTTTGAGCACTCTATTATATATTAAAGCAATCGCTTTAAAAGTAACAATGTTATTGATAGCCAGAAAGTCGGAGCTAACTTCGGACATTCGAAATTTCTATACCTTTGCAAGTTTTTTTGTCTCTCACCTATTGTCAACGTCAATGTGAAAAAAGGTTTTATTTAAAAAGTCTCATGTTCGCGAATGAACAGCGTACAATCTTAGGCTGCATCAATCTGGGGATGCAGCATGCTATTTTTTCGTATGTTTGTTTGACAATAAAATTCGGCGCAGTCATTAATATGTATATTTGTTGGCTAACGGCTGCGCCCTTGCGGAGCCCCAAGCTGCTCGCTTTATATGATGCGGCCTTCGGATGATTTCCACCGAGGCGGCTTTGAGGCACTTGCGATTTGGAAGAAATGAGATGACCAGGTTGACTACAATCCAGTTGCTTTATTTTCTTAACCTAAAACTTTAGTACAATTGTCGGCGGGCACAGAAGGTGCAACCGCATCGACCGAGATTAATTTCAAGAGTAAATTCAAGTACAGCAAACCACGCTGCCGTTTACAAAATTCAAAGTTCTGGAAATTTCCATAGAAGAAATAAGAAAGAAAAGAATTGAAGTAACGGATCTCCAAGTTTGTCACTTCAAAGTAACTTGCGCTGTTCTTGGTCTCTCTCTCTCTCTCTCTCTCTCTCTTCGTTCGTTTTCTCTTTTCAGCAAAGAGAGTCTGGTTTCAGTTGCAGACCAAATATTCTTCCCCTTTTGATGATCTTCATCATCAAATTCACGTCCGGAAGACTCCTGTGAAAAGAAAACTGAAACGAGAAAGTAACAATTTAACGCTTAGGTGTGGGTCTGGTGTCATTCTCTATCCAATTCTCCTGAATAGGCAATAGACAGAGTTTGGCTACCGGTCGTTTCATGAGTCCTTTGTCTTCAAAGTCACCACTCTCACTAGTCCATCGGGTCCTGCATGTGTCTCCATAACCCGACCTAGACGACATTGATGAGAAGGGAATCGCTCGTCCCTGATGAGCACTATGCATCCAACTGTTAGATTTTCCTTGATCTGCAGCCATTATGGTCTCCTTTGTAATCGTGATAAATATTCCGAATTTCATCTTCTCCAAAACTCTTGTGCATAATATTGACAATTCTTCCATCGATCAATCAGAGTAACTTTAGTCAATTCCGGAGCAGGAGTTGCTAAAGGCGCTTCACCGATCAGAAAGTGACCGGGAGTTAATACCATCAAATCGTCAGGATCATTTGGGGGACATAACGGTCTTGAATTTAAACAAGACTCAATCTGTGCCAACACAGTTGCCATTTCCTCGAATGTTAAAACTTGTTCTCCGAGAGTTCTCTTCAGATGATACTTCATGGACTTCACTCCAGCCTCCCACAATCCACCAAAATGTGACGCTGATGGTGGGTTGAAATGCCAGTTGATTCCTTTTCTCAATAATGTTGGCGCAATATGTTTCGTAATGTACGAACAATATGCCAGTTTGTCCACTTGCAATTTATTGTTGGCTCCAATAAAATTAGTACCGCAGTCACTATAAACGTCTGTGCATAGGCCACGTCTGCCAATCTGAGGTCAGATCTCCAACTGGTTCCAAATGAACGGCCTTCGTCACTAGACATACGAAGACAGCAATATATCCCTTCTGGGATACACGTCCTCTTCCTTTGCAGGGCGAAATATTTACCGGTCCAGCGTAGTCCACTCCAACGGATGAGAATGGACTCTTGAAGGACGTACCCGTACTTCTGGTAACATTCCCATTTTCTGACCTGCAAATTGAGGCTTCATCTTAAAACATGTGATACATTTATGAATTCCAAACCGAACCTGAGAGTCCTTATCCTCTTCGTTCTGCCACAGATGTACGACAATTATATACGAAACGTTTTATACATGATATAATCCAGACGAGTCGTGTATACGATGAATACTTGCTGATAAATGCTACACTTGGCATTTTTTCCACTGATATCTTATGGCAGGTCACCTTTCTGACTTCAGTGTCAACAACCCACAGCGAATCCTGATCAATAGCATTACAAGGCCATTTGATGTCCGATCCTTGTAACCATGATGGCCCATGCCACCATAATTCACACGATGCCAACTTGGTTGCACTCATGCCACGGCTTAGATAATCTGCAGGGTTATCTTTCGAGGCGACGTGTCTCCATTGCCTTTCGTCTGAGATTTCCAGGATTTTGTTCA
Organism: Drosophila willistoni; assembly: GCF_018902025.1. Taxonomy (NCBI): domain Eukaryota; kingdom Metazoa; phylum Arthropoda; class Insecta; order Diptera; family Drosophilidae; genus Drosophila; species Drosophila willistoni. Next base: position 13,625,157 of record NW_025814047.1, read on the forward strand.
TTCGATTGGACACAAATACTTTCCAGTTGGCAGCTCCATCACGGATCCAACTGATGGTTATCATAGTTTTATCGAAAAAGGCTAATTTTTGCGAAAGAACGGCGTACAATCTTAGCATAGGAAGTTAGGAAGATTACTATCAAAGTCACTGTTTACCACCAATCGTTCCTATGGGAGCTATATGATATAGTCACCCGATCTTTATAAAATTCGGCACATTCATTAACAGATATATTAAAGCAATCGCGTCAAAAGTAACAAAATTATTCAGAAAAGTCACTTTTTTCGAGCGATCGTTCCTATAGGAGCTTTATGATATAGTTACCCGATCTTAATCAAATTTGGCACAGTCGTTTATAGACGTAATAAACTCACCAATATTATTTCACGACAATAGCTCAAAAAATAACGAAGTTATTGAGAAAAGTCACTATTCGTGATTTAGCCGTTTGTATGGGAGCTATATGATATAGTGGCTGAATCCAACATGTACAACCCCTACAGTATATAAAAGCCTTCATGCAAAATTTTTCACCTCTGTAGCTTGTATGGTCTAGGAGGGGTTTGCGCTGATCCAGACGGACGGACATGGCTTTTTGAACTCGTCTCGTCGTGCTGATCTATGCGTTGTACACTTCTGAACAAAGTTAATATATCCTTTTTTGCAAGGGTATAAAAAATATGAGTGAAAGCGAGGTCAAGAATGCATGAGTAGAATTGGTAACTGAGCGAACGACATATTTTATTTGGATTTTAAGCCATTTAGAACTTTGACAAAACACATTTTCGATGAAATTAATATTTTAAAAATATGAAGTTTTGAAGGCAGAAATGAACAAATTGGTGTCTGGCCGAATGCTGTTGCTAAAAATTGATTCTGCAACGAGGAGGACAAAGAAATTTCTGAAAAACATGTATTTTGGAGTGACCAAAAAGCACACTGCAGAAACTGTGACAACAGCAATTGAAAATGTGTTAAAGGATTTTAAAACCAATATTAAAATATTGATAATATCAATTGTACACTGTTAAATCCAACAGTGGCCCCAATATGAGAAAACCAGTGGATTGTTCTAATTGATCTAATGGTCCAGGTCAAAATGAACGATTTTAAATCAATTAAATGTGTTACTCACATCTTTGCAATTGTCGGTTAACGACTTTCTTAACCAACTTGCCTGCAAAAAAAAAACAGCGTTAAGAGCAATAGCATTTAGGTATATCACCCTAAGTTGTATAACAAATAATATTTGTTATTCCTCTAGGCATTTGATAAAAACAGAGAGTTTAGTTGTACCAAAACTGCATGTTCCAAAACCATGGAGTTCTCCATTACCGTCTGGGTCCTCAATTTTTCTACAAGAAACAAGATGTGTCCCAAAAATGCCGAGGAAAATTATCATATACATATATATATATGTAGTATAAACTCATTAGCAAAAACACTTTCTTTCTTTCCGACAAAACTTAAATTCCATTTCTTAAATAAATTCTGGACATTCGAACCAGGGTTGTAAACCGATTTATGATCCATTCGCAAATAAACGCACTAACACTAATTCAGCTTGTAAGATCAATTTATTGGTTGAAGATTGTTTTTTTTCTAATTTTATAAAGTAGTCTAGACGAGGATAGCTGTCTCTCTATTGCCTCTTGACAGTTCGTTAACATAACGAAATTATAAAATGTTTCGTCATGAAATTTTTATGAAACCAATAACTATATTGTTACCCTTGCAAAAATGTTATATTAATTTTTATCAGAAGTGCGCAACGCATAGAAGCAAGCGTCTCCGACCATATAAAGTATATATATTTTTGATCAGCACGTCGAGTTCAAAAAGGTATGTCCGTCCGTCTGGATCAGCGCAAACTCCTCCTAGATCCGCTACAGAGCTACAGAACTGAAATTTTGCATGTAGGCTTGATATACAAGTACAGTATATTCTGCACAGGTATATCTCGAATACAGCCGGATCGGACCACTATCATATAGCTCCCATACAAACGGCAAAGTCACGAACTGTGACTTTTCTCAATGGCTTCACTTTATTCAGAGCCATTGTCATGAAATTAAATATTGGTGAGTTTATTACATCTATAAACGACTGTGTCAAATTTGATCAAGATCGGGTAACTATATCATATAGCTATAGTTTCTATGGGAGCTCCCATAGAAACGATCTGTCGAAAACAGTGACTTTTGTTAATAGCTTCGTTACTTTCCTATGTTAAGATTGTAAGCCGTTCTTTATCAACCATTATACTTTTCAGAAAAACGTTAAAACCTTTTTCCACTTTGAAGGCTATAATTAAGGAAAGAGTAACAAAAAACTTCCAAGGGTTTACAAAGTTTTGACTATTTTTTTCAGCAAGCCTCTAGTAGAAGCCGGCGACTACAAGCGTCGCACCTAGTATGTCGACCAGGTGGACAACGAAGATAACTGAAGCTCGTCCTGTAAGTGCTATTTTTGAACTGTTTTATTTTCTGCAAATTTTACGCGATAGAGGTGTATAATGATACTTTTTACATGAGATTACAAATATGTGTACATATTGTCCACACGTGACTATTTGCCGTTTTCTATTAATAAAGAGTAATATCCTTAGTATGTATATAGAAAAAATTTTTCTTTTTTTTATCGCGGTCAGAGTATAAATCAATTGATAATACCTACCTATACCTACCTACTGTCTTATCTATGGTTTTGACTACGATATCCAATCAGTTTTGACATCGACATTGGGTAAATTTCTCCTACGAATTAAGGTAAGAACTCCAACATGCACTATGTCTTCACTGTTATATAGATATTATTCAATCTTGTTCTGCTAAAGCCACAATTTCTGGTAGTCTTTGTATTTGCTGCAAAATAGGAATTGGGTCTGGTACTATGTTCAACAGACATGTTTATTTTGACAATACTGCTTTCTTATAAACTACGATAAATATTTTAAACCAACATATTTCGCACGTGACGACAAGAACAGTCTATTAAAGCAATCGCTTTAAAAGTAACAATGTTATTGATAGCCAGAAAGTCGGAGCTAACTTCGGACATTCGAAATTTCTATACCCTTGCAATTTTTTTTGTCTCTCACCTATTGTCAAAGTCAATGTGAAAAAGGTTTTATTTAAAAAGTCTCATGTTCGCGAATGAACAGCCCACAATCTTAGGCTGCAGCAATCTGGGGATGCAGCATGCTATTTGTTCGTATGTTTGTATGACAATAAAATTCGGCGCAGTCATTAATATGTATATTTGTTGGCTAACGGCTGCGCCCTTGCGGAGCCCCAAACTGCTCGCTTTATACGATGCGGCCTTCGGATGATTTCCACCTAGGCGGCTTTGAGGCACTTGCGATTTGGAAGAAATGAGATGACCAGGTTGACTTCAATCCAGTTGCTTTATTTTCTTAAGCTAAAACTATAGTACAATTTTCGGCGGGCACAGAAGGTGCAACAGCATCGACCGAGATTAATTTCAAGAGTAAATTCAAGTACAGCAAACCACGCTGTCTTTTACAAAATTCAAAGTTCTGGAAATTTCCATAGAAGAAATAAGAAAGAAAAGAATTGAAGTAACGGATCTCCAAGTTTGTCCCTTCAAAGTAACTTGCGCTGTTCTTGGTCTCTCGCTCTCTCTCTCACGCCCTCTTCGTTCGCTTTCTCTTTTCAGCAAAGAGAGTCTGGCTTCAGTTGCAGCCCAAACATTCTCCCCCTTTTGATGATGACGATCTTCATCATCAAATTCACGTCCGGAAGACTCCTGTGAAAAGAAAACTGAACCGAGAAAGTAACAATTTAACGCTTAGGTGTAGGTCTGGTGTCATTTTCTATCCAATTCTCCTGAATAGGCAATAGACAGAGTTTGGCTACCGGTCGTTTCATGAGTCCTTTGACTGTCTTCAAAGTCACCACTCTCACTAGTCCATCGGGTCCTGCATGTGTCTCCATAACCCGACCTAGAGGCCATTGATGAGAAGGGAATCGCTCGTCCCTGATGAGCACTATGCATCCAACTGCTAGATTTTCCTTGATCTACAGCTATTTTGGTCTCCTTTGTAATCGTGATAAATATTCCGAATTCCAAATAATATTGACAATTCTTCCATCGATCAATCAGAGTAACTTTAGTCAATTCCGGAGCAGGAGGTGCTAAAGGCGCTTCACCGATCAGAAAGTGACCGGGAGTTAATACCATTAAATCGTCAGGATCATTTGATAGGGGACATAATGGTCTTGAATTTAAACAAGACTCAATCTGTGCCAACACAGTTGCCATATCCTCGAATGTTAAAACTTGTTCTCCGAGAGTTCTCTTCAGATGATACTTCATGGACTTCACTCCAGCCTCCCACAATCCACCAAAAAGTGGCGCTGATGGTGGGTTGAAATGCCAGTTGATTCCTTTTCTCAATAATGTTGGCGCAATATGTTTCGTAATGTACGAACAATATGCCAGATTGTCCACTTGCAATTTTTTGTTGGCTCCAATAAAATTAGTACCGCAGTCACTATAAACGTCTGTGCATAGGCCACGTCTGCCAATGAAAAGGTTAAATGCTCCTATAAATGCATCTGAGGTCAGATCTCCAACTGGTTCCAAATGAACGGCCTTCGTCACTAGACATACGAAGACAGCAATATATCCCTTCTGGGATACACGTCCTCTTCCTTTGCAGGGCGAAATATTTACCGGTCCAGCGTAGTCCACTTTAACGGATGAGAATGCTCTAGAAGGACGTACCCGTACTGCTGGTAACATTCCCATTTTCTGACCTGCAAATTGAGGCTTCATCTTAAAACATGTGATACATTAATGAATTCCAAAGCGAACTGCATTGCGTCCATTAACAATCCCGAATTTCTTCCTTATAAAATTCAGCGTTAGTGAGGTTCCACCATGCAAGGTGCAAATATGACTGTAAGATATGACCAGATCTGTGAAAGGATGTTTATACGGTAATATATAAGGATATTTTTCATTTATGGGCAACAGGGAATCTCGAAGCCTGCCTCTGAGACGTAAAACACGTTCGTTCGAATCAAAATTCGGATTAAGAGACAGTAGTATGCTGTCCTTTGCTATAAGCTTTTCTTCCGATAGCGCCTTTCTTTCAGAGTTAAAACAATCCTTCTGCACCATTCTAATCAATTCACGTAGGCCCTCTTCTAATTCCACAATTGAGAGTCCTAATCCTCTTCGTTCTGCCACAGATGTACGACAATTATATACGAAACGTTTTATACATGATATAATCCGGACGAGTCGTGTATACGATGAATACTTGCTGATAAATGCTACACTTGGCATTTCTTCCACTGATATCTTATGGCAGGTCACCTTTCTGACTTCAGTGTCAACAACCGACAGCGAATCCTGATCAATAGCATTACAAGGCCATTTGATGTCCGATCCTTGTAACCATGATGGCCCATGCCACCATAATTCACACGATGCCAACTTGGTTGCACTCATGCCACGGCTTAGATAATCTGCAGGGTTATCTTTCGAGGCGACGTGTATCCATTGCCTTTCGTCTGAGATTTCCAGGATTTTGTTTATTCGATTGGACACAAATACTTTCCAGTTGGCAGCTCCATCACGGATCCAACTGATGGTTATCATAGTATTATCGAAAAAGGCTAATTTTTGCGAAAGAACGGCGTACAATCTTAGCATAGGAAGTTAGGAAGATTACTATCAAAGTCACTGTTTACAACCAATCGTTCCTATGGGAGCTATATGATATAGTCACCCGATCTTTATCAAATTCGGCACAAAATTATTCAGAAACGTCTTTTTTTTCGAGCGATCGTTTCTATAGGAGGTCTAGGAGGGGTTTGCGCTGATCCAGACGGACGGACATGGCTTTTTGAACTCGTCTCGTCGTGCTGATCTATGCGTTGTACACTTCTGAACAAAATTAATATATCCTTTTTTGCAAGGGTATAAAAAATATGAGTGGAAGCGAGGTCAAGAATGCATGAGTAGAATTGGTAACAGCTGACCGAATGCCATATTTTATTTGGATTTTAAGCCATTTAGAACTTTGACAAAACAAATTTTCGATGAACGTAATATTTGAAAAATATGAAGTTTTGAAGGCAGAAATGAACAAATTGGTGTCTGGCCGAATGCTGTTGCTAAAAATTGATTCTGCAACGAGGAGGAAAAAAAAATTTCTGAAAAACATGTATTTTGGAGTGACCAAAAAGCACACTGCAGAAACTGTGAGAACAGCAATTGAAAATGTGTTAAAGGATTTTAATACCAATATTGAAATATTGATAATATCAATTGTACACTGTTAAATCCAACACTGGCCCCAATATGAGAAAGGCAGTGAATTGTTCTAATTGATCTAATGGTCCAGGTCAAAATGAACGATTTTAAATCAATTAAATGTGTTACTCACATCTTTGCAATTGTCGGTTAACGACTTTCTCAACCAACTTGCCTGGTATATCATCTTAAGTTATATAACAAATAATATTTGTTATTCCTCTAGGCATTTGATAAAAACAGAGAATTTAGTTGTACCAAAACTGCATGTTCCAAAACCATGGAGTTATATGTACTTAATAGTTTCACCAAATTCTGGAGTCTAACAGTCTTTGTTGGAGTATACTTTCATAACGTAGACATATTTTGCGTTGGAAGCCAAGGTCAAGGCTGTAGTAAGGGCTTCCTAGTAACATCCAAGGCAACCATTCATCATCCGGGGAAGAGTTCCAAGTCCGTGCGTTGGTTGACATGGTATCTTCATTTTCACCTAAGTGCTCCTGTTGATTTGGTGATTTGAGTCAAATTCCTCCCCATAATCCGAGGGAAGCCATTCATTAAAAATTTGAGGATGTTCGAATTGGTTCTTTCTGATCCCAAAGTATAAATTTTTCAAAACAACTCATAAGGAAAAGTCTTTTTCGAGTTATCTTTCTATTATTTCACAAACTCCTTTTCAGAGATTACCTTAGACAAACGATTTACTAAATATTGAACTAAAAACAAAAAGCGTCATTCCATCTGTCGTGTTTTGATATCTTCCACCAAGTTTCTCCATTACCGTCTGGGTCCTCAATTTTTCTACAAGAAACAAGATGTGTCCCAAAAATGCCGAGGAAAATTATCATATACATATATATATATATATAGTATAAACTCATTAGCAAAAACACTTTCTTTCGTTCCGACAAAACTTAAATTCCATTTCTTAAATAAATTCTGGACATTCGAACCAGGGTTGTAAACTGATTTCTGATCCATTCGCAAATAAACGCACTAATACTAATTCAGCTTGTAAGATCAATTTATTGGTTGAAGATTGTTTTTTTTCTAATTTTATAAAGTAGTCTAGACGAGGATAGCTGTCTCTCTATTGCCTTTTGACAGTTCGTTAACATAATGAAATTATAAAATGTTTCGTCATGAAATTTTTATGAAACCAATAACTATATTGTTACCCTTGCAAAAATGTTATATTAATTTTTATCAGAAGTGCGCAACGCATAGAAGGAAGCGTCTCCGACCATATAAAGTATATATATATTTTTGATCAGCACGACGAGTTCAAAAAGGTATGTCCGTCCGTCTGGATCAGCGCAAACTCCTCCTAGATCCGCTACAGAGCTACAGAACTGAAATTTTGCATGTAGGCTTGATATACAAGTACAGTGTATTCTACACAGGTATATCTCGAATTCAGCCGTATCGGACCACTATCATATAGCTCCCATACAAACGGCAAAGTCACGAACTGTGACTTTTCTCAATGGCTTCACTTTATTCAGAGCCATTGTCATGAAATTAAATATTGGTGAGTTTATTACATCTATAAACGACTGTGTCAAATTTGATCAAGATCGGGTAACTATATCATATAGCTATAGTTTCTATGGGAGCTCCCATAGAAACGATCTGTCGAAAACAGTGACTTTTGTTAATAGCTTCGTTACATTCCTATGTTAAGATTGTAAGCCGTTCTTTATCAACCATTATACTTTTCAGAAAAACGTTAAAACGTTTTTCCACTTTGAAGGCTATAATTAAGGAAAGAGTAACAAAAAACTTCCAAGGGTTTACAAAGTTTTGACTATTTTTTTCAGCAAGCCTCTAGTAGAAGCCGGCGACTACAAGCGTCGCACCTAGTATGTCGACCAGGTGGACAACGAAGATAACTGAAGCTCGTCCTGTAAGTGCTATTTTTGAACTGTTTTATTTTCTGCAAATTTTACGCGATAGAGGTGTTTTTACATGAGATTACAAATATGTGTACATATTGTCCACACGTGACTATTTGCCGTTTTCTATTAATAAAGAGTAATATCCTTAGTATGTATATAGAAATTTTTTTTTTTTTTTTGCGGTCAGCGGGTAAAACAATTGATAATACCTCCCTATACCTACCTACTGTCTTATCTATGGACCCCAATCAGTTTTGACTACGATGAGCAGATTCCAGTGCAGTGTATCCAAACATGAAGTGTGTCATCGACATTGGGCAAATTTCTCCTACGAATTAAGGTAAGAACTCCAACATGCACTGTGTCTTCACTGTTATATAAGTATTATTCAATCTTGTTCTGCTAAAGCCACAATTTCTGGTAGTCCTTGTATTTGCTGCAAAATAGGAATTGACTCTGGTACTATGTTCAACAGACATGTTTATTTTGACAATACTGTTTTCTTATAAACTAAGATAAATATTTTAAACCAACATATTTCGCACGTGACGACAAGAACAGTCAACTCTTCCACGTCTAACTTTTGAGCACTCTATTACATATTAAAGCAATCGCTTTAAAAGTAACAATGTTATTGATAGCCAGAAAGTCGGAGCTAACTTCGGACATTCGAAATTTCTATACCTTTGCAAGTTTTTTTGTCTCTCACCTATTGTCAACGTCAATGTGAAAAAAGGTTTTATTTAAAAAGTCTCATGTTCGCGAATGAACAGCGTACAATCTTAGGCTGCATCAATCTGGGGATGCAGCATGCTATTTTTTCGTATGTTTGTATGACAATAAAATTCGGCGCAGTCATTAATATGTATATTTGTTGGCTAACGGCTGCGCCCTTGCGGAGCCCCAAGCTGCTCGCTTTATATGATGCGGCCTTCGGATGATTTCCACCGAGGCGGCTTTGAGGCACTTGCGATTTGGAAGAAATGAGATGACCAGGTTGACTACAATCCAGTTGCTTTATTTTCTTAACCTAAAACTTTAGTACAATTGTCGACGGGCACAGAAGGTGCAACCGCATCGACCGAGATTAATTTCAAGAGTAAATTCAAGTACAGCAAACCATGCTGTCGTTTACAAAATTCAAAGTTCTGGAAATTTCCATAGAAGAAATAAGAAAGAAAAGAATTGAAGTAACGGATCTCCAAGTTTGTCACTTCAAAGTAACTTGCGCTGTTCTTGGTCTCTCGCTCTCTCTCTCACGCCCTCTTCGTTCGTTTTCTCTTTTCAGCAAAGAGAGTCTGGTTTCAGTTGCAGCCCAAATATTCTTCCCCTTTTGATGATCTTCATCATCAAATTCACGTCCGGAAGACTCCTGTGAAAAGAAAACTGAAACGAGAAAGTAACAATTTAACGCTTAGGTGTGGGTCTGGTGTCATTCTCTATCCAATTCTCCTGAATAGGCAATAGACAGAGTTTGGCTACCGGTCGTTTCATGAGTCCTTTGTCTTCAAAGTCACCACTCTCACTAGTCCATCGGGTCCTGCATGTGTCTCCATAACCCGACCTAGACGACATTGATGAGAAGGGAATCGCTCGTCCCTGATGAGCACTATCCATCCAACTGTTAGATTTTCCTTGATCTGCAGCCATTATGGTCTCCTTTGTAATCGTGATAAATATTCCGAATTCCATCTTCTCCAAAACTCTTGTGCATAATATTGACAATTCTTCCATCGATCAATCAGAGTAACTTTAGTCAATTCCGGAGCAGGAGGTGCTAAAGGCGCTTCACCGATCAGAAAGTGACCGGGAGTTAATACCATTAAATCGTCAGGATCATTTGGGGGACATAACGGTCTTGAATTTAAACAAGACTCAATCTGTGCCAACACAGTTGCCATTTCCTCGAATGTTAAAACTTGTTCTCCGAGAGTTCTCTTCAGATGATACTTCATGGACTTCACTCCAGCCTCCCACAATCCACCAAAATGTGACGCTGATGGTGGGTTGAAATGCCAGTTGATTCCTTTTCTCAATAATGTTGGGGCAATATGTTTCGTAATGTACGAACAATATGCCAGTTTGTCCACTTGCAATTTATTGTTGGCTCCAATAAAATTAGTACCGCAGTCACTATAAACGTCTGTGCATAGGCCACGTCTGCCAATCTGAGGTCAGATCTCCAACTGGTTCCAAATGAACGGCCTTCGTCACTAGACATACGAAGACAGCAATATATCCCTTCTGGGATACACGTCCTCTTCCTTTGCAGGGCGAAATATTTACCGGTCCAGCGTAGTCCACTCCAACGGATGAGAATGGACTCTTGAAGGACGTACCCGTACTTCTGGTAACATTCCCATTTTCTGACCTGCAAATTGAGGCTTCATCTTAAAACATGTGATACATTTATGAATTCCAAACCGAACCTGAGAGTCCTTATCCTCTTCGTTCTGCCACAGATGTACGACAATTATATACGAAACGTTTTATACATGATATAATCCAGACGAGTCGTGTATACGATGAATACTTGCTGATAAATGCTACACTTGGCATTTTTCCACTGATATCTTATGGCAGGTCACCTTTCTGACTTCAGTGTCAACAACCGACAGCGAATCCTGATCAATAGCATTACAAGGCCATTTGATGTCCGATCCTTGTAACCATGATGGCCCATGCCACCATAATTCACACGATGCCAACTTGGTTGCACTCATGCCACGGCTTAGATAATCTGCAGGGTTATCTTTCGAGGCGACGTGTCTCCATTGCCTTTCGTCTGAGATTTCCAGGATTTTGTTCATTCGATTGGACACAAATACTTTCCAGTTGGCAGCTCCATCACGGATCCAACTGATGGTTATCATAGTTTTATCGAAAAAGGCTAATTTTTGCGAAAGAACGGCGTACAATCTTAGCATAGGAAGTTAGGAAGATTACTATCAAAGTCACTGTTTACCACCAATCGTTCCTATGGGAGCTATATGATATAGTCACCCGATCTTTATCAAATTCGGCACATTCATTAACAGATATATTAAAGCAATCGCGTCAAAAGTAACAAAATTATTCAGAAACGTCACTTTTTTCGAACGATCGTTCCTATAGGAGCTATATGATATAGTTACCCGATCTTAATCAAATTTGGCACAGTCGTTTATAGACGTAATAAACTCACCAATATTATTTCACGACAATAGCTCAAAAAATAACGAAGTTATTGAGAAAAGTCACTATTCGTGATTTAGCCGTTTGTATGGGAGCTATATGATATAGTGGCTGAATCCAACATATACAACCCCTACAGTATATAAAAGCCTTCATGCAAAATTTTTCACCTCTGTAGCTTGTACGGTCTAGGAGGGGTTTGCGCTGATCCAGACGGACGGACATGGCTTTTTGAACTCGTCTCGTCGTGCTGCTCGTCGTTGTACACTTCTGAACAAAATTAATATATCCTTTTTTGCAAGGGTATAAAAAATATGAGTGGAAGCGAGGTCAAGAATGCATGAGTAGAATTGGTAACAGCTGACCGAACGCCATATTTTATTTGGATTTTAAGCCATTTAGAACTTTGACAAAACAAATTTTCGATGAAATTAATATTTTAAAAATATGAAGTTTTGAAGGCAGAAATGAACAAATTGGTGTCTGGCCGAATGCTGTTGCTAAAAATTGATTCTGCAACGAGGAGGACAAAGAAATTTCTGAAAAACATGTATTTTGGAGTGACCAAAAAGCACACTGCAGAAACTGTGACAACAGCAATTGAAAATGTGTTAAAGGATTTTAAAACCAATATTAAAATATTGATAATATCAATTGTACACTGTTAAATCCAACAGTGGCCCCAATATGAGAAAACCAGTGGATTGTTCTAATTGATCTAATGGTCCAGGTCAAAATGAACGATTTTAAATCAATTAAATGTGTTACTCACATCTTTGCAATTGTCGGTTAACGACTTTCTTAACCAACTTGCCTGCAAAAAAAAAACAGCGTTAAGAGCAATAGCATTTAGGTATATCACCCTAAGTTGTATAACAAATAATATTTGTTATTCCTCTAGGCATTTGATAAAAACAGAGAGTTTAGTTGTACCAAAACTGCATGTTCCAAAACCATGGAGTTCTCCATTACCGTCTGGGTCCTCAATTTTTCTACAAGAAACAAGATGTGTCCCAAAAATGCCGAGGAAAATTATCATATACATATATATATATGTAGTATAAACTCATTAGCAAAAACACTTTCTTTCTTTCCGACAAAACTTAAATTCCATTTCTTAAATAAATTCTGGACATTCGAACCAGGGTTGTAAACCGATTTATGATCCATTCGCAAATAAACGCACTAACACTAATTCAGCTTGTAAGATCAATTTATTGGTTGAAGATTGTTTTTTTTCTAATTTTATAAAGTAGTCTAGACGAGGATAGCTGTCTCTCTATTGCCTCTTGACAGTTCGTTAACATAACGAAATTATAAAATGTTTCGTCATGAAATTTTTATGAAACCAATAACTATATTGTTACCCTTGCAAAAATGTTATATTAATTTTTATCAGAAGTGCGCAACGCATAGAAGCAAGCGTCTCCGACCATATAAAGTATATATATTTTTGATCAGCACGTCGAGTTCAAAAAGGTATGTCCGTCCGTCTGGATCAGCGCAAACTCCTCCTAGATCCGCTACAGAGCTACAGAACTGAAATTTTGCATGTAGGCTTGATATACAAGTACAGTATATTCTGCACAGGTATATCTCGAATACAGCCGGATCGGACCACTATCATATAGCTCCCATACAAACGGCAAAGTCACGAACTGTGACTTTTCTCAATGGCTTCACTTTATTCAGAGCCATTGTCATGAAATTAAATATTGGTGAGTTTATTACATCTATAAACGACTGTGTCAAATTTGATCAAGATCGGGTAACTATATCATATAGCTATAGTTTCTATGGGAGCTCCCATAGAAACGATCTGTCGAAAACAGTGACTTTTGTTAATAGCTTCGTTACTTTCCTATGTTAAGATTGTAAGCCGTTCTTTATCAACCATTATACTTTTCAGAAAAACGTTAAAACCTTTTTCCACTTTGAAGGCTATAATTAAGGAAAGAGTAACAAAAAACTTCCAAGGGTTTACAAAGTTTTGACTATTTTTTTCAGCAAGCCTCTAGTAGAAGCCGGCGACTACAAGCGTCGCACCTAGTATGTCGACCAGGTGGACAACGAAGATAACTGAAGCTCGTCCTGTAAGTGCTATTTTTGAACTGTTTTATTTTCTGCAAATTTTACGCGATAGAGGTGTATAATGATACTTTTTACATGAGATTACAAATATGTGTACATATTGTCCACACGTGACTATTTGCCGTTTTCTATTAATAAAGAGTAATATCCTTAGTATGTATATAGAAAAAATTTTTCTTTTTTTTATCGCGGTCAGAGTATAAATCAATTGATAATACCTACCTATACCTACCTACTGTCTTATCTATGGTTTTGACTACGATATCCAATCAGTTTTGACATCGACATTGGGTAAATTTCTCCTACGAATTAAGGTAAGAACTCCAACATGCACTATGTCTTCACTGTTATATAGATATTATTCAATCTTGTTCTGCTAAAGCCACAATTTCTGGTAGTCTTTGTATTTGCTGCAAAATAGGAATTGGGTCTGGTACTATGTTCAACAGACATGTTTATTTTGACAATACTGCTTTCTTATAAACTAAGATAAATATTTTAAACCAACATATTTCGCACGTGACGACAAGAACAGTCTATTAAAGCAATCGCTTTAAAAGTAACAATGTTATTGATAGCCAGAAAGTCGGAGCTAACTTCGGACATTCGAAATTTCTATACCCTTGCAATTTTTTTTGTCTCTCACCTATTGTCAAAGTCAATGTGAAAAAGGTTTTATTTAAAAAGTCTCATGTTCGCGAATGAACAGCCCACAATCTTAGGCTGCAGCAATCTGGGGATGCAGCATGCTATTTGTTCGTATGTTTGTATGACAATAAAATTCGGCGCAGTCATTAATATGTATATTTGTTGGCTAACGGCTGCGCCCTTGCGGAGCCCCAAACTGCTCGCTTTATACGATGCGGCCTTCGGATGATTTCCACCTAGGCGGCTTTGAGGCACTTGCGATTTGGAAGAAATGAGATGACCAGGTTGACTTCAATCCAGTTGCTTTATTTTCTTAAGCTAAAACTATAGTACAATTTTCGGCGGGCACAGAAGGTGCAACAGCATCGACCGAGATTAATTTCAAGAGTAAATTCAAGTACAGCAAACCACGCTGTCTTTTACAAAATTCAAAGTTCTGGAAATTTCCATAGAAGAAATAAGAAAGAAAAGAATTGAAGTAACGGATCTCCAAGTTTGTCCCTTCAAAGTAACTTGCGCTGTTCTTGGTCTCTCGCTCTCTCTCTCACGCCCTCTTCGTTCGCTTTCTCTTTTCAGCAAAGAGAGTCTGGCTTCAGTTGCAGCCCAAACATTCTCCCCCTTTTGATGATGACGATCTTCATCATCAAATTCACGTCCGGAAGACTCCTGTGAAAAGAAAACTGAACCGAGAAAGTAACAATTTAACGCTTAGGTGTAGGTCTGGTGTCATTTTCTATCCAATTCTCCTGAATAGGCAATAGACAGAGTTTGGCTACCGGTCGTTTCATGAGTCCTTTGACTGTCTTCAAAGTCACCACTCTCACTAGTCCATCGGGTCCTGCATGTGTCTCCATAACCCGACCTAGAGGCCATTGATGAGAAGGGAATCGCTCGTCCCTGATGAGCACTATGCATCCAACTGCTAGATTTTCCTTGATCTACAGCTATTTTGGTCTCCTTTGTAATCGTGATAAATATTCCGAATTCCAAATAATATTGACAATTCTTCCATCGATCAATCAGAGTAACTTTAGTCAATTCCGGAGCAGGAGGTGCTAAAGGCGCTTCACCGATCAGAAAGTGACCGGGAGTTAATACCATTAAATCGTCAGGATCATTTGATAGGGGACATAATGGTCTTGAATTTAAACAAGACTCAATCTGTGCCAACACAGTTGCCATATCCTCGAATGTTAAAACTTGTTCTCCGAGAGTTCTCTTCAGATGATACTTCATGGACTTCACTCCAGCCTCCCACAATCCACCAAAAAGTGGCGCTGATGGTGGGTTGAAATGCCAGTTGATTCCTTTTCTCAATAATGTTGGCGCAATATGTTTCGTAATGTACGAACAATATGCCAGATTGTCCACTTGCAATTTTTTGTTGGCTCCAATAAAATTAGTACCGCAGTCACTATAAACGTCTGTGCATAGGCCACGTCTGCCAATGAAAAGGTTAAATGCTCCTATAAATGCATCTGAGGTCAGATCTCCAACTGGTTCCAAATGAACGGCCTTCGTCACTAGACATACGAAGACAGCAATATATCCCTTCTGGGATACACGTCCTCTTCCTTTGCAGGGCGAAATATTTACCGGTCCAGCGTAGTCCACTTTAACGGATGAGAATGCTCTAGAAGGACGTACCCGTACTGCTGGTAACATTCCCATTTTCTGACCTGCAAATTGAGGCTTCATCTTAAAACATGTGATACATTAATGAATTCCAAAGCGAACTGCATTGCGTCCATTAACAATCCCGAATTTCTTCCTTATAAAATTCAGCGTTAGTGAGGTTCCACCATGCAAGGTGCAAATATGACTGTAAGATATGACCAGATCTGTGAAAGGATGTTTATACGGTAATATATAAGGATATTTTTCATTTATGGGCAACAGGGAATCTCGAAGCCTGCCTCTGAGACGTAAAACACGTTCGTTCGAATCAAAATTCGGATTAAGAGACAGTAGTATGCTGTCCTTTGCTATAAGCTTTTCTTCCGATAGCGCCTTTCTTTCAGAGTTAAAACAATCCTTCTGCACCATTCTAATCAATTCACGTAGGCCCTCTTCTAATTCCACAATTGAGAGTCCTAATCCTCTTCGTTCTGCCACAGATGTACGACAATTATATACGAAACGTTTTATACATGATATAATCCGGACGAGTCGTGTATACGATGAATACTTGCTGATAAATGCTACACTTGGCATTTCTTCCACTGATATCTTATGGCAGGTCACCTTTCTGACTTCAGTGTCAACAACCGACAGCGAATCCTGATCAATAGCATTACAAGGCCATTTGATGTCCGATCCTTGTAACCATGATGGCCCATGCCACCATAATTCACACGATGCCAACTTGGTTGCACTCATGCCACGGCTTAGATAATCTGCAGGGTTATCTTTCGAGGCGACGTGTATCCATTGCCTTTCGTCTGAGATTTCCAGGATTTTGTTTATTCGATTGGACACAAATACTTTCCAGTTGGCAGCTCCATCACGGATCCAACTGATGGTTATCATAGTATTATCGAAAAAGGCTAATTTTTGCGAAAGAACGGCGTACAATCTTAGCATAGGAAGTTAGGAAGATTACTATCAAAGTCACTGTTTACAACCAATCGTTCCTATGGGAGCTATATGATATAGTCACCCGATCTTTATCAAATTCGGCACAAAATTATTCAGAAACGTCTTTTTTTTCGAGCGATCGTTTCTATAGGAGGTCTAGGAGGGGTTTGCGCTGATCCAGACGGACGGACATGGCTTTTTGAACTCGTCTCGTCGTGCTGATCTATGCGTTGTACACTTCTGAACAAAATTAATATATCCTTTTTTGCAAGGGTATAAAAAATATGAGTGGAAGCGAGGTCAAGAATGCATGAGTAGAATTGGTAACAGCTGACCGAATGCCATATTTTATTTGGATTTTAAGCCATTTAGAACTTTGACAAAACAAATTTTCGATGAACGTAATATTTGAAAAATATGAAGTTTTGAAGGCAGAAATGAACAAATTGGTGTCTGGCCGAATGCTGTTGCTAAAAATTGATTCTGCAACGAGGAGGACAAAAAAATTTCTGAAAAACATGTATTTTGGAGTGACCAAAAAGCACACTGCAGAAACTGTGAGAACAGCAATTGAAAATGTGTTAAAGGATTTTAATACCAATATTGAAATATTGATAATATCAATTGTACACTGTTAAATCCAACACTGGCCCCAATATGAGAAAGGCAGTGAATTGTTCTAATTGATCTAATGGTCCAGGTCAAAATGAACGATTTTAAATCAATTAAATGTGTTACTCACATCTTTGCAATTGTCGGTTAACGACTTTCTCAACCAACTTGCCTGGTATATCATCTTAAGTTATATAACAAATAATATTTGTTATTCCTCTAGGCATTTGATAAAAACAGAGAATTTAGTTGTACCAAAACTGCATGTTCCAAAACCATGGAGTTATATGTACTTAATAGTTTCACCAAATTCTGGAGTCTAACAGTCTTTGTTGGAGTATACTTTCATAACGTAGACATATTTTGCGTTGGAAGCCAAGGTCAAGGCTGTAGTAAGGGCTTCCTAGTAACATCCAAGGCAACCATTCATCATCCGGGGAAGAGTTCCAAGTCCGTGCGTTGGTTGACATGGTATCTTCATTTTTACCTAAGTGCTCCTGTTGATTTGGTGATTTGAGTCAAATTCCTCCCCATAATCCGAGGGAAGCCATTCATTAAAAATTTGAGGATGTTCGAATTGGTTCTTTCTGATCCCAAAGTATAAATTTTTCAAAACAACTCATAAGGAAAAGTCTTTTTCGAGTTATCTTTCTATTATTTCACAAACTCCTTTTCAGAGATTACCTTAGACAAACGATTTACTAAATATTGAACTAAAAACAAAAAGCGTCATTCCATCTGTCGTGTTTTGATATCTTCCACCAAGTTTCTCCATTACCGTCTGGGTCCTCAATTTTTCTACAAGAAACAAGATGTGTCCCAAAAATGCCGAGGAAAATTATCATATACATATATATATATATATAGTATAAACTCATTAGCAAAAACACTTTCTTTCGTTCCGACAAAACTTAAATTCCATTTCTTAAATAAATTCTGGACATTCGAACCAGGGTTGTAAACTGATTTCTGATCCATTCGCAAATAAACGCACTAATACTAATTCAGCTTGTAAGATCAATTTATTGGTTGAAGATTGTTTTTTTTTCTAATTTTATAAAGTAGTCTAGACGAGGATAGCTGTCTCTCTATTGCCTTTTGACAGTTCGTTAACATAATGAAATTATAAAATGTTTCGTCATGAAATTTTTATGAAACCAATAACTATATTGTTACCCTTGCAAAAATGTTATATTAATTTTTATCAGAAGTGCGCAACGCATAGAAGGAAGTGTCTCCGACCATATAAAGTATATATATATTTTTGATCAGCACGACGAGTTCAAAAAGGTATGTCCGTCCGTCTGGATCAGCGCAAACTCCTCCTAGATCCGCTACAGAGCTACAGAACTGAAATTTTGCATGTAGGCTTGATATACAAGTACAGTGTATTCTACACAGGTATATCTCGAATTCAGCCGTATCGGACCACTATCATACAGCTCCCATACAAACGGCAAAGTCACGAACTGTGACTTTTCTCAATGGCTTCGCTTTATTCAGAGCTATTGTCATGAAATTAAATATTGTTGAGTTTATTACATCTATAAACGACGGTGTCAAATTTGATCAAGATCGGGTAACTATATCATATAGCTATAGTTTCTATGGGAGCTCCCATAGAAACGATCCGTCGAAAACAGTGACTTTTGTTAATAGCTTCGTTACTTTCCTATGTTAAGATTATAAGCCGTTCTTTATCAACCATTATACTTTTCAGAAAAACGTTAAAACGTTTTTCCACTTTGAAGGCTATAATTAAGGAAAGAGTAACAAAAAACTTCCAAGGGTTTACAAAGTTTTGACTATTTTTTTCAGCAAGCCTCTAGTAGAAGCCGGCGACTACAAGCGTCGCACCTAGTATGTCGACCAGGTGGACAACGAATACATCTGAAGCTCGTCCTGTAAGTGCTATTTTTGAACTGTTTTATTTTCTGCAAATTTTACGCGATAGAGGTGTATAATGATACTTTTTACATGAGATTACAAATATGTGTACATATTGTCCACACGTGACTATTTGCCGTTTTCTATTAATAAAGAGTAATATCCTTAGTATGTATATAGAAAAAGTTTTTTTTTTTTGCGGTCAGCGGATAAAACAATTGATAATACCTACCTATACCTACCTACTGTCTTATCTATGGACCCCAATCAGTTTTGACTACGATGAGCAGATTCCAGTGCAGTGTATCCAAATATGAAGTGTGTCATCGACATTGGGCAAATTTCTCCTACGAATTAAGGTAAGAACTCCAACATGCACTGTATCTTCTCTGTTATATAAGTATTATTCAATCTTGTTCTGCTAAAGCCAGAAGCCTAAAGACTGGTAGTCTTTGTATTTGCTGCAAAATAGGAATTGACTCTGGTACTATGTTTAACGGACATGTTTATTTCGACAATACTGCTTTCTTATAAACTAAGATGAATATTTTAAACCAACATATTTCGCACGTGACGACAAGAACAGTCAACTCTTCCACGTCTAACTTTTGAGCACTCTATTATATATTAAAGCAATTGCTTTCAAAGTAACAATGTTATTGATAGCCAGAAAGTCGGAGCTAACTTCGGACATTCGAAATTTCTATACCCTTGCAATTTTTTTTGTCTCTCACCTATTGTCAAAGTCAATGTGAAAAAAGGTTTTATTTAAAAAGTCTCATGTTCGCGAATGAACAGCCCACAATCTTAGGCTGCAGCAATCTGGGGATGCAGCATGCTATTTGTTCGTATGTTTGTATGACAATAAAATTCGGCGCAGTCATTAATATGTATATTTGTTGGCTAACGGCTGCGCCCTTGCGGAGCCCCAAACTGCTCGCTTTATATGATGCGGCCTTCGGATGATTTCCACCGAGGCGGCTTTGAGGCACTTGCGATTTGGAAGAAATGAGATGACCAGGTTGACTTCAATCCAGTTGCTTTATTTTCTTAACCTAAAACTATAGTACAATTGTCGGCGGGCACAGAAGGTGCAACAGCATCGACAGAGATTAATTTCAAGAGTAAATTCAAGTACAGCAAACCACGCTGTCGTTTACAAAATTCAAAGTTCTGGAAATTTCCATAGAAGAAATTAAAAAGAAAAGAACTGAAGTAACGGATCTCCAAGTTTGCCACTTTGTACCAAGACCAAGTAACTTGCGCTGTTCTTGGTCTCTCTCTCTCTCTCTCTCTTCGTTCGTTTTCTCTTTTCAGCAAAGAGAGTCTGGCTTCAGTTGCAGCCCAAACATTCTCCCCCTTTTGATGATGACGATCTTCATCATCAAATTCACGTCCGGAAGACTCCTGTGAAAAGAAAACTGAAACGAGAAAGTAACAATTTAACGCTTAGGTGTAGGTCTGGTGTCATTTTCTATCCAATTCTCCTGAATAGGCAATGGACAGAGTTTGGCTACCGGTCGTTTTATGAGTCCTTTGACTGTCTTCAAAGTCACCACTCTCACTAGTCCATCGGGTCCTGCATGTGTCTCCATAACCCGACCTAGACGCCATTGATGAGAAGGGAATCGCTCGTCCCTGATGAGCACTATCCATCCAACTGTTAGATTTTCCTTGATCTGCAGCCATTATGGTCTCCTTTGTAATCGTGATAAATATTCCGAATTCCATCTTCTCCAAAACTCTTGTGCATAATATTGACAATTCTTCCATCGATCAATCAGAGTAACTTTAGTCAATTCCGGAGCAGGAGGTGTTCAAGGCGCTTCACCGATCAGAAAGTGACCGGGTGTTAATACCATTAAATCGTCAGGATCATTTGATAGGGGACATAACGGTCTTCAATTTAAACAAGACTCAATCTGTGCCAACACAGTTGCCATTTCCTCGAATGTTAAAACTTGTTCTCCGAGAGTTCTCTTCACATGATACTTCATGGACTTCACTCCAGCCTCCCACAGTCCACCAAAGTGTGGCGCTGATGGTGGGTTAAAATGCCAGTTGATTCCTTTTCTCAATAATGTTGGCGCAATGTGTTTCGTAAATATGCCAGTTTGTCCACTTGCAATTTTTTGTTGGCTCCAATAAAACTAGTACCGCAGTCTTTATAAACGTCTGTGCATAGGCCAATCTGCCGTCTGCCAATGAAACGGTTAAATGCTCCTATAAACGCATCTGAGGTCAGATTTCCAACTGGTTCCAAATGAACGGCCTTCGTTACTAGACATACGAACACAGCAATATATCCCTTCTGGGATACACGTCCTCTTCCTTTGCAGGGCGAAATATTTACGGGTCCAGCGTAGTCCACTCCAACGGATGCGAATGCTCTAGAAGGACGTACCCGTACTGCTGGTAACATTCCCATTTTCTGACCTGCAAATTGAGGCTTCTTCTTAAAACATGTGATACATTTATGAATTCCAAACCGAACTGCATTGCGTCCATTAACAATCCCGAATTTCTTCCTTATAAAATTCAGCGTTAGTGAGGTTCCACCATGCAAGGTGCAAATATGACTGTAAGATGTGACCAGATCTGTGAAAGGATGTTTATACGGTAATATATAAGGATATTTTTCATTTATGGGCAACAGGGAATCTCGAAGCCTGCCTCCGAGACGTAAAACACGTTCGTTCGAATCAAAATACGGATTAAGAGACAGTAGTATGCTGTCCTTTGCTATTACCCTTCCTTCCGATAGCGCCTTCCATTCAGAGTTAAACAATCCTTCTGCACCATTCTAATCAATTCACGTAGGCCCTCTTCTAATTCCACAATTGAGAGTCCTAATCTTCTTCGTTCTGCCACAGATGTACGACAATTATATACGAAACGTTTTATACATGATATAATCCAGACGAGTCGTGTATACGATGAATACTTGCTGATAAATGCTACACTTGGCATTTCTTCCACTGATATCTTATGGCAGGTCACCTTTGTGACTTCAGTGTCAACAACCGACAGCGAATCCTGATCAATAGCATTACAAGGCCATTTGATGTCCGATCCTTGTAACCATGATGGCCCATGCCACCATAATTCACACGATGCCAACTTGGTTGCACTCATGCCACGGCTTAGATAATCTGCAGGGTTATCTTTCGAGGCGTCGTGTCTCCATTGCCTTTCGTCTGAGATTTCCAGGATTTTGTTTATTCGATTGGACACAAATACTTTCCAGTTGGCAGCTCCATCACGGATCCAACTGATGGTTATCATAGTATTATCGAAAAAGGCTAATTTTTGCGAAAGAACGGCGTACAATCTTAGCATAGGAAGTTAGGAAGATTACTATCAAAGTCACTGTTTACCACCAATCGTTCCTATGGGAGCTATATGATATAGTCACCCGATCTTTATCAAATTCGGCACATTCATTAACAGATATATTAAAGCAATCGCGTCAAAAGTAACAAAATTATTCAGAAACGTCACTTTTTTCGAGCGATCGTTCCTATAGGAGCTATATGATATAGTTACCCGATCTTAATCAAATTTGGCACAGTCGTTTATAGACGTAATAAACTCACCAATATTATTACACGACAATAGCTCAAAAATAACGAAGTTATTGAGAAAAGTCACTATTCGTGACTTAGCCGTTTGTATGGGAGCTATATGATATAGTGGCTGAATCCAACATATACAACCCCTGAAGTATATAAAAGCCTTCATGCAAAATTTTTCACCTCTGTAGCTTGTACGGTCTGGGAGGGGTTTGCGCTGATCCAGACGGACGGACATGGCTTTTTGAACTCGTCTCGTCGTGCTGCTCGTCGTTGTACACTTCTGAACAAAATTAATATATCCTTTTTTGCAAGGGTATAAAAAATATGAGTGGAAGCGAGGTCAAGAATGCATGAGTAGAATTGGTAACAGCTGACCGAACGCCATATTTTATTTGGATTTTAAGCCATTTAGAACTTTGACAAAACAAATTTTCGATGAACGTAATATTTGAAAAATATGAAGTTTTGAAGGCAGAAATGAACAAATTGGTGTCTGGCCGAATGGTGTTGCTAAAAATTGATTCTGCAACGAGGAGGACAAAAAAGTTTCTGAAAAACATGTATTTTGGAGTGACCAAAAAGCACACTGCAGAAACTGTGAGAACAGCAATTGAAAATGTGTTAAAGGATTTTAATACCAATATTAAAATATTGATAATATCAATTGTACACTGATAAATCCAACAGTGGCCCCAATATGAGAAAGGCAGTGAATTGTTCTAATTGATCTAATGGTCCAGGTCAAAATGAACGATTTAAAAACAATTAAATGTGTTACTCACATCTTTGCAATTGTCGGTTAACGACTTTCTCAACCAACTTGCCTGGTATATCATCTTAAGTTATATAACAAATAATATTTGTTATTCCTCTAGGCATTTGATAAAAACAGAGAATTTAGTTGTACCAAAACTGCATGTTCCAAAACCATGGAGTTATATGTACTCAATGTTGACCAAATTCTGGAGTCTAACTGTCTTTGTTGGAGTATACTTTCATAACGTAGACATATTTTGCGTTGGAAGCCAAGGTCAAGGTTGTAGTAAGGGCTTCCCAGTAACATCCAAGGCAACCATTCATCATCCGGGGAAGAGTTCCAAGTCTGTGCGTTGGTTGAGATGGTATCTTCATTTTCACCTAAGTGCTCCTGTTGATTTGGTGATTTGAGTCAAATTCCTCCCCATAATCCGAGGGAAGCCATTCATTAAAAATTTGAGGATGTTCGAATTGGTTCTTTCTGATCCCAAAGTATAAATTTTTTAAAACAACTCATAAGAAAAAGTTTTTTTCGAGTTATCTTTCCATTATTTCACAAACTCTTTTTCAGAGATTACCTTAGACAAACGATTTACTAAATATTGAACTAAAAACAAAAAGCGTCATTTCATCTGATGTGTTTTGATATCTTCCACCAAGTTTCTCCATTACCGTCTGGGTCCTCAATTTTTCTACAAGAAACAAGATGTGTCCCAAAAATGCTGAGGAAAATTATCATATACATATATATAAGTTAACAAGTAACACTTAACATAGGATATTTTATAAGTTCATAATCTACCCTCGCTATCGCGTGCTCCATAAGTTAAGTAGCAGCCCTCGCAATTGCGACATTGCATAAATTGTATCAGCGCGCTATAGCTGCAATGGTCAGCGACGGTAACCGGACACTTTTGTTTTGCTGCAAGAGTTTCCGTTATCGCCGAAGATTTGCTGAGTCGGCTTGCCGACCATGACATTGTGGCGTGATGCGAATTTTGGGCTTAGCTTAAGTGAAATATTCTATGTATTAAAAAGTCAGTTTTGAATACAGCGCTCTTCCAGTTAGTCGCTTAAATAAATATTCACTCCGGCACTTAGCCGTAAAATAATTTGTTTTATTGTCTGAACCCAAGTTCAGCAATAAGAGGCTCAGTTTGCCTCTCAACCTAATCTTCACCCTTAACAGGACTGGAGCTTTGTAATTGGCGCCCAACTAGTGGTCGGACTCCACATCCACTAATAACCAAACAGCAGCACAGGAGCTGCAATAAGCAACAACAAATAAGACAGCAGCGAGGGAGCTGCCAGTGACCAACATAATAAAGAAATATTTTTTTGTGTTAGTGGAATCATGTAAGTGGATACTCTAGCCAAAATTTTTTCTTATACAAAAGTCTTAATTTTTTGTAAAAATTAGTTTAGTACTTGTGAGTGTTTAATATTGCAACAGATCATAATTAATAACAGTAATCTGAACTAGGTGAACTTGTGAGAGTGACTGCCTTGAGAATTCTAGGTAAAACAATTTGTCATCCAGTTCGTTAATAAAATTACTTTGTGTTACTTTCTGTGTCTAAAATTGTGCTATATCAATACATACAGTTCTCGTGGTTCAGAGCTACGACGTAATTCGACCCGTTTTGCTTTTCGCGGCCACTGGCCTGCGCATGTTCAGCCAATACAGAACACCTCGCAAGCACTTTAGCGACTCAGATTCCGACTGTGACATTCGCATCGAAGCCTCGGCTACAAATCCTCTCCCTGCAGTTTCTCCCCATTAGGTAAAATGGATCCAGATCAGCTTAGGGAAATAATAAGGTCAGCTGTCAGCGATGCTTTAGCTGAACAGGCCGCTGCAAACGAGCAGAGGGATCGAGCATTGACTCAAAGAATTAATGAGTTGGCTCAACAAATAGCAGCAGCAAACGCTGCCGCCCCACAAATAGCAGCAGCTAACGTTGCCGCCCCACAAGTAGTAGCATATGCTACTATAGAATTTAGAAACGACATTCGCTGTGACGAGCCACTAGATGCCGTCAAATGTTTACCTGAGTTTCCACAGGAAAATATTAAGCAGGTACTCTCGGAGTACTACTTTCCAAAGATGGCAAGAATGGCCAATGAAATAGTACAAAATTGCAAAACATGTGCTAGGGCTAAATATGATAGACACCCCAAAAAACAAGAAAAGATCAGAAACGCTCAGACCATGCTCAGAGCTAGGGAGAACGCAAAGCGGCAGAATAGGGTCTTCGACGTTGGTGACAGAGTTTTGGTCAAGTCCAACCGACGGCTCGGAAACAAACTCACCCCCTTATGATGAGAAGGCAGTGGAAGCAGACCTGGGGACCGAGGTCCTCATTAGAGGGAGGGTGGTCCACAAGGACAACCTAAGGTGACTTGTTTTTCTTTTACACATTTTTTTAAGCCACTAGGCAAACTCGTATAAGTTAGATATAGTTATTCAACTTACCTCTAGCCACTTGGCATAGTTTAGAGCACGCTAGGTTTACTGAAATGCAATTAATAAATGCCAATAATAAACAAGTAGAAATAAACACTAGAGTTCAGGACCAGCTTAACCAATTAACAATCACTGTCAACAGAATTCTCAGGATAGCCAAAAACTCACGAGTTGACACTAGCCATTTATTTGAAACACTACTGTGTAGAAACAGGATGCTATTGATGGAGTTGCAAAATTTAATGCTTGCTATTACTCTGGCAAAGGCCAACATTGTTAGCCCAAACATTTTGGACCACACAGATTTGAAATCAATTTGGCTAGAGGAACCCACCAATACTCCCATAGGAGATCTTATGTCCGTTGCGTCCGTAAAAGTTCTTCAATCCATTAACACGATACACTTTATAATTAAATTCCCCAAGATTAAAAGAGCTTGCAGAAAGATCACGATTTATCCTGTTATCCACAAGAACTTCATAGTGCGATTGTTTGACAACGTCATAGCCGAATGCGATGGAGAAACCCACACACTGCAGAGTTGCGCCGCTTCACCTGGAGCCACATTTTGTCGTCTGGCTTTGGAAAGTTCATGTGCCAAAGAGCTCCATGCAGGTGTCACGGCACACTGCGAGATCCAGCCGAGCAACCTGGAAATAATCACCCATGTAGATGACGGAATCATAATCCTCAACGACGGGTCCGCAAGGATTCAGGTGGACAACGGCACTGAGATCCAGGTACAAGGCACGCATCTCATCACGTTCGGAGACCGAGTCGCAATTAACGGGACTCTGTTTTACAATCACAACAATGTGCGCAATAGAGTCCCGGGTATTGCCAATTCTCCCTTGCTGAACATCACTGCCACCCAAGATGTCCTCAGCCTCCCTTACCTTCATCGTTTGAATGAACGTAATCTGGAGGTGATACAGCAATTCCAAAAAAACGCCGGAACTGATCAGGCCTATCGTGTGGCATTCATCATCGGAGCCATATGCTGTGCTTTGATCTGCATTGGCCTCACTCTTTGTCGACTCATCGGTGCAAAGAAGTCTGCAATGCAGTTACGAGAAGTCGTCGCCGGGATTGGGTCGGCCGAGGACGGCCTTACACTTGAAGGGGGAGTAGTTAACAAGTAACACTTAACATAGGATATTTTATAAGTTCATAATCTACCCTCGCTATCGCGTGCTCCATAAGTTAAGTAGCAGCCCTCGCAATTGCGACATTGCATAAATTGTATCAGCGCGCTATAGCTGCAATGGTCAGCGACGGTAACCGGACACTTTTGTTTTGCTGCAAGAGTTTCCGTTATCGCCGAAGATTTGCTGAGTCGGCTTGCCGACCATGACATTGTGGCGTGATGCGAATTTTGGGCTTAGCTTAAGTGAAATATTCTATATATTAAAAAGTCAGTTTTGAATACAGCGCTCTTCCAGTAAGTCGCTTAAATAAATATTCACTCCGGCACTTAGCCGTAAAATAATTTGTTTTATTGTCTGAACCCAAGTTCAGCAATAAGAGGCTCAGTTTGCCTCTCAACCTAATCTTCACCCTTAACAGGACTGGAGCTTTGTAATTTATATATATATATAGTATAAACTCATTAGCAAAAACACTTTCTTTCGTTCCGACAAAACTTAAATTCCATTTCTTAAATAAATTCTGGACATTCGAACCAGGGTTGTAAACTGATTTATGATCCATTCGCAAATAAACGCACTAATACTAATTCAGCTTGTAAGATCAATTTATTGATTGAAGATTGTTTTTTTTCTAATTTTATAAAGTAGTCTAGACGAGGATAGCTGTCTCTCTATTGCCTCTTGACAGTTCGTTAACATAACGAAATTATAAAATGTTTCGTCATGAAATTTTTATGAAACCAATAACTATATTGTTACCCTTGCAAAAATGTTATATTAATTTTTATCAGAAGTGCGCAACGCATAGAAGCAAGCGTCTCCGACCATATAAAGTATATATATATTTTTGATCAGCACGACGAGTTCAAAAAGGTATGTCCGTCCGTCTGGATCAGCGCAAACTCCTCCTAGATCCGCTACAGAGCTACAGAACCGAAATTTTGCATGTAGGCTTGATATACAAGTACAGTATATTCTGCACAGGTATATCTCGAATACAGCCGGATCGGACCACTATCATATAGCTCCCATACAAACGGCAAAGTCACGAACTGTGACTTTTCTCAATGGCTTCACTTTATTCAGAGCCATTGTCATGAAATTAAATATTGGTGAGTTTATTACATCTATAAACGACGGTGTCAAATTTGATCAAGATCGGGTAACTATATCATATAGCTATTGTTTCTATGGGAGCTCCCCTAGAAACGATCCGTCGAAAACAGTGACTTTTGTTAATAGCTTCGTTACTTTCCTATGTTAAGATTATAAGCCGTTCTTTATCAACCATTATACTTTTTAGAAAAACGTTAAAACGTTTTTCCACTTTGAAGGCTATAATTAAAGAAAGAGTAAAAAAAACTTCCAAGGGTTTACAAAGTTTTGACTATTTTTTTCAGCAAGACTCTAGTAGAAGCCGGCGACTACAAGCGTCGCACCTAGTATGTCGACCAGGTGGACAACGAATATATCTGAAGCTCGTCCTGTAAGTGCTATTTTTGAACTGTTTTATTTTCTGCAAATTTTACGCGATAGAGGTGTATAATGATACTTTTTACATGAGATTACAAATATGTGTACATATTGTCCACACGTGACTATTTGCCGTTTTCTATTAATAAAGAGTAATATCCTTAGTATGTATATAGAAAAAGTTTTTTTTTTTGCGGTCAGCGGATAAAACAATTGATAATACCTACCTATACCTACCTACTGTCTTATCTATGGACCCCAATCAGTTTTGACTACGATGAGCAGATTCCAGTGCAGTGTATCCAAACATGAAGTGTGTCATCGACATTGGGCAAATTTCTCCTAGGAATTAAGGTAAGAACTCCAACATGCACTGTGTCTTCACTGTTATATAAGTATTATTCAATCTTGTTCTGCTAAAGCCACAATTTCTGGTAGTCCTTGTATTTGCTGCAAAATAGGAATTGACTCTGGTACTATGTTCAACAGACATGTTTATTTTGACAATACTGCTTTCTTATAAACTAAGATAAATATTTTAAACCAACATATTTCGCACGTGACGACAAGAACAGTCAACTCTTCCACGTCTAACTTTTGAGCACTCTATTATATATTAAAGCAATCGCTTTAAAAGTAACAATGTTATTGATAGCCAGAAAGTCGGAGCTAACTTCGGACATTCGAAATTTCTATACCCTTGCAATTTTTTTTGTCTCTCACCTATTGTCAAAGTCAATGTGAAAAAAGGTTTTATTTAAAAAGTCTCATGTTCGCGAATGAACAGCCCACAATCTTAGGCTGCAGCAATCTGGGGATGCAGCATGCTATTTGTTCGTATGTTTGTATGATAATAAAATTCGGCGCAGTCATTAATATGTATATTTGTTGGCTAACGGCTGCGCCCTTGCGGAGCCCCAAACTGCTCGCTTTATATGATGCGGCCTTCGGATGATTTCCACCGAGGCGGCTTTGAGGCACTTGCGATTTGGAAGAAATGAGATGACCAGGTTGACTTCAATCCAGTTGCTTTATTTTCTTAACCTAAAACTATAGTACAATTGTCGGCGGGCACAGAAGGTGCAACCGCATCGACCGAGATTAATTTCAAGAGTAAATTCAAGTGCAGAGTAAACTCAAGTGCAACCACGGTGTCTTTTACAAAATTCAAAGTTCTGGAAATTTCCATAGAAGAAATAAGAAAGAAAAGAATTGAAGTAACGGATCTCCAAGTTTGTCACTTCAAAGTAACTTGCGCTGTTCTTGGTCTCTCTCTCTCTCTCTCTCTCTCTCTCTTCGTTCGTTTTCTCTTTTTAGCAAAGAGAGTCTGGCTTCAGTTGCAGCCCAAACATTCTCCACCTTTTGATGATGACGATCTTCATCATCAAATTCACGTCCGGAAGACTCCTGTGAAAAGAAAACTGAAACGAGAAAGTAACAATTTAACGCTTAGGTGTAGGTCTGGTGTCATTCTCTATCCAATTCTCCTGAATAGGCAATGGACAGAGTTTGGCTACCGGTCGTTTTATGAGTCCTTTGACTGTCTTCAAAGTCACCACTCTCACTAGTCCATCGGGTCCTGCATGTGTCTCCATAACCCGACCTAGACGCCATTGATGAGAAGGGAATCGCTCGTCCCTGATGAGCACTATCCATCCAACTGTTAGATTTTCCTTGATCTGCAGCCATTATGGTCTCCTTTGTAATCGTGATAAATATTCCGAATTCCATCTTCTCCAAAACTCTTGTGCATAATATTGACAATTCTTCCATCGATCAATCAGAGTAACTTTAGTCAATTCCGGAGCAGGAGGTGTTCAAGGCGCTTCACCGATCAGAAAGTGACCGGGTGTTAATACCATTAAATCGTCAGGATCATTTGATAGGGGACATAACGGTCTTCAATTTAAACAAGACTCAATCTGTGCCAACACAGTTGCCATTTCCTCGAATGTTAAAACTTGTTCTCCGAGAGTTCTCTTCACATGATACTTCATGGACTTCACTCCAGCCTCCCACAGTCCACCAAAGTGTGGCGCTGATGGTGGGTTGAAATGCCAGTTGATTCCTTTTCTCAATAATGTTGGCGCAATATGTTTCGTAAATATGCCAGTTTGTCCACTTGCAATTTTTTGTTGGCTCCAATAAAACTAGTACCGCAGTCTTTATAAACGTCTGTGCATAGGCCAATCTGCCGTCTGCCAATGAAACGGTTAAATGCTCCTATAAACGCATCTGAGGTCAGATTTCCAACTGGTTCCAAATGAACGGCCTTCGTTACTAGACATACGAACACAGCAATATATCCCTTCTGGGATACACGTCCTCTTCCTTTGCAGGGCGAAATATTTACGGGTCCAGCGTAGTCCACTCCAACGGATGCGAATGCTCTAGAAGGACGTACCCGTACTGCTGGTAACATTCCCATTTTCTGACCTGCAAATTGAGGCTTCTTCTTAAAACATGTGATACATTTATGAATTCCAAACCGAACTGCATTGCGTCCATTAACAATCCCGAATTTCTTCCTTATAAAATTCAGCGTTAGTGAGGTTCCACCATGCAAGATGCAAATATGACTGTAAGATGTGACCAGATGTGTGAAAGGATGTTTATACGGATGTTTATATAAGGCTATTTTTCATTTATGGGCAACAGGGAATCTCGAAGCCTGCCTCCGAGACGTAAAACACGTTCGTTCGAATCAAAATACGGATTAAGAGACAGTAGTAGGCTGTCCTTTGCTATTACCCTTCCTTCCGATAGCGCCTTCCATTCAGAGTTAAAACAATCCTTCTGCACCATTCTAATCAATTCACGTAGGCCCTCTTCTAATTCCACAATTGAGAGTCCTAATCCTCTTCGTTCTGCCACAGATGTACGACAATTATATACGAAACGTTTTATACATGATATAATCCAGACGAGTCGTGTATACGATGAATACTTGCTGATAAATGCTACACTTGGCATTTCTTCCACTGATATCTTATGGCAGGTCACCTTTCTGACTTCAGTGTCAACAACCGACAGCGAATCCTGATCAATAGCATTACAAGGCTATTTGATGTCCGATCCTTGTAACCATGATGGCCCATGCCACCATAATTCACACGATGCCAACTTGGTTGTACTCATGCCACGGCTTAGATAATCTGCAGGGTTATCTTTCGAGGCGACGTGTCTCCATTGCCTTTCGTCTGAGATTTCCAGGATTTTGTTTATTCGATTGGACACAAATACTTTCCAGTTGGCAGCTCCATCACGGATCCAACTGATGGTTATCATAGTTTTATCGAAAAAGGCTAATTTTTGCGAAAGAACGGCGTACAATCTTAGCATAGGAAGTTAGGAAGATTACTATCAAAGTCACTGTTTACCACCAATCGTTCCTATGGGAGCTATATGATATAGTCACCCGATCTTTATCAAATTCGGCACATTCATTAACAGATATATTAAAGCAATCGCGTCAAAAGTAACAAAATTATTCAGAAACGTCACTTTTTTCGAGCGATCGTTCCTATAGGAGCTATATGATATAGTTACCCGATCTTAATCAAATTTGGCACAGTCGTTTATAGACGTAATAAACTCACCAATATTATTACACGACAATAGCTCAAAAATAACGAAGTTATTGAGAAAAGTCACTATTCGTGACTTAGCCGTTTGTATGGGAGCTATATGATATAGTGGCTGAATCCAACATATACAACCCCTGAAGTATATAAAAGCCTTCATGCAAAATTTTTCACCTCTGTAGCTTGTACGGTCTGGGAGGGGTTTGCGCTGATCCAGACGGACGGACATGGCTTTTTGAACTCGTCTCGTCGTGCTGCTCGTCGTTGTACACTTCTGAACAAAATTAATATATCCTTTTTTGCAAGGGTATAAAAAATATGAGTGGAAGCGAGGTCAAGAATGCATGAGTAGAATTGGTAACAGCTGACCGAACGCCATATTTTATTTGGATTTTAAGCCATTTAGAACTTTGACAAAACAAATTTTCGATGAACGTAATATTTGAAAAATATGAAGTTTTGAAGGCAGAAATGAACAAATTGGTGTCTGGCCGAATGGTGTTGCTAAAAATTGATTCTGCAACGAGGAGGACAAAGAAATTTCTGAAAAACATGTATTTTGGAGTGACCAAAAAGCACACTGCAGAAACTGTGAGAACAGCAATTGAAAATGTGTTAAAGGATTTTAATACCAATATTAAAATATTGATAATATCAATTGTACACTGATAAATCCAACAGTGGCCCCAATATGAGAAAGGCAGTGAATTGTTCTAATTGATCTAATGGTCCAGGTCAAAATGAACGATTTTAAATCAATTAAATGTGTTACTCACATCTTTGCAATTGTCGGTTAACGACTTTCTCAACCAACTTGCCTGGTATATCATCTTAAGTTATATAACAAATAATATTTGTTATTCCTCTAGGCATTTGATAAAAACAGAGAATTTAGTTGTACCAAAACTGCATGTTCCAAAACCATGGAGTTATATGTACTCAATGTTGACCAAATTCTGGAGTCTAACAGTCTTTGTTGGAGTATACTTTCATAACGTAGACATATTTTGCGTTGGAAGCCAAGGTCAAGGTTGTAGTAAGGGCTTCCCAGTAACATCCAAGGCAACCATTCATCATCCGGGGAAGAGTTCCAAGTCTGTGCGTTGGTTGACATGGTATCTTCATTTTTACCTAAGTGCTCCTGTTGATTTGGTGATTTGAGTCAAATTCCTCCCCATAATCCGGGGGAAGCCATTCATTAAAAATTTGAGGATGTTCGAATTGGTTCTTTCTGATCCCAAAGTATAAATTTTTTAAAACAACTCATAAGAAAAAGTTTTTTTCGAGTTATCTTTCCATTATTTCACAAACTCCTTTTCAGAGATTACCTTAGACAAACGATTTACTAAATATTGAACTAAAAACAAAAAGCGTCATTCCATCTGATGTGTTTTGATATCTTCCACCAAGTTTCTCCATTACCGTCTGGGTCCTCAATTTTTCTACAAGAAACAAGATGTGTCCCAAAAATGCCGAGGAAAATTATCATATACATATATATATATATATATAAGTTAACAAGTAACACTTAACATAGGATATTTTATAAGTTCATAATCTACCCTCGCTATCGCGTGCTCCATAAGTTAAGTAGCAGCCCTCGCAATTGCGACATTGCATAAATTGTATCAGCGCGCTATAGCTGCAATGGTCAGCGACGGTAACCGGACACTTTTGTTTTGTTGCAAGAGTTTCCGTTATCGCCGAAGATTTGCTGAGTCGGCTTGCCGACCATGACATTGTGGCGTGATGCGAATTTTGGGCTTAGCTTAAGTGAAATATTCTATGTATTAAAAAATCAGTTTGAATACAGCGCTCTTCCAGTAAGTCGCTTAAATAAATATTCACTCCGGCACTTAGCCGTAAAATAATTTGTTTTATTGTCTGAGCCCAAGGCCAGCAATAAGAGGCTCAGTTTGCCTCTCAACCTAATCTTCACCCTTAACAGGACTGGAGCTTTGTAATTGGCGCCCAACTAGTGGTCGGACTCCACATCCACTAATAACCAAACAGCAGCACAGGAGCTGCAACAAGCAACAAGAAATAAGACAGCAGCGAGGGAGCTGCCAGTGACCAACAAAAAATTAAGACAGCAGCGAGGGAGCTGCGAGTGACCAACATAATAAAGAAATATTTTTTTTGTGTTAGTGGAATCATGTAAGTGGATACTCTAGCCAAAATTTTTTCTTATACAAAAGTCTTAATTTTTTGTAAAAATTAGTTTAGTACTTGTGAGTGTTTAATATTGCAACAGATCATAATTAATAACAGTAATCTGAACTAGGTGAACTTGTGAGAGTGACTGCCTTGAGAATTCTAGGTAAAACAATTTGTCATCCAGTTCGTTAATAAAATTACTTTGTGTTACTTTCTGTGTCTAAAATTGTGCTATATCAATACATACAGTTCTCGTGGTTCAGAGCTACAACGTAATTCGACCCGTTTTGCTTTTCGCGGCCACTGGCCTGCGCATGTTCAGCCAATACAGAACACCTCGCAAGCACTTTAGCGACTCAGATTCCGACTGTGACATTCGCATCGAAGCCTCAGCTACAAAACCTCTCCCTGCAGTTTCCCCCCCATTAGGTAAAATGGATTCAGATCAGCTTAGGGAAGTAATAAGGTCGGCTGTCAGCAGTGCTTTAGCTGAACAGGCCGCTGCAAACGAGCAGAGAGAGCGAGCGTTGACCCAAAGAATTAATGAGTTGGCTCAACAAATAGCAGCAGCAAACGTTGCCGCCCCACAAGTAGTAGCATATTCTGCTATAGGAATTAGAAACGACATTCACTGTGACGAGCCACTAGATGCCGTCAAATGTTTACCTGAGTTTGCAGGAGTACAGGAAGCTTATGTATCTTGGAGGCAGGCAGCATTAGCCGCTTACGAGATCTTTAGACCACATAATGGCAGTTCTCGTCATTACCAGGCGGTTATCATTATAAGAAGCAAGATCAGGGGCCCCGCAGACGCGGTGCTGGCCTCATTTGGTACAGTATTGAATTTTGATGCGATAATAAATCGCCTAGATTTCACATACAGTGACAAGAGACCCATTCACGTCATTGAACAGGAATTAGGTACCTTGAGGCAAGGTGGCCTGTCCCTGCTCCAGTATTACGACGAGGTAGAGAAGAAACTCACTCTTCTCACTAACAAAGTTAACATGTCATATGAGCCAACTTTAGCAAAGGGCCTATGTGAAAAATTCCGTGGCGATGCGTTGCGTGTGTTCATATCGGGTCTCAAGCGCAGTCTTACAGATGTGCTCTTTGCAGCAAAGCCCAGAGATTTGCCTTCAGCGCTAGCTCTCGCGCAAGAAGTTGAGTCAAATCATGATAGGTACACATTTGCGGCTAATTTCGCAAAAAGTCTAGAGGACAAAGAGCGCAAGCCGCATGCAAAAGCGCAGGGTCACCAACAGGAGAGGCATTCGCGACAAGCCGAAACACAAGCTAGCGGTACCAAGAATCCACACTTTAGCAAGCAAAATAAGGCCCCAGTGCAGACGGATCAACGAAGCAGTAGGCAGCATAATAATAATGGTGCACCGGTGCCCATGGAGGTCGATCCTTCCTTCTCAAGGGTTTTGCAGCCCACTCAGGCCCCGGTTTACGCGAATAGGAAGAACCCCGCATCCGACCGCACAGGCGGTCAGAGAAATCAGCAAAGATTGAAGAATAGCAGGGAAGAATAGCAGGGACTCACATGCGATTCCTCATAGACACGGGCGCGGCCAAGAATTTCATTCGGCCACATGAAGGGTTAAAAGGCGTCCACTCTGTAGAGTCCCCCTTCAAAATTCATTCCATTCACGGCGAGACACAAATTACACACAAATGCTTTGTTGCAATGTTTGGGTTAAAGGCAACCTTTTTTATTCTGCCAGACTTGTCAACTTTCGATGGGATTATAGGCCTTGACCTGCTAAAGCAGGCAGCTGCTTCGCTTTGTCTAGCTTCAGGACAGCTTAAATGGGGCACGGAGGTCGAACAAATCACCTTCCACACGTGCAAAAATGTAAATTTCACAAATGTAGACTGTGCAGAGGCATCCCCATTAGCCAGAAGTTCCTTTTTGAAAATGCTAAAGACCAGACAAAAGGCCATCGCAGACCCAGACGAAGCGTTGCCGTATAACACATCAGTCGTGGCCACCATTACCACAGATGAGCAACCGATCTATGCCAGGCTTTACCCATATCCAATGGGAGCAGCTGATTTCGTTAATAAAGAAATCAAAGATCTGCTAAAAAATGATATAATTCAAAAGTCAGTCTCTCCCTACAATAACCCAATATGGGTAGTAGACAAGAAGGGCACTGATGAAGCGGGCAATAGGAAAATGAGGTTGGTAATGGACTTTCGTAAACTTAACGAAAGAACCGTGTCTGACAAATACCCTATGCCAAATATATCAATGATATTGGGGAATTTGGGAAGAGCCAAATTCTTTTCAACATTAGACCTCAAGTCTGGTTATCACCAGATCATACTCGCTGAACGCGACCGCGAAAAAACCTCTTTCTCTGTAAACGGGGGGAAATACGAGTTCAAAAGGCTCCCCTTTGGATTAAAGAATGCAGCAAGCATCTTCCAAAGAACCATCGACGACATACTGCGAGAGCAG
Organism: Drosophila willistoni; assembly: GCF_018902025.1. Taxonomy (NCBI): domain Eukaryota; kingdom Metazoa; phylum Arthropoda; class Insecta; order Diptera; family Drosophilidae; genus Drosophila; species Drosophila willistoni. The sequence continues at coordinate 13,661,963 of NW_025814047.1, forward strand.
ATTGTCAAATTTTGCTATGTTTATGTCGATGACGTAATCATCTTTTCAGAAGATGAGGACTCCCACATTAAACACGTAGATTGGGTCCTAAAAAGCTTACACGAAGCAAACATGAGGGTCTCCATCGAAAAGTCACGATTTTTTAAGAAAAGCGTGAACTTTCTTGGTTTCATAGTCACCAGCACTGGCACCACGACGGATCCTGAAAAGGTTAAGGCAATACAGGAGTATCCAGAACCTAAAAATCTGTTCGAAGTCAGATCATTTCTTGGCCTCGCAAGTTATTATAGATGTTTCATTAGGAACTTTGCCGCAATAGCAAAACCCATCTCAAATATTTTGAAGGGTGAAAATGGAACAGTCAGTAAGCATAGGTCCAGAAATATAAAGGTTCAATTCTCTGAAGTGCAGCAAAGGGCGTTTCAGAAGTTGCGCGACATTTTGTCATCTGAAGACGTAATGCTCAGGTACCCTGATTTTAAGAAGCCATTCGATCTAACGACCGATGCTTCGGCTTACGGCATAGGTGCAGTCTTGGCTCAAGAGGGTCGTCCTATAACAATGATTTCAAGATTATTGAAGGACAGCGAGGTAAACTATGCGACAAATGAGAGAGAGTTATTGGCCATCGTATGGTCACTTGCCAAGTTAAGGCATTACTTGTATGGGGTAAAAGACATTAATATCTTTACTGACCATCAACCCTTGACCTTCGCAGTTTCGGAATCCAATCCAAATGCGAAGATCAAAAGGTGGAAAGCGCGCATTGATGAGTCTAATGCACGTATCTTCTATAAACCCGGCAAGGACAATCTGGTTGCGGATGCCTTGTCAAGACAGCAGCTCAACGCTGTGAATGAACAAGAAATTGAGTCCTGCGCAGCAACGATCCACAGTGAGGTATCTCTCACCAACACCATTGAGACAACAGACAAACCCTTGAATTGTTTTCAAAACCAAATAGTGCTAGAAGAGGCGCGTTCACCCTTAAAACGAAGTTTTATTCTCTTTGGAAATAAGAAACGCTACTTGATCAACTATACTTCCATCGAATCGCTGCTAGACGAGCTCGAAGATGTAATTTCACCCAAATGCGTAAATGCTCTCCACTGTAATTTGCACACACTTGCAATGATACAAGATTCATTGGTTCGTAGATACCCGGCCACAAAGTTCTGGCATTGCAAAAATCGCGTAGTGGATGTAATTGCGGTGGGAGATAGAAGGGAAATCCTCACAGCCGAGCATAATAGGGCCCATAGGTCTGCACAGGAAAATATTAAGCAGGTACTCTCGGAGTACTACTTTCCAAAGATGGCAAGAATTGCCAATGAAATAGTACAAAATTGCAAAACATGTGCTAGGGCTAAATATGATAGACACCCCAAAAAACAAGTGCTTGGAGAGACACCGATCCATTCACATGTAGGAGAGATGTTGCACATAGACATTTTCTCCACTGACAAGAAATACTTTCTAACTTGCATCGACAAGTTCTCTAAGTTTGCTATTGTCCAACCGATCCCCTCAAGAACCATTGTGGATCTGAAGCCAGCTCTAATGCAAATCATGAATTTTTTTCCTAAAGCCAGATCCATTTACTGCGACAATGAACCGTCATTGAATTCAGAGACCATAGTGACTATGCTCGCAAACAACTATGGGGTCAGCATTTCAAATGCACCGCCATTGCATAGCGTCTCGAATGGACAGGTTGAGCGCTTTCACAGCACCCTGTTAGAGCTAGCCAGATGCCTAAAAATCGATAGAGGCATAAATGACACTGTAGAAGTCATTTTACTGGCTACAACTGAGTACAATAAGTCGATCCATTCGGTCACCGACCAGAGACCAGTCGATGTGGTTCAGGCTCACCCAGATGAGCCACAAGGAAAAATACAAGAAAAGATCAGAAACGCTCAGACGATGCTCAGAGCTAGGGAGAACGCAAATCGTCAGAATAGGGTCTTCGACGTTGGTGACAGAGTTTTGGTCAAGTCCAACCGACGGCTCGGAAACAAACTCACACCTTTATGTGATGAGAAGACAGTGGAAGCAGACCTGGGGACCGAGGTCCTCATTAAAGGGAGGGTGGTCCACAAGGACAACCTAAAGTGACTCCCTTGTCTTTTTTGTACACCTTTTTTAAGCCACTAGGCAAACTCGTATAAGCTAGATATAGTTGTTCAACTTACTTTTAGCCACTTGGCATAATTTTTACAAACTTACTTGGTGGTGGGCCGTGAAAAGAAAAACAGAAAAATTGCGAAAAAATAAGAAAACAACCTCATTTCACAGGTTTGGATCCATACTATTCCTCTCCTTATCCCTGGCTTCGGCACATGTCATCGACTACTCGCGTGCCAAGTACATTCCCATCGTCGACGGCGAAATCTTGGTATGGGAAGAATACGCCTATGCCAGGCACTCGGCAAACCTCTCCGAGTACGCGCGAATGGTGGAAGAAACGGTCAAATTAATTGACATGTTCCCGCAATCCCACATGAAAAAACTTTTAATTGTGGACACGGCACATCTACAAGACCTATTGGAGGCGTTAGGCACGCACCATAGAGTCGCCAGGAGCTTAGAGTTCCTAGGATCCATACTAAAGGTTGTGGCGGGTACACCCGATGCCGAGGATTTAGAGCAGACTAGGTTAACTGAAATGCAATTGATAAACGCCAATAATAGACAGATAGAAATAAACACTAGAGTTCAGGACCAGCTTAATCAGTTAACAATTACTGTCAACAAAATTCTCAAGATAGCCAAAGACTCACAGGTTGACACTGGCCATTTATATGAAACACTTCTGTCTAGAAACAGAATGCTAATGATGGAGTTGCAAAATTTAATGCTTGCTGTTACTCTGGCAAAGGCCAACATTGTTAGCCCAAACATTTTGGACCATTCAGATTTGAAATCAATTTGGCTAGAGGAACCCACCAACACTCCCATAGGAGATCTTATGTCCGTTGCGTCCGTAAAAGTTCTTCAATCCATTAACACGATACATTTTATAATTAAATTCCCCAAGATTAAAAGAGCTTGCAGAAAGATCACAATTTATCCTGTTATCCACAAGAACTTCATAGTGCGATTGTTTGACAACGTCATAGCCGAATGCGATGGAGAAACCCACACACTGCAGAGTTGCGCCGCTTCACCTGGAGCCACATTTTGTCGTCTGGCTTTGGAAAGTTCATGTGCCAAAGAGCTCCATGCAGGTGTCACGGCACACTGCGAGATCCAGCCGAGCAACCTGGAAATAATCACCCATGTAGATGACGGAATCATAATCCTCAACGACGGGTCCGCAAGGATTCAGGTGGACAACGGCACTGAGATCCAGGTACAAGGCACGCATCTCATCACGTTCGGAGACCGAGTCGCAATTAACGGGACTCTGTTTTACAATCACAACAACGTGCGCAATAGAGTCCCGGGTATTGCCAATTCTCCCTTGCTGAACATCACTGCCACCCAAGATGTCCTCAGCCTCCCTTACCTTCATCGTTTGAATGAACGTAATCTGGAGGTGATACAGCAATTCCAAAAAAACGCCGGAACTGATCAGGCCTATCGTGTGGCATTCATCATCGGAGCCATATGCTGTGCTTTGATCTGCATTGGCCTCACTCTTTGTCGACTCATCGGTGCGAAGAAGTCTGCAATGCAGTTACGAGAAGTCGTCGCCGGGATTGGGTCGGCCGAGGACGGCCTTACACTTGAAGGGGGAGTAGTTAACAAGTAACACTTAACATAGGATATTTTATAAGTTCATAATCTACCCTCGCTATCGCGTGCTCCATAAGTTAAGTAGCAGCCCTCGCAATTGCGACATTGCATAAATTGTATCAGCGCGCTATAGCTGCAATGGTCAGCGACGGTAACCGGACACTTTTGTTTTGTTGCAAGAGTTTCCGTTATCGCCGAAGATTTGCTGAGTCGGCTTGCCGACCATGACATTGTGGCGTGATGCGAATTTTGGGCTTAGCTTAAGTGAAATATTCTATGTATTAAAAAATCAGTTTGAATACAGCGCTCTTCCAGTAAGTCGCTTAAATAAATATTCACTCCGGCACTTAGCCGTAAAATAATTTGTTTTATTGTCTGAGCCCAAGGCCAGCAATAAGAGGCTCAGTTTGCCTCTCAACCTAATCTTCACCCTTAACAGGACTGGAGCTTTGTAATTTATATATAGTATAAACTCATTAGCAAAAACACTTTCTTTCGTTCCGACAAAACTTAAATTCCATTTCTTAAATAAATTCTGGACATTCGAACCAGGGTTGTAAACTGATTTATGATCCATTCGCAAATAAACGCACAAATACTAATTCAGCTTGTAAGATCAATTTATTGGTTGAAGATTGTTTTTTTTCTAATTTTATAAAGTAGTCTAGACGAGGATAGCTGTCTCTCTATTGCCTCTTGACAGTTCGTTAACATAACGAAATTATAAAATGTTTCGTCATGAAATTTTTATGAAACCAATAACTATATTGTTACCCTTGCAAAAATGTTATATTAATTTTTATCAGAAGTGCGCAACGCAAAAGGAAGCGTCTCCGACCATATAAAGTATATATATATTTTTGATCAGCACGACGTGTTCAAAAAGGTATGTCCGTCCGTGTGGATCAGCGCAAACTCCTCCTAGATCCGCTACAGAGCTACAGAACTGAAATTTTGCATGTAGGCTTGATGTACGAGTACTATATACTGCACAGGTATATCTCGAATTCAGCCGTATCGGACCACTATCATACAGCTCCCAAACGGCAAAGTCACGAACTGTGACTTTTCTCAATGGCTTCGCTTTATTCAGAGCTATTGTCATGAAATTAAATATTGGTGAGTTTATTACATCTATAAACGACGGTGTCAAATTTGATCAAGATCGGGTAACTATATCATATAGCTACTGTTTCTATGGGAGCTCCCATAGAAACGATCCGTCGAAAACAGTGACTTTTGTTAATAGCTTCGTTACTTTCCTATGTTAAGATTATAAGCCGTTCTTTATCAACCATTATACTTTTTAGAACAACGTTAAAACGTTTTTCCACTTTGAAGGCTATAATTAAAGAAAGAGTAACAAAAAACTTCCAAGGGTTTACAAAGTTTGGACTATTTTTTTCAGCTTGCCGTTTTCTATTAATAAAGAGTAATATCCTTAGTATGTATATAGAAATTTTTTTTTTTTTTTTGCGGTCAGCGGATAAAACAATTGATAATACCTACCTATACCTACCTACTGTCTTATCTATGGTTTTGACTACGATATCCAATCAGTTTTGACTACGATGTGCAGATTCCAGTGCAGTGTATCCAAACATGAAGTGTGTCATCGACATTGGGTAAATTTCTCCTACGAATTAAGGTAAGAACTCCAACATGCACTATGTCTTCACTATTATATAAGTATTATTCAATCTTGTTCAGCTAAAGCCACAATTTCTGGTAGTCTTTGTATTTGCTGCAAAATAGGAATTGACTCTGGTACTATGTTCAACAGACATGTTTATTTCGACAATACTGCTTTCTTATAAACTAAGATAAATATTTTAAACCAACATATTTCGCACGTGACGACAAGAACAGTCAACTCTTCCACGTCTAACGTTTGAGCACTCTATTATATATTAAAGCAATCGCTTTAAAAGTAACAATGTTATTGATAGAGAGAAAGTCGGAGCTAACTTCGGACATTCGAAATTTCTATACCCTTGCAATTTTTTTTGTCTCTCACCTATTGTCAAAGTCAATGTGAAAAAAGGTTTAATTTAAAAATTCTCATGTTCGCGAATGAACAGCCTACAATCTTAGGCTGCAGCAATCTGGGGATGCAGCATGCTATTTGTTCGTATGTTTGTATGACAATAAAATTCGGCGCAGTCATTAATATGTATATTTGTTGGCTAACGGCTGCGCCCTTGCGGAGCCCCAAACTGCTCGCTTTATATGATGCGGCCTTCGGATGATTTCCACCGAGGCGGCTTTGAGGCACTTGCGATTTGGAAGAAATGAGATGACCAGGTTGACTTCAATCCAGTTGCTTTATTTTCTTAACCTAAAACTATAGTACAATTGTCGGCTGGCACAGAAGGTGCAACAGCATCGACCGAGTTTAATTTAAAGAGTAAATTCAAGTACAGCAAACCACGCTGTCTTTTACAAAATTCAAAGTTCTGGAAATTTCCATAGAAGAAATTAAAAAGAAAAGAACTGAAGTAACGGATCTCCAAGTTTGCCACTTCAAAGTAACTTGCGCTGTTCTTGGTCTCTCTCTCTCTCTCTTCGTTCGTTTTCTCTTTTCAGCAAGGAGAGTCTGGCTTCAGTTGCAGCCCAAACCTTCTCCCCCTATTAATAATGACGATCTTCATCATCAAATTCACGTCCAAGAGACTCCTGTGAAAAGAAAACTGAAACGAGAAAGTAACAATTGAACGCTTAGGTGTAGGTCTGGTGTCATTCTCTATCCAATTCTCCTGAATAGGCAATGGACAGAGTTTGGCTACCGGTCGTTTCATGAGTCCTTTGACTGTCTTCAAAGTCACCACTCTCACTAGTCCATCGGGTCCTGCATGTGTCTCCATAACCCGACCTAGACGCCATTGATGAGAAGGGAATCGCTCGTCCCTGATGAGCACTATGCATCCAACTGTTAGATTTTCCTTGATCAGCAGCCATTTTGGTCTCCTTAGTAATCGTGATAAATATTCCGAATTCCATCTTCTCCAAAACTCTTGTGCATAATGTTGACAATTCTTCCATCGATCAATCAGAGTAACTTTAGTCAATTCCGGAGCAGGAGGTGCTAAAGGCGCTTCACCGATCAGAAAGTGACCGGGTGTTAATACCATTAAGTCGTCAGGATCATTTGATAGGGGATATAACGGTATTCAATTTAAACAAGACTCAAACTGTGCCAACACAGTTGCCATTTCCTCGAATGTTAAAACTTGTTCTCCGAGAGTTCCCTTCAGATGATACTTCATGGACTTCACTCCAGCGTCCCACAGTCCACCAAAGTGTGGCGCTGATGGTGCCAGTTGATTCCTTTTCTCAATAATGTTGGCGCAATATGTTTCGTAATGTACGAACAATATGCCAGTTTGTCTACTTGCAATTTTTTGTTGGCTCCAATAAAATTAGTACCGCAGTCACTATAAACGTCTGTGCATAGGCCAATCTGCCGTCTGCCAATGAAACGGTCAAATGCTCCTATAAACGCATCTGAGGTCAGATCTCCAACTGGTTCCAAATGAACGGCCTTCGTTACTAGACATACGAACACAGCAATATATCCCTTCTGGGATACACGTCCTCTTCCTTTGCAGGGCGAAATATTTACGGGTCCAGCGTAGTCCACTCCAACGGATGCGAATGCTCTAGAAGGACGTACCCGTACTGCTGGTAACATTCCCATTTTCTGACCTGCAAATTGAGGCTTCTTCTTAAAACATGTGATACATTTATGAATTCCAAACCGAACTGCATTGCGTCCATTAACAATCCAGAATTTCTTCCTTATAAAATTCAGCGTTAGTGAGGTTCCACCATGCAAGGTGCAAATATGACTGTAAGATGTGACCAGATGTGTGAAAGGATGTTTATACGGATGTTGATATAAGGATATTTTTCATTTATGGGCAACAGGGAATCTCGAAGCCTGCCTCCGAGACGTAAAACACGTTCGTTCGAATCAAAATACGGATTAAGAGACAGTAGTATGCTGTCCTTTGCTATTACCCTTCCTTCCGATAGCGCCTTCCATTCAGAGTTAAAACAATCCTTCTGCACCATTCTAATCAATTCACGTAGGCCCTCTTCTAATTCCACAATTGAGAGTCCTAATCCTCTTCGTTCTGCCACAGATGTACGACAATTATATACGAAACGTTTTATACATGATATAATCCAGACGAGTCGTGTATACGATGAATACTTGCTGATAAATGCTACACTTGGCATTTCTTCCACTGATATCTTATGGCAGGTCACCTTTCTGACTTCAGTGTCAACAACCGAAAGCGAATCCTGATCAATAGCATTACAAGGCCATTTGATGTCCGATCCTTGTAACCATGATGGCCCATGCCACCATAATTCACACGATGCCAACTTGGTTGTACTCATGCCACGGCTTAGATAATCTGCAGGGTTATCTTTCGAGGCGACGTGTCTCCATTGCCTTTCGTCTGAGATTTCCAGGATTTTGTTTATTCGATTGGACACAAATACTTTCCAGTTGGCAGCTCCATCACGGATCCAACTGATGGTTATCATAGTTTTATCGAAAAAGGCTAATTTTTGCGAAAGAACGGCGTACAATCTTAGCATAGGAAGTTAGGAAGATTACTATCAAAGTCACTGTTTACCACCAATCGTTCCTATGGGAGCTATATGATATAGTCACCCGATCTTTATCAAATTCGGCACATTCATTAACAGATATATTAAAGCAATCGCGTCAAAAGTAACAAAATTATTCAGAAACGTCACTTTTTTCGAGCGATCGTTCCTATAGGAGCTATATGATATAGTTACCCGATCTTAATCAAATTTGGCACAGTCGTTTATAGACGTAATAAACTCACCAATATTATTTCACGACAATAGCTCAAAAATAACGAAGTTATTGAGAAAAGTCACTATTCGTGACTTAGCCGTTTGTATGGGAGCTATATGATATAGTGGCTGAATCCAACATATACAACCCCTGAAGTATATAAAAGCCTTCATGCAAAATTTTTCACCTCTGTAGCTTGTACGGTCTGGGAGGGGTTTGCGCTGATCCAGACGGACGGACATGGCTTTTTGAACTCGTCTCGTCGTGCTGCTCGTCGTTGTACACTTCTGAACAAAATTAATATATCCTTTTTTGCAAGGGTATAAAAAATATGAGTGGAAGCGAGGTCAAGAATGCATGAGTAGAATTGGTAACAGCTGACCGAACGCCATATTTTATTTGGATTTTAAGCCATTTAGAACTTTGACAAAACAAATTTTCGATGAACGTAATATTTGAAAAATATGAAGTTTTGAAGGCAGAAATGAACAAATTGGTGTCTGGCCGAATGGTGTTGCTAAAAATTGATTCTGCAACGAGGAGGACAAAGAAATTTCTGAAAAACATGTATTTTGGAGTGACCAAAAAGCACACTGCAGAAACTGTGAGAACAGCAATTGAAAATGTGTTAAAGGATTTTAATACCAATATTAAAATATTGATAATATCAATTGTACACTGTTAAATCCAACAGTGGCCCCAATATGAGAAAAGCAGTGAATTTTTCTAATTGATCTAATGGTCCAGGTCAAAATGAACGATTTTAAATCAATTAAATGTGTTACTCACATCTTTGCAATTGTCGGTTAACGACTTTCTCAACCAACTTGCCTGCTATATCATCTTAAGTTATATAACAAATAATATTTGTTATTCCTCTAGGCATTTGATAAAAACAGAGAATTTAGTTGTACCAAAACTGCATGTTCCAAAACCATGGAGTTATATGTACTCAATGTTGACCAAATTCTGGAGTCTAACAGTCTTTGTTGGAGTATACTTTCATAACGTAGACATATTTTGCGTTGGAAGCCAAGGTCAAGGTTGTAGTAAGGGCTTCCCAGTAACATCCAAGGCAACCATTCATCATCCGGGGAAGAGTTCCAAGTCTGTGCGTTGGTTGACATGGTATCTTCATTTTTACCTAAGTGCTCCTGTTGATTTGGTGATTTGAGTCAAATTCCTCCCCATAATCCGGGGGAAGCCATTCATTAAAAATTTGAGGATGTTCGAATTGGTTCTTTCTGATCCCAAAGTATAAATTTTTTAAAACAACTCATAAGAAAAAGTTTTTCTCGAGTTATCTTTCCATTATTTCACAAACTCCTTTTCAGAGATTACCTTAGACAAACGATTTACTAAATATTGAACTAAAAACAAAAAGCGTCATTCCATCTGATGTGTTTTGATATCTTCCACCAAGTTTCTCCATTACCGTCTGGGTCCTCAATTTTTCTACAAGAAACAAGATGTGTCCCAAAAATGCCGAGGAAAATTATCATATACATATATATATATATATATATATAGTATAAACTCATTAGCAAAAACACTTTCTTTCGTTCCGACAAAACTTAAATTCCATTTCTTAAATAAATTCTGGACATTCGAACCAGGGTTGTAAACTGATTTATGATCCATTCGCAAATAAACGCACTAATACTAATTCAGCTTGTAAGATCAATTTATTGGTTGAAGATTGTTTTTTTTCTAATTTTATAAAGTAGTCTAGACGAGGATAGCTGTCTCTCTATTGCCTCTTGACAGTTCGTTAACATAACGAAATTATAAAATGTTTCGTCATGAAATTTTTATGAAACCAATAACTATATTGTTACCCTTGCAAAAATGTTATATTAATTTTTATCAGAAGTGCGCAACGCAAAAGGAAGCGTCTCCGACCATATAAAGTATATATATATTTTTGATCAGCACGACGTGTTCAAAAAGGTATGTCCGTCCGTCTGGATCAGCGCAAACTCCTCCTAGATCCGCTACAGAGCTACAGAACTGAAATTTTGCATGTAGGCTTGATGTACGAGTACTATATACTGCACAGGTATATCTCGAATTCAGCCGTATCGGACCACTATCATACAGCTCCCATACAAACGGCAAAGTCACGAACTGTGACTTTTCTCAATGGCTTCGCTTTATTCAGAGCTATTGTCATGAAATTAAATATTGGTGAGTTTATTACATCTATAAACGACGGTGTCAAATTTGATCAAGATCGGGTAACTATATCATATAGCTACTGTTTCTATGGGCTCCCATAGAAACGATCCGTCGAAAACAGTGACTTTTGTTAATAGCTTCGTTACTTTCCTATGTTAAGATTATAAGCCGTTCTTTATCAACCATTATACTTTTTAGAACAACGTTAAAACGTTTTTCCACTTTGAAGGCTATAATTAAAGAAAGAGTAACAAAAAACTTCCAAGGGTTTACAAAGTTTGGACTATTTTTTTCAGCTTGCCGTTTTCTATTAATAAAGAGTAATATCCTTAGTATGTATATAGAAATTTTTTTTTTTTTTTTGCGGTCAGCGGATAAAACAATTGATAATACCTACCTATACCTACCTACTGTCTTATCTATGGTTTTGACTACGATATCCAATCAGTTTTGACTACGATGTGCAGATTCCAGTGCAGTGTATCCAAACATGAAGTGTGTCATCGACATTGGGTAAATTTCTCCTACGAATTAAGGTAAGAACTCCAACATGCACTATGTCTTCACTATTATATAAGTATTATTCAATCTTGTTCAGCTAAAGCCACAATTTCTGGTAGTCTTTGTATTTGCTGCAAAATAGGAATTGACTCTGGTACTATGTTCAACAGACATGTTTATTTCGACAATACTGCTTTCTTATAAACTAAGATAAATATTTTAAACCAACATATTTCGCACGTGACGACAAGAACAGTCAACTCTTCCACGTCTAACGTTTGAGCACTCTATTATATATTAAAGCAATCGCTTTAAAAGTAACAATGTTATTGATAGCCAGAAAGTCGGAGCTAACTTCGGACATTCGAAATTTCTATACCCTTGCAATTTTTTTTGTCTCTCACCTATTGTCAAAGTCAATGTGAAAAAAGGTTTAATTTAAAAAGTCTCATGTTCGCGAATGAACAGCCTACAATCTTAGGCTGCAGCAATCTGGGGATGCAGCATGCTATTTGTTCGTATGTTTGTATGACAATAAAATTCGGCGCAGTCATTAATATGTATATTTGTTGGCTAACGGCTGCGCCCTTGCGGAGCCCCAAACTGCTCGCTTTATATGATGCGGCCTTCGGATGATTTCCACCGAGGCGGCTTTGAGGAAATGAGATGACCAGGTTGACTTCAATCCAGTTGCTTTATTTTCTTAACCTAAAACTATAGTACAATTGTCGGCTGGCACAGAAGGTGCAACAGCATCGACCGAGTTTAATTTAAAGAGTAAATTCAAGTACAGTAAACCACGCTGTCTTTTACAAAATTCAAAGTTCTGGAAATTTCCATAGAAGAAATTAAAAAGAAAAGAACTGAAGTAACGGATCTCCAAGTTTGCCACTTCAAAGTAACTTGCGCTGTTCTTGGTCTCTCTCTCTCTCTCTTCGTTCGTTTTCTCTTTTCAGCAAAGAGAGTCTGGCTTCAGTTGCAGCCCAAACCTTCTCCCCCTATTAATAATGACGATCTTCATCATCAAATTCACGTCCAAGAGACTCCTGTGAAAAGAAAACTGAAACGAGAAAGTAACAATTGAACGCTTAGGTGTAGGTCTGGTGTCATTCTCTATCCAATTCTCCTGAATAGGCAATGGACAGAGTTTGGCTACCGGTCGTTTCATGAGTCCTTTGACTGTCTTCAAAGTCACCACTCTCACTAGTCCATCGGGTCCTGCATGTGTCTCCATAACCCGACCTAGACGCCATTGATGAGAAGGGAATCGCTCGTCCCTGATGAGCACTATGCATCCAACTGTTAGATTTTCCTTGATCAGCAGCCATTTTGGTCTCCTTAGTAATCGTGATAAATATTCCGAATTCCATCTTCTCCAAAACTCTTGTGCATAATGTTGACAATTCTTCCATCGATCAATCAGAGTAACTTTAGTCAATTCCGGAGCAGGAGGTGCTAAAGGCGCTTCACCGATCAGAAAGTGACCGGGTGTTAATACCATTAAGTCGTCAGGATCATTTGATAGGGGATATAACGGTATTCAATTTAAACAAGACTCAAACTGTGCCAACACAGTTGCCATTTCCTCGAATGTTAAAACTTGTTCTCCGAGAGTTCCCTTCAGATGATACTTCATGGACTTCACTCCAGCGTCCCACAGTCCACCAAAGTGTGGCGCTGATGGTGCCAGTTGATTCCTTTTCTCAATAATGTTGGCGCAATATGTTTCGTAATGTACGAACAATATGCCAGTTTGTCTACTTGCAATTTTTTGTTGGCTCCAATAAAATTAGTACCGCAGTCACTATAAACGTCTGTGCATAGGCCAATCTGCCGTCTGCCAATGAAACGGTCAAATGCTCCTATAAACGCATCTGAGGTCAGATCTCCAACTGGTTCCAAATGAACGGCCTTCGTTACTAGACATACGAACACAGCAATATATCCCTTCTGGGATACACGTCCTCTTCCTTTGCAGGGCGAAATATTTACGGGTCCAGCGTAGTCCACTCCAACGGATGAGAATGCTCTAGAAGGACGTACCCGTACTGCTGGTAACATTCCCATTTTCTGACCTGCAAATTGAGGCTTCTTCTTAAAACATGTGATACATTTATGAATTCCAAACCGAACTGCATTGCGTCCATTAACAATCCAGAATTTCTTCCTTATAAAATTCAGCGTTAGTGAGGTTCCACCATGCAAGGTGCAAATATGACTGTAAGATGTGACCAGATGTGTGAAAGGATGTTTATACGGATGTTGATATAAGGATATTTTTCATTTATGGGCAACAGGGAATCTCGAAGCCTGCCTCCGAGACGTAAAACACGTTCGTTCGAATCAAAATACGGATTAAGAGACAGTAGTAGGCTGTCCTTTGCTATTACCCTTCCTTCCGATAGCGCCTTCCATTCAGAGTTAAAACAATCCTTCTGCACCATTCTAATCAATTCACGTAGGCCCTCTTCTAATTCCACAATTGAGAGTCCTAATCCTCTTCGTTCTGCCACAGATGTACGACAATTATATACGAAACGTTTTATACATGATATAATCCAGACGAGTCGTGTATACGATGAATACTTGCTGATAAATGCTACACTTGGCATTTCTTCCACTGATATCTTATGGCAGGTCACCTTTCTGACTTCAGTGTCAACAACCGAAAGCGAATCCTGATCAATAGCATTACAAGGCCATTTGATGTCCGATCCTTGTAACCATGATGGCCCATGCCACCATAATTCACACGATGCCAACTTGGTTGTACTCATGCCACGGCTTAGATAATCTGCAGGGTTATCTTTCGAGGCGACGTGTCTCCATTGCCTTTCGTCTGAGATTTCCAGGATTTTGTTTATTCGATTGGACACAAATACTTTCCAGTTGGCAGCTCCATCACGGATCCAACTGATGGTTATCATAGTTTTATCGAAAAAGGCTAATTTTTGCGAAAGAACGGCGTACAATCTTAGCATAGGAAGTTAGGAAGATTACTATCAAAGTCACTGTTTACCACCAATCGTTCCTATGGGAGCTATATGATATAGTCACCCGATCTTTATCAAATTCGGCACATTCATTAACAGATATATTAAAGCAATCGCGTCAAAAGTAACAAAATTATTCAGAAACGTCACTTTTTTCGAGCGATCGTTCCTATAGGAGCTATATGATATAGTTACCCGATCTTAATCAAATTTGGCACAGTCGTTTATAGACGTAATAAACTCACCAATATTATTTCACGACAATAGCTCAAAAATAACGAAGTTATTGAGAAAAGTCACTATTCGTGACTTAGCCGTTTGTATGGGAGCTATATGATATAGTGGCTGAATCCAACATATACAACCCCTGAAGTATATAAAAGCCTTCATGCAAAATTTTTCACCTCTGTAGCTTGTACGGTCTGGGAGGGGTTTGCGCTGATCCAGACGGACGGACATGGCTTTTTGAACTCGTCTCGTCGTGCTGCTCGTCGTTGTACACTTCTGAACAAAATTAATACAGTGAAACCTCGATATAACGAACTTCGTTATAACGAAAAACCCAATATAACGAATTTTTTGTTAAGTCCCTTGAAAGGACTAAGGTTTTACATTTCAGTACCTATAGCGAATCAATAGATATAACGAATAATTTTGCGATCCCCCTCAGATTCGTTATATCGAGGTTTCACTGTATATCCTTTTTTGCAAGGGTATAAAAAATATGAGTGGAAGCGAGGTCAAGAATGCATGAGTAGAATTGGTAACAGCTGACCGAACGCCATATTTTATTTGGATTTTAAGCCATTTAGAACTTTGACAAAACAAATTTTCGATGAACGTAATATTTGAAAAATATGAAGTTTTGAAGGCAGAAATGAACAAATTGGTGTCTGGCCGAATGGTGTTGCTAAAAATTGATTCTGCAACGAGGAGGACAAAGAAATTTCTGAAAAACATGTATTTTGGAGTGACCAAAAAGCACACTGCAGAAACTGTGAGAACAGCAATTGAAAATGTGTTAAAGGATTTTAATACCAATATTAAAATATTGATAATATCAATTGTACACTGTTAAATCCAACAGTGGCCCCAATATGAGAAAGGCAGTGAATTTTTCTAATTGATCTAATGGTCCAGGTCAAAATGAACGATTTTAAATCAATTAAATGTGTTACTCACATCTTTGCAATTGTCGGTTAACGACTTTCTCAACCAACTTGCCTGGTATATCATCATAAGTTATATAACAAATAATATTTGTTATTCCTCTAGGCATTTGATAAAAACAGAGAATTTAGTTGTACCAAAACTGCATGTTCCAAAACCATGGAGTTATATGTACTCAATGTTGACCAAATTCTGGAGTCTAACAGTCTTTGTTGGAGTATACTTTCATAACGTAGACATATTTTGCGTTGGAAGCCAAGGTCAAGGTTGTAGTAAGGGCTTCCCAGTAACATCC
Organism: Drosophila willistoni; assembly: GCF_018902025.1. NCBI lineage: Eukaryota > Metazoa > Arthropoda > Insecta > Diptera > Drosophilidae > Drosophila > Drosophila willistoni. The sequence goes on from NW_025814047.1 coordinate 13,677,681, forward strand.
AAGGCAACCATTCATCATCCGGGGAAGAGTTCCAAGTCTGTGCGTTGGTTGACATGGTATCTTCATTTTTACCTAAGTGCTCCTGTTGATTTGGTGATTTGAGTCAAATTCCTCCCCATAATCCGGGGGAAGCCATTCATTAAAAATTTGAGGATGTTCGAATTGGTTCTTTCTGATCCCAAAGTATAAATTTTTTAAAACAACTCATAAGAAAAAGTTTTTCTCGAGTTATCTTTCCATTATTTCACAAACTCCTTTTCAGAGATTACCTTAGACAAACGATTTACTAAATATTGAACTAAAAACAAAAAGCGTCATTCCATCTGATGTGTTTTGATATCTTCCACCAAGTTTCTCCATTACCGTCTGGGTCCTCAATTTTTCTACAAGAAACAAGATGTGTCCCAAAAATGCCGAGGAAAATTATCATATACATATATATATATATATATATATAGTATAAACTCATTAGCAAAAACACTTTCTTTCGTTCCGACAAAACTTAAATTCCATTTCTTAAATAAATTCTGGACATTCGAACCAGGGTTGTAAATTGATTTATGATCCATTCGCAAATAAACGCACTAATACTAATTCAGCTTGTAAGATCAATTTATTGGTTGAAGATTGTTTTTTTTCTAATTTTATAAAGTAGTCTAGACGAGGATAGCTGTCTCTCTATTGCCTCTTGACAGTTCGTTAACATAACGAAATTATAAAATGTTTCGTCATGAAATTTTTATGAAACCAATAACTATATTGTTACCCTTGCAAAAATGTTATATTAATTTTTATCAGAAGTGCGCAACGCAAAAGGAAGCGTCTCCGACCATATAAAGTATATATATATTTTTGATCAGCACGACGTGTTCAAAAAGGTATGTCCGTCCGTCTGGATCAGCGCAAACTCCTCCTAGATCCGCTACAGAGCTACAGAACTGAAATTTTGCATGTAGGCTTGATGTACGAGTACTATATACTGCACAGGTATATCTCGAATTCAGCCGTATCGGACCACTATCATACAGCTCCCATACAAACGGCAAAGTCACGAACTGTGACTTTTCTCAATGGCTTCGCTTTATTCAGAGCTATTGTCATGAAATTAAATATTGGTGAGTTTATTACATCTATAAACGACTGTGTCAAATTTGATCAAGATCGGGTAACTATATCATATAGCTACTGTTTCTATGGGCTCCCATAGAAACGATCCGTCGAAAACAGTGACTTTTGTTAATAGCTTCGTTACTTTCCTATGTTAAGATTATAAGCCGTTCTTTATCAACCATTATACTTTTTAGAACAACGTTAAAACGTTTTTCCACTTTGAAGGCTATAATTAAAGAAAGAGTAACAAAAAACTTCCAAGGGTTTACAAAGTTTGGACTATTTTTTTCAGCTTGCCGTTTTCTATTAATAAAGAGTAATATCCTTAGTATGTATATAGAAATTTTTTTTTTTTTTTTTGCGGTCAGCGGATAAAACAATTGATAATACCTACCTATACCTACCTACTGTCTTATCTATGGTTTTGACTACGATATCCAATCAGTTTTGACTACGATGTGCAGATTCCAGTGCAGTGTATCCAAACATGAAGTGTGTCATCGACATTGGGTAAATTTCTCCTACGAATTAAGGTAAGAACTCCAACATGCACTATGTCTTCACTATTATATAAGTATTATTCAATCTTGTTCAGCTAAAGCCACAATTTCTGGTAGTCTTTGTATTTGCTGCAAAATAGGAATTGACTCTGGTACTATGTTCAACAGACATGTTTATTTCGACAATACTGCTTTCTTATAAACTAAGATAAATATTTTAAACCAACATATTTCGCACGTGACGACAAGAACAGTCAACTCTTCCACGTCTAACGTTTGAGCACTCTATTATATATTAAAGCAATCGCTTTAAAAGTAACAATGTTATTGATAGCCAGAAAGTCGGAGCTAACTTCGGACATTCGAAATTTCTATACCCTTGCAATTTTTTTTGTCTCTCACCTATTGTCAAAGTCAATGTGAAAAAAGGTTTAATTTAAAAAGTCTCATGTTCGCGAATGAACAGCCTACAATCTTAGGCTGCAGCAATCTGGGGATGCAGCATGCTATTTGTTCGTATGTTTGTGTGACAATAAAATTCGGCGCAGTCATTAATATGTATATTTGTTGGCTAACGGCTGCGCCCTTGCGGAGCCCCAAACTGCTCGCTTTATATGATGCGGCCTTCGGATGATTTCCACCGAGGCGGCTTTGAGGCACTTGCGATTTGGAAGAACTGAGATGACCAGGTTGACTTCAATCCAGTTGCTTTATATTCTTAACCTAAAACTATAGTACAATTGTCGGCTGGCACAGAAGGTGCAACAGCATCGACCGAGTTTAATTTAAAGAGTAAATTCAAGTACAGCAAACCACGCTGTCTTTTACAAAATTCAAAGTTCTGGAAATTTCCATAGAAGAAATTAAAAAGAAAAGAACTGAAGTAACGGATCTCCAAGTTTGCCACTTCAAAGTAACTTGCGCTGTTCTTGGTCTCTCTCTCTCTCTTCGTTCGTTTTCTCTTTTCAGCAAAGAGAGTCTGGCTTCAGTTGCAGCCCAAACCTTCTCAAATTCACGTCCAAGAGACTCCTGTGAAAAGAAAACTGAACCGAGAAAGTAACAATTGAACGATTAGGTGTAGGTCTGGTGTCATTCTCTATCCAATTCTCCTGAATAGGCAATGGACAGAGTTTGGCTACCGGTCGTTTCATGAGTCCTTTGACTGTCTTCAAAGTCACCACTCTCACTAGTCCATCGGGTCCTGCATGTGTCTCCATAACCCGACCTAGACGCCATTGATGAGAAGGGAATCGCTCGTCCCTGATGAGCACTATGCATCCAACTGTTAGATTTTCCTTGATCTGCAGCCATTTTGGTATCCTTTGTAATCGTGATAAATATTCCGAATTCCATCTTCTCCAAAACTCTTGTGCATAATGTTGACAATTCTTCCATCGATCAATCAGAGTAACTTTAGTCAATTCCGGAGCAGGAGGTGCTAAAGGCGCTTCACCGATCAGAAAGTGACCGGGTGTTAATACCATTAAATCGTCAGGATCATTTGGGGGACATCTGCCAATGAAACGGTTAAATGCCCCTATAAACGCATCTGAGGTCAGATCTCCAACTGGTTCCAAATGAACGGCCTTCGTTACTAGACATACGAACACAGCAATATATCCCTTCTGGGATACACGTCCTCTTCCTTTGCAGGGCGAAATATTTACGGGTCCAGCGTAGTCCACTCCAACGGATGAGAATGCTCTAGAAGGACGTACCCGTACTGCTGGTAACATTCCCATTTCCTGACCTGCAAATTGAGGCTTCATCTTAAAACATATGATACATTTATGAATTCCAAACCGAACTGCATTGCGTCCATTAACAATCCAGAATTTCTTCCTTATAAAATTCAGCGTTAGTGAGGTTCCACCATGCAAGGTGCAAATATGACTGTAAGATGTGACCAGATCTGTGAAAGGATGTTTATACGGATGTTTATATAAGGATATTTTTCATTTATGGGCAACAGGGAATCTCGAAGCCTGCCTCCGAGACGTAAAACACGTTCGTTCGAATCAAAATACGGATTAAGAGACAGTAGTATGCTGTCCTTTGCTATTACCCTTCCTTCCGATAGCGACTTCCATTCAGAGTTAAAACAATCCTTCTGCACCATTCTAATCAATTCACGTAGGCCCTCTTCTAATTCCACAATTGAGAGTCCTAATCCTCTTCGTTCTGCCACAGATGTACGACAATTATATACGAAACGTTTTATACATGATATAATCCAGACGAGTCGTGTATACGATGAATACTTGCTGATAAATGCTACACTTGGCATTTCTTCCACTGATATCTTATGGCAGGTCACCTTTATGACTTCAGTGTCAACAACCGACAGCGAATCCTGATCAATAGCATTACAAGGCCATTTGATGTCCGATCCTTGTAACCATGATGGCCCATGCCACCATAATTCACACGATGCCAACTTGGTTGTACTCATGCCACGGCTTAGATAATCTGCAGGGTTATCTTTCGAGGCGACGTGTCTCCATTGCCTTTCGTCTGAGATTTCCAGGATTTTGTTTATTCGATTGGACACAAATACTTTCCAGTTGGCAGCTCCATCAGGGATCCAACTGATGGTTATCATAGTTTTATCGAAAAAGGCTAATTTTTGCGAAAGAACGGCGTACAATCTTAGCATAGGAAGTTAGGAAGATTACTATCAAAGTCACTGTTTACCACCAATCGTTCCTATGGGAGCTATATGTTATAGTCACCCGATCTTTATCAAATTCGGCACATTCATTAACAGATATATTAAAGCAATCGCGTCAAAAGTAACAAAATTATTCAGAAACGTCTTTTTTTTCGAGCGATCGTTTCTATAGGAGGTCTAGGAGGATTTTGCGCTGATCCAGACGGACGGACATGGCTTTTTGAACTCGTCTCGTCGTGCTGATCTATGCGTTGTACACTTCTGAACAAAATTAATATATTCTTTTTTGCAAGGGTATAAAAAATATGAGTGGAAGCGAGGTCAAGAATGCATGAGTAGAATTGGTAACAGCTGAGCGAACGACATATTTTATTTGGATTTTAAGCCATTTAGAACTTTGACAAAACAAATTTTCGATGAACGTAATATTTGAAAAATATGAAGTTTTGAAGGCAGAAATGAACAAATTGGTGTCTGGCCGAATGGTGTTCCTAAAAATTGATTCTGCAACGAGGAGGACAAAGAAATTTCTGAAAAACATGTATTTTGGAGTGACCAAAAGGCACACTGCAGAAACTGTGAGAACAGCAATTGAAAATGTGTTAAAGGATTTTAATACCAATATTAAAATATTGATAATATCAATTGTACACTGTTAAATCCAACAGTGGCCCCAATATGAGAAAACCAGTGAATTGTTCTAATTGATCTAATGGTCCAGGTCAAAATGAACGATTTTAAATCAATTAAATGTGTTACTCACATCTTTGCAATTGTCGGTTAACGACTTTCTCAACCAACTTGCCTGCAAAAAAAAAAACAGCGTTAAGAGCGATAGCATTTATGTTCTATGTACTCAATGTTGACCAAATTCTGGAGTCTAACAGTCTTTGTTGGAGTATACTTTCATAACGTAGATATATTTTGCGTTGTAAGCCAAGGTCAAGGCTGTAGTAAAGGCTTCCTAGAAACATCCCAGGCATCCATTCATCATCCGGGGAATCCATTTCTTAAATAAATTCTGGTTGTAGGGTTGTAAACCGATTTATGGTCCATTCGCAAATAAACGCACTAACACTAATTCAGCTTGTAAGATCAATTTATTGGTTGAAGATTGTTTTTCTTTCTAATTTTATGAAGTAGTCTAGTTTCGTCATGAAATTTTTATGAAACCAATAACTATATTGTTACCCTTGCAAAAATGTTATATTAATTTTTATCAGAAGTGCGCAACGCATAGAAGGAAGCGTCTCCGACCATATAAAGTATATATATTGTTGATCAGCACGACGAGTTCAAAAAGGTATGTCCGTCCGTCTGTATCAGCGCAAACTCCTCCTATATCCGCTACAGAGCTACAGTACTGAAATTTTGCATGTAGGCTTGATATACAAGTACAGTGTATTCTACACAGGTATATCTCGAATTCAGCCGTATCGGACCACTATCATATAGCTCCCATACAAACGGCAAAGTCACGAACTGTGACTTTTCTCAATGGCTTCGCTTTATTCAGAGCTATTGACATGAAATTAAATATTGGTGAGTTTATTACATCTATAAACGACTGTGTCAAATTTGATCAAGATCGGGTAACTATATCATATAGCTATAGTTTCTATGGGAGCTCCCATAGAAACGATCCGTCGAAAACAGTGACTTTTGTTAATAGCTTCGTTACTTTCCTTATTAAGATTGTAAGCCGTTCTTTATCAACCATTATACTTGTTAGAAAAACGTTAAACCGTTTTTCCACTTTGAAGGCTATAAGTAAGGAAAGAGTAACAAAAAACTTCCAAGGGTTTACAAAGTTTTGACTATTTTTTTGCAGCAAGCCTCTAGTAGAAGCCGGCGACTACAAGCGTCGCACCTAGTATGTCGACCAGGTGGTCAACGAAGAAAACTGAAGCTCGTCCTGCAAGTGATATTTTTGAACTGTTTTATTTTCTGCAAATTTTACGCGATAGAGGTGTAAATTAATACTTTTTACATAAGATTACAAATATGTGTACATATTGTCCACAGGTGACTATTTGCCGTTTTCTATTAATAAAGAGTAATATCCTTAGTATGTATATAGAAAAAGTTTTTTTTTTTGCGGTCAGCGGGTAAAACAATTGATAATACCTACCTATACCTACCTACTGTCTTATCTTTGGACCCCAATCAGTTTTGACTACGATGAGCAGATTCCAGTGCAGTGTATCCAAACATGAAGTGTGTCATCGACATTGGGCAAATTTCTCCTACGAATTAAGGTAAGAACTCCAACATGCACTATGTCTTCACTATTATATAAGTATTATTCAATCTTGTTCAGCTAAAGCCACAATTTCTGGTAGTCTTTGTATTTGCTGCAAAATAGGAATTGACTCTGGTACTATGTTCAACAGACATGTTTATTTCGACAATACTGTTTTCTTATAAACTAAGATAAATATTTTAAACCAACATATTTCGAACGTGACGACAAGAACAGTCAACTCTTCCACGTCTAACTTTTGAGCACTCTATTATATATTAAAGCAATCGCTTTAAAAGTAACAATGTTATTGATAGCCAGAAAGTCGGAGCTAACTTCGGACATTCGAAATTTCTATACCCTTGCAATTTTTTTTGTCTCTCACCTATTGTCAACGTCAATGTGAAAAAAGGTTTTATTTAAAAAGTCTCATGTTCGCGAATGAACAGCCTACAATCTTAGGCTGCAGCAATCTGGGGATGCAGCATGCTATTTGTTCGTATGTTTGTATGACAATAAAATTCGGCGCAGTCATTAATATGTATATTTGTTGGCTAACGGCTGCGCCCTTGCGGAGCCCCAAGCTGCTCGCTTTATATGATGCGGCCTTCGGATGATTTCCACCGAGGCGGCTTTGAGGCACTTGCGATTTGGAAGAAATGAGATGACCAGGTTGACTTCAATCCAGTTGCTTTATTTTCTTAACCTAAAACTATAGTACAAATGTCGGCGGGCACAGAAGGTGCAACCGCATCGACCGAGATTAATTTCAAGAGTAAATTCAAGTACAGCAAACCACGCTGTCTTTTACAAAATTCAAAGTTCTGGAAATTTCCATAGAAGAAATAAGAAAGAAAAGAATTGAAGTAACGGATCTCCAAGTTTGCCACTTCAAAGTAACTTGCGCTGTTCTTGGTCTCTCGCTCTCTCTCTCACGCCCTCTTCGTTCGCTTTCTCTTTTCAGCAAAGAGAGTCTGGCTTCAGTTGCAGCCCAAACATTCTCCCCCTTTTGATGATGACAATCTTCATCATCAAATTCACGTCCGGAAGACTCCTGTGAAAAGAAAACTGAACCGAGAAAGTAACAATTTAACGCTTAGGTGTAGGTCTGGTGTCATTTTCTATCCAATTCTCCTGAATAGGCAATAGACAGAGTTTGGCTACCAGTCGTTTCATGAGTCCTTTGACTGTCTTCAAAGTCACCACTCTCACTAGTCCATCGGGTCCTGCATGTGTCTCCATAACCCGACCTAGACGCCATTGATGAGAAGGGAATCGCTCGTCCCTAATGAGCACTATGCATCCAACTGTTAGATTTTCCTTGATCTGCAGCCATTTTGGTATCCTTTGTAATCGTGATAAATATTCCGAATTCCATCTTCTCCAAAACTCTTGTGCATAATATTGACAATTCTTCCATTGATCAATCAGAGTAACTTTAGTCAATTCCGGAGCAGGAGGTGCTAAAGGCGCTTCACCGATCAGAAAGTGACCGGATGTTAATACCATTAAATCGTCAGGATCATTTGATAGGGGATATAACGGTCTTCAATTTAAACAAGACTCAAACTGTGCCAACACAGTTGCCATTTCCTCGAATGTTAAAACTTGTTCTCCGAGAGTTCCCTTCAGATGATACTTCACGGACTTCACTCCAGCCTCCCACAATCCACCAAAAAGTGGCGCTGATGGTGGGTTGAAATGCCAGTTGATTCCTTTTCTCAATAATGTTGGCGCAATATGTTTCGTAATGTACGAACAATATGCCAGTTTGTCTACTTGCAATTGTTTGTTGGCTCCAATAAAATTAGTACCGCAGTCACTATAAACGTCTGTGTATAGGCCACGTCTGCCAATGAAAAGGTTAAATGCTCCTATAAATGCATCTGAGGTCAGATCTCCAACTGGTTCCAAATGAACGGCCTTCGTCACTAGACATACGAAGACAGCAATATATCCCTTCTGGGATACACGTCCTCTTCCTTTGCAGGGCGAAATATTTACCGGTCCAGCGTAGTCCACTCCAACGGATGAGAATGGACTCTTGAAGGACGTACCCGTACTTCTGGTAACATTCCCATTTTCTGACCTGCAAATTGAGGCTTCATCTTAAAACATGTGATACATTTATGAATTCCAAACCGAACCTGAGAGTCCTTATCCTCTTCGTTCTGCCACAGATGTACGACAATTATATACGAAACGTTTTATACATGATATAATCCAGACGAGTCGTGTATACGATGAATACTTGCTGATAAATGGCAGGTCACCTTTATGACTTCAGTGTCAACAACCGACAGCGAATCCTGATCAATAGCATTACAAGGCCATTTGATGTCCGATCCTTGTAACCATGATGGCCCATGCCACCATAATTCACACGATGCCAATTTGGTTGTACTCATGCCACGGCTTAGATAATCTGCAGGGTTATCTTTCGAGGCGACGTGTCTCCATTGCCTTTCGTCTGAGATTTCCAGGATTTTGTTTATTCGATTGGACACAAATACTTTCCAGTTGGCAGCTCCATCACGGATCCAACTGATGGTTATCATAGTTTTATCGAAAAAGGCTAATTTTTGCGAAAGAACGGCGTACAATCTTAGCATAGGAAGTTAGGAAGATTACTATCAAAGTCACTGTTTACCACCAATCGTTCCTATGGGAGCTATATGATATAGTCACCCGATCTTTATCAAATTCGGCACATTCATTAACAGATATATTAAAGCAATCGCGTCAAAAGTAACAAAATTATTCAGAAACGTCACTTTTTTCGAGCGATCGTTCCTATAGGAGCTATATGATATAGTTACCCGATCTTAATCAAATTTGGCACAGTCGTTTATAGACGTAATAAACTCACCAATATTATTTCACGACAATAGCTCAAAAATAACGAAGTTATTGAGAAAAGTCACTATTCGTGACTTAGCCGTTTGTATGGGAGCTATATGATATAGTGGCTGAATCCAACATATACAACCCCTGAAGTATATAAAAGCCTTCATGCAAAATTTTTCACCTCTGTAGCTTGTACGGTCTGGGAGGGGTTTGCGCTGATCCAGACGGACGGACATGGCTTTTTGAACTCGTCTCGTCGTGCTGATCTATGCGTTGTACACTTCTGAACAAAATTAATCTATCCTTTTTTGCAAGGGTATAAAAAATATGAGTGGAAGCGAGGTCAAGAATGCATGAGTAGAATTGGTAACAGCTGACCGAACGCCATATTTTATTTGGATTTTAAGCCATTTAGAACTTTGACAAAACAAATTTTCGATGAACGTAATATTTGAAAAATATGAAGTTTTGAAGGCAGAAATGAACAAATTGGTGTCTGGCCGAATGGTGTTGCTAAAAATTGATTCTGCAACGAGGAGGACAAAGAAATTTCTGAAAAACATGTATTTTGGAGTGACCAAAAAGCACACTGCAGAAACTGTGAGAACAGCAATTGAAAATGTGTTAAAGGATTTTAATACCAATATTAAAATATTGATAATATCAATTGTACACTGTTAAATCCAACAGTGGCCCCAATATGAGAAAGGCAGTGAATTGTTCTAATTGATCTAATGGTCCAGGTCAAAATGAACGATTTTAAATCAATTAAATGTGTTACTTACATCTTTGCAATTGTCGGTTAACGACTTTCTCAACCAACTTGCCTGGTATATCATCTTAAGTTATATAACAAATAATATTTGTTATTCCTCTAGGCATTTGATAAAAACAGAGAATTTAGTTGTACCAAAACTGCATGTTCCAAAACCATGGAGTTATATGTACTCAATGTTGACCAAATTCTGGAGTCTAACAGTCTTTGTTGGAGTATACTTTCATAACGTAGACATATTTTGCGTTGGAAGCCAAGGTCAAGGTTGTAGTAAGGGCTTCCCAGTAACATCCAAGGCAACCATTCATCATCCGGGGAAGAGTTCCAAGTCTGTGCGTTGGTTGACATGGTATCTTCATTTTTACCTAAGTGCTCCTGTTGATTTGGTGATTTGAGTCAAATTCCTCCCCATAATCCGGGGGAAGCCATTCATTAAAAATGCTGCAAATGAGCAGTGATTTGAGTCAAATTCCTCCCCATAATCCGGGGGAAGCCATTCATTAAAAATTTGAGGATGTTCGAATTGGTTCTTTCTGATCCCAAAGTATAAATTTTTCAAAACAACTCATAAGAAAAAGTTTTCTTCGAGTTATCTTTCCATTATTTCACAAACTCTTTTTCAGAGATTACCTTAGACAAAAAATTATCATATACATATATATATATATATATAGTATAAACTCATTAGCAAAAACACTTTCTTTCGTTCCGACAAAACTTAAATTCCATTTCTTAAATAAATTCTGGACATTCGAACCAGGGTTGTAAACTGATTTATGATCCATTCGCAAATAAACGCACTAACACTAATTCAGCTTGTAAGATCAATTTATTGGTTGAAGATTGTTTTTTTTTCTAATTTTATAAAGTAGTCTAGCCGGGGATGGCTGTCTCTCTATTGCCTCTTGACAGTTCGTCAACATAACGAAATTATAAAATGTTTCGTAATGAAATTTTTATGAAACCAATAACTATATTGTTACCCTTGCAAAAATGTTATATTTATTTTTATCAGTAGTGCGCAAAGCATAGAAGGAAGCGTCTCCGACCATATAAAGTATATATATTTTTGATCAGCCCTAGTATATATAGTCTGTATCAGCGCAAACTCCTCCTATATCCGCTACAGAGCTACAGAACTGAAATTTTGCATGTAGGCTTGATATACAAGTACAGTATATTCTGCACAGGTATATCTCGAATTCAGCCGTATCGGACCACTATCATACAGCTCCCATACAAACGGCAAAGTCACGAACTGTGACTTTTCTCAATGGCTTCGCTTTATTCAGAGCTATTGACATGAAATTAAATATTGGTGAGTTTATTACATCTATAAACGACTGTGTCAAATTTGATCAAGATCGGGTAACTATATCATATAGCTATAGTTTCTATGGGAGCTCCCATAGAAACGATCCGTCGAAAACAGTGACTTTTGTTAATTGCTTCGTTACTTTCCTATGTTAAGATTGTTAGCCGTTTTTTATCAACCATTATACTTTTTAGAAAAACGTTAAAATGTTTTTCCACTTTGAAGGCTATAAGTAAGGAAAGAGTAACAAAAAACTTCCAAGGGTTTACAAAGTTTTGACTATTTTTTTCAGCAAGCCTCTAGTAGAAGCCGGGGACTACAAGCGTCGCACCTAGTATGTCGACCAGGTGGACAACGAAGATAACTGAAGCTTGTCCTGCAAGTGCTATTTTTGAACTGTTTTATTTTCTGCAAATTTTACGCGATAGTGGTGTATAATGATACTTTTTATATGAGATTACAAATATGTGTACATATTGTCCACAGGTGACTATTTGCCGTTTTCTATTAATAAAGAGTAATATCCTTAGTATGTATATAGAAAAAGTTTTTTTTTTGCGGTCAGCGGGTAAAACAATTGATAATACCTACCTATACCTACCTATACCTACCTACTGTCTTATCTTTGGACCCCAATCAGTTTTGACTACGATGTGCAGATTAAACGTGTATCCAAACATGAAGTGTGTCATCGATATTGGGTAAATTTCACCTACGAATTAAGGTAAGAACTCCAACATGCACTATGTCTTCACTGTTATATAAGTATTATTCAATCTTGTTCTGCTAAAGCCACAATTTCTGGTAGTCTTTGTATTTGCTGCAAAATAGGAATTGACTCTGGTACTATGTTCAACAGACATGTTTATTTCGACAATACTGTTTTCTTATAAACTAAGATAAATATTTTAAACCAACATATTTCGAACGTGACGACAAGAACAGTCAACTCTTCCACGTCTAACTTTTGAGCACTCTATTATATATTAAAGCAATCGCTTTAAAAGTAACAATGTTATTGATAGCCAGAAAGTCGGAGCTAACTTCGGACATTCGAAATTTCTATACCCTTGCAATTTTTTTTGTCTCTCACCTATTGTCAACGTCAATGTGAAAAAAGGTTTTATTTAAAAAGTCTCATGTTCGCGAATGAACAGCCTACAATTTTAGGCTGCAGCAATCTGGGGATGCAGCATGCTATTTTTTCGTATGTTTGTATGACAATAAAATTGTAAAATTGCCCAAACTGCTCGCTTTATATGATGCGGCCTTCGGATGATTTCCACCGAGGCGGCTTTGAGGCACTTGCGATTTGGAAGAAATAAGATGACCAGGTTGACTTCAATCCAGTTGCTTTATTTTCTTAACCTAAAACTATAGTACAATTTTCGGCGGGCACAGAAGGTGCAACAGCATCGACCGAGATTAATTTCAAGAGTAAATTCAAGTACAGCAAAGCATGCTGTCTTTTACAAAATTCAAAGTTCTGGAAATTTCCATAGAAGAAATTAAAAAGAAAAGAACTGAAGTAACGGATCTCCAAGTTTGCCACTTCAAAGTAACTTGCGCTGTTCTTGGTCTCTCTCTCCCTCTCTCTTCGTTCGTTTTCTCTTTTCAGCAAAGAGAGTCTGGCTTCAGTTGCAGCCCAAACATTCTCCCCCTTTTGATAATGACGATCTTCATCATCAAATTCACGTCCGGAAGACTCCTCTGAAAATAAATCTAAAACGAGAAAGTAACAATTGAACGCTTAGGTGTAGGTCTGGTGTCATTCTCTATCCAATTCTCCTGAATAGGCAATGGACAGAGTTTGGCTACCGGTCGTTTCATGAGTCCTTTGACTGTCTTCAAAGTCACCACTCTCACTAGTCCATCGGGTCCTGCATGTGTCTCCATAACCCGACCTAGACGCTATTGATGAGAAGGGAATCGCTCGTCCCTGATGAGCACTATGCATCCAACTGTTAGATTTTCCTTGATCTGCAGCCATTATGGTCTCCTTTGTAACCGTGATAAATATTCCGAATTCCATCTTCTCCAAAACTCTTGTGCATAATGTTGACAATTCTTCCATCGATCAATCAGAGTAACTTTAGTCAATTCCGGAGCAGGAGGTGCTAAAGGCGCTTCACCGATCAGAAAGTGACCGGGTGTTAATACCATTAAATCGTCAGGATCATTTGGGGGACATAACGGTCTTGAATTTAAACAAGACTCAATCTGTGCCAACACAGTTGCCATTTCCTCGAATGTTAAAACTTATTCTCCGAGAGTTCTCTTCAGATGATACTTCATGGACTTCACTCCAGACTCCCACAATCCACCAAAATGTGGCGCTGATGGTGGGTTGAAATGCCAGTTGATTCCTTTTCTCAATAATGTTGGCGCAATATACGAACAATATGCCAGTTTGTCTAATTGCAATTTTTTGTTGGCTCCAATAAAACTAGTACCGCAGTCTTTATAAACGTCTGTGCATAGGCCACGTCTGCCAATGAAACGGTTAAATGCCCCTATAAACGCATCTGAGGTCAGATCTCCAACTGGTTCCAAATGAACGGCCTTCGTTACTAGACATACGAACACAGCAATATATCCCTTCTGGGATACACGTCCTCTTCCTTTGCAGGGCGAAATATTTACGGGTCCAGCGTAGTCCACTCCAACGGATGAGAATGCTCTAGAAGGACTTAACCGTACTGCTGGTAACATTCCCATTTTCTAACCTGCAAATTGAGGCTTCATCTTAAAACATGTGATACATTTATGAATTCCAAACCGAACTGCATTGCGTCCATTAACAATCCAGAATTTCTTCCTTATAAAATTCAGCGTTAGTGAGGTTCCACCATGCAAGGTGCAAATATGACTGTAAGATATGACCAGATCTGTGAAAGGATGTTTATACGGATGTTTATATAAGGATATTTTTCATTTATGGGCAACAGGGAATCTCGAAGCCCGCCTCCGAGAAGTAAAACACGTTCGTTCGAATCAAAATACGGATTAAGAGACAGTAGTATGCTGTCCTTTGCTATTACCCTTCCTTCCGATAGCGCCTTCCATTCAGAGTTAAAACGTTCATAACGTAGATATATTTTGCGTTGGAAGCCAAGGTTAAGGCTGTAGTAAGGGCTTCCTAGTAACATCCAAGGCAACCATTCATCATCCAGGGAAGAGTTCCAAGTCCGTGCGTTGGTTGACATGGTATCTTCATTTTCACCTAAGTGCTCCTGTTGATTTGGTGATTTCAGTCCAATTCCTCCCCATAATCCGAGGGAAGCCATTCATTAAAAATTTGAGGATGTTCGAATTGGTTCTTTCTGATCCCAAAGTATAAATTTTTTAAAACAACTCATAAGAAAAAGTTTTTTTCGAGTTATCTTTCCATTATTTCACAAACTCCTTTTCAGAGATTACCTTAGACAAACGATTTACTAAATATTGAACTAAAAACAAAAAGCGTCATTCCATCTGTCGTTTTTGATATCTTCCACCAAGTTTCTCCATTACCGTCTGGGTCCTCAATTTTTCTACAAGAAACAAGATGTGTCCCAAAAATGCCGAGGAAAATTATCATATACATATATATATATATATATATAGTATAAACTCATTAGCAAAAACACTTTCTTTCGTTCCGACAAAACTTAAATTCCATTTCTTAAATAAATTCTGGACATTCGAACCAGGGTTGTAAACTGATTTATGATCCATTCGCAAATAAACGCACTAACACTAATTCAGCTTGTAAGATCAATTTATTGGTTGAAGATTGTTTTTTTTCTAATTTTATAAAGTAGTCTAGCCGGGGATGGCTGTCTCTCTATTGCCTCTTGACAGTTCGTCAACATAACGAAATTATAAAATGTTTCGTAATGAAATTTTTATGAAACCAATAACTATATTGTTACCCTTGCAAAAATGTTATATTTATTTTTATCAGTAGTGCGCAAAGCATAGAAGGAAGCGTCTCCGACCATATAAAGTATATATATTTTTGATCAGCCCTAGTATATATAGTCTGTATCAGCGCAAACTCCTCCTATATCCGCTACAGAGCTACAGAACTGAAATTTTGCATGTAGGCTTGATATACAAGTACAGTATATTCTGCACAGGTATATCTCGAATTCAGCCGTATCGGACCACTATCATACAGCTCCCATACAAACGGCAAAGTCACGAACTGTGACTTTTCTCAATGGCTTCGCTTTATTCAGAGCTATTGACATGAAATTAAATATTGGTGAGTTTATTACATCTATAAACGACTGTGTCAAATTTGATCAAGATCGGGTAACTATATCATATAGCTATAGTTTCTATGGGAGCTCCCATAGAAACGATCCGTCGAAAACAGTGACTTTTGTTAATTGCTTCGTTACTTTCCTATGTTAAGATTGTTAGCCGTTTTTTATCAACCATTATACTTTTTAGAAAAACGTTAAAATGTTTTTCCACTTTGAAGGCTATAATTAAGGAAAGAGTAACAAAAAACTTCCAAGGGTTTACAAAGTTTTGACTATTTTTTTCAGCAAGCCTCTAGTAGAAGCCGGCGACTACAAGCGTCGCACCTAGTATGTCGACCAGGTGGACAACGAAGATAACTGAAGCTTGTCCTGCAAGTGCTATTTTTGAACTGTTTTATTTTCTGCAAATTTTACGCGATAGTGGTGTATAATGATACTTTTTATATGAGATTACAAATATGTGTACATATTGTCCACAGGTAACTATTTGCCGTTTTCTATTAATAAAGAGTAATATCCTTAGTATGTATATAGAAAAAGTTTTTTTTTTGCGGTCAGCGGGTAAAACAATTGATAATACCTACCTATACCTACCTATACCTACCTATTGTCTTATCTTTGGACCCCAATCAGTTTTGACTACGATGTGCAGATTAAACGTGTATCCAAACATGAAGTGTGTCATCGATATTGGGTAAATTTCTCCTACGAATTAAGGTAAGAACTCCAACATGCACTATGTCTTCACTGTTATATAAGTATTATTCAATCTTGTTCTGCTAAAGCCACAATTTCTGGTAGTCTTTGTATTTGCTGCAAAATAGGAATTGACTCTGGTACTATGTTCAACAGACATGTTTATTTCGACAATACTGTTTTCTTATAAACTAAGATAAATATTTTAAACCAACATATTTCGAACGTGACGACAAGAACAGTCAACTCTTCCACGTCTAACTTTTGAGCACTCTATTATATATTAAAGCAATCGCTTTAAAAGTAACAATGTTATTGATAGCCAGAAAGTCGGAGCTAACTTCGGACATTCGAAATTTCTATACCCTTGCAATTTTTTTTGTCTCTCACCTATTGTCAACGTCAATGTGAAAAAAGGTTTTATTTAAAAAGTCTCATGTTCGCGAATGAACAGCCTACAATTTTAGGCTGCAGCAATCTGGGGATGCAGCATGCTATTTTTTCGTATGTTTGTATGAGAATAAAATTCGGCGCAGTCATTAATATGTATATTTGTTGGCTAACGGCTGCGCCCTTGCGGAGCCCCAAACTGCTCGCTTTATATGATGCGGCCTTCGGATGATTTCCACCTAGGCGGCTTTGAGGCACTTGCGATTTGGAAGAAATGAGATGACCAGGTTGACTTCAATCCAGTTGCTTTATTTTCTTAACCTAAAACTATAGTACAATTGTCGGCGGGCACAGAAGGTGCAACAGCATCGACCGAGATTAATTTCAAGAGTAAATTCAAGTACAGCAAAGCATGCTGTCTTTTACAAAATTCAAAGTTCTGGAAATTTCCAAAAAAGAAATTAAAAAGAAAAGAACTGAAGTAACGGATCTCCAAGTTTGCCACTTCAAAGTAACTTGCGCTGTTCTTGGTCTCTCTCTCCCTCTCTCTTCGTTCGTTTTCTCTTTTCAGCAAAGAGAGTCTGGCTTCAGTTGCAGCCCAAACATTCTCCCCCTTTTGATAATGACGATCTTCATCATCAAATTCACGTCCGGAAGACTCCTCTGAAAAGAAATCTAAAACGAGAAAGTAACAATTGAACGCTTAGGTGTAGGTCTGGTGTCATTCTCTATCCAATTCTCCTGAATAGGCAATGGACAGAGTTTGGCTACCGGTCGTTTCATGAGTCCTTTGACTGTCTTCAAAGTCACCACTCTCACTAGTCCATCGGGTCCTGCATGTGTCTCCATAACCCGACCTAGACGCTATTGATGAGAAGGGAATCGCTCGTCCCTGATGAGCACTATGCATCCAACTGTTAGATTTTCCTTGATCTGCAGCCATTATGGTCTCCTTTGTAATCGTGATAAATATTCCGAATTCCATCTTCTCCAAAACTCTTGTGCATAATGTTGACAATTCTTCCATCGATCAATCAGAGTAACTTTAGTCAATTCCGGAGCAGGAGGTGCTAAAGGCGCTTCACCGATCAGAAAGTGACCGGGTGTTAATACCATTAAATCGTCAGGATCATTTCGGGGACATAACGGTCTTGAATTTAAACAAGACTCAATCTGTGCCAACACAGTTGCCATTTCCTCGAATGTTAAAACTTATTCTCCGAGAGTTCTCTTCAGATGATACTTCATGGACTTCACTCCAGACTCCCACAATCCACCAAAATGTGGCGCTGATGGTGGGTTGAAATGCCAGTTGATTCCTTTTATCAATAATGTTGGCGCAATATGTTTCGTAATGTACGAACAATATGCCAGTTTGTCTACTTGCAATTTTTTGTTGGCTCCAATAAAACTAGTACCGCAGTCTTTATAAACGTCTGTGCATAGGCCACGTCTGCCAATGAAACGGTTAAATGCCCCTATAAACGCATCTGAGGTCAGATCTCCAACTGGTTCCAAATGAACGGCCTTCGTTACTAGACATACGAACACAGCAATATATCCCTTCTGGGATACACGTCCTCTTCCTTTGCAGGGCGAAATATTTACGGGTCCAGCGTAGTCCACTCCAACGGATGAGAATGCTCTAGAAGGACTTAACCGTACTGCTGGTAACATTCCCATTTTCTAACCTGCAAATTGAGGCTTCATCTTAAAACATGTGATACATTTATGAATTCCAAACCGAACTGCATTGCGTCCATTAACAATCCAGAATTTCTTCCTTATAAAATTCAGCGTTAGTGAGGTTCCACCATGCAAGGTGCAAATATGACTGTAAGATATGACCAGATCTGTGAAAGGATGTTTATACGGATGTTTATATAAGGATATTTTTCATTTATGGGCAACAGGGAATCTCGAAGCCCGCCTCCGAGAAGTAAAACACGTTCGTTCGAATCAAAATACGGATTAAGAGACAGTAGTATGCTGTCCTTTGCTATTACCCTTCCTTCCGATAGCGCCTTCCATTCAGAGTTAAAACGTTCATAACGTAGATATATTTTGCGTTGGAAGCCAAGGTCAAGGCTGTAGTAAGGGCTTCCTAGTAACATCCAAGGCAACCATTCATCATCCAGGGAAGAGTTCCAAGTCCGTGCGTTGGTTGACATGGTATCTTCATTTTCACCTAAGTGCTCCTGTTGATTTGGTGATTTCAGTCCAATTCCTCCCCATAATCCGAGGGAAGCCATTCATTAAAAATTTGAGGATGTTCGAATTGGTTCTTTCTGATCCCAAAGTATAAATTTTTCAAAACAACTCATACGAAAAAGTTTTCTTCGAGTTATCTTTCCATTATTTCACAAACTCTTTTTCAGAGATTACCTTAGACAAAAAATTATCATATACATATACATATATATATATATATAGTATAAACTCATTAGCAAAAACACTTTCTTTCGTTCCGACAAAACTTAAATTCCATTTCTTAAATAAATTCTGGACATTCGAACCAGGGTTGTAAACTGATTTATGATCCATTCGCAAATAAACGCACTAACACTAATTCAGCTTGTAAGATCAATTTATTGGTTGAAGATTGTTTTTTTTCTAATTTTATAAAGTAGTCTAGCCGGGGATGGCTGTCTCTCTATTGCCTCTTGACAGTTCGTCAACATAACGAAATTATAAAATGTTTCGTAATGAAATTTTTATGAAACCAATAACTATATTGTTACCCTTGCAAAAATGTTATATTTATTTTTATCAGTAGTGCGCAAAGCATAGAAGGAAGCGTCTCCGACCATATAAAGTATATATATTTTTGATCAGCCCTAGTATATATAGTCTGTATCAGCGCAAACTCCTCCTATATCCGCTGCAGAGCTACAGAACTGAAATTTTGCATGTAGGCTTGATATACAAGTACAGTATATTCTGCACAGGTATATCTCGAATTCAGCCGTATCGGACCACTATCATACAGCTCCCATACAAACGGCAAAGTCACGAACTGTGACTTTTCTCAATGGCTTCGCTTTATGCAGAGCTATTGACATGAAATTAAATATTGGTGAGTTTATTACATCTATAAACGACTGTGTCAAATTTGATCAAGATCGGGTAACTATATCATATAGCTATAGTTTCTATGGGAGCTCCCATAGAAACGATCCGTCGAAAACAGTGACTTTTGTTAATTGCTTCGTTACTTTCCTATGTTAAGATTGTTAGCCGTTTTTTATCAACCATTATACTTTTTAGAAAAACGTTAAAATGTTTTTCCACTTTGAAGGCTATAATTAAGGAAAGAGTAACAAAAAACTTCCAAGGGTTTACAAAGTTTTGACTATTTTTTTCAGCAAGCCTCTAGTAGAAGCCGGCGACTACAAGCGTCGCACCTAGTATGTCGACCAGGTGGACAACGAAGATAACTGAAGCTTGTCCTGCAAGTGCTATTTTTGAACTGTTTTATTTTCTGCAAATTTTACGCGATAGTGGTGTATAATGATACTTTTTATATGAGATTACAAATATGTGTACATATTGTCCACAGGTGACTATTTGCCGTTTTCTATTAATAAAGAGTAATATCCTTAGTATGTATATAGAAAAAGTTTTTTTTTTGCGGTCAGCGGGTAAAACAATTGATAATACCTACCTATACCTACCTATACCTACCTACTGTCTTATCTTTGGACCCCAATCAGTTTTGACTACGATGTGCAGATTAAACGTGTATCCAAACATGAAGTGTGTCATCGATATTGGGTAAATTTCTCCTACGAATTAAGGTAAGAACTCCAACATGCACTATGTCTTCACTGTTATATAAGTATTATTCAATCTTGTTCTGCTAAAGCCACAATTTCTGGTAGTCTTTGTATTTGCTGCAAAATAGGAATTGACTCTGGTACTATGTTCAACAGACATGTTTATTTCGACAATACTGTTTTCTTATAAACTAAGATAAATATTTTAAACCAACATATTTCGAACGTGACGACAAGAACAGTCAACTCTTCCACGTCTAACTTTTGAGCACTCTATTATATATTAAAGCAATCGCTTTAAAAGTAACAATGTTATTGATAGCCAGAAAGTCGGAGCTAACTTCGGACATTCGAAATTTCTATACCCTTGCAATTTTTTTTGTCTCTCACCTATTGTCAACGTCAATGTGAAAAAAGGTTTTATTTAAAAAGTCTCATGTTCGCGAATGAACAGCCTACAATTTTAGGCTGCAGCAATCTGGGGATGCAGCATGCTATTTTTTCGTATGTTTGTATGAGAATAAAATTCGGCGCAGTCATTAATATGTATATTTGTTGGCTAACGGCTGCGCCCTTGCGGAGCCCCAAACTGCTCGCTTTATATGATGCGGCCTTCGGATGATTTCCACCTAGGCGGCTTTGAGGCACTTGCGATTTGGAAGAAATGAGATGACCAGGTTGACTTCAATCCAGTTGCTTTATTTTCTTAACCTAAAACTATAGTACAATTGTCGGCGGGCACAGAAGGTGCAACAGCATCGACCGAGATTAATTTCAAGAGTAAATTCAAGTACAGCAAAGCATGCTGTCTTTTACAAAATTCAAAGTTCTGGAAATTTCCAAAAAAGAAATTAAAAAGAAAAGAACTGAAGTAACGGATCTCCAAGTTTGCCACTTCA
Organism: Drosophila willistoni; assembly: GCF_018902025.1. NCBI lineage: Eukaryota > Metazoa > Arthropoda > Insecta > Diptera > Drosophilidae > Drosophila > Drosophila willistoni. The sequence goes on from NW_025814047.1 coordinate 13,699,155, forward strand.
AAGTAACTTGCGCTGTTCTTGGTCTCTCTCTCCCTCTCTCTTCGTTCGTTTTCTCTTTTCAGCAAAGAGAGTCTGGCTTCAGTTGCAGCCCAAACATTCTCCCCCTTTTGATAATGACGATCTTCATCATCAAATTCACGTCCGGAAGACTCCTCTGAAAATAAATCTAAAACGAGAAAGTAACAATTGAACGCTTAGGTGTAGGTCTGGTGTCATTCTCTATCCAATTCTCCTGAATAGGCAATGGACAGAGTTTGGCTACCGGTCGTTTCATGAGTCCTTTGACTGTCTTCAAAGTCACCACTCTCACTAGTCCATCGGGTCCTGCATGTGTCTCCATAACCCGACCTAGACGCTATTGATGAGAAGGGAATCGCTCGTCCCTGATGAGCACTATGCATCCAACTGTTAGATTTTCCTTGATCTGCAGCCATTATGGTCTCCTTTGTAATCGTGATAAATATTCCGAATTCCATCTTCTCCAAAACTCTTGTGCATAATGTTGACAATTCTTCCATCGATCAATCAGAGTAACTTTAGTCAATTCCGGAGCAGGAGGTGCTAAAGGCGCTTCACCGATCAGAAAGTGACCGGGTGTTAATACCATTAAATCGTCAGGATCATTTCGGGGACATAACGGTCTTGAATTTAAACAAGACTCAATCTGTGCCAACACAGTTGCCATTTCCTCGAATGTTAAAACTTATTCTCCGAGAGTTCTCTTCAGATGATACTTCATGGACTTCACTCCAGACTCCCACAATCCACCAAAATGTGGCGCTGATGGTGGGTTGAAATGCCAGTTGATTCCTTTTATCAATAATGTTGGCGCAATATGTTTCGTAATGTACGAACAATATGCCAGTTTGTCTACTTGCAATTTTTTGTTGGCTCCAATAAAACTAGTACCGCAGTCTTTATAAACGTCTGTGCATAGGCCACGTCTGCCAATGAAACGGTTAAATGCCCCTATAAACGCATCTGAGGTCAGATCTCCAACTGGTTCCAAATGAACGGCCTTCGTTACTAGACATACGAACACAGCAATATATCCCTTCTGGGATACACGTCCTCTTCCTTTGCAGGGCGAAATATTTACGGGTCCAGCGTAGTCCACTCCAACGGATGAGAATGCTCTAGAAGGACTTAACCGTACTGCTGGTAACATTCCCATTTTCTAACCTGCAAATTGAGGCTTCATCTTAAAACATGTGATACATTTATGAATTCCAAACCGAACTGCATTGCGTCCATTAACAATCCAGAATTTCTTCCTTATAAAATTCAGCGTTAGTGAGGTTCCACCATGCAAGGTGCAAATATGACTGTAAGATATGACCAGATCTGTGAAAGGATGTTTATACGGATGTTTATATAAGGATATTTTTCATTTATGGGCAACAGGGAATCTCGAAGCCCGCCTCCGAGAAGTAAAACACGTTCGTTCGAATCAAAATACGGATTAAGAGACAGTAGTATGCTGTCCTTTGCTATTACCCTTCCTTCCGATAGCGCCTTCCATTCAGAGTTAAAACGTTCATAACGTAGATATATTTTGCGTTGGAAGCCAAGGTCAAGGCTGTAGTAAGGGCTTCCTAGTAACATCCAAGGCAACCATTCATCATCCAGGGAAGAGTTCCAAGTCCGTGCGTTGGTTGACATGGTATCTTCATTTTCACCTAAGTGCTCCTGTTGATTTGGTGATTTCAGTCCAATTCCTCCCCATAATCCGAGGGAAGCCATTCATTAAAAATTTGAGGATGTTCGAATTGGTTCTTTCTGATCCCAAAGTATAAATTTTTCAAAACAACTCATACGAAAAAGTTTTCTTCGAGTTATCTTTCCATTATTTCACAAACTCTTTTTCAGAGATTACCTTAGACAAAAAATTATCATATACATATACATATATATATATATATAGTATAAACTCATTAGCAAAAACACTTTCTTTCGTTCCGACAAAACTTAAATTCCATTTCTTAAATAAATTCTGGACATTCGAACCAGGGTTGTAAACTGATTTATGATCCATTCGCAAATAAACGCACTAACACTAATTCAGCTTGTAAGATCAATTTATTGGTTGAAGATTGTTTTTTTTCTAATTTTATAAAGTAGTCTAGCCGGGGATGGCTGTCTCTCTATTGCCTCTTGACAGTTCGTCAACATAACGAAATTATAAAATGTTTCGTAATGAAATTTTTATGAAACCAATAACTATATTGTTACCCTTGCAAAAATGTTATATTTATTTTTATCAGTAGTGCGCAAAGCATAGAAGGAAGCGTCTCCGACCATATAAAGTATATATATTTTTGATCAGCCCTAGTATATATAGTCTGTATCAGCGCAAACTCCTCCTATATCCGCTACAGAGCTACAGAACTGAAATTTTGCATGTAGGCTTGATATACAAGTACAGTATATTCTGCACAGGTATATCTCGAATTCAGCCGTATCGGACCACTATCATACAGCTCCCATACAAACGGCAAAGTCACGAACTGTGACTTTTCTCAATGGCTTCGCTTTATGCAGAGCTATTGACATGAAATTAAATATTGGTGAGTTTATTACATCTATAAACGACTGTGTCAAATTTGATCAAGATCGGGTAACTATATCATATAGCTATAGTTTCTATGGGAGCTCCCATAGAAACGATCCGTCGAAAACAGTGACTTTTGTTAATTGCTTCGTTACTTTCCTATGTTAAGATTGTTAGCCGTTTTTTATCAACCATTATACTTTTTAGAAAAACGTTAAAATGTTTTTCTACTTTGAAGGCTATAATTAAGGAAAGAGTAACAAAAAACTTCCAAGGGTTTACAAAGTTTTGACTATTTTTTTCAGCAAGCCTCTAGTAGAAGCCGGCGACTACAAGCGTCGCACCTAGTATGTCGACCAGGTGGACAACGAAGATAACTGAAGCTTGTCCTGCAAGTGCTATTTTTGAACTGTTTTATTTTCTGCAAATTTTACGCGATAGTGGTGTATAATGATACTTTTTATATGAGATTACAAATATGTGTACATATTGTCCACAGGTGACTATTTGCCGTTTTCTATTAATAAAGAGTAATATCCTTAGTATGTATATAGAAAAAGTTTTTTTTTTGCGGTCAGCGGGTAAAACAATTGATAATACCTACCTATACCTACCTATACCTACCTATACCTACCTACTGTCTTATCTTTGGACCCCAATCAGTTTTGACTACGATGTGCAGATTAAACGTGTATCCAAACATGAAGTGTGTCATCGATATTGGGTAAATTTCTCCTACGAATTAAGGTAAGAACTCCAACATGCACTATGTCTTCACTGTTATATAAGTATTATTCAATCTTGTTCTGCTAAAGCCACAATTTCTGGTAGTCTTTGTATTTGCTGCAAAATAGGAATTGACTCTGGTACTATGTTCAACAGACATGTTTATTTCGACAATACTGTTTTCTTATAAACTAAGATAAATATTTTAAACCAACATATTTCGAACGTGACGACAAGAACAGTCAACTCTTCCACGTCTAACTTTTGAGCACTCTATTATATATTAAAGCAATCGCTTTAAAAGTAACAATGTTATTGATAGCCAGAAAGTCGGAGCTAACTTCGGACATTCGAAATTTCTATACCCTTGCAATTTTTTTTGTCTCTCACCTATTGTCAACGTCAATGTGAAAAAAGGTTTTATTTAAAAAGTCTCATGTTCGCGAATGAACAGCCTACAATTTTAGGCTGCAGCAATCTGGGGATGCAGCATGCTATTTTTTCGTATGTTTGTATGACAATAAAATTTGGCGCAGTCATTAATATGTATATTTGTTGGCTAACGGCTGCGCCCTTGCGGAGCCCCAAACTGCTCGCTTTATATGATGCGGCCTTCGGATGATTTCCACCTAGGCGGCTTTGAGGCACTTGCGATTTGGAAGAAATGAGATGACCAGGTTGACTTCAATCCAGTTGCTTTATTTTCTTAACCTAAAACTATAGTACAATTGTCGGCGGGCACAGAAGGTGCAACAGCATCGACCGAGATTAATTTCAAGAGTAAATTCAAGTACAGCAAAGCATGCTGTCTTTTACAAAATTCAAAGTTCTGGAAATTTCCAAAAAAGAAATTAAAAAGAAAAGAACTGAAGTAACGGATCTCCAAGTTTGCCACTTCAAAGTAACTTGCGCTGTTCTTGGTCTCTCTCCCTCTCTCTTCGTTCGTTTTCTCTTTTCAGCAAAGAGAGTCTGGCTTCAGTTGCAGCCCAAACATTCTCCCCCTTTTGATAATGACGATCTTCATCATCAAATTCACGTCCGGAAGACTCCTCTGAAAATAAATCTAAAACGAGAAAGTAACAATTGAACGCTTAGGTGTAGGTCTGGTGTCATTCTCTATCCAATTCTCCTGAATAGGCAATAGACAGAGTTTGGCTACCGGTCGTTTCATGAGTCCTTTGACTGTCTTCAAAGTCACCACTCTCACTAGTCCATCGGGTCCTGCATGTGTCTCCATAACCCGACCTAGACGCTATTGATGAGAAGGGAATCGCTCGTCCCTGATGAGCACTATGCATCCAACTGTTAGATTTTCCTTGATCTGCAGCCATTATGGTCTCCTTTGTAATCGTGATAAATATTCCGAATTCCATCTTCTCCAAAACTCTTGTGCATAATGTTGACAATTCTTCCATCGATCAATCAGAGTAACTTTAGTCAATTCCGGAGCAGGAGGTGCTAAAGGCGCTTCACCGATCAGAAAGTGACCGGGTGTTAATACCATTAAATCGTCAGGATCATTTGGGTTTAAATGAATTGAATTTAAACAAGACTCAATCTGTGCCAACACAGTTGCCATTTCCTCGAATGTTAAAACTTATTCTCCGAGAGTTCTCTTCAGATGATACTTCATGGACTTCACTCCAGACTCCCACAATCCACCAAAATGTGGCGCTGATGGTGTGTTGAAATGCCAGTTGATTCCTTTTCTCAATAATGTTGGCGCAATATACGAACAATATGCCAGTTTGTCTACTTGCAATTTTTTGTTGGCTCCAATAAAACTAGTACCGCAGTCTTTATAAACGTCTGTGCATAGGCCACGTCTGCCAATGAAACGGTTAAATGCCCCTATAAACGCATCTGAGGTCAGATCTCCAACTGGTTCCAAATGAACGGCCTTCGTTACTAGACATACGAACACAGCAATATATCCCTTCTGGGATACACGTCCTCTTCCTTTGCAGGGCGAAATATTTACGGGTCCAGCGTAGTCCACTCCAACGGATGAGAATGCTCTAGAAGGACTTAACCGTACTGCTGGTAACATTCCCATTTTCTAACCTGCAAATTGAGGCTTCATCTTAAAACATGTGATACATTTATGAATTCCAAACCGAACTGCATTGCGTCCATTAACAATCCAGAATTTCTTCCTTATAAAATTCCGCGTTAGTGAGGTTCCACCATGCAAGGTGCAAATATGACTGTAAGATATGACCAGATCTGTGAAAGGATGTTTATACGGATGTTTATATAAGGATATTTTTCATTTATGGGCAACAGGGAATCTCGAAGCCCGCCTCCGAGAAGTAAAACACGTTCGTTCGAATCAAAATACGGATTAAGAGACAGTAGTATGCTGTCCTTTGCTATTATCCTTCCTTCCGATAGCGCCTTCCATTCAGAGTTAAAACGTTCATAACGTAGATATATTTTGCGTTGGAAGCCAAGGTCAAGGCTGTAGTAAGGGCTTCCTAGTAACATCCAAGGCAACCATTCATCATCCAGGGAAGAGTTCCAAGTCCGTGCGTTGGTTGACATGGTATCTTCATTTTCACCTAAGTGCTCCTGTTGATTTGGTGATTTCAGTCCAATTCCTCCCCATAATCCGAGGAAGCCATTCATTAAAAATTTGAGGATGTTCGAATTGGTTCTTTCTGATCCCAAAGTATAAATTTTTCAAAACAACTCATAAGAAAAAGTTTTCTTCGAGTTATCTTTCCATTATTTCACAAACTCTTTTTCAGAGATTGTGCAAAAAAATTATAAAATGTTTCGTAATGAAATTTTTATGAAACCAATAACTATATTGTTACCCTTGCAAAAATGTTATATTTATTTTTATCAGTAGTGCGCAAAGCATAGAAGGAAGCGTCTCCGACCATATAAAGTATATATATTTTTGATCAGCCCTAGTATATATAGTCTGTATCAGCGCAAACTCCTCCTATATCCGCTACAGAGCTACAGAACTGAAATTTTGCATGTAGGCTTGATATACAAGTACAGTATATTCTGCACAGGTATATCTCGAATTCAGCCGTATCGGACCACTATCATACAGCTCCCATACAAACGGCAAAGTCACGAACTGTGACTTTTCTCAATGGCTTCGCTTTATTCAGAGCTATTGACATGAAATTAAATATTGGTGAGTTTATTACATCTATAAACGACTGTGTCAAATTTGATCAAGATCGGGTAACTATATCATATAGCTATAGTTTCTATGGGAGCTCCCATAGAAACGATCCGTCGAAAACAGTGACTTTTGTTAATTGCTTCGTTACTTTCCTATGTTAAGATTGTTAGCTGTTTTTTATCAACCATTATACTTTTTAGAAAAACGTTAAAATGTTTTTCCACTTTGAAGGCTATAATTAAGGAAAGAGTAACAAAAAACTTCCAAGGGTTTACAAAGTTTTGACTATTTTTTTCAGCAAGCCTCTAGTAGAAGCCGGCGACTACAAGCGTCGCACCTAGTATGTCGACCAGGTGGACAACGAAGATAACTGAAGCTTGTCCTGCAAGTGCTATTTTTGAACTGTTTTATTTTCTGCAAATTTTACGCGATAGTGGTGTATAATGATACTTTTTATATGAGATTACAAATATGTGTACATATTGTCCACAGGTGACTATTTGCCGTTTTCTATTAATAAAGAGTAATATCCTTAGTATGTATATAGAAAAAGTTTTTTTTTTGCGGTCAGCGGGTAAAACAATTGATAATACCTACCTATACCTACCTATACCTACCTACTGTCTTATCTTTGGACCCCAATCAGTTTTGACTACGATGTGCAGATTAAACGTGTATCCAAACATGAAGTGTGTCATCGATATTGGGTAAATTTCTCCTACGAATTAAGGTAAGAACTCCAACATGCACTATGTCTTCACTGTTATATAAGTATTATTCAATCTTGTTCTGCTAAAGCCACAATTTCTGGTAGTCTTTGTATTTGCTGCAAAATAGGAATTGACTCTGGTACTATGTTCAACAGACATGTTTATTTCGACAATACTGTTTTCTTATAAACTAAGATAAATATTTTAAACCAACATATTTCGAACGTGACGACAAGAACAGTCAACTCTTCCACGTCTAACTTTTGAGCACTCTATTATATATTAAAGCAATCGCTTTAAAAGTAACAATGTTATTGATAGCCAGAAAGTCGGAGCTAACTTCGGACATTCGAAATTTCTATACCCTTGCAATTTTTTTTGTCTCTCACCTATTGTCAACGTCAATGTGAAAAAAGGTTTTATTTAAAAAGTCTCATGTTCGCGAATGAACAGCCTACAATTTTAGGCTGCAGCAATCTGGGGATGCAGCATGCTATTTTTTCGTATGTTTGTATGACAATAAAATTCGGCGCAGTCATTAATATGTATATTTGTTGGCTAACGGCTGCGCCCTTGCGGAGCCCCAAACTGCTCGCTTTATATGATGCGGCCTTCGGATGATTTCCACCTAGGCGGCTTTGAGGCACTTGCGATTTGGAAGAAATGAGATGACCAGGTTGACTTCAATCCAGTTGCTTTATTTTCTTAACCTAAAACTATAGTACAATTTTCGGCGGGCACAGAAGGTGCAACAGCATCGACCGAGATTAATTTCAAGAGTAAATTCAAGTACAGCAAAGCATGCTGTCTTTTACAAAATTCAAAGTTCTGGAAATTTCCATAGAAGAAATTAAAAAGAAAAGATCTGAAGTAACGGATCTCCAAGTTTGCCACTTCAAAGTAACTTGCGCTGTTCTTGGTCTCTCTCTCCCTCTCTCTTCGTTCGTTTTCTCTTTTCAGCAAAGAGAGTCTGGCTTCAGTTGCAGCCCAAACATTCTCCCCCTTTTGATAATGACGATCTTCATCATCAAATTCACGTCCGGAAGACTTCTCTGAAAAGAAATCTAAAACGAGAAAGTAACAATTGAACGCTTAGGTGTAGGTCTGGTGTCATTCTCTATCCAATTCTCCTGAATAGGCAATGGACAGAGTTTGGCTACCGGTCGTTTCATGAGTCCTTTGACTGTCTTCAAAGTCACCACTCTCACTAGTCCATCGGGTCCTGCATGTGTCTCCATAACCCGACCTAGACGCCATTGATGAGAAGGGAATCGCTCGTCCCTGATGAGCGCTATGCATCCAACTGTTAGATTTTCCTTGATCTGCAGCCATTATGGTCTCCTTTGTAATCGTGATAAATATTCCGAATTCCATCTTCTCCAAAACTCTTGTGCATAATGTTGACAATTCTTCCATCGATCAATCAGAGTAACTTTAGTCAATTCCGGAGCAGGAGGTGCTAAAGGCGCTTCACCGATCAGAAAGTGACCGGGTGTTAATACCATTAAATCGTCTGGATCATTTGGGGGACATAACGGTCTTGAATTTAAACAAGACTCAATCTGTGCCAACACAGTTGCCATTTCCTCGAATGTTAAAACTTATTCTCCGAGAGTTCTCTTCAGATGATACTTCATGGACTTCACTCCAGACTCCCACAATCCACCAAAATGTGGCGCTGATGGTGGGTTGAAATGCCAGTTGATTCCTTTTCTCAATAATGTTGGCGCAATATACGAACAATATGCCAGTTTGTCTAATTGCAATTTTTTGTTGGCTCCAATAAAACTAGTACCGCAGTCTTTATAAACGTCTGTGCATAGGCCACGTCTGCCAATGAAACGGTTAAATGCCCCTATAAACGCATCTGAGGTCAGATCTCCAACTGGTTCCAAATGAACGGCCTTCGTTACTAGACATACAAACACAGCAATATATCCCTTCTGGGATACACGTCCTCTTCCTTTGCAGGGCGAAATATTTACGGGTCCAGCGTAGTCCACTCCAACGGATGAGAATGCTCTAGAAGGACTTAACCGTACTGCTGGTAACATTCCCATTTTCTAACCTGCAAATTGAGGCTTCATCTTAAAACATGTGATACATTTATGAATTCCAAACCGAACTGCATTGCGTCCATTAACAATCCAGAATTTCTTCCTTATAAAATTCAGCGTTAGTGAGGTTCCACCATGCAAGGTGCAAATATGACTGTAAGATATGACCAGATCTGTGAAAGGATGTTTATACGGATGTTTATATAAGGATATTTTTCATTTATGGGCAACAGGGAATCTCGAAGCCCGCCTCCGAGAAGTAAAACACGTTCGTTCGAATCAAAATACGGATTAAGAGACAGTAGTATGCTGTCCTTTGCTATTACCCTTCCTTCCGATAGCGCCTTCCATTCAGAGTTAAAACGTTCATAACGTAGATATATTTTGCGTTGGAAGCCAAGGTCAAGGCTGTAGTAAGGGCTTCCTAGTAACATCCAAGGCAACCATTCATCATCCAGGGAAGAGTTCCAAGTCCGTGCGTTGGTTGACATGGTATCTTCATTTTCACCTAAGTGCTCCTGTTGATTTGGTGATTTCAGTCCAATTCCTCCCCATAATCCGAGGGAAGCCATTCATTAAAAATTTGAGGATGTTCGAATTGGTTCTTTCTGATCCCAAAGTATAAATTTTTTAAAGTGCTATTTTTGAACTGTTTTATTTTCTGCAAATTTTACGCGATAGTGGTGTATAATGATACTTTTTATATGAGATTACAAATATGTGTACATATTGTCCACAGGTGACTATTTGCCGTTTTCTATTAATAAAGAGTAATATCCTTAGTATGTATATAGAAAAAGTTTTTTTTTTGCGGTTAGCGGGTAAAACAATTGATAATACCTACCTATACCTACCTATACCTACCTATACCTACCTACTGTCTTATCTTTGGACCCCAATCAGTTTTGACTACGATGTGCAGATTAAACGTGTATCCAAACATGAAGTGTGTCATCGATATTGGGTAAATTTCTCCTACGAATTAAGGTAAGAACTCCAACATGCACTATGTCTTCACTGTTATATAAGTATTATTCAATCTTGTTCTGCTAAAGCCACAATTTCTGGTAGTCTTTGTATTTGCTGCAAAATAGGAATTGACTCTGGTACTATGTTCAACAGACATGTTTATTTCGACAATACTGTTTTCTTATAAACTAAGATAAATATTTTAAACCAACATATTTCGAACGTGACGACAAGAACAGTCAACTCTTCCACGTCTAACTTTTGAGCACTCTATTATATATTAAAGCAATCGCTTTAAAAGTAACAATGTTATTGATAGCCAGAAAGTCGGAGCTAACTTCGGACATTCGAAATTCCTATACCCTTGCAATTTTTTTTGTCTCTCACCTATTGTCAACGTCAATGTGAAAAAAGGTTTTATTTAAAAAGTCTCATGTTCGCGAATGAACAGCCTACAATTTTAGGCTGCAGCAATCTGGGGATGCAGCATGCTATTTTTTCGTATGTTTGTATGACAATAAAATTCGGCGCAGTCATTAATATGTATATTTGTTGGCTAACGGCTGCGCCCTTGCGGAGCCCCAAACTGCTCGCTTTATATGATGCGGCCTTCGGATGATTTCCACCTAGGCGGCTTTGAGGCACTTGCGATTTGGAAGAAATGAGATGACCAGGTTGACTTCAATCCAGTTGCTTTATTTTCTTAACCTAAAACTATAGTACAATTTTCGGCGGGCACAGAAGGTGCAACAGCATCGACCGAGATTAATTTCAAGAGTAAATTCAAGTACAGCAAAGCATGCTGTCTTTTACAAAATTCAAAGTTCTGGAAATTTCCATAGAAGAAATTAAAAAGAAAAGATCTGAAGTAACGGATCTCCAAGTTTGCCACTTCAAAGTAACTTGCGCTGTTCTTGGTCTCTCTCTCCCTCTCTCTTCGTTCGTTTTCTCTTTTCAGCAAAGAGAGTCTGGCTTCAGTTGCAGCCCAAACATTCTCCCCCTTTTGATAATGACGATCTTCATCATCAAATTCACGTCCGGAAGACTCCTCTGAAAAGAAATCTAAAACGAGAAAGTAACAATTGAACGCTTAGGTGTAGGTCTGGTGTCATTCTCTATCCAATTCTCCTGAATAGGCAATGGACAGAGTTTGGCTACCGGTCGTTTCATGAGTCCTTTGACTGTCTTCAAAGTCACCACTCTCACTAGTCCATCGGGTCCTGCATGTGTCTCCATAACCCGACCTAGACGCCATTGATGAGAAGGGAATCGCTCGTCCCTGATGAGCGCTATGCATCCAACTGTTAGATTTTCCTTGATCTGCAGCCATTATGGTCTCCTTTGTAATCGTGATAAATATTCCGAATTCCATCTTCTCCAAAACTCTTGTGCATAATGTTGACAATTCTTCCATCGATCAATCAGAGTAACTTTAGTCAATTCCGGAGCAGGAGGTGCTAAAGGCGCTTCACCGATCAGAAAGTGACCGGGTGTTAATACCATTAAATCGTCAGGATCATTTGGGTTTAAATGAATTGAATTTAAACAAGACTCAATCTGTGCCAACACAGTTGCCATTTCCTCGAATGTTAAAACTTATTCTCCGAGAGTTCTCTTCAGATGATACTTCATGGACTTCACTCCAGACTCCCACAATCCACCAAAATGTGGCGCTGATGGTGGGTTGAAATGCCAGTTGATTCCTTTTCTCAATAATGTTGGCGCAATATACGAACAATATGCCAGTTTGTCTAATTGCAATTTTTTGTTGGCTCCAATAAAACTAGTACCGCAGTCTTTATAAACGTCTGTGCATAGGCCACGTCTGCCAATGAAACGGTTAAATGCCCCTATAAACGCATCTGAGGTCAGATCTCCAACTGGTTCCAAATGAACGGCCTTCGTTACTAGACATACAAACACAGCAATATATCCCTTCTGGGATACACGTCCTCTTCCTTTGCAGGGCGAAATATTTACGGGTCCAGCGTAGTCCACTCCAACGGATGAGAATGCTCTAGAAGGACTTAACCGTACTGCTGGTAACATTCCCATTTTCTAACCTGCAAATTGAGGCTTCATCTTAAAACATGTGATACATTTATGAATTCCAAACCGAACTGCATTGCGTCCATTAACAATCCAGAATTTCTTCCTTATAAAATTCAGCGTTAGTGAGGTTCCACCATGCAAGGTGCAAATATGACTGTAAGATATGACCAGATCTGTGAAAGGATGTTTATACGGATGTTTATATAAGGATATTTTTCATTTATGGGCAACAGGGAATCTCGAAGCCCGCCTCCGAGAAGTAAAACACGTTCGTTCGAATCAAAATACGGATTAAGAGACAGTAGTATGCTGTCCTTTGCTATTACCCTTCCTTCCGATAGCGCCTTCCATTCAGAGTTAAAACGTTCATAACGTAGATATTTTTTGCGTTGGAAGCCAAGGTCAAGGCTGTAGTAAGGGCTTCCTAGTAACATCCAAGGCAACCATTCATCATCCAGGGAAGAGTTCCAAGTCCGTGCGTTGGTTGACATGGTATCTTCATTTTCACCTAAGTGCTCCTGTTGATTTGGTGATTTCAGTCCAATTCCTCCCCATAATCCGAGGGAAGCCATTCATTAAAAATTTGAGGATGTTCGAATTGGTTCTTTCTGATCCCAAAGTATAAATTTTTTAAAGTGCTATTTTTGAACTGTTTTATTTTCTGCAAATTTTACGCGATAGTGGTGTATAATGATACTTTTTATATGAGATTACAAATATGTGTACATATTGTCCACAGGTGACTATTTGCCGTTTTCTATTAATAAAGAGTAATATCCTTAGTATGTATATAGAAAAAGTTTTTTTTTTGCGGTTAGCGGGTAAAACAATTGATAATACCTACCTATACCTACCTATACCTACCTACTGTCTTATCTTTGGACCCCAATCAGTTTTGACTACGATGTGCAGATTAAACGTGTATCCAAACATGAAGTGTGTCATCGATATTGGGTAAATTTCTCCTACGAATTAAGGTAAGAACTCCAACATGCACTATGTCTTCACTGTTATATAAGTATTATTCAATCTTGTTCTGCTAAAGCCACAATTTCTGGTAGTCTTTGTATTTGCTGCAAAATAGGAATTGACTCTGGTACTATGTTCAACAGACATGTTTATTTCGACAATACTGTTTTCTTATAAACTAAGATAAATATTTTAAACCAACATATTTCGAACGTGACGACAAGAACAGTCAACTCTTCCACGTCTAACTTTTGAGCACTCTATTATATATTAAAGCAATCGCTTTAAAAGTAACAATGTTATTGATAGCCAGAAAGTCGGAGCTAACTTCGGACATTCGAAATTCCTATACCCTTGCAATTTTTTTTGTCTCTCACCTATTGTCAACGTCAATGTGAAAAAAGGTTTTATTTAAAAAGTCTCATGTTCGCGAATGAACAGCCTACAATTTTAGGCTGCAGCAATCTGGGGATGCAGCATGCTATTTTTTCGTATGTTTGTATGACAATAAAATTCGGCGCAGTCATTAATATGTATATTTGTTGGCTAACGGCTGCGCCCTTGCGGAGCCCCAAACTGCTCGCTTTATATGATGCGGCCTTCGGATGATTTCCACCTAGGCGGCTTTGAGGCACTTGCGATTTGGAAGAAATGAGATGACCAGGTTGACTTCAATCCAGTTGCTTTATTTTCTTAACCTAAAACTATAGTACAATTTTCGGCGGGCACAGAAGGTGCAACAGCATCGACCGAGATTAATTTCAAGAGTAAATTCAAGTACAGCAAAGCATGCTGTCTTTTACAAAATTCAAAGTTCTGGAAATTTCCATAGAAGAAATTAAAAAGAAAAGATCTGAAGTAACGGATCTCCAAGTTTGCCACTTCAAAGTAACTTGCGCTGTTCTTGGTCTCTCTCTCCCTCTCTCTTCGTTCGTTTTCTCTTTTCAGCAAAGAGAGTCTGGCTTCAGTTGCAGCCCAAACATTCTCCCCCTTTTGATAATGACGATCTTCATCATCAAATTCACGTCCGGAAGACTCCTCTGAAAAGAAATCTAAAACGAGAAAGTAACAATTGAACGCTTAGGTGTAGGTCTGGTGTCATTCTCTATCCAATTCTCCTGAATAGGCAATGGACAGAGTTTGGCTACCGGTCGTTTCATGAGTCCTTTGACTGTCTTCAAAGTCACCACTCTCACTAGTCCATCGGGTCCTGCATGTGTCTCCATAACCCGACCTAGACGCCATTGATGAGAAGGGAATCGCTCGTCCCTGATGAGCGCTATGCATCCAACTGTTAGATTTTCCTTGATCTGCAGCCATTATGGTCTCCTTTGTAATCGTGATAAATATTCCGAATTCCATCTTCTCCAAAACTCTTGTGCATAATGTTGACAATTCTTCCATCGATCAATCAGAGTAACTTTAGTCAATTCCGGAGCAGGAGGTGCTAAAGGCGCTTCACCGATCAGAAAGTGACCGGGTGTTAATACCATTAAATCGTCAGGATCATTTGGGTTTAAATGAATTGAATTTAAACAAGACTCAATCTGTGCCAACACAGTTGCCATTTCCTCGAATGTTAAAACTTATTCTCCGAGAGTTCTCTTCAGATGATACTTCATGGACTTCACTCCAGACTCCCACAATCCACCAAAATGTGGCGCTGATGGTGGGTTGAAATGCCAGTTGATTCCTTTTCTCAATAATGTTGGCGCAATATACGAACAATATGCCAGTTTGTCTAATTGCAATTTTTTGTTGGCTCCAATAAAACTAGTACCGCAGTCTTTATAAACGTCTGTGCATAGGCCACGTCTGCCAATGAAACGGTTAAATGCCCCTATAAACGCATCTGAGGTCAGATCTCCAACTGGTTCCAAATGAACGGCCTTCGTTACTAGACATACAAACACAGCAATATATCCCTTCTGGGATACACGTCCTCTTCCTTTGCAGGGCGAAATATTTACGGGTCCAGCGTAGTCCACTCCAACGGATGAGAATGCTCTAGAAGGACTTAACCGTACTGCTGGTAACATTCCCATTTTCTAACCTGCAAATTGAGGCTTCATCTTAAAACATGTGATACATTTATGAATTCCAAACCGAACTGCATTGCGTCCATTAACAATCCAGAATTTCTTCCTTATAAAATTCAGCGTTAGTGAGGTTCCACCATGCAAGGTGCAAATATGACTGTAAGATATGACCAGATCTGTGAAAGGATGTTTATACGGATGTTTATATAAGGATATTTTTCATTTATGGGCAACAGGGAATCTCGAAGCCCGCCTCCGAGAAGTAAAACACGTTCGTTCGAATCAAAATACGGATTAAGAGACAGTAGTATGCTGTCCTTTGCTATTACCCTTCCTTCCGATAGCGCCTTCCATTCAGAGTTAAAACGTTCATAACGTAGATATTTTTTGCGTTGGAAGCCAAGGTCAAGGCTGTAGTAAGGGCTTCCTAGTAACATCCAAGGCAACCATTCATCATCCAGGGAAGAGTTCCAAGTCCGTGCGTTGGTTGACATGGTATCTTCATTTTCACCTAAGTGCTCCTGTTGATTTGGTGATTTCAGTCCAATTCCTCCCCATAATCCGAGGGAAGCCATTCATTAAAAATTTGAGGATGTTCGAATTGGTTCTTTCTGATCCCAAAGTATAAATTTTTCAAAACAACTCATACGAAAAAGTTTTCTTCGAGTTATCTTTCCATTATTTCACAAACTCTTTATCAGAGATTACCTTATACAAAAAATTATCATATACATATATATATATATATATAGTATAAACTCATTAGCAAAAACACTTTCTTTCGTTCCGACAAAACTTAAATTCCATTTCTTAAATAAATTCTGGACATTCGAACCAGGGTTGTAAACTGATTTATGATCCATTCGCAAATAAACGCACTAACACTAATTCAGCTTGTAAGATCAATTTATTGGTTGAAGATTGTTTTTTTTCTAATTTTATAAAGTAGTCTAGCTGAGGATGGCTGTCTCTCTATTGCCTCTTGACAGTTCGTCAACATAACGAAATTATAAAATGTTTCGTAATGAAATTTTTATGAAACCAATAACTATATTGTTACCCTTGCAAAAATGTTATATTTATTTTTATCAGTAGTGCGCAAAGCATAGAAGGAAGCGTCTCCGACCATATAAAGTATATATATTTTTGATCAGCCCGACGAGTTCAAAAAGGTATGTCCGTCCGTCTGTATCAGCGCAAACTCCTCCTATATCCGCTACAGAGCTACAGAACTGAAATTTTGCATGTAGGCTTGATATACAAGTACAGTATATTCTGCACAGGTATATCTCGAATTCAGCCGTATCGGACCACTATCATACAGCTCCCATACAAACGGCAAAGTCACGAACTGTGACTTTTCTCAATGGCTTCGCTTTATTCAGAGCTATTGACATGAAATTAAATATTGGTGAGTTTATTACATCTATAAACGACTGTGTCAAATTTGATCAAGATCGGGTAACTATATCATATAGCTATAGTTTCTATGGGAGCTCCCATAGAAACGATCCGTCGAAAACAGTGACTTTTGTTAATTGCTTCGTTACTTTCCTATGTTAAGATTGTTAGCCGTTTTTTATCAACCATTATACTTTTTAGAAAAACGTTAAAATGTTTTTCCACTTTGAAGGCTATAATTAAGGAAAGAGTAACAAAAAACTTCCAAGGGTTTACAAAGTTTTGACTATTTTTTTCAGCAAGCCTCTAGTAGAAGCCGGCGACTACAAGCGTCGCACCTAGTATGTCGACCAGGTGGACAACGAAGATAACTGAAGCTTGTCCTGCAAGTGCTATTTTTGAACTGTTTTATTTTCTGCAAATTTTACGCGATAGTGGTGTATAATGATACTTTTTATATGAGATTACAAATATGTGTACATATTGTCCACAGGTGACTATTTGCCGTTTTCTATTAATAAAGAGTAATATCCTTAGTATGTATATAGAAAAAGTTTTTTTTTTTGCGGTCAGCGGGTAAAACAATTGATAATACCTACCTATACCTACCTATACCTACCTACTGTCTTATCTTTGGACCCCAATCAGTTTTGACTACGATGTGCAGATTAAACGTGTATCCAAACATGAAGTGTGTCATCGATATTGGGTAAATTTCTCCTACGAATTAAGGTAAGAACTCCAACATGCACTATGTCTTCACTGTTATATAAGTATTATTCAATCTTGTTCTGCTAAAGCCACAATTTCTGGTAGTCTTTGTATTTGCTGCAAAATAGGAATTGACTCTGGTACTATGTTCAACAGACATGTTTATTTCGACAATACTGTTTTCTTATAAACTAAGATAAATATTTTAAACCAACATATTTCGAACGTGACGACAAGAACAGTCAACTCTTCCACGTCTAACTTTTGAGCACTCTATTATATATTAAAGCAATCGCTTTAAAAGTAACAATGTTATTGATAGCCAGAATGTCGGAGCTAACTTCGGACATTCGAAATTTCTATACCCTTGCAATTTTTTTTGTCTCTCACCTATTGTCAACGTCAATGTGAAAAAAGGTTTTATTTAAAAAGTCTCATGTTCGCGAAATGAACAGCCTACAATTTTAGGCTGCAGCAATCTGGGGATGCAGCATGCTATTTTTTCGTATGTTTGTATGACAATAAAATTCGGCGCAGTCATTAATATGTATATTTGTTGGCTAACGGCTGCGCCCTTGCGGAGCCCCAAACTGCTCGCTTTATATGATGCGGCCTTCGGATGATTTCCACCTAGGCGGCTTTGAGGCACTTGCGATTTGGAAGAAATGAGATGACCAGGTTGACTTCAATCCAGTTGCTTTATTTTCTTAACCTAAAACTATAGTACAATTTTCGGCGGACACAGAAGGTGCAACAGCATCGACCGAGATTAATTTCAAGGGTAAATTCAAGTACAGCAAAGCATGCTGTCTTTTACAAAATTCAAAGTTCTGGAAATTTCCATAGAAGAAATTAAAAAGAAAAGAACTGAAGTAACGGATCTCCAAGTTTGCCACTTCAAAGTAACTTGCGCTGTTCTTGGTCTCTCTCTCCCTCTCTCTTCGTTCGTTTTCTCTTTTCAGCAAAGAGAGTCTGGCTTCAGTTGCAGCCCAAACATTCTCCCCCTTTTGATAATGACGATCTTCATCATCAAATTCACGTCCGGAAGACTCCTCTGAAAAGAAATCTAAAACGAGAAAGTAACAATTGAACGCTTAGGTGTAGGTCTGGTGTCATTCTCTATCCAATTCTCCTGAATAGGCAATGGACAGAGTTTGGCTACCGGTCGTTTCATGAGTCCTTTGACTGTCTTCAAAGTCACCACTCTCACTAGTCCATCGGGTCCTGCATGTGTCTCCATAACCCGACCTAGACGCCATTGATGAGAAGGGAATCGCTCGTCCCTGATGAGCGCTATGCATCCAACTGTTAGATTTTCCTTGATCTGCAGCCATTATGGTCTCCTTTGTAATCGTGATAAATATTCCGAATTCCATCTTCTCCAAAACTCTTGTGCATAATGTTGACAATTCTTCCATCGATCAATCAGAGTAACTTTAGTCAATTCCGGAGGAGGAGGTGCTAAAGGCGCTTCACCGATCAGAAAGTGACCGGGTGTTAATACCATTAAATCGTCTGGATCATTTGGGGGACATAACGGTCTTGAATTTAAACAAGACTCAATCTGTGCCAACACAGTTGCCATTTCCTCGAATGTTAAAACTTATTCTCCGAGAGTTCTCTTCAGATGATACTTCATGGACTTCACTCCAGACTCCCACAATCCACCAAAATGTGGCGCTGATGGTGGGTTGAAATGCCAGTTGATTCCTTTTCTCAATAATGTTGGCGCAATATACGAACAATATGCCAGTTTGTCTAATTGCAATTTTTTGTTGGCTCCAATAAAACTAGTACCGCAGTCTTTATAAACGTCTGTGCATAGGCCACGTCTGCCAATGAAACGGTTAAATGCCCCTATAAACGCATCTGAGGTCAGATCTCCAACTGGTTCCAAATGAACGGCCTTCGTTACTAGACATACGAACACAGCAATATATCCCTTCTGGGATACACGTCCTCTTCCTTTGCAGGGCGAAATATTTACGGGTCCAGCGTAGTCCACTCCAACGGATGAGAATGCTCTAGAAGGACTTAACCGTACTGCTGGTAACATTCCCATTTTCTAACCTGCAAATTGAGGCTTCATCTTAAAACATGTGATACATTTATGAATTCCAAACCGAACTGCATTGCGTCCATTAACAATCCAGAATTTCTTCCTTATAAAATTCAGCGTTAGTGAGGTTCCACCATGCAAGGTGCAAATATGACTGTAAGATATGACCAGATCTGTGAAAGGATGTTTATACGGATGTTTATATAAGGATATTTTTCATTTATGGGCAACAGGGAATCTCGAAGCCCGCCTCCGAGAAGTAAAACACGTTCGTTCGAATCAAAATACGGATTAAGAGACAGTAGTATGCTGTCCTTTGCTATTACCCTTCCTTCCGATAGCGCCTTCCATTCAGAGTTAAAACGTTCATAACGTAGATATATTTTGCGTTGTAAGCCAAGGTCAAGGCTGTAGTAAGGGCTTCCTAGTAACATCCAAGGCAACCATTCATCATCCAGGGAAGAGTTCCAAGTCCGTGCGTTGGTTGACATGGTATCTTCATTTTCACCTAAGTGCTCCTGTTGATTTGGTGATTTCAGTCCAATTCCTCCCCATAATCCGAGGGAAGCCATTCATTAAAAATTTGAGGATGTTCGAATTGGTTCTTTCTGATCCCAAAGTATAAATTTTTCAAAACAACTCATACGAAAAAGTTTTCTTCGAGTTATCTTTCCATTATTTCACAAACTCTTTTTCAGAGATTACCTTAGACAAAAAATTATCATATACATATACATATATATATATATATAGTATAAACTCATTAGCAAAAACACTTTCTTTCGTTCCGACAAAACTTAAATTCCATTTCTTAAATAAATTCTGGACATTCGAACCAGGGTTGTAAACTGATTTATGATCCATTCGCAAATAAACGCACTAACACTAATTCAGCTTGTAAGATCAATTTATTGGTTGAAGATTGTTTTTTTTCTAATTTTATAAAGTAGTCTAGCTGAGGATGGCTGTCTCTCTATTGCCTCTTGACAGTTCGTCAACATAACGAAATTATAAAATGTTTCGTAATGAAATTTTTATGAAACCAATAACTATATTGTTACCCTTGCAAAAATGTTATATTTATTTTTATCAGTAGTGCGCAAAGCATAGAAGGAAGCGTCTCCGACCATATAAAGTATATATATTTTTGATCAGCCCGACGAGTTCAAAAAGGTATGTCCGTCCGTCTGTATCAGCGCAAACTCCTCCTATATCCGCTACAGAGCTACAGAACTGAAATTTTGCATGTAGGCTTGATATACAAGTACAGTATATTCTGCACAGGTATATCTCGAATTCAGCCGTATCGGACCACTATCATACAGCTCCCATACAAACGGCAAAGTCACGAACTGTGACTTTTCTCAATGGCTTCGCTTTATTCAGAGCTATTGACATGAAATTAAATATTGGTGAGTTTATTACATCTATAAACGACTGTGTCAAATTTGATCAAGATCGGGTAGCTATATCATATAGCTATAGTTTCTATGGGAGCTCCCATAGAAACGATCCGTCGAAAACAGTGACTTTTGTTAATTGCTTCGTTACTTTCCTATGTTAAGATTGTTAGCCGTTTTTTATCAACCATTATACTTTTTAGAAAAACGTTAAAATGTTTTTCCACTTTGAAGGCTATAATTAAGGAAAGAGTAACAAAAAACTTCCAAGGGTTTACAAAGTTTTGACTATTTTTTTCAGCAAGCCTCTAGTAGAAGCCGGCGACTACAAGCGTCGCACCTAGTATGTCGACCAGGTGGACAACGAAGATAACTGAAGCTTGTCCTGCAAGTGCTATTTTTGAACTGTTTTATTTTCTGCAAATTTTACGCGATAGTGGTGTATAATGATACTTTTTATATGAGATTACAAATATGTGTACATATTGTCCACAGGTGACTATTTGCCGTTTTCTATTAATAAAGAGTAATATCCTTAGTATGTATATAGAAAAAGTTTTTTTTTTTGCGGTCAGCGGGTAAAACAATTGATAATACCTACCTATACCTACCTATACCTACCTACTGTCTTATCTTTGGACCCCAATCAGTTTTGACTACGATGTGCAGATTAAACGTGTATCCAAACATGAAGTGTGCCATCGATATTGGGTAAATTTCTCCTACGAATTAAGGTAAGAACTCCAACATGCACTATGTCTTCACTGTTATATAAGTATTATTCAATCTTGTTCTGCTAAAGCCACAATTTCTGGTAGTCTTTGTATTTGCTGCAAAATAGGAATTGACTCTGGTACTATGTTCAACAGACATGTTTATTTCGACAATACTGTTTTCTTATAAACTAAGATAAATATTTTAAACCAACATATTTCGAACGTGACGACAAGAACAGTCAACTCTTCCACGTCTAACTTTTGAGCACTCTATTATATATTAAAGCAATCGCTTTAAAAGTAACAATGTTATTGATAGCCAGAAAGTCGGAGCTAACTTCGGACATTCGAAATTTCTATACCCTTGCAATTTTTTTTGTCTCTCACCTATTGTCAACGTCAATGTGAAAAAAGGTTTTATTTAAAAAGTCTCATGTTCGCGAATGAACAGCCTACAAGCATGCTATTTTTTCGTATGTTTGTATGACAATAAAATTCGGCGCAGTCATTAATATGTATATTTGTTGGCTAACGGCTGCGCCCTTGCGGAGCCCCAAACTGCTCGCTTTATATGATGCGGCCTTCGGATGATTTCCACCTAGGCGGCTTTGAGGCACTTGCGATTTGGAAGAAATGAGATGACCAGGTTGACTTCAATCCAGTTGCTTTATTTTCTTAACCTAAAACTATAGTACAATTTTCGGCGGGCACAGAAGGTGCAACAGCATCGACCGAGATTAATTTCAAGAGTAAATTCAAGTACAGCAAAGCATGCTGTCTTTTACAAAATTCAAAGTTCTGGAAATTTCCATAGAAGAAATTAAAAAGAAAAGAACTGAAGTAACGGATCTCCAAGTTTGCCACTTCAAAGTAACTTGCGCTGTTCTTGGTCTCTCTCTCCCTCTCTCTTCGTTCGTTTTCTCTTTTCAGCAAAGAGAGTCTGGCTTCAGTTGCAGCCCAAACATTCTCCCCCTTTTGATAATGACGATCTTCATCATCAAATTCACGTCCGGAAGACTCCTCTGAAAAGAAATCTAAAACGAGAAAGTAACAATTGAACGCTTAGGTGTAGGTCTGGTGTCATTCTCTATCCAATTCTCCTGAATAGGCAATGGACAGAGTTTGGCTACCGGTCGTTTCATGAGTCCTTTGACTGTCTTCAAAGTCACCACTCTCACTAGTCCATCGGGTCCTGCATGTGTCTCCATAACCCGACCTAGACGCCATTGATGAGAAGGGAATCGCTCGTCCCTGATGAGCGCTATGCATCCAACTGTTAGATTTTCCTTGATCTGCAGCCATTATGGTCTCCTTTGTAATCGTGATAAATATTCCGAATTCCATCTTCTCCAAAACTCTTGTGCATAATGTTGACAATTCTTCCATCGATCAATCAGAGTAACTTTAGTCAATTCCGGAGCAGGAGGTGCTAAAGGCGCTTCACCGATCAGAAAGTGACCGGGTGTTAATACCATTAAATCGTCTGGATCATTTGGGGGACATAACGGTCTTGAATTTAAACAAGACTCAATCTGTGCCAACACAGTTGCCATTTCCTCGAATGTTAAAACTTATTCTCCGAGAGTTCTCTTCAGATGATACTTCATGGACTTCACTCCAGACTCCCACAATCCACCAAAATGTGGCGCTGATGGTGGGTTGAAATGCCAGTTGATTCCTTTTCTCAATAATGTTGGCGCAATATACGAACAATATGCCAGTTTGTCTAATTGCAATTTTTGTTGGCTCCAATAAAACTAGTACCGCAGTCTTTATAAACGTCTGTGCATAGGCCACGTCTGCCAATGAAACGGTTAAATGCCCCTATAAACGCATCTGAGGTCAGATCTCCAACTGGTTCCAAATGAACGGCCTTCGTTACTAGACATACGAACACAGCAATATATCCCTTCTGGGATACACGTCCTCTTCCTTTGCAGGGCGAAATATTTACGGGTCCAGCGTAGTCCACTCCAACGGATGAGAATGCTCTAGAAGGACTTAACCGTACTGCTGGTAACATTCCCATTTTCTAACCTGCAAATTGAGGCTTCATCTTAAAACATGTGATACATTTATGAATTCCAAACCGAACTGCATTGCGTCCATTAACAATCCAGAATTTCTTCCTTATAAAATTCAGCGTTAGTGAGGTTCCACCATGCAAGGTGCAAATATGACTGTAAGATATGACCAGATCTGTGAAAGGATGTTTATACGGATGTTTATATAAGGATATTTTTCATTTATGGGCAACAGGGAATCTCGAAGCCCGCCTCCGAGTAGTAAAACACGTTCGTTCGAATCAAAATACGGATTAAGAGACAGTAGTATGCTGTCCTTTGCTATTACCCTTCCTTCCGATAGCGCCTTCCATTCAGAGTTAAAACGTTTATAACGTAGATATATTTTGCGTTGGAAGCCAAGGTCAAGGCTGTAGTAAGGGCTTCCTAGTAACATCCAAGGCAACCATTCATCATCCAGGGAAGAGTTCCAAGTCCGTGCGTTGGTTGACATGGTATCTTCATTTTCACCTAAGTGCTCCTGTTGATTTGGTGATTTCAGTCCAATTCCTCCCCATAATCCGAGGAAAGCCATTCATTAAAAATTTGAGGATGTTCGAATTGGTTCTTTCTGATCCCAAAGTATAAATTTTTCAAAACAACTCATACGAAAAAGTTTTCTTCGAGTTATCTTTCCATTATTTCACAAACTCTTTTTCAGAGATTACCTTAGACAAAAAATTATCATATACATATATATATATATATATATAGTATAAACTCATTAGCAAAAACACTTTCTTTCGTTCCGACAAAACTTAAATTCCATTTCTTAAATAAATTCTGGACATTCGAACCAGGGTTGTAAACTGATTTATGATCCATTCGCAAATAAACGCACTAACACTAATTCAGCTTGTAAGATCAATTTATTGGTTGAAGATTGTTTTTTTTCTAATTTTATAAAGAATTCTAGCCGGGGATGGCTGTCTCTCTATTGCCTCTTGACAGTTCGTCAACATAACGAAATTATAAAATGTTTCGTAATGAAATTTTTATGAAACCAATAACTATACTGTTACCCTTGCAAAAATGTTATATTTATTTTTATCAGTAGTGCGCAAAGCATAGAAGGAAGCGTCTCCGACCATATAAAGTATATATATTTTTGATCAGCCCTAGTATATATAGTCTGTATCAGCGCAAACTCCTCCTATATCCGCTACAGAGCTACAGAACTGAAATTTTGCATGTAGGCTTGATATACAAGTACAGTATATTCTGCACAGGTATATCTCGAATTCAGCCGTATCGGACCACTATCATACAGCTCCCATACAAACGGCAAAGTCACGAACTGTGACTTTTCTCAATGGCTTCGCTTTATTCAGAGCTATTGACATGAAATTAAATATTGGTGAGTTTATTACATCTATAAACGACTGTGTCAAATTTGATCAAGATCGGGTAACTATATCATATAGCTATAGTTTCTATGGGAGCTCCCATAGAAACGATCCGTCGAAAACAGTGACTTTTGTTAATTGCTTCGTTACTTTCCTATGTTAAGATTGTTAGCCGTTTTTTATCAACCATTATACTTTTTAGA
Source organism: Drosophila willistoni (assembly GCF_018902025.1). Taxonomy (NCBI): domain Eukaryota; kingdom Metazoa; phylum Arthropoda; class Insecta; order Diptera; family Drosophilidae; genus Drosophila; species Drosophila willistoni. The sequence continues at coordinate 13,724,272 of NW_025814047.1, forward strand.
AAAACGTTAAAATGTTTTTCCACTTTGAAGGCTATAAGTAAGGAAAGAGTAACAAAAAACTTCCAAGGGTTTACAAAGTTTTGACTATTTTTTTCAGCAAGCCTCTAGTAGAAGCCGGCGACTACAAGCGTCGCACCTAGTATGTCGACCAGGTGGACAACGAAGATAACTGAAGCTTGTCCTGCAAGTGCTATTTTTGAACTGTTTTATTTTCTGCAAATTTTACGCGATAGTGGTGTATAATGATACTTTTTATATGAGATTACAAATATGTGTACATATTGTCCACAGGTGACTATTTGCCGTTTTCTATTAATAAAGAGTAATATCCTTAGTATGTATATAGAAAAAGTTTTTTTTTTGCGGTCAGCGGGTAAAACAATTGATAATACCTACCTATACCTACCTATACCTACCTACTGTCTTATCTTTGGACCCCAATCAGTTTTGACTACGATGTGCAGATTAAACGTGTATCCAAACATGAAGTGTGTCATCGATATTGGGTAAATTTCTCCTACGAATTAAGGTAAGAACTCCAACATGCACTATGTCTTCACTGTTATATAAGTATTATTCAATCTTGTTCTGCTAAAGCCACAATTTCTGGTAGTCTTTGTATATGCTGCAAAATAGGAATTGACTCTGGTACTATGTTCAACAGACATGTTTATTTCGACAATACTGTTTTCTTATAAACTAAGATAAATATTTTAAACCAACATATTTCGAACGTGACGACAAGAACAGTCAACTCTTCCACGTCTAACTTTTGAGCACTCTATTACATATTAAAGCAATCGCTTTAAAAGTAACAATGTTATTGATAGCCAGAAAGTCGGAGCTAACTTCGGACATTCGAAATTTCATTCTCCCCCTTTTGATAATGACGATCTTCATCATCAAATTCACGTCCGGAAGACTCCTCTGAAAAGAAATCTAAAACGAGAAAGTAACAATTGAACGCTTAGGTGTAGGTCTGGTGTCATTCTCTATCCAATTCTCCTGAATAGGCAATGGACAGAGTTTGGCTACCGGTCGTTTCATGAGTCCTTTGACTGTCTTCAAAGTCACCACTCTCACTAGTCCATCGGGTCCTGCATGTGTCTCCATAACCCGACCTAGACGCCATTGATGAGAAGGGAATCGCTCGTCCCTGATGAGCACTATGCATCCAACTGTTAGATTTTCCTTGATCTGCAGCCATTATGGTCTCCTTTGTAATCGTGATAAATATTCCGAATTCCATCTTCTCCAAAACTCTTGTGCATAATGTTGACAATTCTTCCATCGATCAATCAGAGTAACTTTAGTCAATTCCGGAGCAGGAGGTGCTAAAGGCGCTTCACCGATCAGAAAGTGACCGGGTGTTAATACCATTAAATCGTCAGGATCATTTGGGGGACATCTGCCAATGAAACGGTTAAATGCCCCTATAAACGCATCTGAGGTGAGATCTCCAACTGGTTCCAAATGAACGGCCTTCGTTACTAGACATACGAAGACAGCAATATATCCCTTCTGGGATACACGTCCTCTTCCTTTGCAGGGCGAAATATTTACGGGTCCAGCGTAGTCCACTCCAACGGATGAGAATGCTCTAGAAGGACTTAACCGTACTGCTGGTAACATTCCCATTTTCTGACCTGCAAATGAGGCTTCATCTTAAAACATGTGATACATTTATGAATTCCAAACCGAACTGCATTGCGTCCATTAACAATCCATAATTTCTTCCTTATAAAATTCAGCGTTAGTGAGGTTCCACCATGCAAGGTGCAAATATGACTGTAAGATATGACCAGATCTGTGAAAGGATGTTTATAGGGATGTTTATATAAGGATATTTTTCATTTATGGGCAACAGGGAATCTCGAAGCCCGCCTCCGAGAAGTAAAACACGTTCGTTCGAATCAAAATACGGATTAAGAGACAGTAGTATGCTGTTCTTTGCTATTACCCTTCCTTCCGATAGCGCCTTCCATTCAGAGTTAAAACGTTCATAACGTAGATATATTTTGCGTTGGAAGCCAAGGTCAAGGCTGTAGTAAGGGCTTCCTAGTAACATCCAAGGCAACCATTCATCATCCAGGGAAGAGTTCCAAGTCCGTGCGTTGGTTGACATGGTATCTTCATTTTCACCTAAGTGCTCCTGTTGATTTGGTGATTTCAGTCCAATTCCTCCCCATAATCCGAGGGAAGCCATTCATTAAAAATTTGAGGATGTTCGAATTGGTTCTTTCTGATCCCAAAGTATAAATTTTTCAAAATAACTCATACGAAAAAGTTTTCTTCGAGTTATCTTTCCATTATTTCACAAACTCTTTTTCAGAGATTACCTTAGACAAAAAATTATCATATACATATATATTTATATATATAGTATAAACTCATTAGCAAAAACACTTTCTTTAGTTCCGACAAAACTTAAATTCCATTTCTTAAATAAATTCTGGCCATTCATTAAAAATTTGAGGATGTTCGAATTGGTTCTTTCTGATCCCAAAGTATAAATTTTTCAAAACAACTCATACGAAAAAGTTTTCTTCGAGTTATCTTTCCATTATTTCACAAACTCTTTTTCAGAGATTACCTTAGACAAAAAATTATCATATACATATATATTTATATATATAGTATAAACTCATTAGCAAAAACACTTTCTTTAGTTCCGACAAAACTTAAATTCCATTTCTTAAATAAATTCTGGACATTCGAACCAGGGTTGTAAACTGATTTATGATCCATTCGCAAATAAACGCACTAACACTAATTCAGCTTGTAAGATCAATTTATTGGTTGAAGATTGTTTTTTTTCTAATTTTATAAAGTAGTCTAGCCGGGGATGGCTGTCTCTCTATTGCCTCTTGACAGTTCGTCAACATAACGAAATTATAAAATGTTTCGTAATGAAATTTTTATGAAACCAATAACTATACTGTTACCCTTGCAAACATGTTATATTTATTTTTATCAGTAGTGCGCAAAGCATAGAAGGAAGCGTCTTCGACCATATAAAGTATATATATTTTTGATCAGCCGTAGTATATATAGTCTGTATCAGCGCAAACTCCTCCTATATCCGCTACAGAGCTACAGAACTGAAATTTTGCATGTAGGCTTGATATACAAGTACAGTATATTCTGCACAGGTATATTTCGAATTCAGCCGTATCGGACCACTATCATACAGCTCCCATACAAACGGCAAAGTCACGAACTGTGACTTTTCTCAATGGCTTCGCTTTATTCAGAGCTATTGACATGAAATTAAATATTGGTGAGTTTATTACATCTATAAACGACTGTGTCAAATTTGATCAAGATCGGGTAACTATATCATATAGCTATAGTTTCTATGGGAGCTCCCATAGAAACGATCCGTCGAAAACAGTGACTTTTGTTAATTGCTTCGTTACTTTCCTATGTTAAGATTGTTAGCCGTTTTTTATCAACCATTATACTTTTTAGAAAAACGTTAAAATGTTTTTCTACTTTAAAGGCTATAATTAAGGAAAGAGTAACAAAAAACTTCCAAGGGTTTACAAAGTTTTGACTATTTTTTTCAGCAAGCCTCTAGTAGAAGCCGGCGACTACAAGCGTCGCACCTAGTATGTCGACTAGGTGGACAACGAAGATAACTGAAGCTTGTCCTGCAAGTGCTATTTTTGAACTGTTTTATTTTCTGCAAATTTTACGCGATAGTGGTGTATAATGATACTTTTTATATGAGATTACAAATATGTGTACATATTGTCCACAGGTGACTATTTGCCGTTTTCTATTAATAAAGAGTAATATCCTTAGTATGTATATAGAAAAAGTTTTTTTTTTGCGGTCAGCGGGTAAAACAATTGATAATACCTACCTATACCTACCTATACCTACCTACTGTCTTATCTTTGGACCCCAATCAGTTTTGACTACGATGTGCAGATTAAACGTGTATCCAAACATGAAGTGTGTCATCGATATTGGGTAAATTTCTCCTACGAATTAAGGTAAGAACTCCAACATGCACTATGTCTTCACTGTTATATAAGTATTATTCAATCTTGTTCTGCTAAAGCCACAATTTCTGGTAGTCTTTGTATTTGCTGCAAAATAGGAATTGACTCTGGTACTATGTTCAACAGACATGTTTATTTCGACAATACTGTTTTCTTATAAACTAAGATAAATATTTTAAACCAACATATTTCGAACGTGACGACAAGAACAGTCAACTCTTCCACGTCTAACTTTTGAGCACTCTATTATATATTAAAGCAATCGCTTTAAAAGTAACAATGTTATTGATAGCCAGAAAGTCGGAGCTAACTTCGGACATTCGAAATTTCATTCTCCCCCTTTTGATAATGACGATCTTCATCATCAAATTCACGTCCGGAAGACTCCTCTGAAAAGAAATCTAAAACGAGAAAGTAACAATTGAACGCTTAGGTGTAGGTCTGGTGTCATTCTCTATCCAATTCTCCTGAATAGGCAATGGACAGAGTTTGGCTACCGGTCGTTTCATGAGTCCTTTGACTGTCTTCAAAGTCACCACTCTCACTAGTCCATCGGGTCCTGCATGTGTCTCCATAACCCGACCTAGACGCCATTGATGAGAAGGGAATCGCTCGTCCCTGATGAGCGCTATGCATCCAACTGTTAGATTTTCCTTGATCTGCAGCCATTATGGTCTCCTTTGTAATCGTGATAAATATTCCGAATTCCATCTTCTCCAAAACTCTTGTGCATAATGTTGACAATTCTTCCATCGATCAATCAGAGTAACTTTAGTCAATTCCGGAGCAGGAGGTGCTAAAGGCGCTTCACCGATCAGAAAGTGACCGGGTGTTAATACCATTAAATCGTCTGGATCATTTGGGGGACATCTGCCAATGAAACGGTTAAATGCCCCTATAAACGCATCTGAGGTCAGATCTCCAACTGGTTCCAAATGAACGGCCTTCGTTACTAGACATACGAAGACAGCAATATATCCCTTCTGGGATAGACGTCCTCTTCCTTTGCAGGGCGAAATATTTACGGGTCCAGCGTAGTCCACTCCAACGGATGAGAATGCTCTAGAAGGACTTAACCGTACTGCTGGTAACATTCCCATTTTCTGACCTGCAAATGAGGCTTCATCTTAAAACATGTGATACATTTATGAATTCCAAACCGAACTGCATTGCGTCCATTAACAATCCATAATTTCTTCCTTATAAAATTCAGCGTTAGTGAGGTTCCACCATGCAAGGTGCAAATATGACTGTAAGATATAACCAGATCTGTAAAAGGATGTTTATACGGATGTTTATATAAGGATATTTTTCATTTATGGGCAACAGGGAATCTCGAAGCCCGCCTCCGAGAAGTAGAACACGTTCGTTCGAATCAAAATACGGATTAAGAGACAGTAGTATGCTGTCCTTTGCTATTACCCTTCCTTCCGATAGCGCCTTCCATTCAGAGTTAAAACGTTCATAACGTAGATATATTTTGCGTTGGAAGCCAAGGTCAAGGCTGTAGTAAGGGCTTCCTAGTAACATCCAAGGCAACCATTCATCATCCAGGGAAGAGTTCCAAGTCCGTGCGTTGGTTGACATGGTATCTTCATTTTCACCTAAGTGCTCCTATTGATTTGGTGATTTCAGTCCAATTCCTCCCCATAATCCGAGGGAAGCCATTCATTAAAAATTTGAGGATGTTCGAATTGGTTCTTTCTGATCCCAAAGTATAAATTTTTTAAAACAACTCATAAGAAAAAGTTTTTTTCGAGTTATCTTTCCATTATTTCACAAACTCCTTTTCAGAGATTACCTTAGACAAACGATTTACTAAATATTGAACTAAAAACAAAAAGCGTCATTTCATCTGTCGTTTTTGATATCTTCCACCAAGTTTCTCCATTACCGTCTGGGTCCTCAATTTTTCTACAAGAAACAAGATGTGTCCCAAAAATGCCGAGGAAAATTATCATATACATATATATATATATATATAGTATAAACTCATTAGCAAAAACACTTTCTTTCGTTCCGACAAAACTTAAATTCCATTTCTTAAATAAATTCTGGACATTCGAACCAGGGATGTAAACTGATTTATGATCCATTCGCAAATAAACGCACTAACACTAATTCAGCTTGTAAGATCAATTTATTGGTTGAAGATTGTTTTTTTTCTAATTTTATAAAGTAGTCTAGCCGGGGATGGCTGTCTCTCTATTGCCTCTTGACAGTTCGTCAACATAACGAAATTATAAAATGTTTCGTAATGAAATTTTTATGAAACCAATAACTATATTGTTACCCTTGCAAAAATGTTATATTTATTTTTATCAGTAGTGCGCAAAGCATAGAAGGAAGCGTCTCCGACCATATAAAGTATATATATTTTTGATCAGCCCTAGTATATATAGTCTGTATCAGCGCAAACTCCTCCTATATCCGCTACAGAGCTACAGAACTGAAATTTTGCATGTAGGCTTGATATACAAGTACAGTATATTCTGCACAGGTATATCTCGAATTCAGCCGTATCGGACCACTATCATACAGCTCCCATACAAACGGCAAAGTCACGAACTGTGACTTTTCTCAATGGCTTCGCTTTATTCAGAGTTATTGACATGAAATTAAATATTGGTGAGTTTATTACATCTATAAACGACTGTGTCAAATTTGATCAAGATCGGGTAACTATATCATATAGCTATAGTTTCTATGGGAGCTCCCATAGAAACGATCCGTCGAAAACAGTGACTTTTGTTAATTGCTTCGTTACTTTCCTATGTTAAGATTGTTAGCCGTTTTTTATCAACCATTATACTTTTTAGAAAAACGTTAAAATGTTTTTCCACTTTGAAGGCTATAATTAAGGAAAGAGTAACAAAAAACTTCCAAGGGTTTACAAAGTTTTGACTATTTTTTTCAGCAAGCCTCTAGTAGAAGCCGGCGACTACAAGCGTCGCACCTAGTATTTCGACCAGGTGGACAACGAAGATAACTGAAGCTTGTCCTGCAAGTGCTATTTTTGAACTGTTTTATTTTCTGCAAATTTTACGCGATAGAGGTGTATAATGATACTTTTTATATGAGATTACAAATATGTGTACATATTGTCCACAGGTGACTATTTGCCGTTTTCTATTAATAAAGAGTAATATCCTTAGTATGTATTTAGAAAAAGTTTTTTTTTTTGCGGTCAGCGGGTAAAACAATTGATAATACCTACCTATACCTACCTATACCTACCTATACCTACCTATACCTACCTACTGTCTTATCTTTGGACCCCAATCAGTTTTGACTACGATGTGCAGATTAAACGTGTATCCAAACATGAAGTGTGTCATCGATATTGGGTAAATTTCTCCTACGAATTAAGGTAAGAACTCCAACATGCACTATGTCTTCACTGTTATATAAGTATTATTCAATCTTGTTCTGCTAAAGCCACAATTTCTGGTAGTCTTTGTATTTGCTGCAAAATAGGAATTGACTCTGGTACTATGTTCAACAGACGTGTTTATTTCGACAATACTGTTTTCTTATAAACTAAGATAAATATTTTAAACCAACATATTTCGAACGTGACGACAAGAACAGTCAACTCTTCCACGTCTAACTTTTGAGCACTCTATTATATATTAAAGCAATCGCTTTAAAAGTAACAATGTTATTGATAGCCAGAAGGTCGGAGCTAACTTCGGACATTCGAAATTTCTATACCCTTGCAATTTTTTTTGTCTCTCACCTATTGTCAACGTCAATGTGAAAAAAGGTTTTATTTAAAAAGTCTCATGTTCGCGAATGAACAGCCTACAATTTTAGGCTGCAGCAATCTGGGGATGCAGCATGCTATTTTTTCGTATGTTTGTATGACAATAAAATTCGGCGCAGTCATTAATATGTATATTTGTTGGCTAACGGCTGCGCCCTTGCGGAGCCCCAAACTGCTCGCTTTATATGATGCGGCCTTCGGATGATTTCCACCTAGGCGGCTTTGAGGCACTTGCGATTTGGAAGAAATGAGATGACCAGGTTGACTTCAATCCAGTTGCTTTATTTTCTTAACCTAAAACTATAGTACAATTTTCGGCGGGCACAGAAGGTGCAACAGCATCGACCGAGATTAATTTCAAGAGTAAATTCAAGTACAGCAAAGCATGCTGTCTTTTACAAAATTCAAAGTTCTGGAAATTTCCAAAAAAGAAATTAAAAAGAAAAGAACTGAAGTAACGGATCTCCAAGTTTGCCACTTCAAAGTAACTTGCGCTGTTCTTGGTCTCTCTCTCCCTCTCTCTTCGTTCGTTTTCTCTTTTCAGCAAAGAGAGTCTGGCTTCAGTTGCAGCCCAAACATTCTCCCCCTTTTGATAATGACGATCTTCATCATCAAATTCACGTCCGGAAGACTCCTCTGAAAATAAATCTAAAACGAGAAAGTAACAATTGAACGCAACTGTTAGATTTTCCTTGATCTGCAGCCATTATGGTCTCCTTTGTAATCGTGATAAATATTCCGAATTCCATCTTCTCCAAAACTCTTGTGCATAATGTTGACAATTCTTCCATCGATCAATCAGAGTAACTTTAGTCAATTCCGGAGCAGGAGGTGCTAAAGGCGCTTCACCGATCAGAAAGTGACCGGGTGTTAATACCATTAAATCGTCAGGATCATTTGGGGGACATAACGGTCTTGAATTTAAACAAGACTCAATCTGTGCCAACACAGTTGCCATTTCCTCGAATGTTAAAACTTATTCTCCGAGAGTTCTCTTCAGATGATACTTCATGGACTTCACTCCAGACTCCCACAATCCACCAAAATGTGGCGCTGATGGTGGGTTGAAATGCCAGTTGATTCCTTTTCTCAATAATGTTGGCGCAATATGTTTCGTAATGTACCAACAATATGCCAGTTTGTCTACTTGCAATTTTTTGTTGGCTCCAATAAAACTAGTACCGCAGTCTTTATAAACGTCTGTGCATAGGCCACGTCTGCCAATGAAACGGTTAAATGCCCCTATAAACGCATCTGAGGTCAGATCTCCAACTGGTTCCAAATGAACGGCCTTCGTTACTAGACATACGAACACAGCAATATATCCCTTCTGGGATACACGTCCTCTTCCTTTGCAGGGCGAAATATTTACGGGTCCAGCGTAGTCCACTCCAACGGATGAGAATGCTCTAGAAGGACTTAACCGTACTGCTGGTAACATTCCCATTTTCTAACCTGCAAATTGAGGCTTCATCTTAAAACATGTGATACATTTATGAATTCCAAACCGAACTGCATTGCGTCCATTAACAATCCAGAATTTCTTCCTTATAAAATTCAGCGTTAGTGAGGTTCCACCATGCAAGGTGCAAATATGACTGTAAGATATGACCAGATCTGTGAAAGGATGTTTATACGGATGTTTATATAAGGATATTTTTCATTTATGGGCAACAGGGAATCTCGAAGCCCGCCTCCGAGAAGTAAAACACGTTCGTTCGAATTAAAATACGGATTAAGAGACAGTAGTATGCTGTCCTTTGCTATTACCCTTCCTTCCGATAGCGCCTTCCATTCAGAGTTAAAACGTTCATAACGTAGATATATTTTGCGTTGGAAGCCAAGGTCAAGGCTGTAGTAAGGGCTTCCTAGTAACATCCAAGGCAACCATTCATCATCCAGGGAAGAGTTCCAAGTCCGTGCGTTGGTTGACATGGTATCTTCATTTTCACCTAAGTGCTCCTGTTGATTTGGTGATTTCAGTCCAATTCCTCCCCATAATCCGAGGAAAGCCATTCATTAAAAATTTGAGGATGTTCGAATTGGTTCTTTCTGATCCCAAAGTATAAATTTTTCAAAACAACTCATACGAAAAAGTTTTCTTCGAGTTATCTTTCCATTATATCACAAACTCTTTTTCAGAGATTACCTTAGACAAAAAATTATCATATACATATATATATATATATATAGTATAAACTCATTAGCAAAAACACTTTCTTTCGTTCCGACAAAACTTAAATTCCATTTCTTAAATAAATTCTGGACATTCGAACCAGGGTTGTAAACTGATTTATGATCCATTCGCAAATAAACGCACTAACACTAATTCAGCTTGTAAGATCAATTTATTGGTTGAAGATTGTTTTTTTTCTAATTTTATAAAGTAGTCTAGCCGGGGATGGCTGTCTCTCTATTGCCTCTTGACAGTTCGTCAACATAACGAAATTATAAAATGTTTCGTAATGAAATTTTTATGAAACCAATAACTATATTGTTACCCTTGCAAAAATGTTATATTTATTTTTATCAGTAGTGCGCAAAGCATAGAAGGAAGCGTCTCCGACCATATAAAGTATATATATTTTTGATCAGCCCTAGTATATATAGTCTCTATCAGCGCAAACTCCTCCTATATCCGCTACAGAGCTACAGAACCGAAATTTTGCATGTAGGCTTGATATACATGTACAGTATATTCTGCACAGGTATATCTCGAATTCAGCCGTATCGGACCACTATCATACAGCTCCCATACAAACGGCAAAGTCACGAACTGTGACTTTTCTCAATGGCTTCGCTTTATTCAGAGCTATTGACATGAAATTAAATATTGGTGAGTTTATTACATCTATAAACGACTGTGTCAAATTTGATCAAGATCGGGTAACTATATCATATAGCTATAGTTTCTATGGGAGCTCCCATAGAAACGATCCGTCGAAAACAGTGACTTTTGTTAATTGCTTCGTTACTTTCCTATGTTAAGATTGTTAGCCGTTTTTTATCAACCATTATACTTTTTAGAAAAACGTTAAAATGTTTTTCCACTTTGAAGGCTATAATTAAGGAAAGAGTAACAAAAAACTTCCAAGGGTTTACAAAGTTTTGACTATTTTTTTCAGCAAGCCTCTAGTAGAAGCCGGCGACTACAAGCGTCGCACCTAGTATGTCGACCAGGTGGACAACGAAGATAACTGAAGCTTGTCCTGCAAGTGCTATTTTTGAACTGTTTTATTTTCTGCAAATTTTACGCGATAGTGGTGTATAATGATACTTTTTATATGAGATTACAAATATGTGTACATATTGTCCACAGGTGACTATTTGCCGTTTTCTATTAATAAAGAGTAATATCCTTAGTATGTATATAGAAAAAGTTTTTTTTTTTGCGGTCAGCGGGTAAAACAATTGATAATACCTACCTATACCTACCTATACCTACCTACTGTCTTATCTTTGGACCCCAATCAGTTTTGACTACGATGTGCAGATTAAACGTGTATCCAAACATGAAGTGTGTCATCGATATTGGGTAAATTTCTCCTACGAATTAAGGTAAGAACTCCAACATGCACTATGTCTTCACTGTTATATAAGTATTATTCAATCTTGTTCTGCTAAAGCCACAATTTCTGGTAGTCTTTGTATTTGCTGCAAAATAGGAATTGACTCTGGTACTATGTTCAACAGACATGTTTATTTCGACAATACTGTTTTCTTATAAACTAAGATAAATATTTTAAACCAACATATTTCGAACGTGACGACAAGAACAGTCAACTCTTCCACGTCTAACTTTTGAGCACTCTATTATATATTAAAGCAATCGCTTTAAAAGTAACAATGTTATTGATAGCCAGAAAGTCGGAGCTAACTTCGGACATTCGAAATTTCTATACCCTTGCAATTTTTTTTGTCTCTCACCTATTGTCAACGTCAATGTGAAAAAAGGTTTTATTTAAAAAGTCTCATGTTCGCGAATGAACAGCCTACAATTTTAGGCTGCAGCAATCTGGGGATGCAGCATGCTATTTTTTCGTATGTTTGTATGACAATAAAATTCGGCGCAGTCATTAATATGTATATTTGTTGGCTAACGGCTGCGCCCTTGCGGAGCACCAAACTGCTCGCTTTATATGATGCGGCCTTCGGATGATTTCCACCTAGGCGGCTTTGAGGCACTTGCGATTTGGAAGAAATGAGATGACCAGGTTGACTTCAATCCAGTTGCTTTATTTTCTTAACCTAAAACTATAGTACAATTTTCGGCGGGCACAGAAGGTGCAACAGCATCGACCGAGATTAATTTCAAGAGTAAATTCAAGTACAGCAAAGCATGCTGTCTTTTACAAAATTCAAAGTTCTGGAAATTTCCATAGAAGAAATTAAAAAGAAATGAACTGAAGTAACGGATCTCCAAGTTTGCCACTTCAAAGTAACTTCCGCTGTTCTTGGTCTCTCTCTCCCTCTCTCTTCGTTCGTTTTCTCTTTTCAGCAAAGAGAGTCTGGCTTCAGTTGCAGCCCAAACATTCTCCCCCTTTTGATAATGACGATCTTCATCATCAAATTCACGTCCGGAAGACTCCTCTGAAAAGAAATCTAAAACGAGAAAGTAACAATTGAACGCTTAGGTGTAGGTCTGGTGTCATTCTCTATCCAATTCTCCTGAATAGGCAATGGACAGAGTTTGGCTACCGGTCGTTTCATGAGTCCTTTGACTGTCTTCAAAGTCACCACTCTCACTAGTCCATCGGGTCCTGCATGTGTCTCCATAACCCGACCTAGACGCCATTGATGAGAAGGGAATCGCTCGTCCCTGATGAGCACTATGCATCCAACTGTTAGATTTTCCTTGATCTGCAGCCATTATGGTCTCCTTTGTAATCGTGATAAATATTCCGAATTCCATCTTCTCCAAAACTCTTGTGCATAATGTTGACAATTCTTCCATCGATCAATCAGAGTAACTTTAGTCAATTCCGGAGCAGGAGGTGCTAAAGGCGCTTCACCATTAAATCGTCTGGATCATTTGGGGGACATAACGGTCTTGAATTTAAACAAGACTCAATCTGTGCCAACACAGTTGCCATTTCCTCGAATGTTAAAACTTATTCTCCGAGAGTTCTCTTCAGATGATACTTCATGGACTTCACTCCAGACTCCCACAATCCACCAAAATGTGGCGCTGATGGTGGGATACACGTCCTCTTCCTTTGCAGGGCGAAATATTTACGGGTCCAGCGTAGTCCACTCCAACGGATGAGAATGCTCTAGAAGGACTTAACCGTACTGCTGGTAACATTCCCATTTTCTAACCTGCAAATTGAGGCTTCATCTTAAAACATGTGATACATTTATGAATTCCAAACCGAACTGCATTGCGTCCATTAACAATCCAGAATTTCTTCCTTATAAAATTCAGCGTTAGTGAGGTTCCACCATGCAAGGTGCAAATATGACTGTAAGATATGACCAGATCTGTGAAAGGATGTTTATACGGATGTTTATATAAGGATATTTTTCATTTATGGGCAACAGGGAATCTCGAAGCCCGCCTCCGAGAAGTAAAACACGTTCGTTCGAATCAAAATACGGATTAAGAGACAGTAGTATGCTGTCCTTTGCTATTACCCTTCCTTCCGATAGCGCCTTCCATTCAGAGTTAAAACGTTCATAACGTAGATATATTTTGCGTTGGAAGCCAAGGTCAAGGCTGTAGTAAGGGCTTCCTAGTAACATCCAAGGCAACCATTCATCATCCAGGGATGAGTTCCAAGTCCGTGCGTTGGTTGACATGGTATCTTCATTTTCACCTAAGTGCTCCTGTTGATTTGGTGATTTCAGTCCAATTCCTCCCCATAATCCGAGGGAAGCCATTCATTAAAAATTTGAGGATGTTCGAATTGGTTCTTTCTGATCCCAAAGTATAAATTTTTCAAAACAACTCATAAGAAAAAGTTTTCTTCGAGTTATCTTTCCATTATTTCACAAACTCTTTTTCAGAGATTACCTTAGACAAACGATTTACTAAATATTGAACTAAAACAAAAAGCGTCATTCCATCTGTCGTTTTTGATATCTTCCACCAAGTTTCTCCATTACCGTCTGGGTCCTCAATTTTTCTACAAGAAACAAGATGTGTCCCATAAATGCAGAGGAAAATTATCATATCTATATATATAAAATTCTCGAGTGTGTTTGTGTTTGTTACAAAACTACTCCGAAACGGCTCGACCGATTCTCACGAAATTTTTTATGCAGATCGTGTAGGACTGAGAATAGGCCAACATCTATTTTTTATACCTAAATAATAACGAGCTCACGATTAAAACTGACTAACTGTGCTGGATATCTGAACTACCCTGTGTTTTATACGAGTGAAATTAGACACACGGCCTACTTGATAAGAGATGAAATTCAACAAAAATAATTTAAATCTTCCAATCGAAACAGGCCGTGAAAAACCATATACAACGTTGAGACTTTCTAGATTTCAGTAAGGTGATGTACACTGTTGAGTTCACACGGCTTCGCTTGAGGATTTCCGTATACAAAAATTTAATTTTCCAGTTTTTTTTTCGGAACAAACAGTTGAAATTTTCTTTTAATTTCAGGACAAGCGTTCTGTCGCTGTCGCCGAGTGTGGTTCGGTGGAAGGCGCGCACAAGAATTGTGCGTCTCGAGTTCAGTCGTTGTTACAACTCGAGTGCGACCGAACTCGCTGCGCTAATTATTGATCAAGAAAATAATACACGTTATACACCAATCAGTTTTCCAACTTGATTTATTACAACAATGCCACGAACACGCAGGGGGGCTAATTTGAGTCGTCAAACAAACAGATCTAGAGGCATGCAAGATAGAAGAGCAATAAGATCAAATGCAGAAAGGCAACAAAGTAATGCAGATGTCCGTGTAAGAATGGCGCAGTTACGAGATGAGCGAAACCAACAAAGACAATTGGAACGAAGAGAAGCGCGCAGATTCGTAGCCAACAGACGTAGAGGGATTGACCAACATCAACAAGTACTTCGAGCATTTACATCACATTCATTTCTTCGACTAGCATTTCAGTATGAGCCTGATGTTGAATATTACGCTCATTCCAAAGTGGTAATTGGTACATTGGACAAGGAATGCCCGCACTGTCAAGCCCTTAAATTTAAAAATGAGCCAATTGGGATGTGTTGCTCATCAGGAAAAGTGAAACTTCCAGAAATTGAAACACCTCCGGAACCATTGCACGGCCTCCTTATTGGTACTGATCCAAATTCTTCGCTGTTCTTGCGTTCAATTCGGCAATTCAATTCATGTTTTCAAATGACATCGTTCGGAGCAACGGAAATAGTTAAAAATACTGCTGCAAATGGTCAACAATTTAATTCCATATTCAAAATCAAAGGCCAAATTTACCACAAAGTCGGCTCATTACTACCAATGCCAAACGAACCTTATAAAGTTTTACAAATTTACTTTATGGGTGGCGAGGACTCCGAACGGGCACTCGCCAATCGCGTGAATACACGTTGCAACTATAATCACCTCAATTCACCATTTGCAACGCGCATTGCAGCGAGCTGGACGCTCTGTTAAATGAGCACAACGAATTGTTGAAATTATTCAAATCACATATGCATAAGCTACAAAGTGACAAACACGCTATTTTCATCAATCCTGATAGAACACCAGCTGGAGGGCATATACAAATCGTGATTCGAAGAAGAAATAATTCTCTTCAGTCCATTCCTGATACCCATCGTTTATATGATGCTCTCCAATATCCACTCATTTTTTGGAAGGGACAAGACGGATATTGCATAAACCTTAAGCAACGAGATCCGGTAACAGGTAATTCATTCATTAAGAATATGAAAACTCTTCAATTAATACATGGATATACTATTATAGGAACCGAAACAAACAAGAATATTAGCTCAAAGGATTTCTATTCGTTTCGGTTGATGATTAGACGTGGTCAGGATAATATCATTCTACGATGTCGTGAGCTTTGCCAACAATTTATGGTCGATATGTACGTCAAGATAGAGAGTGAACGACTACGATACTTGCGATTTAACCAACAGAAGCTGCGTGCGGAAGAATACATTCACTTGCGAGATGCTATTGCCAGCAACGCTGATACTGCCGAAATCGGTAACTCTGTCATCCTACCATCATCGTACATAGGTAGTCCACGTCACATGCAAGAATACATACAGGATGCTATGGATATAATATGGATAATATGGACGACCTTGCTTTTTTATTACTTTTACATGTAATCCAAAATGGCAGGAAATTACATCGTTATTACCTGGACAAAGTGCAATACATCGTCATGACAGGGCATGTGAACATGCGCGTTCAAACGCTTCAGGATCCATCCGCCGAAACTTTTTCGAAACAGCTATTAGATATTGGCAATGGGAAAGTTGCCGTACATGAAAATACTGGATCAATAAAATTACCAACCGGTTTTTGCACAATCGTCCACTCGCAAGATGTTCTCATCGACTGTATATTTCCCGATGTACACACACAATATATAAATCTTGAGTGGCTGGCAGAAAGAGCCATTTTAGCAGCGAAAAATGTGGACGTTCATGGATTAATTTTAAAGATACAACAATTGTTGCCAACAGACTCTGTGTCATACAAATCTGTTGATACAGTTTGCAATACTATCGAAGCTGTAAATTACCAAGTAGAATTTTTGAATTCCTTGGATTGAACCCACCACGGCTGTGCAATGGCACACGATTGGTTATTAAAAAATTAATGAAGAACGTGATTCAGGCCACCATTTTAAATGGCAAGTTTCAAGCTAAAAGGTAACACGAAATTCTTTGACTGTTAGGCGTTACGAAGTTAGCCGGGTTTGCTAGTACATATATATATATGTAGTATAAACTCATTAGCAAAAACACTTTCTTTCGTTCCGACAAAACTTAAATTCCATTTCTTAAATAAATTCTGGACATTCGAACCAGGGTTGTAAACCGATTTATGATCCATTCGCAAATAAACGCACTAACACTAATTCAGCTTGTAAGATCAATTTATTGGTTGAAGATTGTTTTTTTTTCTAATTTTATAAAGTAGTCTAGCCGGGGATGGCTGTCTCTCTATTGCCTCTTGACAGTTCGTCAACATAACGAAATTATAAAATGTTTCGTAATGAAATTTTTATGAAACCAATAACTATATTGTTACCCTTGCAAAAATGTTATATTTATTTTTATCAGTAGTGCGCAAAGCATAGAAGGAAACGTCTCCGACCATATAAAGTATATATATTTTTGATCAGCCCGACGAGTTCAAAAAGGTATGTCCGTCCGTCTGGATCAGCGCAAACTCCTCCTATATCCGCTACAGAGCTACAGAACTGAAATTTTGCATGTAGGCTTGATATACAAGTACAGTGTATTCTGCACAGGTATATCTCGAATTCAGCCGTATCGGACCACTATCATACAGCTCCCATACAAACGGCAAAGTCACGAACTGTGACTTTTCTCAATGGCTTCGCTTTATTCAGAGCTATTGACATGAAATTAAATATTGGTGAGTTTATTACATCTATAAACGACTGTGTCAAATTTGATCAAGATCGGGTAACTATATCATATAGCTATAGTTTCTATGGGAGCTCCCATAGAAACGATCCGTCGAAAACAGTGACTTTTGTTAATTGCTTCGTTACTTTCCTATGTTAAGATTGTTAGCCGTTTTTTATCAACCATTATACTTTTTAGAAAAACGTTAAAATGTTTTTCCACTTTGAAGGCTATAATTAAGGAAAGAGTAACAAAAAACTTCCAAGGGTTTACAAAGTTTTGACTATTTTTTTGCAGCAAGCCTCTAGTAGAAGCCGGCGACTACAAGCGTCGCACCTAGTATGTCGACCAGGTGGACAACGAAGATAACTGAAGCTTGTCCTGTAAGTGATATTTTTGAACTGTTTTATTTTCTGCAAATTTTACGCGATAGAGGTGTATCATGATACTTTTTACATGAGATTACAAATATGTGTACATATTGTCCACAGGTGACTATTTGCCGTTTTCTATTAATAAAGAGTAATATCCTTAGTATGTATATAGAAAAAGTTGTTTTTTTTTTTGCGGTAATAATACCTGCGGTGATAATACCTACCTATACCTACCTACTGTCTTATCTTTGGACCCCAATCAGTTTTGACTACGATGTGCAGATTAAACGTGTATCCAAACATGAAGTGTGTCATCGATATTGGTAAGGTAAGAACTCCAACATGCACTATGTCTTCACTATTATATAAGTATTATTCAATCTTGTTCTGCTAAAGCCACAATTTCTGGTAGTCTTTGTATTTGCTGCAAAATAGGAATTGACTCTGGTACTATGTTCAACAGACATGTTTATTTCGACAATACTGTTTTCTTATAAACTAAGATAAATATTTTAAACCAACATATTTCGAACGTGACGACAAGAACAGTCAACTCTTCCACGTCTAACTTTTGAGCACTCTATTATATATTAAAGCAATCGCTTTAAAAGTAACAATGTTATTGATAGCCAGAAAGTCGGAGCTAACTTCGGACATTCAAAATTTCTATACCCTTGCAATTTTTTTTGTCTCTCACCTATTGTCAAAGTCAATGTGAAAAAAGGTTTAATTTGAAAAGTCTCATGTTCGCGAATGAACAGCCTACAATCTTAGGCTGCAGCAATCTGGGGATGCAGCATGCTATTTGTTCGTATGTTTGTATGACAATAAAATTCGGCGCAGTCATTAATATGTATATTTGTTGGCTAACGGCTGCGCCCTTGCGGAGCCCCAAACTGCTCGCTTTATATGATGCGGCCTTCGGATGATTTCCACCGAGGCGGCTTTGAGGCACTTGCGATTTGGAAGAAATGAGATGACCAGGTTGACTTCAATCCAGTTGCTTTATCTTCTTAACCTAAAACTATAGTACAATTGTCGGCGGGCACAGAAGGTGCAACCGCGTCGACTGAGATTAATTTCAAGAGTAAATTCAAGTACAGCAAACCACGCTGTCTTTTACAAAATTCAAAGTTTTGGAAATTTCCATAGAAGAAATAAGAAAGAAAAGAATTGAAGTAACGGATCTCCAAGTTTGTCCCTTCAAAGTAACTTGCGCTGTTCTTGGTCTCTCTCTCTCTCTCTTCGTTCGTTTTCTCTTTTCAGCAAAGAGAGTCTGGCTTCAGTTGCAGCCCAAACAATATTTATTTATTTATTTACATCAACTAACACCGCAGTCGACGAAAAAGCTTAAGCTAAATAACAGATAACAATTAATTGAAGAAAGTAAGCTTAGCCTTATACACAACTAAACATCCCCGACCCGGTGGAGGTGTTTTATTTGCACAAGGTGCCAGCTATGCCCCGATTCACAGCCAAGGTCAGGGATGAGTTGCAAGCAGTGCGATGTCCAAAATATATTCAGTGGTTTCGTTGTAGATGATTGAAAAGTATAGCGCGAAGACAAGTGACAGAAAGATGAGGAGAGATAAGGTGAGAAACGAAAAGATTCGTGAAGAGAGTAATTAGTCAGACATATACTAAGGTGAATAGGAAAAACTTCTGGTCCGACGTGACGACACAAAAATATAAAGTATCTAGTAAATTAGTAGAAATGACTTCACCGTTGAAAAGTTTATGGAGAAAGAGAATGCCAAATACGAGCCTACGGGTCCCAATCAAGACCGCGTAACGCGAACTTTAAGAATTGCTTCTGAACCGATTCAATACTACGCTGGTGAACATCATATTCCGGGTTCCGCACTGGCGAGCAATATTCTAGAGTAATGCGAACTAACGAACTGTATAAAACCTTTCTTACGTAGGGGTCGACAAACTCTTTGTCAAAACGTTTTATGAAGCCAAGAAGACTGCATGCTCTATTGTCAATTGAAGATATATGAAAATTAAATGAATGTTTTGGGTCAAAAATAACGCCTATGTCTTTGAATGATGGTACACAATCTAACAGATCCGACTTACTAGAAAAATGAGCTAGGAACGGAGACAAATGACTGAATGTCACAAAAGAGCACTTTGAGGCGTTAAGGTATAATTTATTAACGTGGCACCAATCACAGAATGCATAGAGATCTGATTGGAAAGAA
Organism: Drosophila willistoni; assembly: GCF_018902025.1. NCBI lineage: Eukaryota > Metazoa > Arthropoda > Insecta > Diptera > Drosophilidae > Drosophila > Drosophila willistoni. The sequence goes on from NW_025814047.1 coordinate 13,744,189, forward strand.
GGATCATTACAGGAATAACAAATCTTGATAGCAAATCATTTATAAACAGGGTAAATAACAGTGGGCCCAGATGCCTTGACGGTCACCTGAGGTAACTCGAACATTTTTTGATTTTGAGGAACGAAAAGACACCTTTTGGGTTCTGCCAATAAGATACGTTTTTTAAATAAGACAATAGTTTCGAGGAAAAGCGCATGATGTTAAGTTTCGCGAGAAGCAGAGAATAATCCACCGTATCAAACGCCTTACTAAAGTCGTTATAAATAAGATCAGTTTGACACTTTTTGCGGAAGCCATTGTGTACACAGGTAGTCAATTCTAAAAGGTTGGTAAGCGACGAACGGTCTTTCATGAAGCCATGCTGACAAGGCGAAATAGTGGAACTAGATAGGTGTTGAAGGTAAGACGTGATAATTTCCTCAAACAGCTTAGGTGTTGCGGAAAGTTTGGCAATGCCACGGTAGTAGGAAATATCTGATTTATTCCCCTTTTTATAATAGGAATAATAAAAGACTCCTTCCAAGTATCAGGAAAGCTACGAGTCTCACTCGATATAAAGAATAACCGAGATAAAGGCTTAGATACGGAAAAGAAATCTATTTTAAGGATGCGACTAGATTACAGGCCCGGGTACAAAGGAAGACGTCGTAGTAATACTACTAGGAAAAAACATACAATTTGATTGATTGATGGATTGAGAAGTGATAGGATGTGGAATGTAGAATAAGTCGACTGAAAGAATCTAGCAAACAGATCTGCAATATCGGAATCATTATTAGCAATCTGAACATTACGTCTGAAGGTGGAAAGTAGTAAATTAGAGCGTCGTTTAGAATTAACAAAGTTGTAAAATCTTTTGGGGTCCTAATAGAATTTAACCCCACAGCTCAAATTATAATTATTGTAGCATTGAGTATCTAAGAGACAAAATTGAGATTTCGCTACACAATAATTTGCATAGTCATGTCGCGAACGGTTTGTTAAAGCTTTTAAAATATCTCGATTTATTGTTACGGAAATTAGACAGCCTACAGCCCACAGCGTGTGAACCAGACCGGCTTACTGGAGACGGTAGAGACATTCACATAAAGAACGCATTTATCAATTAGAAAATTAAGAGCAGAGTAGAAAAAATTCAAAAGAGGAAATAAGGTTGCTCAGAAGACTGAAATTTGTTTTACGAAAACATCTATGACGAGAAACTGATTTGTTATTAAAGGTATTAGTAACGGAATTGTAAGAAATAATAACTTCAATGGTAGAGAGAGAAAGACCTTCAGGCTTCACAAGCGGCTGTGCTCAAAATACAGAACTAACAGTGGGATCCGAGAGAAAAACAATATCAAGGATTCTTTTAGACGAGTTAAGTAAAGAATTCAACTGGTATAGGAGACATTCTAGTAGGCTATCAGGTAAGACAGATTATCATCAACCAGCCAAGAAATATTAGGCAAGTTAAATCACCTAAAACTATAAGGAAATCACGATCTTTAAGACGACTAAAAATAATTTGCAAAGCATCAGCATGGTGCATGTAGGTCATGATATCAGAAGCTGGAGGAATATATGAACAAGAAATGTATAAGCTATAGAATACAGGATTAACCTTCCTTCCTTAACTAACCGTAGAATTATGCTTGGTGTTATTTTTATGCACAAACTCTTAATTGGTGCTATTGACTCGCCTGAGTTATTGGCTCAGGTAAATCTGTCGGTACCATGTAGACGGAGTAGACATCCTTTGAAACCTTTATCCCTTGGTCGTTGTTCTTCTAACTATGCCATGCATGAATCTTTTAGGGTCCTCTGCTCTGATTACAACCTTCTATTCCCTGTAATCGGCTCAGAGTTTTCTATTAATATGCTTAAAACATGTATCCTATCCCATTTAGTTAATAGATAGCTATAATATTATTTGTTTGTCTGGTTTTTCGAAATAAAGCTATTAGAAAGAATTCCGTTATCCAAAACAGAGGAGCTGAGTCAAGTTTCAGAAAAAACTAATTAGTCAGCCGAAAAGGTTTGGCTATCACAGAACAGTTTCAAGAGCTTGGTAAGTAGTCCTCTTACATTTTGATAATGAATGTGCAGTGTATTTAAGCCTATATGCCAAATTTCAGTAGCTTTTACGGTGTGATATAAATAATATAACCTTCCTTCGTATGATTTAAAATTAACGTTTGCCTAAGTGCTGTGTATCAGTGGTGTCTTAGTATTAAAGGTCGAAGTCAAAAAATAGTTCCAAGCTTGTTTTTCCTCCAAAATTTGAATTTGTGTTCATCACAAATAAAATTTTTTATTATTTTGAATGACTATATAATGTTTTTTTAATGTTTGAGTTCGATTTTTAAACATAATAAAAATAAAAGGAAAATGTATAAAAATCGCCCGGATCGGACCACTATATCATTTAGTGATTACAACGGGTAACGTATAGTCTTGGCTGGTCATGCAGTAGCTGGATATCGGCTGGCACGCATTTCCGGCACTAGCTCGTCGACAAGGGGGTGTAGTTCTGCCGAAACCCAGTTACCACAATTATTTATATTTCGCCGATCTGCCTGCTTATCTCATTGCTATATTATTAAAAAAGAGCGTGCATGCGACAAGAGAGAGAGAATACAAAAAAAAATCAAAGAAAAGAAAGATAGAAAAGAAAGATAGAAAAAAAGATAGAATTTCCTACGCTGATAATGCAAGGTGCATTTTTATAATCGCAATCACTGGTGGTTTTGTGATTGACCTTTGACCACCCTTCCTATGATCATCGGCCGCTTGAAGCTTTAGCTTCAGATGATCCCTTCTTTCCTTTACTGGGGAGACATGTTTAGATAGATGAATTCAACGATAAATTTTAAACAGACATTATAAATTTATATTACTTATCTAAGAGAAAAAAATTTAGATTATTAAACATATTTATCAAAAAAAACAAAAAAAAGTTATCAAAAAAAATAAAAGAAAATTGATTGCCCTTACAAATAGACAGAAAAAAAAATCATCAAAATTTATTAACAAAACAAAACGTCGGCAAGAAGTACCGCTATTTCAGCAAAAGTATCTCAAAATAAAAACAAGAATTAGCGCTAGCAACAGCTGTAGACTAGGCGCACAGACAATTTAGCAATGTGGCTAAGCCAAGAAAGAACATACAAAAAAAAAACGATTTGCCCACGCATAATAACGGCAAATATCTCTATGCTTGTTGTTGGGGATTTTTTTTTCTCTTTGTTTTGTTTTATGTTGGGAAGATTACTTTATTTATTTTATAGAAAAAGGGCAGGAGCAAGGGGTGAAGAATATTTTTCGTACAGAAATAAATATTGTGTGCATATTACTTACAGCTTTATTCTCCAACGTCGAAAGCGCTTTCTCCGTACTGCTGTTTTTAAGGAAAGAAAAGAAAATAAAAAAAATATTCTAACACCGAATATGCATACCCTGTAATTTTATATTGAGCCTATCCATGTACATAAATAAGTGATTTTAGTTGTTGTTTTTTTTTTCCTTTTTTTTTTTTTGTATGGTTTTTTCTGCTGACTTTACCGATTGCCTTTACCTTTCATATTTCCAAATTTAATTATTTTTACTTATGTATATTTAATCACTAGAGTACTTGGCCATTCGACCCAAAAAAAAAAAAACACTAACAAAAAAAATTAATTTATAGTTTTTTTCTATACCTACCTTTTTTTTTTTTTGTTTATTAAGTTACTTCCCAGCTCTTGCTGAATAGACGATTTATTTTGCCTCCCCGATCTTAAGGGTTAACGCCAACGTCAATGCAGTAATTGAACGTTACAAAATTGAAAGAATAGAAAGAAATTTTACAATTATATGTTTTTTCGATTTGTAGACGTTGTTATCGATTTTTTGTTTTTTCGTTATCGATGCTCTTATCACTAATGATAAAAACATATGGTTGTTAGTTGTGATGATATACATATTATTGTTTTGCTTAGTATGTTTTTAGTTCATAAATCAATGTTAGCTAATCTTGCGAATGATGTTAATAATGTTATAGTTATAGTTGTTAATTGGCTCCTCAGCGAGAAACTGATAAATGTCATTGTATCGTAGTAGGCTTGGAAATTTGTTTCTTATGAGCGTAAATTTGGTGCATTTTAATAATAAGTGGGATATATCTTCTTTTACATTGCAGGTGTCACATAAATCACTGTTGTTTATATTCATTTTATAAAGTGTATGTTTGTCGAATGCATGTCCGCTTAGTATTCTGTTTAATTGTTTTATTTCCAAGGAATGCACACTGAATTGCCAAATAAGTGGCATAAAGTCTAAAATTTTGTGGAAGCAAATAAATAGGAAAAATCGATGATCGCTTTTACCAAACATGCAACCCTGTCATTCTGATCAAGCTTCAAAGTCAGGTGATTAGTCAGCTGATGCCTGCGACAAAATTGGCGGGAAATTTTTATTCACTTTGAGCGCTTGGCAAATTTACACAAAAGAAAAATAAGATACTGCAAAAACAGGATTTTGGAGGCCAAGGTATGTAGAATGGATAAAACAAAACAATTTGATGTTCAAATTTATTATATTTTATATATGTGTACTGTTTTGTATTGTCCAAAAATATAGAAAACTAAACATATGTGTTCGTCTTCTGTGGAGTAAAAACTAACATTCTGCGTGTTTCTGCCATATGTAATGTATGTGAAAATAAAGTAGAGAGTGTGTATAAAAAGTTAGTAATAATCTTGTTTGCGGCTTTTTGCGGCTCTGGCGGTATTTTGAACTTGTAGATCATGTTGAGTTCTGGCATTCAACGCTGCTGGACGTATGAATGGACAGCGGCCGCAACTCTGCCGTTGTTGCAAACTGGATATTTGGCCAATTGACAGAAATAAATAATAACAATATATATATAAAATTATATTACTATCACTAATACATAAAAAAATATTAAAATTGTTGTACTTTATATGTAGTTCTCACACTTTACTTTGTGATCACGTATACGCACTGTTGTCTTATATGGGCTATTGGGGTAGGCGTGGTCAACTGAACTTTAAACTTTGTTTCAATATTTAGAGTGCTATTCTTATCAAAGATACCGAGTTTCAGCTCGATATTTGCGTTATTCGACTTTATGCCACTTATTTGGCAATTCAGCCCAGTGTGGAATGGAAGGATTCTTTTTTATGGAACCATGCAGCCGACGAAACAAAAGGAAATAACAAACAATATCCTTTGTTTCGAAGCAAAAAGCATTATACTCATATTCCCAGTCAGATTTAATTTTGTTATATAAATTATTAATCGCGTCATTTATAGGCCATCTTGCTGAGATAAGGACTCCATTCGTTCTAGCGTTCTTTGCTGCAGCGTCCACTTGGTCGTTTTCTTGTATGTCGACGTGGCTTGGTATGCGGTGGATTTCAATACTGGTTACAAAAATTTCATCTACTTTTTTCGAAATATCTAAAGCTAAGCAGTTGTCGCTGTGTTTTTTGTTTAAGGACTGAATGGACCCCAAGCTGTCTGTTAGAATAGCAATTTTTTGAAAATGATTTTCAATTGCAAAGTCTATTGCTTTTCCTATAGCAATAAGTTCTGCGGTCAACGATGATCTGGTGGTGTTTGAATTTTTGTGTGTAAAGGCACTGCCCATAAAATCCTCTGACACTGAGCCATCTGTAAAAAAAATTTCATATCCTCACTCACGGAGTGTGTTAAGTTTATCTCCGAGTAGAGCAGAAATAGTTTCTTTATTGGCAGATTTTTTATTATGGCAGGTTCCTTTGAAGAAGTTAGGGTCAAAAGTAAATTTATGTGATGAGGGTCTGTTAATGTTAATATTTCCTGTAGTATCGAATATCTCTTTATATTCAATGTATACTTTTCCATAGCTAGTGCTTTTAGCCATGAAATTGTTAGATAATAAATTGGCTGCTGGAAGCCCAAAAGCAAAAATGAAGTGTAAAACTGAAGATTTCCTGGCGTTAAATGTTAAGTTTATTGAATTGCATAGCTCCATAAAATCTTTATTTTTTTGTTCAAGTGTGTTTCTAGCCGTCAGGAAGTCTCTATGAAATGTTATTAGAAAGAAATCATCAGCATACTGAAATAAAATACTATTATTGACATTGATTGTGTGTAGGTCAGCTGTGTATAGGTTAAATAATATTGGACTAAGGCAGCTGCCTTGGCTAACACCTTTTTTCACATTGACTGAAGTGTGTAGCGTGCGCTAGCTTAAACTTTCAAATTTTTAAACTTAACGTCTTTACGCGCCACTTTGCCAATAGCGATCAATCAATAAATAAAAATATTGGTATCGCTCGATCGATAAACGCATAATAGGGGGATAGCGATAAATGATCTATCGTTTTTCTTGAGGTGGCAACGCGCTTCATTTTTTTTGCTAGGCTTCATTTTTTCATTTTTAATTCTGAGGAGAAAGTGTGTAAAAAGGAAAAAGCTGTGGTCCAAATCTTTGGTTATAAATCATAGCAGGTATGTAGGTTAACTAAAATTTTTACCTCGCCGCCATCTGCATCTTACTCTATATCCTAGATTGGAAACCTTACTTTTTCTGGCCAATATTCCTGATAGCTTTCGTTTGCGAAGATTATTTTCTGGAAAACCGGCGAGTTTTCAAATACCCATTTCTGGTGCCGGAGCACGTGCATCCGAATTTTCGGTTGTCGTTGTCTTCTAGAATTGGCATTCGGACATTAAAAAGACACCGCCAACTAAACACCGGCAGTGCCACAACGTTTCTAAGTTAAGGCTTACGGTGCGGCCAAAGTGTCTCATTTCCCGAAAGGTGTCCTAACCTTCGTTGAACCGGATTTTTGTATGGCAAGGTTTTAAAGGCAGTGGCCTACCTAACCTTCTGACGTTGCTGACCCAGACAAAGTTTGTCTTTAGCCAAATTCTGGATACTGCTTGCTGTTGCCCTATTTAGCGCATTCTATGTGACCACCTCGAAAGCTCCTACAAATTTTTTTTGAAATTAACCTCGTTTTGAACGGAATCTTTAAGTCCCGATATCTTCATTTCTGATCTTATTTTTAAATTTTAATTCCTAATCAAGTTAAACAAAAAAAAAAAAGAAAGAGAATGTAAATAAGTGAAATATTGAATCAATTAAAATCTCGTTAAGGTTATATTAAATAATTCAAGTCGAGAGTAACGTAAAATAGAGTAAATGTAAAAGCAAAGTGAGTGAACGGAGTTTAATGGTGGTCATAAAGCGCGAAGGAGAAATCATCATATAAACACCCTCCCACAGTGCATCGATGGAAGGCCTTTCAGCGAGTAAACTATGGGGTAAGTGCCTAGTGTATTAAGTAGTATCAATTCGGCGACTTTCAACCAAGTTTTTGCGAACTATGGAGGATGGTAGTCAATTGATACTCTGACTTGTTGATGTAATTTCTGTTTCAGCGTTTTGTGATCAACCAGATAGTTAAATTAAAAAAAAAAAAAGATTGATTTCCGTAAATAATGATTGACTTGAAGAGCAATCAAAAGCAATGAGTGAATTTGTGCGACTTGAAAATTTAAAATAACTTTAAAGAAGTTAAAACAAAAAAAAAAAAGATAAAAAAAAACTTGAAAAAAGATGAATAATTACAAAAAAAAAATGTTAACTGAATTACTCTAATATTCCTTCCATATTTTTTTTATTCTATAATCTTCTACAATAATTAATAATGTATAACTAGTAAGCTCTCTTTTATACTGCTAGTTTTAGTCCCTCTTATTCAATAGTTTAATTAACTTTGAGTTCCATTGTTTTGCAAGTCTGCAAGTTCAGAATCTCAAAATGTTGAGTCATACCAGACCCGCTGTTTAAAATTAGTCTGTAAATATTTCTTTAAAAAAATTTATTGTGTACAACAAGAAATGCTTCTATCTGAAATTATAATGAATTTAAATATGATTGCTTAAGCTTTATAATTAATTTTCCTAGTGACATGGGTACATGAGTTGATATCTATCAGTTTTTTTGGGAATCTTTACAAATGCCAATAAAGATTCATGGTTGGGAGGGTATAGAACTGATAAGGTCCATCTACATCTTGACCTCAGTAACCGCTAGCTTGTGAACAAAAGGATACACCTTCATTTCTTTCGCCTTTTTTATTAACATGAATTCCTTGCGGTTTTCGTAAGTATTTTCTGTCAGTCCTTCTATTTTCATTTAAAGTTAGTTTCAGTAGAGATCCTAATAAAATTAAATTTTATAATTAAAGGTAGAGATTCAGCAAACAACCCCCCCACCCCGCAAGAGCTACGGAACCAGAGGATCTCGATCTGCTGCAATTCACCTACCGCCTTCTTTTTGGTTATCGATAGCTTTATCGTCGCTGTGATAGGAGAACCGATTATATAAAATTCATGGCGCGCAACGAGAAACCGAATAGGAAGGTTACATAAAAATTTTTGGCGCCCAACACGTGGGGCAGGATAAAAGCATACTCAACTCCTTGACAATATTAGATATAGACAAGAAGTTTATTTAAGTTACAGCATGTGGTTATTTTGACAGCAGACCACCTTAGAAGTATGTAGTTCTACCCTAAGTGATATAAAGTGTTGAGTTCAAGTATATCAGGAAAGTCTTAAGATCAAAAGATGAGGTTTCAAATTTTTCGTCGATTTTGTTAGACTATATTATGGTTTAACTTACGCGGATAAATGAACCTGCACGGTTTAAGTCTGCTTGGCGAAGCCGATGTTTCTGTTAGGAATATTCAGCCGCAAAGTTAAAAGCAAGAATGAATGTAAACAAGAATTTCAATACTCTGTATCACAAATTGCTCGTTTAGTTAAGGTCCTCGATAATTTAGCACTCGTTTAGTAAAGTCGTTTAAACTTTTCTTAGCAATTTAGATTATTGTATATTGGATGTTTCGATATCAGTACTGATTGGATTTAAGATCATGTTACGACAGCTGAACGTCTAAAGAAATCGAAGAGAACACGAACATATTGTTTTATAGTAAGACTCGGATGATTTAATAATCTGGTGTCTGGATCTTGGTAATACAGATAGTATAGCCTTGCCGATCAGAAGATTCAAAAGGCCGAAGCCTGACTAAAAGAAACAATTTTGTAGATGCAATAGCCCAAAACAAAAATAATAAAGTTACCAATATTCTTTAGGTTCATTTAGCTAGTTACGATTTCAAATCATGTACCCAGTCATGTCACGATTAGGAAGATAATTTTAAAAAAAAGAATGTCTCTAGTTCAACATAGTCCCCCAAATACGGACACTCCAGCAGAAGACGTATGCAAAATTTGTTCCTTGGTTTTGGACAACACGCAAACATGTTTCTGTACTCCCTGTAAGCACATTTTTCATAAATCCTGTTTGGAAGCTCTACTAGAAAAGGAAAAGCATTGCCCAATTTGTGAGAGTGAGATAAATGTGTCTAGTATAAAGCTCGTAGTAGGCAACTGTTCACCAAAAGCGAAGGAAAAACATTTGTCATTGGCACCCAGCACTTCTCGAGCATGGACTCGTAATTTTACAAAACAGCTAAGTCAAGTCCCAAGAGACAGAGCAGAACAGCTCAACGAACCAGCTATATCAGTTAGCGAAGCACCAGCATCATGCTTAGATGCCAGTCACAGTAGTAATCAACCAGAACCGCAACTACCTAGAACCATGCCTAATCAGCGAAGAGCAAGACCAAATCGTGGTAATAATACTCGTCCTAATCGAGAGATCGATTATACGGCCATACAAAATATGATAGAACAAACAGTTTCTCGTGTAGTATCGTCGTTACTTATGAATTTAGGCCAGCGAGAAGTCCCATTAGACACGGTCCAAACCCGATCTCTGATAAGTTCGCCCTGCCCTACAACTGTGCAAAATGCAAAAATTGCAAATGTAATGCAGAAATGGAATTTACGTTTTGACGGATCTACGGAAGGTCTAGGAGTAGAAGAATTTATTTATAGAGTAAAAGCCCTAACGGAGGAAACTCTTGATAGTGATTTTATTGGGGTGTGTAAACATATTCAAATATTATTTGGAGAAAAAGCCCGCGAGTGGTATTGGAGATATCATAAGCAAGTCCCTCGAATAGTATGGAGCGAGTTTTGTTCAGCTATTCGTCAGCAATATAAAGACTATCGATCAGATTTTATGAGCAAAGAAATGATTCGTGCTAGAAAGCAAAAAGCTGGAGAATCTTTTGTTTGTTTTTACGATGAGGTAGCTTCTTTGATTGACAAGTTCGGTATAAAGTTTGAGGAAGAGGAGCTGATGGAAATTTTACAAAATAACCTGTTGCCAGAGATACGACAAAAGTTACTATATCAATCCATCGCATCAATAGGTCACCTTCGTAGATTAGTACAGATGCAAGAAAATCTAACACAAGAGCTCAGCCCTCAAGTAAAAGTAATTTCTAACACCAAAGCGAATGGACGCAGACAAATTTTTGAAATTCAAGAAGGGGAAACCGAAGATAATAAAATAGTTCCAGACCCAGACGAGGAATATGAAGTTGCCGCTGTGCAAGGGAAGTTCGTTTGTTGGAATTGTCGCGAAGCCGGTCACACCTGGCAAAACTGTCTAGAGGAACGCACAATTTTTTGTTACGGTTGCGGCACAGCCAATGTTTACAAGCCTCAATGTCAAGATTGTATAAAAAGGCTAACGGAAAACCGACCGAAGGGTGCATCCAGACAACGTCAGATGCTCCCGCAATAGTTACATCAAACTCGGAAAACGCTCAACAAAGTATCAACATTGTGAATCACAAAGTAAACGTACGAAAGTCTCAAAAACTCCCACTAAGATTTTTGTCATATCCTGAGCGTTTACAACATTACCTTACTGTTAAAGACAGAATTTTCAGATCTGACCAACCCTTGTCTAAACGCACGTTAAGACTAAGGAAATATTATGATCACGCAAGACAAACCAAGAAACTTTTTGTTGCAACAATTTTTAGAAACGACAACGATAATAGGAGCTATGCAGAAGTCTCATTTCTTACGTTCATAGAATTAGGTTTATTAGATACCGGTGCCAGCATTAGTTGTATAGGCTCGGATTTAGCACAAACAGATTTTTCACATTTTCCCCAATTTGTAAAAACTAAAGGTCAAGTGCGCACAGCGGACGGAAACGGCCAAAATGTGATTGGTATGTTAGAAGTAATAGTACGGTACGGTAGATTGGAAAGACTGTTGAAATTATTTGTAATTCCTACGTTGAAGAAAAGATTAATATTAGGTCATGATTTTTGGAGAATTTTCGAACTTGCCCCGTCTATAATTAGTTCGATCGAGATTGGTTCTGAAAAAAAGTTAGAGACTGACCCTAGTTCTTATTCTCTCACGTATTCCCAAATTAGACAGCTTGAAGCCGTCAAGCAAATGTTTCCCAACGCAAGTCATCATCTCGGACGTACGTCTTTAATAAAACATCATATCGAGATTGGCGAAGCCAAACCGGTAAAACAACGTTTTTACGCTATTAGTCCCGCTGTTGAGAAATTAGTAAACACAGAAATTGATCGTATGATTCAACTAGGAGTTATCGAACCAGCTGTTAGCGCCTGGAGCTCTCCTATTCGACCAGTGATAAAGCCCAATAAAGTGCGACTGTGCTTAGACGCTCGCAAGTTAAATGCAGTCACAATTAAGGATGCTTATCCTTTGCCCAGCATTGACAGTATTTTTTCAAGATTACCCAAGGCAAATATTATTTCCAAAATCGATTTAAAGGATGCCTATTGGCAAATAGAATTAACGGAAGCATCCAAACCTCTTACTGCATTTACAGTACCAGGAAGACCGTTATGTCAATTCACAGTAATGCCTTTCGGCCTTTGTAATGCCACATCTACTATGAGTCGTCTAATGGATGAAGTAGTCCCTGCTGACCTTCGCCATTGTGTATTTTGCTATTTAGATGATCTGTGTATAATTTCAGAGGATTTCTCATCTCATCTTTCGGTGTTAGCAAGAATTCCGGAGCAATTTCGGAAAGCTAATCTGTCCATTAACATAGAGAAAAGTCAGTTTTGTGTCGCAAGCATTAGTTATTTAGGATATGTAATAGACAGTAAAGGTATCTGCACCGATCCGTCAAAGATTGAATGTATTAAAAATTGGCCACCACCTAGGAATTTGAAACAAACTAGAGGATTTCTTGGAGTTTGCGGTTGGTATCGCCGTTTTATACCGAATTTTGCCGATCTCACTTATCCTATAACGGAACTGTTGTCAACAAAAAGAAATTTTGTTTGGACTCCGGAAGCTCAAGCTTCTATGAATAAGTTGAAGGATCTATTAACTTCTGCCCCTATTCTACAAAACCCGGACTTTAATAAGAAATTTTTCTTACATTGTGATGCCAGCGATTATGGTATTGGCGCTGTACTTGTCCAATTATCAGACGCAGAGGAAGAGAAGCCTATTGCTTTCATGTCTAAAAAGTTAAGTCGTGCCCAACGCAATTATAGTGTTACTGAACGCGAATGTTTAGCCGTTATACTGGCTATAGAAAAATTTAGGTGTTATTTGGAATTGCAAGAATTTGAAGTAGTTACTGATCACTCTAGTTTATTGTGGCTAATGCGTCAACAAAATGTTTCTGGGAGATTAGCTCGATGGATTTTTCGCTTACAACAATTTAAGTTTAATATGTCGCATAGAAAAGGAAAAGAACACTTGATTCCTGACGCGTTATCAAGATTGCCCAACCTTTCGATAGAGGCGATAGAAATGGGTCCGATTATATATCTGGACTCTGAAGCATTTTTGGACGATAGTTATATGTATCTGAAGAAGAAAATCACTGAAAATCCAGGCAAATTCCCAGATATCAAAGTTGTAAATAAACATTTGTATATTCGAACCGAACATGCCAATGGAGATTCTTATCAAGAGAAACTTTCTTGGAAACTATGGGTGCCGGATAAACTCAGAGTTGATGTTCTAAAACAAGCTCACGATAGCCACACCTCTTCACATTCAGGTATGCAGAAAACTGTTGACAAGATACGTAGAACTCTTTTTTGGCCTGGTATGGTAAAGGATGTGCGGGACCATATTCGTCAATGTGACACTTGTAAGGAGTCCAAAGCACCAAATTATACGCTCAGACCACCTATGGCACAGCATATTCCAACTTGTAGACCTTTTCAACGTCTGTATATCGATTTACTTGGTCCTTACCCTCGTAGCAAAAATGGATTTGTCGGTTTATTAATTGTTCTTGACCATTTCAGTAAATATCATTGGTTACAACCTCTGAAAAAGTTTCGCACGGAGGATATACAAGAATTTTTGTTAAAACAGATATTTCATTGTTTTGGAGTACCGGAAATCATCGTTAGTGATAATGGTGTTCAATTTAAGGCAAATTCGTTCAATTCTTTTCTTACTGAACTAGGCATAAAACATCAGTATACCGCTTTATATTCTCCGCAAAGCAACGCAGCTGAGCGTGTTAATCGTTCTCTGTTAGCTGCGATCCGTTCGTATTTAAAAAATCAGGATCAAACGCTTTGGGATCAACATTTAACGAGTATATCTTGCGCATTGCGATCCTCGTTGCATCAATCTTTAGGTTGCTCACCCTTTAAAGCTTTGTTCGGACTGGACATGGTTACTCATGGATCAGATTATAAACTTTTAAAGGAATTAAAGTTGTTAAAAGAGCCCATAACACCGCTCAATCAGACTGACCAGTTAAACCTTTTGCGACAGGATATAAGAGAAAACATTAAGAAAGCATATGATCGAAATGTAGCACAGTATAATCTTCGCAGTAAGTCTGTCTCTTTTAAAGAAGGCCAAGAAGTTTTTCGCAGAAATTTCGCGTTAAGCAAATTCTCTCAAAACTTCAATGCTAAATTAGCCCCTAAATTCATAAAATGTCGAATCAAAAAGAAGCTCGGAAACTGCTTTTATTTGTTAGAAAATATGCAAGGTAGAGAAGTAGGAACATTTCACGCCAAGGATATACGGAACTAATTCCCACTAATATGCTGCCTAACGTTGCATATTATCGGGTGGTGTAGCGTGCGCTAGTTTAAACTTTCAAATTTTTAAACTTAACGTCTTTACGCGCCACTTTGCCAATAGCGATCAATCAATAAATAAAAATATTGGTATCGCTCGATCGATAAACGCATAATAGGGGGATAGCGATAAATGATCTATCGTTTTTCTTGAGGTGGCAACGCGCTTCATTTTTTTGCTAGGCTTCATTTTTTCATTTTTAATTCTGAGGAGAAAGTGTGTAAAAAGGAAAAAGCTGTGGTCCAAATCTTTGGTTATAAATCATAGCAGGTATGTAGGTTAACTAAAATTTTTACCTCGCCGCCATCTGCATCTTACTCTATATCCTAGATTGGAAACCTTACTTTTTCTGGCCAATATTCCTGATAGCTTTCGTTTGCGAAGATTATTTTCTGGAAAACCGGCGAGTTTTCAAATACCCATTTCTGGTGCCGGAGCACGTGCATCCGAATTTTCGGTTGTCGTTGTCTTCTGGAATTGGCATTCGGACATTAAAAAGACACCGCCAACTAAACACCGGCAGTGCCACAACGTTTCTAAGTTAAGGCTTACGGTGCGGCCAAAGTGTCTCATTTCCCGAAAGGTGTCCTAACCTTCGTTGAACCGGATTTTTGTATGGCAAGGTTTTAAAGGCAGTGGCCTACCTAACCTTCTGACGTTGCTGACCCAGACAAAGTTTGTCTTTAGCCAAATTCTGGATACTGCTTGCTGTTGCCCTATTTAGCGCATTCTATGTGACCACCTCGAAAGCTCCTACAAATTTTTTTTTGAAATTAACCTCGTTTTGAACGGAATCTTTAAGTCCCGATATTTTCATTTCTGATCTTATTTTTAAATTTTAATTCCTAATCAAGTTAAACAAAAAAAAAAAAAAAGAAAGAGAATGTAAATAAGTGAAATATTGAATCAATTAAAGTCTCGTTAAGGTTATATTAAATAATTCAAGTCGAGAGTAACGTAAAATAGAGTAAATGTAAAAGCAAAGTGAGTGAACGGAGTTTAATGGTGGTCATAAAGCGCGAAGGAGAAATCATCATATAAACACCCTCCCACAGTGCATCGATGGAAGGCCTTTCAGCGAGTAAACTATGGGGTAAGTGCCTAGTGTATTAAGTAGTATCAATTCGGCGACTTTCAACCAAGTTTTTGCGAACTATGGACGATGGTAGTCAATTGATACTCTGACTTGTTGATGTAATTTCTGTTTCAGCGTTTTGTGATCAACCAGATAGTTAAATTAAAAAAAAAAAAAGATTGATTTCCGTAAATAATGATTGACTTGAAGAGCAATCAAAAGCAATGAGTGAATTTGTGCGACTTGAAAATTTAAAATAACTTTAAAGAAGTTAAAACAAAAAAAAAAAAAGATAAAAGAAAACTTGAAAAAAGATGAATAATTACAAAAAAAAAATGTTAACTGAATTACTTTAATATTCCTTCTATATTTTTTTTATTCTATAATCTTCTACAATAATTAATAATGTATAACTAGTAAGCTCTCTTTTATACTGCTAGTTTTAGTCCCTCTTATTCAATAGTTTAATTAACTTTGAGTTCCATTGTTTTGCAAGTCTGCAAGTTCAGAATCTCAAAATGTTGAGTCATACCAGACCCGCTGTTTAAAATTAGTCTGTAAATATTTCTTTAAAAAAATTTATTGTGTACAACAAGAAATGCTTCTATCTGAAATTATAATGAATTTAAATATGATTGCTTAAGCTTTATAATTAATTTTCCTGGTGACATGGGTACATGAGTTGATATCTATCAGTTTTTTTGGGAATCTTTACAAATGCCAATAAAGATTCATGGTTGGGAGGGTATAGAACTGATAAGGTCCATCTACATCTTGACCTCAGTAACCGCTAGCTTGTGAACAAAAGGATACACCTTCATTTCTTTCGCCTTTTTTATTAACATGAATTCCTTGCGGTTTTCGTAAGTATTTTCTGTCAGTCCTTCTATTTTCATTTAAAGTTAGTTTCAGTAGAGATCCTAATAAAATTAAATTTTATAATTAAAGGTAGAGATTCAGCAAACAACCCCCCCACCCCGCAAGAGCTACGGAACCAGAGGATCTCGATCTGCTGCAATTCACCTACCGCCTTCTTTTTGGTTATCGATAGCTTTATCGTCGCTGTGATAGGAGAACCGATTATATAAAATTCATGGCGCGCAACGAGAAACCGAATAGGAAGGTTACAAGTGTTTCCCATTTAAAGTCTTCTATTTAAAAGAAAATTAGTAATAAAATTAATATATAAATGATTAAAACCACAGTCTATCAGTACTTTACTTAAAATTGGAACGTTTACAGAGTCAAAAGCCTTACTAATAGCTAAGACAGCTGCTGTAACTTGAAATCCTTGGGCCGTCAAGTTAGCAATGTTATTGATAACGTCATTGATGCAGTTTGCTATCGAGTGATTACGCCTAAATGCATACGATCTCTTTGGTAATAAATTGAATTTATTTATATGTGCTTCCATTTTGTCTTTAATAAGACCTTCTAGACATTTAAACACTACACTTAACAATCATATTGGTCTATTATTTGTGATTAAGGAAGAGTCTAAATTAATTAAAGTCTAAATTTTTGGTACTGGGTTGACTTTTATATTTCTCCAGGCATCGGGAATGAGTCCATTGTTCACAATCTCATTTAGCAAAGCTGCTAATTTTTCAAGTTCCCCTGGTGGAAGGGTGAGCAACATATTGTACGAGATTCTATCTAGGCCTTTGGCTGAGTGCAAGCTGCGTGTTTTTAAGAATTGAAAGAGGTCATCTGAATTAAAATTGGCTTTCGTTAATACTTGTATATTGAGTGTGGGTAACGTTAATTGAATGCATTTATTGGTATCCGGTGCGGAAGCAATTTGCTGCAGAAAGTTAACATGATCTTGTTCGTTGAATTGGGTATTGGATGGTTTAATTTGTTTGTACTTCCTCAGTGATTTTATTGTTGCCCATTTGGGGGTTGCCGAGTTTGAAAGTTATTGTTAATTTGATTGGAATTGTTGTGTACAACCTTGTTATAGGGATTTAATATATGGATATTTTCTGCCCCCGTTTCGCAGTTGTTTTGAGTACCGGAGTTTCTTAAATTGGTTTGCCATGAGGGCAGGGGAAAAGCGTCATTGTCAAATATGTCTGTAGGTTGTTGAATATCAAATAGTGCTGGATATCTAATTTTCACTTCAGATCTAGATATATTTTCTACATACACTTTTTTATGGCAAAAGCTTTTTTCCTAGCCGGACAGTCTAGAGAGGTAGCAATGTGTTCCTGATCACAGTTTATACTGTGATATACGCCAAGACCGGGTTCCTTTTATAAAAATAATAATCCAAGATGAACACGTCAGTGTGCATGCATAGTCGTTTTCAGAATGATTCTTTATTCCAAATTATTATTTTGCTTAAGCTAAGTTTACATATATATTCTTATGCTGCGACTTATGCGACAGCTACAAAAGAGAGGGAGAGTGTCAGTACATACATACATATTGTTGGAGCGCGAGTTGTGTTAACAGTTGTCTGTTAACATTTAATTAAATAAAATAATATTTTTGTCTTTCTTTTTAATCGTATAAAGCTATTTATTTCATTTTAGTTCTTCACTTGTTCACATTTTTCCAAAGAGTGAGCTCAAAAGCTTTTTCATAGTCGATATAGAGCTTTTGAGCTTTTGATCTTTAGATCGAGCTAGTTAAATGTAGATGAAGAAAGAGAGAGAGAGAACTTCGACTACATAACTTCCCTATCGCTTAAATTAAGACTCTCCTGAGTTTTACAATTCATTTATATATATATTAGTGTTCGGAATACCATTCTGATAGATTATGTTATACTTCAAGTCTGATATTTCTTCTTTCTTTTAATGTTGGAGCTATGTACATTATTTAAATTAAATTTTCTATATTTCGGTTCATTTTTGTGCCTTAGAGACTTATAGTTTTTTATATATCCTTCGTTTCTAGCTTCTTCAAAGTCCTCTCTTGTTTGATTTACAGTTGTAATATAGTGTTCCTTATATTTTAGAATGTTATTATATATAATTTTTTTGTCACAATTTCCATATTCAATATTCAGTGGCGTATCTTGAATTGTAGAGTGATAGCTGTTATTATAATATTCTATAGCCTTACTAACTTTATCTTTGATTGATAGATCTTTGTTTTCAAGATATATAATTCTTATCTTTTCCGTTAGAGTGTTATGAAACCTTTCAACGTCTGCATTGCCAGTATGACTGTTCGGTTTCACAAAATGAACTTCTATATTCTCATTCCTTAAATATTCTTTTATATTTACGCTATTAAATTCGTTATCAGTTATTAATTTTTCAAAATTTCCTCTTTGGGATTTGTACGAGCGCATTTTTTCGATTATAGTTTGATTATTCCGATCCTCAAGGTAGAAAGCAGTAGCAAACTTTGAAAATCGGTCAATAAAAGTTAGAAAATTACATTTTGAATTTGTATAGATATCCATATGAACAATTTTTCTTGTATCGTTTGGTGTTTCTGTATATTTAAATTTTTCTTTAACTGGGTTCCTATCATATTTACACCGATTACAAATGTCACAATTGTTAATATACTTTTGGATGTAGTTTTGAAGGTTTGGATAGTAAATAATCTTTTTTAAACTTTGGTAATTTCCATTTATACCGGAATGACCAGTATCATATTTATGGAATCGATCAATTTCTTTATACAAATCTTCTTCGTTTTCTATATCTTTTGCGTGAAATGAGCATTTTACAAACTTTACATTTTTATTGCCTTCGAAAATTTGGATGATTTTGTTTTGAAATTTGTTGTATAGATTTTCATTATATTAACTGAATATTCCTACTTTGCCTTTTATGATATGATTCTTCAAAATTTTTTCCATTCCATTTTCAAGATCATTTAAATTTAAATAAATTTTCTTATTTCTATTTTTATATTCGAACTCCATAGTTTTTTCCTCTGATAGGATAATTTGTATTTTAAATCTATTAACAACTGTTTCTAATATACCTAAAATAGTTGTGACCCCAAAATCTTCAGCCTGTGTATGTTGTGTACTAATGTCATCAAAATTGTTTTCTAAAGAGCTATGAGGTTCAGATATGTTTACGACACAAATTTCGTCTTTACGTATTCGACTTAAAAAATCAGCTACCTGGTTATCCTTTCCTTTAATGTATGATACATTTATTTTAAATTCGCTAAGCTTAACAAGCCATCTTTAAAGCATTTCATTAAGTTCTTTTCCGTTATATTTAATTAGTAGCCATTTAAGTGGTTGGTGATCGGACAAAATGTCGAATTTAACTCCATAGAGATATGGACGGAAATATGCTGTTGCCCACACTATAGCTAGTAATTCCTTCTGTATAGAAGAATAATTTTTCTCATGGTCATTCAATGTACGACTTGCATAACAAATAGGATGACCATCTTGTTGCAAAACAGCACCTAAAGCTATGTTACTAGCATCAGTGATAAGCTGAAATTTCTTTTTGAAATCCGGATACTTAAGTACCGGTGCCTCAGTTATGATTTTTTTCAATTTCTCAAATGCAATTATGAAGTTAGGCTCCTCAACATCGATCTTAGCATCCTTTTAAAGGCATTTAATTAATGGATAAGCAACTTGAGAATAATCCTTTATGAACTTTCTATAGTACCCAGTGATTCCTAGAAAAGCTCTAATTTGTTTAATATTTCTCGGAATTTTAATCTGAAGAATGCTATTAACTTTTGTTGGGTTAGGCTTAATTCCTTCGGGGGTTAAAACATGACCCAAAAATTGAGTTTCTTTGGAGAAGAAATTGCATTTGTTGATTTGAATCTTAAGATTTGCTTCACAAAGTTTTTTAAAAATTGTATGAATATGGCCAACATGTTCTGAAAAACTAGTGGAAAAAATAAGGACGTCATCAAGATAGACGACACAAATTCTATTTATTTCTTCTTTTAAGACTGTGTTTATAAGGCGTTGAAATGTGGCAGGGGCGTTTTTGAGCCCAAATGGCATCCTATTAAACTCGTAATGCCCGTGGGGGGTAGAAAACGCTGTCTTTGCCCTGTCTTGTTCCTGAACAAGAATTTGGTGAAAGCCTTTCGCGATGTCTATAGTAGAAAAATATATATATAATATAACTTGTCTAATATACCGTCTATATTGGGGATAGGAAATTTATCATCTACTGTGTTTTCATTCAATTTGCGATAATCAATGACAATACGCCATTTTTTTTTTCCACTGTTATCAGCTTTTTTGGGTACGAGCCATAAAGGTGCATTATATGGAGAATTGCTCTTACGAATTATTCCCTGTTGTAGCATTTCTTCAATTTGTTTATATATTTCTTGCTCATGAATTTGAGGATATCTATAAATCTTGCAATATATAGGTTTATCCACTACTGTTTTTATCTGATGTTCAATAATGTTTGTATTGCTAAGATACTGACCTTCAAGAAATATTAACTTTTTAAATCTACTTAGAATTTGAGTTAGTGCATTGTTTTCCTCTTGATTTAAATCATTGAAAAGACTTTTCTGTGTTCTATCGTCTATTTTAATTGGTTCAATTTGATATACCTCCTCAGAGTATGGTAAACTATTTTGAAATTTAATAGTGCTATTATTAATTGTGATTGTATTTTGATAAAAATCAATAATAGCATTTAATGGCTTAAGAATGTTTTGCCCTATAATAGCATCAAACGATTTGTTATTAAATGTTGTCAATTTCCAACTCATTGTGGCATCTTCTTTGAATTCGATAGGCAGATCAGTTATAATTTCTTGCGTTATTAGAGATTTTGAATTTAGAGATGAAAATGATATTGGATGACACAAAGTTCTTCGGGGGTATTGTAATAACTTGTCCCTATTTAATATGGATGTTGTTGAACCAGTATCAATCAGGGCAGTGATGCTTTCATTGTTTACAGTTAACTTAATCAAGGGAAGTGATTTTTCGAGGCAGTTATATGAAAATTTGTATGACAAGAACAATTCATTGGCTCAGACATTGATTCAGAAGTGATGTTCTGGTTTTGATTATCATTATTGAATTTACTACAATCAGCTTTATCAGCTTGGACATGATCAATGCTCATTTTTGAAACATGGCTTTGTTGGCTTGTACAGTTTTGATTTGAATTTAAATTTTGTGTTCCTGATCGAAAGTTTCCTGAATTAGATTTTACATTTTGGTAAATGTTATTATGTTTAGCATTTTGATCTTGGTTATTGTAATTTGATTTGTGAGATCGGTCTCTTTGATTATTTGTATTATTATTTTGATATTGATAGTTTTGATTTTCCGTTTTGTTCGATTTTTCGTTACATTGTGAAAATTTTTGTTTAATATTTTGTGTTCTAACAAGACCTTCAGTTTCTAATAAATTGAAAGCTTCTCTTAAATTTTTAACATTCCTATTAATTATGACTGAAGCTAAATTTACATCGATATTTTTCAAGAATGTTCTTAACATAGCTTTTTCAACATTTTTGGGACTAAACTCAGAATGCTTTACACTATCATATTCACATTCTCGATGGTTCTTACAACATGTAGAGCTGCGCCTTGGATTTTGTTGAGGATGACACGGCGAAAGACGTAGACTCCTGCAGTAGATGTGGGAGGTACTAGTGAAAATATCATCTCCACTTCTCGAATAAATGATGATAGAGCCCTTGAGTTGTCTCCTCTGTACTCGTGAATGTGGTGGGCATCCTTAAGGATGTCTCCAAACGATAAGGTGAACTCGTTTGCCATCGCTACCAAAGAATTAGTAGCCGCTGTAGTTCTTTAGAACTTGCAAAGAAAAATACAGTTATTCGCTCCGGGATACTTGTGTATGTGTATGTGCACTTTATGATTTAAACACACAGACACACATACATACATACATACAGAAAATACAGCAGACAAGGGACACTCATACGAAGTTGAAGTTGAAGTTGTGTTTTTTCCAAGTGCTCCGCAAGTTTGTCGGGTCAGTGCCTATAATTAAAGTATTCTTAATTCAGGAGTGGGACTCGGCGTGCCACACGACTCACCCCAAGCAGGCCTACATCGGGGGCACCTGGCCAACAGCTGTGCCACTATCGCGAGGGCTTTGGGACTCTTCAAGCCAGCTTCGTTCTCGTTGGCGCTCGAAGGGGGGGAACTTGGCGCCTTTTTGTCTCCAGCCGCCGCCTTTGTCATAGTATTGGTGCGTAGATCTCTCCCATTCTCTCTGTTATCCGGAATCCACTCCGTTCTGGACGCACGTTCACTTGTGGCAGCGAAATAAACTTGTAGAGTTGCCCCTCAAAAGCGCCACTGATCAGCTGAGCGACCAGTGTTGGACAACGCAAATAGGCTTTGGGCTGTGCCCAAGGCTGCATTCGCCAGGTGGCGCCTACGCGCCGTTCCCTTGCCGTTGCATTTTTAAATTTAAATTCAAATTTAACTTTGAAACAACATAGGGAAATGGACAAAATGACTGCGTCGATGGATCAAGCCCGCTGGGATGGTGTGGCCACTGATCAGGGGGGCGAAGAGATGGCGTTTAGAAAGAGCAGTAGGATGACGCGGTCGCCAGTGGTTTCGCCGGCCAGGCCACCGTTACCACCGTCTGATAGTCATGCGAGTGCGACGCCGGTACTAAGCCCGGTTGTACTATCGCGCATTCCGGAGCTTGACGACTTGGGCAATCTCCTACGCCAACTGGAGAACACGTTTAAGAAGAAGGATGACGGCAAACCGCAGGTTCGGCATGTGAATCAAAACACGATGCACGACATAAGGCTCATGATAGAGCTGCAAACAGCGATCTGCCATTTAGTTCTTCTTCTTCTTCTTCTCATGGGCCATCCCCAGATTGGCAAGTGGTCTCAGCGAGGCGCAAGCCGCGCAGAGGTCGGCCAGATGCCATTATAATCAAGGCGGAAGAGGGCATTTCGTATGCGCAAATGTTGGAAATGGTAACCCGACGGGACGACGGGCGGCTAAATTGCATTAAAGACGAAGTGGTAAGGGCCAGGAAGACACAAAATGGCGATCTGCTTCTGGAGCTTAAAAGCAAAGATGGAGACCGGAAAATACAAGAGGAGCTATGCAACGTATTGGGCATGAACGCCAAAGTTCGAACTGTCACTGACTTGTCATACATCGAACTGCGGAAGCTAGATTGCCTGGTAACGGAAACTGAAATCATTACGGCCATTACAAAGGCAACGGGTATATTGGGAAGCGCCATCACAGTGAAGACGCTGCGACCAACCTTCAACGAGACCCAAATGGCAGTTGTATGTCTGCCACAGGCAGCTGCGGCCTTTCTTGTAAAGAAGAGAACACTGGTAGTGGGCTGGTTCAGCTGCCACATCAGGGAAAGAGTGGCTCAGTGTCCAACCGCGAACAGATCAAGGAGGCCAAGCATTCCGCGTGGATACTCTTAATCCATCTATTTTTACGTCGGCACTCAACATTCCCCGACTAGACGGAGATGCTTCAAGCCAGGCGGACACCATTATGGACGCAGTGAGGGCGGCATGCAACGCTAGCATGAAGGCCCGAAGAGGGCATAGCCGACATAGAGCCCCTGTCTACTGGTGGGACGAGAACATTGCGGAGGCAAGAAAAAAGTGTCTTCGTGCTAGAAGGCTCTACCAAAGATCGCGTGGCAGATCAGAGTTCTTGCTGCTGCAAGCAGAATTTGCAGTCAGAAGAAGGGACCTTAAAAAGCTTATTAAGTCACGAAAAAAAACCTGTTTTCTCGAACTTTGTGACTCGATAGAAAATGACCCCTGGGGCTTGGCCTATAAAGTAGCCATGAAAAAGCTTAGGGCTGTTAAGCCGGCGGCTCCTGACGAAGGGCGCATGGCTATGATTGTGGAAACTTTGTTTCCGGCCACCTCGTCAATAAGCCCGAAACAGATGCAGCATACTGCTTTGCCAGTAGATTGGCCCATCACTGGAGAAGAGGTGTTAGTGGCGGCAGCGAGATTGCAAAATGACAAGGCTCCTGGCCCGGATACCATCCCAAACAAGGCCTTAAAACTAGCCATTGGCCTACAATACGAAAGATTCGCGGATGTTTTTAACGCTTGCATGGGTGAAGGTACATTTCCAGACAGATGGAAAAGACAGAATCTGGTACTGATTCCAAAGCCAAATAAACCTGCAGAAGACCCATCTGGATATAGGCCAATTTGTCTTCTGGATGCGGCAGGCAAAATTTTTGAGAGGCTACTCAGCACCAGAATTGAGGCAGCAATCAAGGCGGCTGGCGACCTCTCGCCTATGCAATTTGGATTCCGCAGAGCTATGTCGACTGTTGATGCCATCAAATCTGTCGTCGACACTGCTGCCAAGGCTATAGAGGGGCAACGATGGAAGGGAGGGCAAAAGCAGTATTGCCTTGTCACCACGCTGGACGTTAAAAATGCCTTTAACACAGCAAATTGGAACAACATTCTTGCAGCATTGCGAAACTTTAGAGTCCCGGAGTATCTCACAAGAACAATGGAGGACTACTTCAGAAACAGAGTTCTGTACTACAGATCACACGGAGGGACGCATACTTATGATGTAAAAGGAGGCGTACCCCAAGGATCCGTTCTTGGCCCTCTACTTTGGAATGCAATGTACGACGGAATCCTGCGCATCCAACTTCCGAGTGGCGCGCGACTGGTGGGCTTCGCTGACGATGTTGCCATAGTAGTGGTGGCTAAATATCTGGCACAAGCCGAGGAAATAACTGCGCGTTCCATCGGAATGGCCAAGGACTGGCTAGCTTCTGCAGGTCTCGAGCTTGCAGTACAAAAGACGGAAGCTATGCTAATAAGTAGTCGTAAAACGGTTGAGGTTGCCAACATCATCGTGGACGCCACCACGATTACCTCTTCACGGGCCATCAGGTATCTCGGTATACACCTGGACACGCGCCTGTCCTTCAAGGAGCATCTGGAGCTTGTTGGAGCCAGGGCAGCTGAGTTGGGACGGTCACTTAGCCGCATCATGCTCAACAGCAGAGGCCCAAAACAGGGTCGGCGCCTGCTCCTGATGAATGTCATGAAGTCCACGATGCTCTATGGGGCACCAGCCTGGGCTAATGCCATGACGGTCAAGACATATAGGAGACGCCTAGAGACCACATACCGTCTTGCGGCGCTGAGGGTCTGTTGCGGCTTTCGCACAATATCAGACGATGCAGCTCTTGTCATAGCAGGTATGACGCCCATCGACCTGCTAGCACATGAAGCACAACGCATCTATGCCACCAAGATGGAGTTAGCGCCGAGTCCTGCTGAGCTAAAGGTTGTCAAGGCTGCGGCACGTCAGGAAAGCTGGGACGCTTGGCAACTTCGCTGGACGAACTCGATTAAGGGCAGGTGGACATTCAGGCTTATTCCCGATCTGAAAATGTGGCTGCAACGGAAGCATGGCGAGGTAACTTTCGAGCTGACACAGATACTCAGCGGTCATGGATGCTTTGGGGAATATCTCTTCAGATTTGGTCACCAGGCGAGTGCGGAATGCACTTGGTGCAGGAACGGTGAATCGGAGAGTCCTGATCTGGCTCTCTTCGCATGCACTATGTTTGCGACAGAAAGGCAGGCGGCCGAACTGCTCTGTGGTGAGCCATTATCTTCACAGAATCTGGTTCCACTGATGACGTTAAACCAACGAAATTGGACAGCTATTTGCACCTTTGCGAAACAGGTGATCAGCAAGCTACGAGCGCGCGAAAGTCAGCGCAATACAGGCGGGGTCTGAGAAGCCCACATCCCCCCTCCCCCACACACCCTGCGATGCAATACCCCCAGGCGGTCCCGCAGTCTCCTATATCTTCAATCTCCCACTTTCTTCTCCTTCTTTCGATTAAACCTATCTTTCTTGGTTGCCAACTGTTGTCTTTTTTGTTAACCTATTTGTAATTCCTTTTTTACCAAATAAACGAAATAAAAAAAAAAAAATACAGAAAATACAGTTTCAAATGCCGGCACGCTGCATAGAAAATGCACAAGATGTTTCCAGGTTAAACACGAATTTGTACGGGATGCAGCAAATATCCGATGTAGAAAAAAAACACTTAGTTGGTTTTTATTCGGCTGTACACACTTTTGCGAATGTCTTTGTCAAAGCCGGTATGTTTTGACAAAACGTGCCTTTCAGGTTATGTGTCTTTTGCACAAGGTTGGTATGTATGAAATTACATACATATGTATGTACGAGCACGAATTCGCACAAACTGCACTTAAGTGAGTTTAATGTTTTTGGTTACTCCGTCGACTGCGCCAGTTTTGTTAACAGTTGTCTGTTAACATTTAATTAAATAAAATAATATTTTTGTCTTTCTTTTTAATCGTATAAAGCTATTTATTTCATTTTAGTTCTTCACTTGTTCACATTTTTCCAAAGAGTGAGCTCAAAAGCTTTTTCATAGTCGATATAGAGCTTTTTAGCTTTTGATCTTTAGATCGAGCTAGTTAAATGTAGATGAAGAAAGAGAGAGAGAGAACTTCGACTACATAACTCGCGTGCATCAAAGTGCTTGGTCAGCGTTCACACGCTGGCCTGGCTCTAGCTCATGTTACGCTTGTGCATACATTGCTTATGTGAATATATGTATGTGCATATACAAATGTACATATATAGGTATATGATCATGCTTAGCTGTAGATTTATGTGAATATGTTTATGTACATACATCAATGTATATATATAAACATATTCAAGTGCACAATTATATTTTAATGCGTATATGTTTAATTGTTTATACTTGCAACTGAGTGTTACAAGTTGAGCTCATTGTACTGAATGATTATTTGTATGAATATACTACACCTCCCCTTTTTAGAGAATAACGTAATATTATGGAGTTATTAATAATCATTAGAAAATTAAGTAAAGGTAAAATACGGGTAAGGTAAATGTGTATATTAGGGAATAAAATTTTTTTTTTTTGTTTGTGTTTTAGTTTGTGTCTGCTCAGACAAATTTTCTTTCTCTCTTTCTTTTTGAAATCATATGAATATATTTTCAATAATAAATGAATCCATAAAAAATTTTTTTTTTTTTTTTTTTTACTTTTTGATATTATATATTTATTTTATTTTTTTTTTTTTGAAAGATATCTATATATACATATATATATTCTTATTAAAATTTTTTTTTATGGTTTTTTTTATACCCTTGCAGATGGTATTATAAAATTGGTCAGATGTTTGTAACGCACAGAAGGAGACGTTTCCGACCCCATAAAGTATATATATTCTTAATCAGCATGAGAATCTGAGTTGATATAGCCATGTCCGTCTGTCCGTCTGTCCGTCCGTCTGTGCGTATGTGTTTTACTCAGCCGTCTTAACCCTCTCATGCCCGATGTTGCATATATGCAACATTGGATTTATAAGCCTATAACTACCGTTGTTTTAAATTTTTTGTTTTGAAACTTTCGCTGAAATATAGCTGCATGTGCTAAGTGAGCTTACAGCTAGTTGTTCGGCAGTCAGCTGCACACGCGTTCAGTTTGTAGCTATTCTCCCGAGAGCATAGTGAAAAAATGAGATCTGTAAAAACACGTGGTTTTAAATTAGTGTTTAAAATCAATTAAACAATTGCTTCATCGTAAATCTAAGTTCAACAACTTGTTAAAGAAAGGTAAGAGAGTATATAAAAAAAAAACCAATGAAAAAACTATTTAGTTTGTTTGTAATAATTTTGTAAATGTAGTGTTGCGTATATGCAACAATATGGAAATTTTGGAAAAATAAAATTTTTTCTGTATACAGATTCTCCAAAAGGTCTGACTCAAGCTGAGATTGAAAAATTTGCCAACTTTGATTGGGATGATTCGGGTGATGAGGAAAATGAAGAAGAAGAAGATCGAAATATGGAGGAAATTAAAGAAGTAACTTTGCAAAATTTGGATAACAGAGCTGAAAATGTGCAAGTTAGATTGATTGACCAACTTATTAGATGCGAAAATGATGGAGAATTGAATGAAAATGAAAACGTTGTACAGGAGGTAGTGGAACTAATTGATTTGAGGAATTTGAAGTGGAGGAGTACAAAGTTTATGGAAAGTGAGACCACTTGGAAAAGTGAATTACGCAGCAATGCCGTGAAAAACCCCATCAAATATTTTAGTATTTTTTTTGCGGATGAACTGGGGCAGAAAATATGAGAGGAAACGAACTTATATGCCATTCAAACGAAGAGCGTAGAATTGAAATGCACTGAAATGTTTGTTGGCATACTTCTTTACCTTGCAGTTGTGAAAATACCAGCTTATAGAATGACGTGGGCGGTGGATTTCAAACTAGCGGCCGTTGCAAATGCATTACAGATTTGAAAAAATTAAACAGTTTTTCCATTTGAACGACAATTCTAATCAGCCTCATAAGGGAACACCTGAATATGACAAGTTATATCCATCATCACTCCTTTTGACAAAGAATTCATCCTCATTATCACCAACTCCATTATGACCACCTCCGTTATCACCAGCCCCATTATCACCAGCTCCATCTTCACCAGCTCCTTCTACGGGCTCTAAGTCAAACCCCCCTAAAAGAGCTTATGTTGCAGACCCAGCAAAGTCACTACGACTTGATGGTTATAATCATTGGCCGAAATGGGGAACAAGAGGAAGATGTAGAGTATGCAGATCGGGATTTTCAAGCTGTAAATGTAGCAAGTGTAATGTGCACTTGTGCTCCAATCCCCAAAAAAATTGTTTTGTGTCCTATCATACATAAATATTAATAAACGGCATTTGAAAAAAAAAAGAATTTGACTTCAAATATATAACACAATCGCCCAATGTTGCATATACGCAACATCCTGTAGCTCTTGAACCAGGACACCAAGGACATTCAAATTTTTTTCAGCTGATATTAAGGTCAAGTCTAGCTTATATGTCAATTCAAAAAAATTTAGCCACGCCCAATTTAATTCGGGCATGAGAGGGTTAAAAGCTATCGGGCTGAAATTTTTTTCGGGGTTTTTTATTACCCGGGAAAAATAAAGTAAGAAAACCATCAGGATCGGACCACTATATCATATAGATCTAGAAGAACGAGAAGAAACATTTTCATAAAAATTGGAGTATGCTATGAAATTTACATATGTGATAATATTGGATATAAAACCCCAGATCCCAAAATTTGAATGTGATCGGATAAATATAACACAAGTTACAGTCAATATAATAATCGGCTCTGCTCCCAGCTCTGCCGGCAGCGCTGCTTGCTGTCTACTACGTCTTTCGTCATCAACAGAGTACATGCATAGACACACAGACGCAACGCTACATAAAGTGTATGTGTATGCGTGCGTTGCTTTGCTTTGGGAATGAGGGAAGAACAAGAACAAATTGTAGTATAAAGAATAAAAGAGGAAAATAGTTTTGTTTGTATATTGATGAATTAAGTTGCAGATAACAAATTTTGAACATGTAAAATTATTATTACCAAGGACTGCAAGGGTATATAAACTTCGGCATAGCCGATGTTAGCTTCTTTGATATTTTTTTTTTGTTTTGTTATATATATATTTTTTTTTTGTGTTTTATTTGTTAATCCTTTTAAGTCTATCCCTATGAACTTTTTGTTCCCTATTTTTCCTATTTATAACTACATTATTATTTTTATACCCTTGCAAAAAGGGTATATTAATTTTGGTCAGAAGTGTGCAACGCATAGAAGGAAGCATTTCCGACCATATAAAGTATATATATTCTTGATCAGCACGACGAGACGAGTTCAAATCGCCATGTCCGTCCGTCCGTCCGTCCGTCCGTCCGTCCGTCTGTCCGTCCGTCTGGATCAACGCAAACTCCTCCTAGACCGTTGGAGCTACAGAGCTGAAATTTTGCATGTAGGCTTGTATATACTACAGGCGTTGTATATCTCGGATTCAGCCGGATCGGATCACT
The DNA here is from genome assembly GCF_018902025.1 of Drosophila willistoni. Lineage (NCBI taxonomy): Eukaryota > Metazoa > Arthropoda > Insecta > Diptera > Drosophilidae > Drosophila > Drosophila willistoni. The sequence goes on from NW_025814047.1 coordinate 13,774,156, forward strand.
ATATCATATAGCTCCCATACAAATGGCAAAGTCACGAACAGTGACTTTTCTCAATAACTTCGTTATTTTCTGAGCTATTGTCGTGAAATTTAATAGTGGTGAGTTAATTACACATATAAACGACTATGCCAAATTTGATCAAGATCGGGTGACTATATCATATAGCTCCCATAGGAACGATCTTTCGAAAACAGTGACTTTTGTCAATAACTTCGTTACTTTTGACGCGATTGCTTTCAAATTAAACATTTGTTAGTTTAATATATCTGTTAATGACTGTGCCGAATTTAATAAAGAGCGGGTTACTATATCATATACATAGCTCCCATAGGAACGATCAGTGCAAAACAGTGAGTCAGATCAATATCTTCGTTATTTCCTATACTAAGATTGTAGGCCGTTCTTTCGCAATATTAGCCTTTTTAGCTTGAACGTTTTTCTACTTTAATGGCTATAGGTAAGGAAAGAGTTACCATAAAAGTTGCAAGGGTATACAAACTTTGACGCGGTCGAAGTTAGCCCCGGCCCTCTGGTTCTCTATACTAATGACCTCAAACGGTCCTATATAAGAAGATTTTAATTTGTTGAAATAATTCTCTCTCAACTCAATGCATGCATGATCACACACATACGAATATATATATGTAACTTTGTGTACTCTCTCTCGAGATGCGTTAAAGAGAACAATGACTCGATGAGAGACAAATAGAAGTTAGTCGCGAATAAACTGCACAACCAACCACACGCATTCTGTTTTATTATAACAATATAATTTATGACCTGTTTCATTCTTGAGATAAACTTGGTCTCCTATTTCTATTTTAAAATCTAATACTTTGCTATCATTTATTTCTTTTTGCTTAATTTTATTTTTTTCTAAAAGAATTCGAGCTCTCTTACACGCGTATTCTAATCTAAACTTAACTTCTTTAGAATAGTCTTCTATATTATATATTGGATCTATAGTATTAACGCTATTAAATTGTATTGGTAAGTTACTTTGTCTACCAAATACTAGTTCATAGCAACAGGAATTGCTACTAAATACTTTGTCAGGTCACATATTAATGTGATTGCGTATTCATTCCCATTTTCCGAACGTGGTAGTGGACCAATTGTGTCCACTATCACTCTGTCAAAAGCATATTGTGGAGTTTCGGTTATAATCATAGGCGATCGTGTATGTACGTCGTTTTCGACGTCAGGCATTTTGGACATTTTTTAATGTATTTTTTTACATATTTAGTCATGTTTTTCCAATAATATCGTCTCTTTATTTTTGTAATTGTTTTATTTATGCCTGTATGACCTCCTTGAATTGGATCTTCATGTAAACAATATAGCTTCTTTTTCTTCATCGTTTTGGATGAGGGTCACCGGCTTGAGTAGCACTATTCTTAAAAATTGTAAAATTTTATTGCCCATTTCTTTAAAAGATTCTATTGAAAATGTTTCAAAGATCTTTTCGCTCGGTGCCACTTTGACTTGGCTGATACTAATATACCAGCTTCTTCTTCGAGCCTTTGAAAAAACTGACCTAAGTCGAGAATTCCATTGGTATAGATATCCCAAATGTCAATTCTTGCTATAACTTTCTTGCCATGTTTGAATGTGGTCAAAGAATCAGTTATTCGCAAGGTCACTACTTTTCAAACTTCGTCATTTACAATAACGTCATATACGTTGGGCTTGAAAGCTTTTTTAAGACTTTGCATTGGCAATAGTTCTTGTTTATTTTCTGCGCAGAAATTGTTTTGTCTACTTTAATACCTGGTAGTGACTTTCAGGACTTTTTTGTTCATGTCAATTAGATCGGATATTGTTATCCTTGATAGGGCGTCTGCCACAAAGTTATCTTTACCTCTCAGATACTCTACCGTAAAATCATACTTTTATAAAACGTCTATAGTAATTGCAAAATGCAATGAATCTTCTATCGCTGTCTGCGTCCGTAGGGACTGGGTAATTATTGATGACGTCAAATTTTTTGTCATCTCGTAAGATTCCTTTATCTGTGCACCTATGACCTAAAAATGTCACTTCGTGCATAAAAAATGAACATTTTTCTGGATGTAATTTGAGATTATTTTTTTTACAGAGTTTGAAAACATCTGTTAAATTTTTAATCATATGTTGTTCAGAACAACCAATAACGATTAAATCGTCCATATAAAGGAAAGCTTGCGAAGGCTCAAGGTCTGAGAATGCTATTGTCATCATTCTCTAAAACGAATTAGGCGCTATTTTTAACCCAAATGGTAATCGCGTGAAGCGATATGAACCATTGCTTGTTGAAAAGGACGTAATATTTCTTGAGTTTACCTCAAGTTCAATTTGATGGAAACCTGACATTAAGTCAAGGCATGAAAAATATTTAGCTCGACCCAATTGATCAAGAATATCATCAATTCTGGGGAGTGGGAATTTATCTGACAGCAATTTCTTATTTATTTGGCGATAGTCAATCACTAATCGCCATTTTTTCTCTTTAGAGCCCGGAAGAGCTTTCTTTGGGACTAATAAAAGTGGGCTATTATATGGTGATACAGACGGTTCAACAATATTTTGTTCAATTAACTTGACGTTGGATTTCTTCTGCTTGGCTATGCGGACATCGATAATTTTATACATATACTGGCGCATCATCATTAAGTCTCAATTTTTGCTTATAAAAATTGTTTGTTGTGATTGGTTCGGTCTCAAGTCCGAACACATCACTATACTCGGTGCATATTTCTTCAAGTTGCTTTTTAAACAGAATTGGAAAATTTTTGTTTAATATACTAATTACAGACTCTTTTCTATTGTCTTCTAGGTTTTGGACTACATCGTAGTTCGAAAATGATTCACATTTTATGTTATTAATGCCTACTATTTGGCATGTATTTGTGGTATTTAAGAATCGGACAAAAGCATTTTGGGCTGTTGCAATCGTGTTTGCGACATAAACACCCGGTTTACTTTCCTGATTTGGAATTAAAATGTTTTCTTCTGCTGAAGACAACTCTATTTTACGTATCACTTGAGATCTTGCTGGTAGAAGTGTTAAGTTAGTACCAGAACTAAATGTTATTGGAACATAGATAGGATACGTTAGATTTGGTGGTCTAATTATTAACCAATTCTCGGAACTATTGTAATCTAATTGGCAATTAAATCTTTTCATGAAATCTAGTCCTATTATTCCATCACAGGGGATTGCGAAATCTTCATGAAGTATATGAAATTTATATGGAATAATGTATTTGTCTGTTTGTAGCTCAATTGAGGCTAGTCCTTTGGATTTTATTATCCCTTCTCCTATGCCTCGAATATCTATAATTTTATTTGTATGGATGTCGTGAAAGACATCAGTATTTTCTTTTATAATTGAAATATCTGCACCTGTATCAATCAGAAATGTTAAATTTTTATTTGTTAAAACATTTTTGAATAATACGAAATTATTGAGACTCAAGTTAACCGTATATATTTTTTTATTTAGCGCTGAGTATCTGGAGGTGTCTGGAAGTTTCCCGTAGTAGTATCTTGTGCTACTCGGACATTGGTATTGTTATAACCATTCTGTTGGTTATTTGCTCGGTTACCTCTATTATTCTTGTTGTAACCTCTGTTGTTATTATTCCTGTTTTGCTCGGAATTTTGGCCGTGCTTATTGCTTGTTCAGTTAGAAGACCATCCGAAATATATGCGCCTTTAGGGGCATCGGTCAACTCAGTAATTTCGTTTGTGTATGAAACACAGTTATTGGGGTTTCTCTGCAGATTTTTAATTTTTGCTGTTAAAAGATCTACTGAGTCACCCTTGAAGATTGTTGATAGTCTTTGCATTACTTCATCAATCGTTTTTTCTGAGCTTAGGCTATTAGCCGCTTGACCTTTTAATTTTAATTTTATGAGTTGGATGGCTACCGCTTCGTGCGGTTCTTTTATGGTGTCAAGAACGCGAAGCGCTCCAATGAAACCTGGTAGACTTTTACTATCACCATCGAAGTATGGTATCAGCTTTGTGGCTGTATTTATAAATTCTACCCTCGTTTGTGCCATTTTTTTGTTTTCTTTGGGAATTGTTGGTTTGTTAAGATTTATCACTGATGGTTTTTCTTGACTTATTTCTTCATCAGCCATTAGTTGCGTTTTTTCTTCCAGTACTATTGAAGTTTCCAAATCAGATGTTTGTTTAAATTCAATATTGTGTCTATTTAGCACAGTTATTGCTTTTTGTTTGCAATCACTGTAGAACGCATTTGCGGCTGTTTTTTGCCATGTCTTTAGTTTGCTATAGTGTTCAGTTAATAGGTACTGCTCTAATAGCTTGAAGATTCTCGGTTATTATCTTCGTATGTTTGGTTACTGTGTCTTGGGATGTTTCTCTATTCTGCGAGAGGCACTTACAAGATTTAGTTAATTCTTGTGTGTGTATTCTAGCTTTTCCTATCATATCATCACAAGTTTACTAAGATTAATTTCTATTTCTATTTTGGATTCTTAAGAACCCATTTAACTAAAAAAAAAATAAATTTGTCGTTTAGACCTGTTGTTAATTTAAGAAAAAAAATTTTGAAAATGTGTAAGGTTTTACTATTCTATGTCTATTAAATCTATTGGTCTGTTAAATCTATTGGTTCTGCACTCGATTCTGATATGTTCATCAGCGCAATTGAGTCCTTGAAAAGTTCGTGGACCCATCCGGGCACGTCTTTTCTTAAAGGAGTCTTAGCTAATAATCTACTATAAGCTACTTTTATGGATTTTTCCATAAGATCTACAATATTTTTTTGAAATTTGTAGTTGTGGGCTATCCAATACCTTATTTCCTTGTATTTGTGATTTGTTTCACCTGATTGTATCAGGAAATCAAGGAAAGGTAAATATTTTTGGAGCTTTTTTGTTTCTGCTTTATCCATATTCTACACTAACTGCCTAAGCCTATTTAACTGATTATGGATGTATGTAGTTCTTTACTGCTTTGGTTCCTCCATTAGGTAGAAACTCAGTGTGCCTGCTGCGTTTGAAAAACAGCATACATATGGTACCGTGAGAATGAAACTCATCTGTACCCTAGTGCCTCCTTTGACTGGGAAATCTTCGCCCGTTATGTCAAGGTAAGCTTACCTAATTTGTACTAAGTTTATGGAGCGTTGAGGTGAGGTACTTCCCTCGCTCCTAAAAACCTCAATTAAGTCTTGGACTATGCTAGGGTGCCTGTTGTTTATTTTTTCAAAGTACCTGTCACAATGGGTCATTTTTGTTTTTTATTTTATATATATATATATATATATATATATATTATCTTTTGTTAAAAAGGTTTTGATTTAAAATTGCTTGTGTGCATATGTATTTTTAGATCTTATCTAGATCATTAGCTTGGCTTAGAGCTCTTTTTGTTACACATTTATTGTGTAATAGGTAAGCCTTATATAATACATATGCGCACAATATTATGACAATTATTAATAGTAGTATGTTCGTTAATCTCATATCAGCATTTGATGATTCAATTTTATTTATGACATTTGCAGTGGAGTCCACTGATTTTGTTTCGATTAACCCCATTGTGGGTATAACGGATATATCATCAAATTTACTTATGCTATTATCGAACATACGTATGGGATTTTTGTTTTTATTTATTACAAGTATACAACAATATGAAATAAAGTTCATAAAGACAGGTTAAAAACTTTTGTTTAGCAATTACTTTAATTTTTTTTTTAAATATGTTTTGACCGGTACATATTTGCCTGAATTTGATTTCTATTTGAAATATTAAAATTAAATTGTTATGGATTCATGCATATTTTTTTTTTTTATTTAAATTATTCGTGAAGGGAAAAAAAAAAGTAAGAGAGAAATAAAATTTATCTCAACTGTGTCTTGCACAGCGAGCCAGAGACGTGGAAAAAATATAGAGAATGTGGTTGGCTCACAATTCAGGTATACATTTCATTTGTTTTATTGTTTTAAAAAAAAATTCTCCAACCACATTGTTAGTAATAGCCTAGCAGAAAGTTAGTAGCTCGCAAGTTGCACTTTCGTGCTCCAACTTGCTATTAAGCTTATAATTAGAATTATTAAATTAAAGGCAAGTTAAGGCTTGCGCATTTCTGCGGCCCCCTTGCGTTTCTTTGCTCTTTGGCGAAGTTCAGCTTTCAGGATGTCAATACGCTCTATGCAGCGTTGTCGGTCTTCCTCCGTCTTCAGATAGGCCAGTAAGTCTACTTCCAGCCTCTTCTGCTGGAGAAGCTTGTGTATTTGGCCTCCTCTTTTGGTCTTCTTTGGCTTTGGCTTTGTAGATTTTGTGTTGCGGGCCCGGTACTCAGCTATTGTGAGTGGGCGCGGTCCATCGTTGGGATACAGCTCTAACGCTTCTTCTAGCGTCGGTGCATCCCTTTGCTCGATAGGAGCAGATTCCGCAAAGGGAATATCTTCACTGTTCATTCGTGTTCCTTGTTGGTTGATTGGTTGGTTTTCTTTTGGTTCCCTTAATTTATCAGATGGTTCCAACCGCTGCTTCTGCTTTCTTCTGGGCATTTATTCCAATTGATTTAAAATAAAATTTTCATAGATGTAGATTTATGTTCATGTTTTGTGTTGTGGTTAATATTTGCAGTTGTTGTTCTTCTGACATTAACGATGGTTTGATTTTTGCATTTGGTTTTGATGGATTGGGCCTCTCATTGCTCTTCTGCCGTTGGTTGTTGCTTTTGTTAGCAGCTTTATGTTTCTCTTTTGGAACACAGAAGAATTCGCGAAATGAAAATAAAATTCGGATGTTGTAATTGTTATTAATTAAACCGATAATTTAAGAGTTATATAAAAGTATTTAATCGCGAGAAAAAATAAAAGTTGATAAGCGCAAAAAAAACACGTCCGTCCTCTGCAACGAGTGAAAGTTTTTTTTTATAGCATGGAGAGTCCTTGTAGGTCCTTTAGGATCCTTTGTCACGGTCGCCATGTGATATACGCCAAGACCGGGTTCCTTTTATAAAAATAATAATCCAAGATGAACACGTCAGTGTGCATGCATATTCGTTTTCAGAATGATTCTTTATTCCAAATTATTATTTTGCTTAAGCTAAGTTTACATATATATTCTTATGCTGCGACTTATGCGACAGCTACAAAAGAGAGGGAGAGTGTCAGTACATACATACATATTGTTGGAGCGCGTGCATCAAAGTGCTTGGTCAGCGTTCACACGCTGGCCTGGCTCTAGCTCATGTTACGCTTGTGCATACATTGCTTATGTGCATATACATTTGTATATGCATATATGATCCTGCTTAGCTGTAGATTTATGTGAATATGTTTATGTACATACATCAATGTATATATATGTTTATGTACATACATCAATGTATATATATAAACATATTCAAGTGCACAATTATATTTTAATGCGTATATGTTTAATTGTTTATACTTGCAACTGAGTGTTACAAGTTGAGCTCATTGTACTGAACGATTATTTGTATGAATATACTACAATACATAAAGTATTTAAGCAAGCTTCTACTTTGCGATGGGGCTGTGAGCAGTTTCGGCATTTCTGATATTTTTCTTTGCAGTGTTGTGCAAAGTGTCCGAATCTGAAGCAGCGGAAACATTGACTGAATTGAACATAAGGACTGATTTTAACTTTTAAGTATAAAAAGTCAACTTCTTCAGGAATTGCAGTGCCTTTGAAAACTATTTTTACTCTACTCGTTGGGACTATGTCTTTATTTTCATTCTTTCTTGTTACGCGGATTATTTCATGAATTTCAATAGGTGAAGATATGTATTCTTTTAATTCAGAGTCAGAGAACCTTATTGGAATTTGGAACATTAAACCCGTTTTGTACATAAAATGTTTCAGAATTTTCGGCTCATATCCTGTACCTTTTAATCTAGAGCTAACGAGTTCGTTTGCTGCTTTGGCTGTCTTGCAATCTGCTTTGCACCGCCCATAACCTATTTTGCTCACTTTTAAAATATATTTAATTTTTTGTTTAAAAATAGTAGCACTGAGGTCCAATGGATTAATAGCTTTTCTACTAAATCTGTCACTATTTTCATCACCACTACCGCCTACCACGTCCACATATACATACTATATACGGGCCCAAATGATTAGTAGGATATCAAAATTTTTCAGTTACTTGTTCTTCCTTGTCTTTTTCCTTTTCCTCCATGTTTCCATTCCTTGTTCTTTTTATTTGATCCGCTTCCAATTTATCTTGATCCTGGAATGTTGACTCCATGTCGTTTTCAACTACTGATTGGTATATACGTTTTTTATTTGTATTGTCGTTCCTTGGTCTCAGTATCCTTTTTTCTTGACAGTCATAATTTCTCTCATCAATGGCCCTTAGGGCCATTCCTTTGGGTGGAGTTATCCCCGTCCTCGAGTAATTATAGTTAGACTATTCGAAGAATTTGTTCAGTATTTAATAAATATATCACAAGCTTTTGTTTTTTTTAGTTCTAATTCTACTATGTTAAGAGATGGTAACAATTCGAATGCCCTCCAGAAATCGATAAATCTAATCTAAGAGTAGGTACTAAATGTAATTGAATTTCCTTTGTTTGCCCATTATATGAAATATTTGTCTGCATTTTGCCAACAACATTCTGAGGACTGCCATCAGCGGTGGTCACGTTCACCTTGAGTTTCTTGTATGACATTCCGCCAGATATTATTTGTTTGGCCAACTCACCACCAATACAAGATACTCCAGCCCCTGAGTCTAACAATCCACTAACTGCGCGATCTAATATGCCCACCGTAATAAATGGGCGCAAATCATGACTGCCCTGATCTAAAGCACAAATGCTATCCATGCTTCTTTAAACATTTTTAATTTCCGCCCAGAAGGATTTTTGTCGTTTGTTGCTAAAAGATTGTGAGCTGGATATATTTTTCTGGAGGGTTTCAGAGACTAAGTTGTTGGTGGTTAGACATCTCGCGGTACTGTGATTTACTTGTTCGATTGGGAATTCGGTTTGGGAGCACGCATCACTTTTGGTCTGTGTTCCACGTTCGGCCCGCTCTTGTATCCGTTTTTTGCACATTTGGCACAGTTAGGTTTATATGTATTATCCAGGCCGCAGCCATAGCAGAAGATTCTCCTTTCTTCCAGACAATCTTGGTGCCGATGCCCTTCCCTTCTACAATTCCAACAAATTAAGGATAATGCATCTATTTCCATTTCGTCTTCGACTTCAATATCTGATCCTTCCAGATCCTGCTCTGACGGCAATAGCTCTGATTTTTAAATGGAGTTCTTTTATAATAACCATGACTACGTTTCACATCAGCTAAAAATAACTCACGTTTTCTACATACCTCCCGAAGTTCAGAGACTGAGGTGATCTCAATATTTAAGATTTCGTGTCGTATTTCCGGTCGCATTTTATTTTTTAAAATTCTCACAAATCGGTTGTTGCTCATGGGGTGATCCATCTTATCGCCCAAAGTGATTATAGCGTCATAAAATTGATCAAAAGTTTCATTCACATCCTGTGTTTTACGCCTCATGTCCTCTTCAATGTCCCCATCATGTCGCAAATCTTTAAACTGCTTTTTAAATGCCGAACACAAGGTGCTCCATCTAATTTGTCCTACTGATTTATGATACCGCCAATAGAATTCATTTGTTTTTCCTTCAAATAATGTACTATCAAAATTTCCTTCAAGCGTTTGGTGAGTCAAAGCTTCTACTCGATAAATAAAGTGATCTATTGATAGTCCTTTACCAGTAAACTTAAGTTTCCACCCATTCATAATATGAGAAACTTTATCCGGCCTTTGTAACAAGTCTGACTCTACACTTCTGCTGGCAGATGATCTCTGACCATAATCTCCCCTTCGCGGATCCTCACCAGACACATTAAAGTTATTTAGATCCAGCTGATCTATCTGATCTAACGGGGATGTTCGCCTTGGTGCTACTGGATTAACCTGCCTGGATTATGCATGCAGGCCGTCATATTTGTCTCAATAAGACGAGCCATTTGCGCAGTTAAAGCAGTCATTAATTCGTTTTGCAACGTTCTAAATTGGTCATGATCAATTATGTTTTCCCTCATTGAAGTAACCCCAGTTTCTACGTTCGACCTTTCCGAAACAAAGGAGTGACTTCTAGCTACTTGTTCTTGTAGCAACTGTGTTTGGGACCTTGTCCTCATACCTGCAGGAGCAATATCGATGTGAGTTTCCCTGATAGTTATGTTGCCAGTATCTTCGTCACTCATTGTAAATCAAATTTAATTTCATACAGTTACTATTTCATACCCTATCTTACTATACGTGTATACGTAAGTGTTATTTGACCCCTACTACCGATGGAAATTATTTTAACTAACTGCTATTATATTTAGTAAGTATTGTATTTATAAGAATCTAATAAAATATATTAAAAATCGATAGTAATTAGAAACACAATGAATAAAAGACAAATGAATCGAATCCAATTCAGTAAGCAATCGAAACAAAAAGTAACCAAAATAAATCATATAAAAAAATTAATTCATGCCATGCTACACTCTCCCACAGTAAAGCGTAAAAACTGCCTATTAGCGTAAACAGACTATTTAAATAAAATTAGTGATAGTTTTTTTTTTTTTTAATCATTAGAATAGAAATAGGATATATAGTTTAGAATAGAATTAGAATTGAAAATATCCTCACTCATTGAAATCGTGGTCATCGAAAACTTCTTTAGATGGTTCTCTCGATGAATCCTATGCGCTTACAATGGGTAAATTTTCAATTTATAGATTTAAGCAAACACCAATTCAATCGTGGTTAATTCGCATTTCCGGAGAGTATTGATTAAAATTCCTATGCGACTGAGCGAGCGTAAACCATAGATGTATTCATAAATACATGTAAGAACCTAAATAAAAATCAACGTTTTAAAAGCGGTTAAGCACTTGGACCTTACTTTTAATTTCGGCTTAAATTCCAGTAAATTTCTTGTCTCAATATTTAGTTCTAAAGTTGACTCAAATAGTTTGCTAAGTTGATGGCCAGAAGCTAATACTTGTATTTTGCTTTCTGTGTTCCGAACTCACCAGCGAATCTAAAGGCGTCATAAAAATGAAAGGATTGGTTTTGAAATAGGCATTTCTTATTCTTTGAAAATTTAATATTTGCGAGTTTCATTGACTTCATCTAAATGTTGTAATGAGGCCTCACGATTGGGCGCCAAATAATATAATAATGATATAATTATAACTGTAACGGGTACCGTATAGTCTTGGCTGGTCATGCAGTAGCTGGATATCGGCTGGCACGCTGTAAATTTCCGGCACTAGCTCGTCGAAAAGGGGGTGTAGTTCTGCCGAAACCCAGTTACCACAATTATTTATATTTCGCCGACCTGCCTGCTTATCTCATTGCTATATTATTAAAAGTGAGCGTGCATGCGACAAGAGAGAATACAAAAAAAAAAATCAAAGAAAAGAAAGATAGAAAAGAAAGATAGAAAAAAGATAGAATTTCCTACGCTGATAATGCAAGGAGCATTTTTATACTCGCAATCACTGGTGGTTTTGTGATCGACCTTTGACCACCCTTCCTATGATCATCGGCCGCTTGAAGCTTTAGCTTCAGATGATTCCTTCTTTCCTTTACTGGGGAGACATGTTTGGATAGATGAATTCAACGATAAATTTTAAACAGACATTATAAATTTATATTACTTATCTAAGAGAAAAAAATTTTGATTATTAAACATATTTATCAAAAAAAAAAAAAAAAAGTTATCAAAAAAAATAAAAGAAAATTGATTGCTCTTACAAATAGACAGAAAAAAAAATCATCAAAATTTATTAACAAAACAAAACGTCGGCAAGAAGTGCCGCTATTTCAGCAAAAGTATCTCAAAATAAAAACAAGAATTAGCGCTAGCAACAGCTGTAGACTAGGCGCACAGACAATTTAGCAATGTGGCTAAGCCAAGAAAGAACATACGAAAACCAGAGGGCCGGGGCTAACTTCGACCGCGTCAAAGTTTGTATACCCTTGCAACTTTTTTGGTAACTTTTTTCTTACCTATAGCCATCAAAGTGGAAAAACGGTTAAGCTAAAAAGGCTAATGTTTCCGAAAGAACGGCCTACATAGGAAATAACGAAGATATTGATCAAAGTCACTGTTTTCCACCGATTGTTCCTATGGGAGCTATATGATATAGTTACCCGATCCTTATCAAATTTGGCACAGTCATTAACAGATATATTAAACGAACAAATATTTAATTTGAAAGCAATCGCGTCAAAAGTAACGAAGTTATTGACAAAAGTCACTGTTTTCGAAAGATCGTTCCTATGGGAGCTATATGATATAGTCACCCGATCTTGATCAAATGCGTAGTCGTTTATATGTGAAATTAACTCACCAATATTAAATTTCACGACAATAGCTCAGAAAATAACGAAGTTATTAAGAAAAGTCACTGTTCGTGACTTTGCCATTTGTATGGGAGCTATATGATATAGTGATCCGATCCGGCTGAATCCGAGATATACAACGCCTGCAGTATATACAAGCCTACATGCGAAATTTCAGCTCTGTAGCTTTAACGGTCTAGGAGGAGTTTGCGTTGATCCAGACGGACGGACGGACGGACGGACATGGCTATTTCAACTCGTCTAGTCGTGCTGATCAAGAATATATATACTTTATATGGTCGGAGATGCTTCCTTCTATGCGTTGCACACTTTTGACCAAAATTAATATACCCTTTTTGCAAGGGTATAAAAACGATTTGCCCACGCATAATAACGGCAAATATCTCTATGCTTGTTGTTGGGGGTTTTTATACCCTTGCAAAATGAGTATATTAATTTTGGTCAGAAGTGTGCAACGCATAGAAGGAAGCATTTCCGACCATATAAAGTATATATATTCTTGATCAGCATGACGAGACGAGTTCATATAGCCATGTCCGTCCGTCCGTCCGTCCGTCTGGATCAACGCAAACTCCTCCTAGACCGTAAGAGCTACAGAGCTGAAATTTTGCATGTAAGCTTGTATATACTGCAGGCGTTGTATATCTCGGATTCAGCTGGATCGGACCACTATATCATATAGCTCCCATACAAATGACAAAGTCACGAACAGTGACTTTTCTTAATAATTTCGTTATTTTCTGAGCTGCCAAATTTGATCAAGATCGGGTTACTGTATCATATAGCTCCCATAGGAACGATCTTTCGAAAACAGTGACTTTTAACTTCGTTACTTTTGACGCGATTGCTTTCAAATTAAACATTTGTTAGTTTAATATATCTGTTAATGACTGTGCCAAATTTGATAAGGATCGGGTAACTATATCATATAGATCCCATTGGAACGATTGGTGGAAAACAGGGAATTTGATCAATATCTTAGTTTTTTCCTATGCTACGATTGTAGGCCGTTCTTTCGGAAACATTAGCCTTTTTAGCTTAAACGTTTTTCCACTTTTGATGGCTATAGGTAAGGAAAGAGTTACCAAAAATGTTGCAAGGGTATACAAACTTTGACGCGGTCGAAGTTAGCCCCATCCCTCTGGTTTTTGTATGTTTTTTTCTGCTGACTTTGCCGATTGCCTTTACCTTTCATATTTCCAAATTTAATTATTTTTACTTATATTTAATCATAAGAGTACTTGGCCATTCGACCCAAAAAAAACACTAACAAAAAAAATTACTTTATAGTTTTTTTCTATACCTAGCTCGATCAGCTGATAGTTATTTTTTTCGTATATATGTATGTTGGTATGCGCCTTTTTGGGGTGATTATCCGTTTAGTGCTTTCGGGAATGTGAAAAATGGTACGGTGGCCGCCGGTGCAAGTATTTATATTGTTTTCGTTATGCTAATAAAAAAAATTAAATGTTTGCTAAATTCTATGCGCATAATAAAACACACAGTCACAGACTATCTCTCTTCGAGTGCGGACGTCGTTGCCTTCTTATCGCCAGTGCATTTTTTTCCATTCTTCTTTAATACTCTATTCTTAATCTTTCACGTGTATATCCAAAACACAGTGTAATACGGTTTAACTTTTCAAACCATGGCCCCTGGCCCCCCCAATCTTGGGGATAACCGCTTTGCAAGTCTTAGCGCAATCCCCAAAGCCAAAAAAAAAAGACAATTCCAAAAGTTTCCAGAAGAATTCCCTCACTTACCGGAATCAACCCAACAAAATCCCCGATTTATTATCATAACATCTAAACTGACAAGCCGATATCGGAGTTTTCATGTTTCGCAGTACATCGAGCTCTAAATGTCATAAGTAAAGAAGTCATTTCTACATTCTCCCTTCGCGACGGCAACCTGTTAATGCTAGTAAAGTCAAAGCAAATCGCCGAGAAATTCATTAAAGTTACCAATTTGCCTGGCATCTGCGATGTCGAATGCAAACTCCACAATTCTCTAAACTTTGTGAAAGGTACTATTTACGCTCCCTATCTCATAAACGTACACTCTGTTTTCAAATTCTGGCGTAATTTTGATCACTTTTGATCTTTACAGCCTACGAAGCAAACTGGAAATCTCATGGCACACCGTCAAGGTAAGGGAATACATTCCCAACCCGATTAGGTGCAAGACATGTCAGTTATTGTGTCACACAGCTAAAAATTGCAATGACCCAACCATTTGCGCTACGTGTAATCTTGTCCCCCATCTCCCAGAACTGTGCACTTGTACATTCTGTGCTAACTGTAACGGTGACCACCCCGCGTCCTCCCCTTCATGCCCAAAATACCAGCAACAAAAAGAACTACTCAAAATAAAGACTACGAAAAAATGCAGTATGCGAGAAACATGCATTATTCTAAAACAACAACAACCAAACATTGCAGTAAATTCTTTTACTTCGTATGCTGCTGTCATATCAAACAGCCCCCCTACCCTATAGCCTCCAAACCAACAACTTTAGTTTGCGATAAGCAAGCCTCAACAAAATATGCTGAACCACAAAACTCTTCACAAATCCCAACACCTTACAAAAACACTAAAATCTCTCTTACAAACGACGCAAAAAAATCTTGTGCTCTTGGATTAGCAGCACAAGAAAATCTCAAACCTAATCACAAAAACCACCTATCTATTTCAAACGAATCTATCAAATCTTGCTCCTCCCCCACTACTCTATTCCTTCAAGTGAACCCAAATCACAAGACTCTGTTACATCAATGGAGGATTCCGACTCATAGTCAGGATCGAGCCCATTGATATATCAATTTCTTGTACACGAACAACATTGCTCTATTATATTACGATGTCCATTAAAATTTTACAATGGAACATAAACGGTATCCACAATACCTATAATGAACTTATGCTAATGATAAAAGACCACTCACATGATGTTTTATGTTTACAAGAAACACATTTACCACACAACTTTAAAAATTTTAATTATCCCAAGGCATACACTGCCTACCTCCACAACTTACCACAAAACACATCGGCCAAACAAGGTATTGGAGTGCTCATCAAACGGCACATCCCCCACACGTACAACCAAACCAATTCAAATATTCTCTGCTCCTCCCTACAGCTTAATCTTGATAGTAATATCAACATTATCAATACATATATCCCACCATGTCAAGGCTTTGAAACTAGCAACATTTCGGATATAATAGACCAACTGAACTGCGCTTCAATAATTTTGGGGGACTTTAATTCATGGAGCCTCCTTTGGGGATCTCCGAAAATTAACGCCAGAGGTAACAAAATTGAACGTGCAATCTCTCGAAAAAATGTTGTTATTCTTAACGACGGGTCTGCCACGCATCTATCAACCCACAATTCGTTCACCCATGTTGATATCTCAATGATATCAGCACAAATTGCCCACAGGTGTACCTGGTCCATCATGGATAACCTCCATGGCAGCGATCACTTTCCAATAACCATCGAAATCTCCGTACATTTCAGCCCCGACATGACCCCACCGCTACCAAAGTACAAAACCGATCTAGCAAATTGGCATCTTTTCGAAAACAAATGCACCAAGTTGGCCGAAAACTGGGCTAATGGTTGTCTCAATCATCAAGTAGCACGATTGACCAAAGGCATAAGAGATGCTGCTAACTTCCGCATTCTACAAACAAAACGCCTCCCACATAAAGCCACAGTTCCCTGGTAGAACAACTCTCTTCAACACCTAAGAGATGAAAAGCAACGTCTTTTTCACCTATATAAATCTCGCATATCAAACACATTTCTTATTAAATATAAAAAAGCCAATGCAACTTTCAAGAAGGCTGTACTCTCGGCCAAACGTCACTGTCTCGACAATTTTACATCTCAAATTTCCCCAATATCTACTACTAAGAAAGTTTGGTCCGACATTAAATATTATTAAACTCACCTCAGGTCTATTAACCTGTCCCCACCGTATTGCAGATGAGTTTGGCGAAGTCTGGTCCAAGTATTCTATGGATTGTAATTTTTCAGCCGAATATATACACCAAAAACAGCAATATCAGTCAAGCAGTACCAACAGTACCACTATCCAACTGCTCTATCTCCTTCTGCCCAACGCTTAGAAGCAAAGTTGACACTAATCGAATACGATGCTGCCGTGGCAAACGCCAGAGGTAAAAGCCCAGGTGCCGATAGGGCATCTTACCCTATGTTAAAGGATATCCCCTATTCTCTAAAAACAATAATCCTTGATATCTTTAACAACATGCTCGACTCTGGAATATACCCACACACATGGAGATCTGCCATAGTAATTCCTATAGTAAAGCCAAACAAAACCCCACACGAAATATGCAGCTTCCGTCCGATTTCTCTTCTATCTTGCCTAGGTAAAACAATTGAAAAAATAATTGAGCGCCGACTGATGTGGTTTATCACGCGCCATGATTTAATCTCGCATACCCAGGTAGCCTTCAAAAGGAAACACAGTACAATGGACGCATTACTGCGCATTCAACATTTCGTGTCAAACGCCCTTTCTACCAAAAACCATGTCTCCATTCTGGCGACAGATTTCGAAAGAGCTTTTGATCGCGTGGGGCTACATGCTGTGCTTTGCCGTCTCGAACATTGGGGCAATGGATCAAGGCTTTATAACCTTATAAAGGCCTTTATGAGCAACCGCACATTCAGGGTTCGAGTTAACAATGTTACTTCTAACTCCTACAATTTACACAATGGTATCCCACAAGGTTCCCCACTATCCGTAGTTCTATTCATGATTCACCTCACTTGCTATAGATAAATGTCAACTACTACATATTTGCCGTAAGCACTAATGTTACCTCACTGACATAGTATTTAAGAACAAACGCATCAAATCTGTAGATCACTTGAAAATCCTTGGCATAATCTTCGACTCTAAACTTATCTTTAGAGTCACCACTGTAACATTTTAAGAAAACAGCTTGAAGCACGCTTAAACATTATAAAATTCTTATCCTCGAAATTTACTAGCATACACATCAATACACTTACTAACATTACCCGTGCCCTAAGGCTCTCCAAAATCGAATACGGCCTTCCTATTTTCGGATGGTGCGCAAAGTCTCACACCAAAAAATTACATTCACGATATCACGGTGCCGCACGACGGGCCATAAATGCATTTCCCAGCTCCCCCATAGCCTGTATATTGGGGGAATCTAAGCTACCCAACATTTCGGATCACATCGAGGAAACGACCATGCAGCTAATCCCAAAGTTATACAGCACAGAAAACAACCTGCTACATAAAGACTTTTCTGCGATTTTCAAACAAAAAAAAATGGAAACACAACTGTTTGTCAACTCTCAGGCGCTGCGCCAAATACAGCATACAGCTTGGCTTGCCTTCACCTAAGTCTTATCGGCCCATCAAACCACCGGCATATTGGTCCTGCAATAAACCCACAGTCAACATTAGCCTACATAACTGTACAAAAAGCAAAACCGGCAGTCCGGAATTCCTGTCTCGATTTTTATGCGAAAAAGACAAACTTGGGGATAAAGCTTGGCTTTACACAGACGGGTCCAAAGCAACTGAAGCAACCTCCTTCGCCGTCGTCGACAGCGATAACACTATCATCGCCGGGGGACTCCTCCCGACATACAACTCCATCTTTACCGCTGAAGCGCAGGCCGTATTAAAAGCCTGTCATTATGTTGCCACAAAGAAAGGGCCATTCATAATATGCACCGACAGCCGCTCTACAATATCGGCCATACGGAACTAGGAACATCGTGATTCTACAATCCAAGAAATACGCAGACTAGCCATTATGCAACAAAAAAGATAACCATCTTCTGGACCCCCAGCCACACGGGGATTCCTGGCAATGAATCCGCTGACAAAGCAGCGGGCGAAATGAGACTCGTTGTTACTCCCCTTTTTACTCCAATTAACACCAAGGACTTAAGGAACCATATCCGGCGACACCTCGATGAAAAAAAGCAGTCTTGTGGAGCCTTTTTAATCACAGATACCAAAAGATCAAACCAAGATGCTCAAAAATCATTTTCCCTGCCAACCTCCATCGTCGAGCTTGCGGAACCTGTATCCGCCTGCGCACCGGGCACACAGAATGCACTCACGAATTTTGCATGTAGGCTTGTATATACTGCAGGCGTTGTATATCTCGGATTCAGCCGGATCGGATCACTATATCATATAGCTCCCATACAAATGACAAAGTCACGAACAGTGACTTTTCTTAATAACTTCGTTATTTTCTGAGCTATTGTCGTGAAATTTAATATTGGTGAGTTAATTACACATATAACTATACACTATAACATATAACGACTGTGCCAAATTTGATCAAGATCGGGTGACTATATCATATAGCTCCCATAGGAACGATCTTTCGAAAACAGTGACTTTTAACTTCGTTACTTTTGACGCGATTGCTTTCAAATTAAACATTTGTTAGTTTAATATATCTGTTAATGACTGTGCCAAATTTGATAAGGATCGGGTAACTATATCATATAGATCCCATAGGAACGATTGGTGGAAAACAGTGACTTTGATCAATATCTTCGTTATTTCCTATGCTAAGATTGTAGGCCGATCTTTCGGAAACATTAGCCTTTTAAGCTTAAACGTTTTTCTACTTTGATGGCTTTAGGTAAGGAAAGAGTTACCAAAAATGTTGCAAGGGTATACAAACATTGACGCGGTCGAAGTTAGCCCCGGCTCTCTGGTTTTTACTACATTATCTGGCAATGTTAACAATTAACAAGCTCTAACTTGTATTGAAACATCATACAATAAGTATTATTATTTTAAAATAAAATAATAATCTACCCTGAAAACTGTAGATAATAGAAAACGATTTCGAAAAATTGACTTTGATATCTGGGTAAGTAACACGCTCTTTTATCGTATGTTTATGTATATAAGAGGTATATACATAATACTGTTTTTCGATATTGATCAAATTAGGCACAATTATTAATGGCATATTAAACTGACAAATAAAATGTTTTATGACCATCTCGTCAAAAAATTTCGCACACTCATTAATCAGTATACCAAACTAAAAAGTATAAAATTTTATGACAATACCCTATAAAACAAGCCCAGGACATGGCTATATTAACTCTTGCTCTTACTGTCTTGCCGTGTTGAACAAGAATATACATACATACATACAGGGCCGGCGGCAGCCTATGGTAACGGGTGTTTTTTTAAGCGTTTGGTTTTTAAAATTGAAATGAAACACACAAAATTTGAATATTATTGTTAAATTTTTATTTGAGATGATAAAACAATCTCTGCCAATTATTTTTTAAAAATGACTTCATGTAAATGTTGGCCGCGACTGCGTTTCAAGTGATCAACACGGAAGGTCCAATTTTGCACCACTTTTTCCAGCATGTCTAAGGGAATTTCGCCAATAACACGACTGATATTGTCTTTCAATGCACCAATTGACGCTGGTTTTTCCTGGTAAACCAATGACTTTACATCTCCCCACAAAAAATAATCCAGTGGTGTAAGGTCACATGACCGCGGTGGCCAACTGACGGGTCCAAAACGAGAGATTAATTGTTCACCGAACTCATCTTTCAATAGGTCCATTGTCTCACGTGCTGTGTGGCATGTTTAATTTTGAATATAAATTTCAATGATTTGTAAACGTTGTTCGGGCGTAAGTCTTTCCATGATGAAATGGCAAACTAAACTGAGCATTTTTCACTTTCACAGCTGTCATGAACATCATTCGGTATGTCACTGTTGCCAACGTGAAAAACCAAAAGCGTAAAAAAACACGCGTTAGTATGGGTAGTACTGCCCACTCGGAAATTCTCTATAAATCACGTATTTTATGGTAATATGTTTATTGAAGTTCTCACGGTAAAGCATCTTCAAACTTAATCAAAAGTTGCTTAGAATCGTTCTTTACAAACTGACAAAAGACCGGAAGTGGAGTGAATAGAATTGTTCCGTTGCAGCCACAAATTTTATCAGATATATTATTTAAAAAAAGCGCGCTCTTGGCTCGCTTGCGAAGTGATAAAGCGCGCCTTAATCGATACATAATCGATACCGAATCGATACACACAATACGTGTCAATGTATGAGTGTATTAGCATCGCGAGTCGCGCACGTGCAGACGATTCTTGTACAATACCAAAGTGATTTTTTTGTAGGAGTGATTTGGAGCTTAATAGAAGATCGTGGACCGGTTTCTCATTCGGAATATAAAGCTGAACAGTGAAAGTGCTTGTCGGCAAGAGGAGGAGAGTGCGACAACTTCTACCAGTAAGCCTATCGTGCAATCGACGTGTGACCGTATATCTGGTAAAAAGCGGTTGGAAGGAAATAACGAATCTACTTTTTTATTGGTGATTTGGGAAAAAATATTGTTAATTTTGTCGTTGAACGAATGCTATATTTTTCGAATTTCATACGATATCACAGCACAGCAGAGGGTCTATCCAAAAGCCCCGTTTGATTATACGTGAATTTTTTGCCTAATTCTTTATTCTGCTGTCTGCTGAGTAACAATTCGTAAATATTTCTTTTTAGAAGCGGATTCTACACTCACGGCATTACCAGCTGATTTTCCACGTTGGAAAAAAGAAAATCCTTGGTTAGACCATAATAAAAAAAATTGGGCGATTTGTACAAACTGCACTGAAGCCTGTAATAAAAACTTGGTACTAGACCTCGACTCACATGAACCTAAATCTAAAGAAACGTGGGTTCAGACTGGATTCTCTCATTGGAAACATGCAGCCGATCGACTTAGAAAACATTCTACGAGTAATTTGCATTTTAAGTGCACTGAATCTTTAAAAAATCAAAAATCACTAAACGTTGTTCAGCAACTTTCCACCGCTACGTATAAACAAACGATGGACCATCGTACAGCGTTAAAGAAGATTTTTAGCACGTTGAAGTTGTTGGATAGGCAAGGCTTAGCGATTCGAGGGGCTGCAAATGACGAGGATTAAAATTTTATGACAATTCTACGAACACGGGCCGAAGATGTGTCACAGTTGGAATCGTGGCTGAAAAAAACACAAGACAAGTGGTTGCATCATGCGGTACAAAATGAAATTTTAGAAATCATGGCGAACAAAATCATAAACGACAACTTGGAAGAAATCAGAAAATCCGAATTCTATTCTATACTTTTAGACGAAACAGCCGACGTATCAAGAATGGAGCATATATCTATCTATTTCAGAAATGCCTCTCCAGAGCTTCTGTCTACGGAATATTTTATATTTTAAAAGAGACGACAGCCGAGACATTATTTAAAATAGTAAAAGATGTCCTCGTACGTTTTCAGCTCCAATTTTGGCATAATTCGGTTTTTTGCTCTAAAAATTAAAAATGTAAGTATGCCATAATTTAGAGAATCGAAAGATAACTCTATGCGAGAAAAAAAAAATTTCAACAAATTTTAAACAATCAAAGTTATTGGCAAAAAACAAAAAAAGTGATGGGAAAATAATCTACATACACCGAAATACCTCCTCTTTATAACGTTAAAAAACAATGATTTTTTGTATTTTTGACAAATTGCGTCTTTGTAGGTCTTCCTTATTGCTCAGAATTTTATAAACAGAATCTAATCTAGAAAAAAATCGGGTAACTTAATGCCCGTTTCAGAGTATCCTTGAAAAAGTCCTTCAAAAAACAAAACTAGTAGGCAGAAAAGGACGAAACACATCGCAAAATGTTCCTTAAGGAATAGAGAACTATGTTGTATTCCAAAAAGACCCATCAGCTGATCGCAACTAAAATTATAGCGCTGCGAAGTAGAACTTTGCGAAATCCATGTGTGTATGTAAAATGCACCTTTATACTTTTCAACAGCATTTGCGCCTTCTGACGCCATTTGAAGTAATGTGATGGGTCTTTGACGAACTAAATTATTGGCACAGCAAATTTTTTGAACTATGTATATAGCAACCTTTCATGACTTTTTAAAAGTACAATTAATAAAACAAAAAATTAACCAAATAGAAGAGAGTGTTTATTAAATGAATTCAAAAATTTTGTTCCATTATCTTAAATGTAGGTTTAACTAAAATTAAATAACTAAAACAACTCGTTAATGTATGTACATACATATGTATTCTACTTCAGCACCAATAGTCAAGTCGACATCTGGGCAGGAACCTGTAAAATTAAGCAAAATTCGACTGGAAAAAGCCAAGTTTTAACTACATATGTATGTAATCCATAAGAGTTAGCCGATGTCGATGCTTCAGTGCCCGTGCCCTTGTAAGAGTGAGCGAGATACTCT
Source organism: Drosophila willistoni (assembly GCF_018902025.1). Classification (NCBI taxonomy): domain Eukaryota; kingdom Metazoa; phylum Arthropoda; class Insecta; order Diptera; family Drosophilidae; genus Drosophila; species Drosophila willistoni. Next base: position 13,796,880 of record NW_025814047.1, read on the forward strand.
ATGGTGGCTATGCAGCATGTAAAAAAAAATTGTATATATTGTATGTACATACATATGTACATTTGTTATTAAAAATTTAAAACAGTTGCTTCACATGGTGCATGGTATACCGTAGTCGGCGAGACGACTTATGTACATATGTATGTATGTATGTACATATACATATGTATATTTAATTTTAAAATTAACAAAAAGTTTTAGGTCTAGATTTGAAAAAAAGGCAGGCAGAGAAATGGACAGTTTTATTGTACTTTTTAAAAATACTGTTTCCATTATTAAAAAGTTTAGTAAAACCGATAAGTTAAGTATTGTCTCCGTAGCCTGCCTGTCGTTTTAAGTTAATAGTTGTCAGTCAATGTGCATTGTGCGGTATGATATCAAGTTAAGTTGCTAAACCTGAAACTCAATAGCAGGTTCAAGCGGAAGCTGCGTTGATTAAGAGCACCCAATCAATGGACGACACACGACCAACAGCCGATCACACCAACTGTTTAAAACTGCCTGTAAAAACGCAGGTGCAGATACCGACAGAAGGAATCATACATATGTATGTATGTATGTATGTATGTATGTACATGTTCTGTGTACGTATGTATGCATACACATATACATATGTATTTGCATGTATATATACACATGTAGATACATACATATGTATATATATTGTAGAGTTTTGTACTTAAAATACATACATATGTACATATGTATGTGTGAATGCATGCACGCTAGTGTATGGGATGGTGCATTCTGTTAATAAACTCTTTACTCACTAATTTTTGTAATTGTAAATACAAAGCGAATAACAGTACATTCAATGTACATGCAGTACATACATATAGTACCTATCTTTTAGAGTTAGTCGGGTTAGAGTTAATAAGGGCAAGTCGGTGACAGACTTTTGACAGACAGCCTAATTATGCGAAAGATTTTCCGAATGATTTCACGCCATAGCTATGCATAGGTACGATTTTAGATGAGCTTTAAATCAACCCCAGATATAGTCGATTATTGTGGAAAAGCACCATAATTTTTCTGGTAACATGATAAACCATAGCCCTGGTATGTACATACATACATATTTACATATTTGGATGGTGTTGTCGAAATAAATTTATTTAAATTTTTAAATTAAAATCGTTTTACAAGCAGAAATTAGCCAACGGTGTCTGAGCGATGTTAATAGGCCATAAACAAAACACGGCTTCCGAATTAAATTCAACTTGAAATTTTGTTTTGATGTCGATTGGAAAAGAACGAAACCAAATATGTACATATGCATCAAGAAAAACACGAAAAACAATCACAAAATATGCAATGTTGTTCTTGTTGATTACTTTATGTTTTTTCTGTGTGTGTATTATTTACATACATACATACATATGTATGTATGTACATACATACATACATACATATTACCGCAGCAATTCTTATAAAAACCAAAACATATGAATAAAAACTTTACAAGAATTAACTAATAATATTAAGTATTTCTTTATTTTAATAGTATGCAGTATGTATGTACATATGTATGTATGTATGTACGATAGGGACTGTTAAAAATAATTTTTGTTCCTTCATTTTCCGATTGAGATTATTAAATTAATACAAAGTTTTCTGAAAAACAGATCATTTGCAGTGTACATAGGCAACTCTCACTCAAGTGTAATTGAAACAACTGCAGGCTGCCCACAAGGTTCCTGTCTTTCCCCAATATTATACAATATGTACATATGTATTATACATACTTCAGATTTCCCTCCTCTGAGTGGCTGTACTTCTTCTATTTTCGCGGATGATACTGCAATTCTTTGCTCTGGGTCAATTGCTACAGACATCACGGAGTCACATTAAGTAGCTTTCAACTCTCTTGTTCGTTACTTCACAAATTGGAAAATCATGGTCAATGCCGAAAAAACGCAAGCAGGCTTTTTCTCAAGAAAATGGAAAAATATATTTATTCCCCCAGACTGTATTAAGCTCAATCGGGTCGACGTCAAATGGGAAAACAATGTTAGATATCTGGGCGTTATATTAGACAAAAAACTAACTTTTTCAGATCACGTCCAACATATAATTAGAAAAATTAATGTATTGATTAAAGTTCTATATCCGTTTATTAACAGAAATTCACGGCTTAGCTTAGCTAATAAGATGTCCTTATTTAGGTAAATTTTTCAGTCCACAATTTTCTATGGCGCTCCTGTTTGGGTCGATATTGCTAAGACTCATATTTATAAAATTCAAGTGCTGCAAAACAAAATATTAAAAATGATATTAAATCTTCCCTGGCGTTTCTCTACTTTGGAGTTGCACAGTATCGCCAAAATAGAACTAGTCGTAGAAAGACTGACAAAGACAAAGTTGCACACTAACTTTGTATCCAGATGTACTTATTCAACTTATCCTCATATCCAAAATATTTAATGAGTTAATGTTAATTTGTAAGTCCCTAGTTTTTAAGTTAAAAGTTTATAGGGTTTTTGTAAAAATTTTTCCCTTTAATTATTATATTGTATATAAGTAAATTTCTCTATTTTTCCATCATATTTAAGTAGAAAAGGTTACTGTGTGTCCTGTACTTTTAATTTTTTTATGTACATACATAAGTCTCACTCACTTGTGCAACCATAATTCTTTAAATAAAGTGACCCTTGTACAGTGTAATTTTTGTTTTTAGTGTATAACCCATAATGAGTCCAAAATAAGAAATTGGCAAGTAGTTTTATAAACTGTACTCAGTAATTAATATATTAAATTAAAGTTGTCTAAAAAAATAAAATTAAATTAAACAGGCACATGTTGTAACGCTCAGTGTTACAACGTCTTAGGGCGATATTTTTATAGATATAGTTTTAAAAGTGACATGGCATACACTCAAAAAAAAAAAAAATTAATAAAAAAACAAAAAAAAAATAACATTAAGTTTGCAATTGTTTTTTTAATAACAAGCAACAAACAAAGTAAAAAAAATTACTCTGGTACAATAATTGCAAAATTCAATATGCACTTTCTTCGTCACCTCACAATTCAAATGTCACCATAAGGACACTTTTTAAAGTTTAAAAAAACCAAAGGTTTTTCCATACATAAAAACTTCTACATATGTATACCAAGGTACATACAACAAATATTAAATTTGCACCAAGCAGACACAATGTTGAAACGAAAATGTTAACTAGCAACGTTTCATTCTTTATTCTCGTATGAGCTCAAGTACAAAAAAACTCAAAATTGAAAGAAGGTGGAGCTATGTAAGTTATTCACTCAAGACGGTAACAGAGATAGAGATATAATTGACTAAAAGTAAATTCGTTTGTTGCATTTCACTCACAAAAAAAACAAGAAAGAAAAAAAAAACAATGACGTTTTGAGTGAGGCCGTAGTTATGAATGGGATGTACTAGTAGCCAAAAACCGGATGGGTTCACCTGTGTAGTTGTGAGGAAATTCTTACAGTGTGATCCTGTTTGAAATAAGTTTGGGAGATGTGCGGTTGCACTACTAAAATATTTATAAAGTTTGACAAAATTAATACTTTATTTTTTTCATATTTTTCAAAGTTTTAAATTATTGTGTAACAGAAGAAGTACATAGGGTCCATGTCTTACTAAAGTTAAGCTATTAAAGCTAAATATTTAAAATGCAATAGCCAACTGCTGCTACATACATGTATGTATTCATGTACCTCCAAACAAATGTATACAAACACACGTGCTTCAGTTAACCAAACCTATGCAGCGCGAGTGCCAATGACAGGTGCTCAGCAGCACTGAGTGTAAGATACTGAGTTTGAGACAAGTTTACCTGAGATCAATTGATGGCTATGACGTTGTGCAATTCTGATCTTGTTTTGGTTACGTAGTAGAGCATTGAGTCAAATGAGCCCAGCTCTCAATTTCGTTGACTGCTTGCTAGTTTTTTCATAAGACAACGTTTTACTTTTATGTATTGGTGCTTCAGGTGTTTGCAGTTTTGCTCTCAGAAGGTCATGGCTACTACAGCAGTCCTGATCATGCAGTATTTCTCGAGCATTGAATGAAATGGGTACGCGAAGTTCTTGTTGAAAAATGAGTGCAGTGTTACACAAATTAAATACACATAGTGTACATGTGCATTATATTAAAACGTTGTAAAATGGAATCTTGTGTTCTAATTCCAAAGGAATTCGCTTTAGCAGAGACATTAACAAATGACAGCCGGCAGAAAATATCTGTATGGGCAACAACTTCAATTAAAAAAGGATCACTGTTTTATCCATTTCAAGGAACAATCCGTATCGACAAAATAGAAAACTTGCATTGTTGTCAGAGGAACGATGTAAGTATATACATATAGATTTTAAATGAAACAGAGCAAATAAAACGAATACTTTGCATCTTTTAGTACAGTAGTCTTTTAATCAACTTACATATATGTACCTATGTACTTTTTTATATTTCAGCTAAAAATTCCATGAGAACATTCCCAAGCTCTCACAATTAATTTTAAGAAAAAATCAAGTGGTGATATAATAGTCATCCAGCCAAATTGTACAATTTGACATTATGTTTTGCCTTCTCCACGCTTGGTTGCCGCAAAATTATAATGTATGCACATAATGTATGTCTTCGTATAAGACGCGCTTTGAATTGCTGAAGCATTGAAGAAGTCTGTGGGAACTTCTTCGCCAGTTGTAGTCTTAAAATTTAAAGATAAATAACGTCATGGGAGAGTGATCACCCTTAGCGAACAGTAATTTAGCATTAGGTCGTAATATCTCAAGATCTTCCATTTGTCTGCGAAAGAAACCCCAATAAATAAAAATTATAATCCTCAGTGGTTCCGTTTTATTTCCTTTGCTTTCTTTTTCTATGCATATACTCCAATTTTAGATTATATTTAATTGTTCATATAAAGATCCTGCAAAAAACTGCAAATCAATCATATACAAAAATTAAAAATATGTAAAAAACAACTCTTTCAAATTAAACATTTGTTAGTTTAATATATCTGTTAATGACTGTGCCAAATTTGATAAAAAATTTGATCGGGTAACTATATCATACTAGAGACCCGGCGAACTTTGTTCCGCCTTAATAATGACAATAAATAAGCAGATTGTATATTTTTTTTTTTTGGAAAAAATACAAAAAAAAAATGAGATAACTACATTAATCATTCATTATTATTTCAGTATTTAGTACATAGGTTGCTCTTCACTTAAGCACCTTGTGATACACGACATTTTTTGTTTTATTATCAGGCGCAAAAACAAAGAACGCAAATGGTCTTCCGACCCATGAACATGCCACGTATAATTGACCATGGGAAAAACATGAATGTTCCAGATTTAAACCACAAACTTTTAAGGATTGGCCTTGTGATTTGTTGATGGTCTTGGCAAATGCAAGACGTATCGGAAATTGAAGTCTTTTAAATTCAAACGGCATATCGGTTGGGATCATCGGGATCCTCGGAATGAAAACTTCCTCACCTTTGAATTTTCCTATCATTATCGTAGCGTAAATTACATTGTTCATCAATTTACTAACCACCAAACGCGTACCGTTGCACAGTTTTGGTTGGTTTATGTTTCGAAGCATGATTACTACGAAGCCAACCTTTAGGCGCAAATTGTGTGGTGGTAAGCCAAAGAGTCCAAAGAGTTAAAAATTTAATTGGATAGTTGATGGCTTCATCTTCATTTGTGAAGTCAATAGATTTGAATGAATGCATTGTTCCAATGATCTTATTTTGAATTTTGTAGTTCAGGTCATCTACATCTTTATTCTTAGCCGCTAAATTGCTCGCTCACTCAACCATTCATTATTTTTGTAGTTAGAAATAATATTGGGAAATACATTGTTGATAAGTTCGTCTTTTGATGAGACAAAATTACAGAAATTATTTGGAAATGATATTAATCCGCTCGATTCATCGACAGGTACTTGACCATTACCGATAGTCAGCAATTGCTCCGAGTAATCTTCATTAAGCAATGTAACTCTCATGTTTGTTGTAAGCTGCAATTTCTTCACATAGCGCCATAGATTTGACGATTTAAGGCAAGCGTTTATTTCATCTGCAGCCGTAGATCTTGGAATTACTGGCAGTATTTGGAGGAAATCGCCAGACAGTAAAATCATTGCTCCTCCAAAACATCTCCAGTCATTGCGTAAATCTTTTAATGTTCGGTTAAGTGCTTCTAATGCACGTTTATGCGCCATTGTGCATTAGTCCCAGATGATGATTTTCGATGCCGCTAAAACTTTGGCCATTGCTGAGTGTTTTGCAATATTACACGTTGGTTCTTCAATAGTTTGAAGATTTAACGGTAATTTGAATGCTGAATGAGCCGTACGGCATCCTTCTAACAATGTGGCTGCTATTCCAGAAGAAGCAACTGCAACAGCTATGTTGGATCTCGCCCGAAGAGTTGCTAAAAATAATGACATAAGGAATGTCTTGCCAGTTCCACCAGAGGCATCTAGGAAATATAAACCACCATTTTCATCAGCGATTGCCTTCATTAAAGTATCATAAACTTCCTTTTGTTGGTAATTCAACAGGGGTACATTCCTTTGAACTACTAAATCTAATTCCTGGTGATCATATTCACGTTCCCGTTCCAATTCTCGATTAAATGCGTCATTCATTTCACGATTTGGCGCTGGCATTCCTAACCTGATTAATAGATTACCGCACATGAGGTAACACATATCTTCGATCAAGAGTAAAGCACGATTATGTATCTCCTCATTCATTTCAATATCGTGATTTCTGGAACTGTCACGACTTTGATGTAAAATATCTTCTGACATACTATCCTTGTATTTGTGCCACAGGTTACATGGGTTTGATGGAAAACATGTCGAAATTATTATAGCGAATAATGTGCGTATCTGACTTGGAGATGCAAATGGCTTCAGCGATTGTCGTATCCCAATGGGTATCGTTTGCTAATAAGTTCAATTCTTCACATGCAGCACGATATGTTGGGAATATTTCATCATTCTTTGGATGAACTGTATACATACGATCCAAGAGCATCAGTAGAACGCACATCTGGATACCCAGAAACCGCATCACCTTGCTTCCGTCTTTGAAAATTCTTGGATGAAGCATTCCAAGTATAATAACGTGGCATCTCCGAGTAAAGCAAAGTTCGTGCAAACTGATCGCTTTGGCAGATTGCAAAAAAAAATTGGTCAATGTGTTTTGGTGCTGGATGTGTTTTAGCACGTTGCGTAGCATTCGAAGCCGTGAAATATACTCGTTGATCATTCTCCAGATGCACCGCCAAATGCATAACAGTAGGATGACGTTCGTGAATAAATGTGAAATGCGAATATACGCCAAATCGCTTCATTACAGTTCACATAACGACCAACTTGATAGCGTGAAATTCAACTGAATTGCAGTATTCAACGTTGCAATGTGTCTTGAACGTTTTAGAAATAAGGTCGAACTGTGACAACGAAATCCATTCTTTTCACTTTCGTTGTGACAGTTCGACCGTTGTCATCTGGTGATCGACGCCGATACAGCGGATACCCATCGTTGCCAGTGACAGTCTCCGCCGTTAATTTCCGTGGATATCGTTTAGAGCACTTTCCATCGACCATGCAAGGTGATTGGGGATTGATGGCACCACACGGTCCATGAATCATATTAGTAGTAACAACATCATGTAGGTCTGTATCGACTTCATGATCAGGAATCTGGGCACATATGATCATCTATTTGGTCAGGCTGAATTCTTTTCACTAACCAAATAAGAATGTGTGCGTGCGGCAGGCCTCGCTTTTGCCATTCGATTGAATACATCCAGCATCGAGTATATCCAAAGACGCATTGTCAAATTATCTATTTGTTGCACTGCTTCACTTTGCTTCACTTTGCTCTCGTGATTGAGAAGCACGAATTAATGCTCTTCTTCGTTGAATACTAACGCGGCGCTCTTCTCGTATAATTTCTCCTTGTTCATCGGATAATTGACTCGCGATGTTCTGTAGCCTAATTGCATTACGGCTCCGCCAGGAAAGATTAGATCTTCGAGGACGTGGCATAATGATTAGATTGCTAATGGGTTTCGTTTGATAATATTGGTTACTAAACACTGCACAAAACACGATATTCGAATTTCTATTATGTTACTACACAAAACACAATATTTGAATTTTTCCTTTAGTTTTCACATTGTTTATTACAGAGCACTACAATGACATTATAACAACAGTTGACTTTATTTAAATTGACTTTTAGAAAACGTTTGTATAGGGAAAGGAATTGGCTGTTTTAAGGGGTTTTCCGGCAATTATTTATTGTTTTTAAGATGTATTATAATATTCGGGGGCAAACAAATCAATCAATCGATCAATAACCATGAAGATTGGTTCAGCAGATCTCGAGTTTTAGGTGTTTGAACTAACACGACTTTCTTTTATATATATAGATAGCTCCCATAGGAACGATCGGTGGAAAACAGTGACTTTGATCAATATCTTCGTTATTTCCTATGCTAAGATTGTCGGCCGTTCTTTCGCAAATATTAGCCTTTTTAGGTTACCAAAAAAGTTGCAAGGGTATACAAACTTTGACGCAATCGAAGTTAGCCCCGGCCCTCTGGTTCTATTATTTTAATTTATTGGAATTTTAATCTCAATAAGCAATTTCACTTTATTTTGATCTGCAAAATAAAATCCGCATGTTTCTTGTTGTTACAATATTTTAACGATAACGAATACATTTTCGGAAGGATAGTAAAATGGATGCACTTGAATCGCGGATTCATGAAGCATTAGGTTGAAAAAAAGTGACAAGACTCCAAATGGTTTCACACATTTGAGATCTGATTGCAAGTACTGTTGGAAAGAAGGATCATTATAGGAATAACAAATCTTGACGTCATCCGCGAACATGAGCACGCGTGAATGAGCCAAGGCCAAAGTCAAATCAGTTATAAACAATGTAAATAACAGTCGGCCCAGATGACTGCCTTGGGATACACCTGACGCAACTCGAACAGTTTTAGATAAGATACGACTTTAACCAAGCCAATAGTTTCTGGGAGAAGCCCATAATGTTAGGTTTCGCGAGAAGCATAGAATGATCAACCGTATCGAAAGCCTTACTAAAGTCAGTATAAGTAACATCAGTTTGACACTTTTTACGGAAGCCATGGTGTACAAGGGTAGTCAATTCTAAAAGGTTGGTAAGCGACGAACGACCTTTCATGAAGCCATTCTGACAAGGAGAGATAGTGGATCTGGATAGGTGTTGAAGGGAAGACGTAATAATTTTCTCAAACAGCTTAGGTATTGCCGAAAGTTTGGCAATGCCACGGTAGTTAGAAACATCCGATTTGCTACCCTTTTTAAAAAGCGGAATAATAAAAGACTCCTTCAAAATATCAGGAAAGCTACAAGTCTCACTCGATATAAAGAATAACCGAGAAAAAGGCTTACATAGGAATATCGAACACATTTTAAGGATGCAACTAGGTACATTATCAGGCCCGGGTACGAAAGAAGACAGCATAGATGATCATCAGTAATACTAGGAAAAAACATACAATTTAAATGTGGGATTGGGAAAGCATAGGATGTGGGATCCGAAGCAGTAGTAGAATAAGTCGACTGAAAGAATTTAGCAAACAGATCTGCAATATCTGAATCATTATTAGCAGTCTGGTCATTAAATCTGAAGGTGGAAGGTAGTACATTAGAGCGTGGTTTAGAATTAACAAAATTGTAACATCTTTTGGGGTTCTTATAAAATTCAACCTTACAGCGAACGATATAATTATTGTAGCATTAAGTGTTTAAAAGACAAAATTGAGATTTGACTATACAATAATTTGCATAGTCAAGTCGCGAACCAGTTTTTTTTAAATTAATTTACCCTTGAGTTTAAAATATCTCGATTTAATGTTACGGAGATTAGAGAGCCTACGTGTGAACCAGACTGGCGCGCTGGAGACGGTAGAGACATTCACATAAGGAACGCATTTATCAATTAGAGAATTAAGAGCAGAGTAGAAAAACTTCACTGCACAATCTATATCGCAGCACTCAAATAGAAATGACCAATCAAAAGAGAAAATAAGGCTGTTAAGAAGATTGAAATTTGTTTTACGAAAACATCTACGAGGAGAAACTGAGATGTTATTAAATGAATTAGTAACGGAATTGTACATGCAAAATTTCAACTCTGTAGCTCTAACAATCTAGGAGGTGTTTGCGTTGATGCAGACGGACGGACACATAGGCGGACGGAGGGACGGACATGTCTATATGAACTCGTCTCGTCGTGCTGATCCAAAATATATATACTTTGTATAGTCGGAGATGCTTTCTTCTATGCGTTGCACACTTCTGACCAAAATTAATATACCCTTTTTGCAAGGTTATAAAAAACACAAAGCAAAAATATATAAAAATATTTACAAATTTGAATACACAGCACTAAGATACACAGACAAACCAGAAAATTTGTCGTAGTCGCGGCCATTGAGGCCAGCACATTTTAAGTGAATAAGATTATCGCAAAGCCAACAAGATATTGCTCTATACTGATCATCAAAACGATCAGAATGCTTGCAAGTAGGTAGACAACAAGCCATTGAAAAGTCAAAAAAAACACAAGGCAAAAAAAAATATATGATTATATAGAAAAATTTAAATACACAGCACAAAGATGATTATCTATAAGAAATCAATAATTACAAATAAAACAAAGAGACAGCTAGAGCTCACAGCACAAGAAAGAGTGCAAGAACAGTTATAAGCCAAGCTTTGAGAGGCGGCGCTACAAATCTGATTACGCGGGAGAGAAGCTGAACAGAAGCACAAAGAAGAGAGAACAACTTAACACTAACACTGATGGTAGTCCCCGATCATACGGTGAGAGGAGCAACTGCAGACGCAATGACGAGAAACAAAGAAACAAAAACAGAAAAAAAGTAATACATAAGAAAAAAGTCTAAAACACGAAAAATATAATTAATTTGACAAATTCTGCAAATAAAACACAAAGGTGTCAAGCAAAACACACCGGCGAAAGCGTAAACGAACTAAGCATAATTAATAATTGAGATAAAATAAATATTGATCAAAAAATACGGAGCTATCAAAAGCTCGACGGCCACGTCAGAGAGCAGAAGCTTATTGATCTTGAAATTTATCAGTATTAAATATAAATTCGGCATAGCCGAAGTTAATATACCCTTGCAGTCCTTGGTAATAAAATTTTTACAAGTTCAACAAGTTCCTGCAACTCAATTCATCTATGCACAAACAAAACATGTAAATTACTATTACTTTTTACTAAAAGTTTTCTTTTTCTTCCATCATTCTCTAAGTAAAGCACGGCACGCATACACTTACACAATACTATCGTATTAGTAAATTTCATAGGGATACTCCAATTTCTTCACCTATGATATTCAAGAACTATGATATAGTGGTCCGATCCAAAAGATTTTCATACTTCATCTGCCGCAGGTAATAAAAAGCACAGATAGCTTTTATGATGGACAGACGGACATGGCTATATCGACTCAGCTTCTCATGCTGATCAAGAATATATATATTTTATGGGGTCGGAAACATCTCCTTCTGTGCAAACATCTGACCAATTTTATAATACCCTTTGCAAGGATATAAATATGAACACATTATTACCTTTTTTTGTGAATAGATTAGTGATTGTCATGCGTTGTGTCTATATGTGTATGTATAGAACGTTAGCTCTGCTCATTTAGAGCCATGAGTATTCTGCTGAGAGCGCTTTCGGCACCAAATTGTGCGCTATTTTAAGGGGCGAGTTAAACACGTCCGCTCAGATTAATCGTTACTCACAGAATGTGTCTTTATTTGATTTCTATCGTGATTCAAGATTATCTCTCTCTTTGTAAAAGAGCGCTTATCTTTATCTTCAGATCTATGTATTGCAAAATGGATGTTATCATTAGGGATACTTATAATGAACTTACCTTTTACCTTAACTTTTTTTTTGCCACATGCAACTAAGAACACATTATGTACATTAATAAATATATTAGTGATTTTCACGCATACACATACAGTAAGTAAGTGTGTAGAACAGGACACGGCACGGAGCTGTTATGCGTGTAAGCTGAACGGCTGCTGAAGTCCTTACACAAATATCGAAAAATCTATCTATTTTGGAAAAGACCCAAAAAGAGCTTTTCAATGGATTTATTATCAGAAGATATTGGAAGGGTGCGGTATGACCCAACCCAAAATTTGTCGCACAATCTAAAATCCCCTAATTATTACACGTTTTGTCAGATTATATAAAAACCTACCTCTTAATGAAAACAAAAACTATTTGTTCCGTTTAGTCTCAACATATAAATTCCGTTAATTGATCAAACGAAAGATCTAGAGTGAAAACACACAAATTCAAGGCTTTTCAAAAGCTTCTATTGCATTGATGATTCTAGTATTGAATTAATGTTTTTATAGTTTAACTTTAATAAGTTGCTTATTTATTTATTCTTTGATTAATTTCACTCTGCAACACCGGGACCATACTCACATCGATCAAGATTTCACACAAAAGAGGAAGTTAAAGAGCAAGTGTGACCAGTCTATAAAGTAATAAAAATATTGCGTAATGACTGACAGTATTGCGTGATGTTATTATTTGTTGTTTGGTAATTTTTTTTTATTGTCATAAAATTTAATAACTGTCAATTTAAGATACCTTCTTATTAATGACTGTGCCCAATTTGATCAAAATCGGATAGCTTTATTATATAGCCGTCATTTAAACATGCGATGATATAGTATGCTAGATGTGCCGCATTGTTCAAGCCATACATTGTAGCCTGTTCTTTTTAGAAAAAACTTTTTTCTACTTTGACGACTATACGTAGGTAAGGAAAAAATAACATAATGAGAGGATTAGGCGTGAAATAATTTTGTATTTCGCAAATACCAAATTGGTTGCACATTTTGTTAAATTCAAAAATTTGTTTTTCTATTTTTATTTTATTTTTATTTGCGATCTATTCTAAATGGACATTACACAAATATTGCCGAAAGAAATAAAATGGTATTGGAATCACTATTCTGCCTCTGGTCTAAATGTCAGGTCAAGATGGTGACTTCTTTT